>NW_028075264.1:0-1200000 GCF_014824575.4 Sturnira hondurensis | reverse complement strand
AGTAAAGTAGATAACAGATATACATTTTTGGTACTGAAACAAGAAGTTGCTTAGAAATGTCATTCCATTTCGACAATGGCATTTTCTGGCATAAAGAAGGCTGGTTTTCCTTGCTTATATTGTAAAGGTATCTTATATGTTTATTTTATATCCCTGCTACTCTAAAATCAATCTGATGATGTTTTAAGAGACAATAAAAGCCAGAATAATATGGCACAGATTTATCTATCAGTGGCAGCAGTGCAGGAATTGCCATCTCCTATTATTTGTCAGTAATTTATAAGACTACCCATTGGTCACCAAGACATGAAGTGTGTGGCTTTGTGTTATCAAAGTAATGACTTCTCACTTCATTGTTAAGAAACTAATTCTTGGTAAATGAATTGCCCAAACAGGGACTGTCATGAAGCAAGGTTTGGGGCAGTAGTATTCAAAGGTTTGAGGGACTGTAATAACTAAAAAATCTTTAGAAGTGTAGGGAAGAAATTGCAAGGCAACACTGGTAAACCTTGCAGGCCGGATGGAACCTTCCATGCCACCTTGGTTTTATATTTTAAGTGGTTTTGAACGTTATGAATGTTATGTTATGTTATTGTATGTTCAGAATGTTATGTTTGGTGTTTTATGATAAAAAGATATTTTTGGCCAGTTGCCTTCTGATCACATTGAGAGATTATCTCTAGAAAGAAGCTTCAAAGACTGTAGTCTGCAATGACAATCTATAAGAAAAAAGTTCCTTAGGGCAAGGGAACCTCAATAGGGACTCATGAGCTGCTAGTCCATAAAAAGTATCCAAATATTTCAGATCACACCTGTGCATCACACTGAGGCACAAAGCAGAGGGCAGGATAATTAGCACGCTGTATGCTGCATGCTCTATGTACTCAACAACATGTATGGACATGGGGGGAAATTTTAACAGAACGAAACCTGATAACTTATGAAATTATTAAGAAAAACAATAAAGACCAAAATAATCCCCATTTCTTCAGTTTGTGAACTGTGGTATCTATCCATGATCTTTGGGGAAACAGGATACGTTCATGAACAAGGAATGTATCTAAAAAGCATCTAAAAGCATTAAAAGCATCTCATTAAAAAGCATCTAAAAGTGAATGGATGATCAACTAAAAAATATCACATACTTACTTTGCTGTTATGGCCAATCATAAAGTGCACCTGAGAAAATAAAAATGCAATTTCAATTTACTTGATCTTTTATGTTTATAGTATCAGATATGATATAATAGTTTTTTTAAATTTACACATTGGAAAGGCCATTTGAGGAAAAATTGGATTTTACAACCCTAATACTCTCTGGGCATCTTTTTCCCATTTTTATAATTGTGACAAAAACCCAAAATAGGAGTTACCTAAAATATTTTTCATTGTGGTCTCTGTTGATTGTCAACACTGGTTTTTCCGAGCCATTGTGGGTAAGAAAATGAGCTGTCATTATTTTCAAAGCAAATGACAGTTCAGACCGTGGGCAGGAGGCACTAATCGTTGCCAAGGTTACTGTTCAGTTTATCTCTTCCAGGTCTACCTAGCACATTTTTACTTCATTAATCAATGATCGAACATTTAATAAGTTCCTTCCAAGTTGAGAAACACCATTCACCGGGCTCATCACTGCAGTGCTGAGTTGCAGCAGATTATTGCCACATCGGATTACTGAGATGCTTGACAAACTAGCTTATCCTGTTTCATTCTCACCCTGTCAGGTGAAATTTGGTACAATTAGGATTGACATCAAAGGCACTTCTGAAAAGGTCGTGATCTTATCACATCACTAAGATTAAGCACTATAAGGGTTTGCTTCAAGTTGGTTGGGAAATCTTTAAAATTCTAGAAAACTTTGAGAAGAAACTCAGAGACTTCTCCCCCAGCAACCTCACTGAACTTGTTGGAAATCTGGAGGGCCTGATGTTGACAGGGCTGCTTACTTCAGTAACTCATGAGACTGGAAGGCAGCTTAGTCAGGGCTTACAGGATTCTGCAAGCAGTCAGAGAAAAGACAGTCAGTGGGATGATCACCCTTTTTCTTTGTTTTTTTCCCTGCATGTCTCCACAACACTATCTTTACCTCACCTGCTCTCATACCAATTACTCAAGGCCTGGCTCCTCTGGATGACCCTTCTAGCCTACTTGTTCAGACACAAAACTGATCTTATATAAGTTACTGCCTAGGCACCTGTCATACCACATCTTACCATGACACACGGCATCACATCCTATCCCCTAAGCTCTTCCTAACTCTAAATATTAAGGGTCAGCACTTCCCAGGTGATAGATTATCTCTATCACCTGGAGCCTCTACCAGTCAAACCTGTGCATTTCTACCTACTCATCAATGGTATGTGTCAGCCATGCACAACCCAACCTTCTTCAGTCTTGGGTCTATTTCCGACAGTTCCTTATCTACCAGCATTCCCTAGCACAGACTCATTAACTCTAGTCAACTCTGTAACAACACTAATTACACGAGGACTATTTCTCATTCCAGGCCACTGCTCATACTATGGTCCTATCCTTACTTCTTCCCTTCCCCATCATCTAGCCACACACCAACCCACTGCCTATCATTAAAGATCCCTTTCTTCAGAAGGCCTTCCCTAATTGCTTCAAAAATGATAGAAGCTACTATTTATTAAGCCTGGATTACTTGGCACTTTGAATCCATTTTGGTTTTATTGAGATTAATATACATGCTATAAAATATACCCATGTAGAATGAATGTATAATTCGATGACTGTCTAGTTAAGTCAAGGAGTTGTGCAACTATCAGCACAAACCAATTTTAGAAGAGGTACATCACCCCCAAAACATTTGTTGTGCTCATTTGCAGCCACTTGCTGTTCCCACACATAGCCACTAGTAAACACTAATCTATTACGTGTCTCTATAGATTTGCCTTTCCAGAGCATTACATATGAATAGAATCACACACTATGTGATCTTTTGCTTCTGTCTTCTTTAACTTAGCATAATGTTTTTGAGACTTATTCATGTGTAGCATGTATCAGAACTTCATTGCTTTTTATAGCTGAATAATATTCCCTCATATGGATCTATTGCATTTTACTCATCCAGTCACCAGTATATAGACATTTGGGTCGTGTCAGATTTTTGACTATTAGGAAAACAACACTATTAAGAACAATCAATCATGGTTTTTTGAACACGCATTTTTTACTATGCATATATAAAATATATGCATAGTAAATGCAGATTGTATATATATATGTATATATGTGTACAATTGTTAGATCATATGGTAAATTCTTTCATATGGTAAATTTATGTTTAACTCTTTTGGATATATATGTGTGTGGATATAGCTTTTTGGATATATATGTATATATGTGTGTATGTATATGTATATATGCATACATATGTATATAACTTTTTGGGACATATATATGTGGATATATATATATATATATATATATATATATATATATATATTACAATTCACCAATTTAAAGAATACAATTTAATGGATTTTAGGATATTCAGAGTTGTGCAACTATCACCATAATCAATTTCTAAACATTTTTCACTACCCTGAAAGAAGCCCCATATCCTTGTTGACAATTTTCACAGGATCTCTATAAGTTAGGTATTACATCCCCAGTTTTACAGGTAAAGAAATAGAGGCTCAGCCAAGCCACACATCTGCTAAGTATCAGAGCCTGAATTTGAAACTAATGTGTATGACTCCACAGCTTACAGTATTTTCCACATCACCAGGCTGTCACTAATCCTCAGAGTCCCTCTTCTCCGAGATCATTCCAGAATGCTGATTCGACTTCCTGTTTACATATCCCCTTAGGTACACAGCAACATCCTTATCTTTCTTATACCTCAAAAATGATATCGTCTCTACAACTAAACCATAAGCTTAGGAAGAACAGGAAGTATGTACTATATCTTTTGATTTCTTCTCAGTCCCCAAAAGTGCCAAAATTCAGCTCAATATTTTTTTAATGCAAGGTAATCCTTATTATTAACCTAAACCTCTGCTCTTATTAAAAGTCAATTTTCAGTCTTGTCTTTTAGTGTCAACAGAGTACCAGCAGCTGAAACTCCGTCGTATTTTAGAGCCATGCTCCCAGAACCATGTACCTTTAACTGGAGTTGTTCCAGTAACATGTGTACAGTCTGCACTACATAATCTTTTAGATGCTTATGTTGTGCCTGAACTTGGATTTATCCTCTTGGCATTAATGTAAATATGTTAGACCTTGTCTTCCCCACTTGATGAAAATCTTCTCACGTGCAAATGTCATGTCTTTTTGTTTTGGATCCCTGTGTTAAGCAACAGTGGTGAATAAATGGCATGTGTCTAATAAATACTTCTTCCAGGGTTTGAAAACCATCATCATAAAGGAGTCCCTCAAGATGATTTCCTTTTTCTCTGGAGGAGTGGAGTGTGGCATTCTTCCATGTGCTGAGCTCACTACTATTGTACTGGGTGTATTTGGGGAAATCACTGCCCAGCCTTGGCCCCCCCCTTCGTTGCCATCGGTGCCATGGGCACTGTTCGAATGAGAAAAATCTCACCAGTGCTTTCCACTCCTGAATCATCTTTTCAATATGCTTACTAGAAGTTTTTTGTCATATATTCAGTAGTTTCAATATTCAGCCTTTTTTTCCTTTATATAAGTAATGTCCTTACTAAAAACTCTTACCACCTTCCTATACTCATTTTTATTAACCCAGGTCACTTTTTACTTCTTTGTAGCAAATAAGTATGTATTACCTTTCCTCAACTTGAGATCATTTTGTCACCCTTTTCATACTTTAAAATTTCAAAATTATTTTCTCATGTCTAGAACTCTTCCCTTCAAAGGACAATCTGCTCTCCTGGATCCCCTTCTTAGGACACACCCTATACCAGGTTTCCTGCCTCGCCAGGTTTGTCTCTGCAGGTTCCTTTACTGCTAGTTCTTTTCTTTAGAAAAATGACAGAAATATGACTCATGAACCTCAAATACTGTCATATTTCAAAAGAAATGAAGCATTTTCTCATTAACTGATGGAAAAACAAGTACACAAGTTGATAAGAAATAAAACAATTGGAAGAAACATGAAGTTTTTCATAATTTTCAACTAGGAAAACTATTTAAATGTTGATTTTATTTTTAAACAGCATTTTACCTTATATATAGTCCTGAAAGTACCTAAACCAGCAATGTTAATTTCAAAATGTTATTAGATAACATTTATACAGTTAATAATAGATCTTGTTGCCATGGAACCTTAACTGAATTTTCTAGCTCTGGGAGTTGATTTTTCAGCAATTAAGCCCTTAGCTCTAATGTTTCATTAACAGATTTTTTATATGAATGTAATTATTTGGATGAGGATATTGAAAACATTTCCTAGTTTGCAAATGATACTCAAATTGGAAGAAAAGCAAATGATGAAGGAACTGTAATCAAAACCTTAAAGACACATATTATTCAGGTGGCTGAGTCAATATGAGGCAAAATATATTCTCATACTAATGACTCCTGGGAACAAGAAAGTACATTCATACATAGATCTTTCTATTCTCTGGTCTATCACCATCTTTACTATTTTTCTTTTTTTTTAATCCACACCCAAGGACATGCTTATTGATTTTAGAGAGGGGGGTAGGGAGGGGGAGAGAGAGAGAAACATTGATGTGAGACAAACATTGATTGGTTGCCTCTCATACACTCCCCCACTTGGGACCAAACCAGCAACCTAGGCATGTGTTCTGACCATGGATCAAACCCATGACCTTTCAATTTATGGGGCAATGCTCCAAGTGAGCTACACCAGACAAGGCTCACCACCTCTACTTTTACCTTTGACCAACTCCCTTAGCCGACACATGCTCCACAAGAATAGTAATAAATAGAAGTGATCAGAAGAGAACATTTCTTGAAATTACTGGCTCCAGGCAAAGTGGAACTAGGAGATTTTTAGTGGTTTAATAATCTGCCAGTGCCAGAAAGTAATCCTGTTTATGTCCAAGATGCTCATTATCATACATCTGGACTTAAAACAGCAGTATTGATCATTCTCTTTCTGTTCTGAACCATTGATTCAGAGTAGTACTTAACTAATTAAAATGTGATGGTGGGCCCAAGTGTTCAAACAGATGGAGAAATACAATGTTTCCATATTTGGATTATTTCCACTGAATGAAAAAATCAGAAATGTATTATCAGCCCTGACTGGTGTGGCTCAGTGGATTGGGTGCCAGCCTGTGATCCAAAGGGTCGCCAGTTCAATTCCCAGTCAGGGCAAATGCCTGGTCTGTGGGCCAGTTCCCCAATGTGGGGCACATGAGAGGCAACACACATTGATGTGTGTCTCTCCCTGTCCCTCTCTTCCCTTCTGAAAATAAATAAATAAAATCTTTACAAAAAGAAATTAATTATCAGAGCCCTGGCTGGCGTAGCTCAGTGGATTGAGCACGGGCCTGCGAACCACACGATCGTGGTTCAACTCCCAGTCAGGGCACATGCCTGGGTTGCAGACCAGTTCCCAGCAAGGGATGCACGAGAGGCAACCATACATTGATATTTCTCTCCCTCTCTCCTTCCCTTCCCCTCTAAAGATAAAGAAATGAAATCTTAAAATAAAAAAAAGACACTCAAATACGGAACAGGCTGACAGGGTCCAGAGGGGAGAAGGGAGAGAATCATGAGAGAGAAAGTTTAAAAAAAGAAATTAATTATCGTAAGTTATATGAAAAGGAAGACAAATCCTGGGACCTGATAACAAAGCATTCACACTGTTGGGGAATTTGGAGGAAGTGATCAACTCAGGGGTTCTGGAGGTAGGAGCAACAGCCTGACAGGAAAATGGCAGAGAACACAGTCTTTTAGAAAGAAACTTTAGATACAGACTTAGAGGGTCTTTCTGTACAGATAAGAGTTCTGGATTCCAAGTTATCATGTGGTTAGTGAGAAGCAGAACTGTTATGTAAACCCAGTTCAGCTGTTTTAACTAAGATTTATGTTCCAGATATTTGACAGCTCTGGGGGCACAGAGGGGTGGAGGGATCGAGCAAAAGAGGAAAAGGACTCATGGACATGGACAACAGTGTGGTGACTGCTAGCAGGGAGGTGGAAGAGGATAAATGGTAATGGGAAAAGATAAATCAATTAATTATTTAATTATTTTTTTTAAAAAAAAGGATGGTGCAATGAAGTGTTTGCAATTAGAGAGTAATCAGTTGGAATTCTAGTTTAGTGACCTGAAACTTGCTACTAAACTTCTATCAGTTTCAGTTTTCTAATTCATAGAATTATTGTGAAGAGTAGGAGAAGACACAGTGTTTCACAGTAAAATAGGTACTTGATAAATAGCTTTATTATAATTAGTATTATTAGTGAGAAAATATGTGTTTCCATTTACCCCACCTCATTACCTACTGCTTATTGATTGGCAGTGTTTCCTTATTACAGTTTCCAGTTTCATGTTTATAATGAACCTCTTGGCAGTTGCATCTGCAACCCAAATCCAGAGTGATGATAGCAAACATGCAGAAATAAGAAATGCATTGAAGGAAATAAATGAAAAATAAAGAACACTGTCCCTATACTTAATATGTGTTTGTCATCTGGCTAGGGAGATAAAGCATGAGCATTAACATGAAGTTTACTGTGTAACTTCATTAATAAGATTAGTTAAAAATTACTTGAACACTTTGTTAAATGTTTACAACTTCACTGGTCATTGTTTTTGCTGTGTTACATGTGTTAATTCATTACCAACAACAATTCTGTAAATTAAGAACTATTATTATTCCCATTTTACAGACAGAGACACTGACAGCACAGGCAAGATTCAAATCTAAAGCCCATGCTCTGAAACCCCTCACTATATTGCCTTTCATATCAATCAGCTACAGGAAAAGTAAATGAAGGGTTGTGGATGGAAAAACGAAATGATCTTATGAAGAGATTAAGAAGTACAAATTGGTAGTTACAGAAAAATCATGAGGATGTAAAGTACATATAGGAAATATAGTCGATAATGCTGCAATAACTTTCTATGGTGTCAGATGGGTTCTAGATTTATTATCGGGCTGATCACTATGTTAAACTATATAAATGTCTAATCACTGGGTTGTACGCCTGAGAGTAATATAATATTATACATCAATTGAAATTGAAAATAAAAAGTATTTTTAAAAAACCTAAATGATTTAAACAACCAAGAAAGACCGAATAATATACAAAGAAATAAATATCTCTAAACTAATGGAATAAAACTCAATGTTTCATTCATTAAAAGGGTGGCACATGTTGAAAAAGCCAACAAACCAGTAATACTTTCACCATCAATTTCTGTTTTACTTGCTGAAAAGCAAGATATCTGACGATATTCAGTAGCATCTAAATACACTGTCTAATTCAACCTCTATTTATCAGAGACCATTTCTGACTAAGGACTATTTCTGCAATAAAAAATGCTGGCCCTATTGGAACAATACATTTGAAAGCCACATTTTTTATCACGATAATCATAATGAAAATCTTTCTGTATATTACAAGTATCTCTGGTCAACAATATGCAATTTATATTGAATGATTTCTCATCTTGCCCAAATTTCATTTCTAATGGTTGCTTATGTTCTGCCACAAACATTTCTCAGATAAACTTCTTTTAGTTGTGGGAACACTTTCTTGCCTACATTATTTCTCCATTGTCCTATCTATTCAAACAGACTACAATAAAATCCCATTATGTGATTTTTCATGGGATTGAGTAAAGAAAACATCATAAAGAGGAAAATAATAAAAGTAAGATATATTGCTCCATGGAGACTTTCCTCAGGAGCTCTCTGTGTAGCAGGCAGCTGTGCACTCACATCTGTTTCAGGGCAGCATGGAGGCGGCAAGGGATCATGTGCAGGATTCCTGTTTTGATAACCCCGTTCCCTGCCCTTAAATCATCTCTTTGCACTGGCTGTCATGTAAGGAACCACTCAAGGCTGAGATGAGAAACGGGAGTAGTCATGGTTAGCATGCCTCACTTACTTGAGACTCAGGTCACTGGCTGCCCCAGCTCCTGCACTTCATTCATGTTTTCTGGTGTTCCCCAGCTCAGTTTCCTAGCTCAGTGCTACTCAAAGGTTGGTGCACGGACAGCAGCACCAGCAGCAGCATCACCTGGGAGTGTGTTAGAAATGCAGACTTTCCAGCTACACCCCAGTCCTGCTGCACCTGGATCTGCACTCCAACAGGATCCTCTGGTGACTCCCCTGCACATTTGTGTTTGAGAATCGCTGTTCTAAAGATAAGATGCCCACTCGAAGAAAAATTTTCGTTTCTCTCTGAGAGAGCTGAGAGGGAACATAAGAAAAGGCCTTGCCCCATAAACAATGAAAAATGAGAGGGTGAAATTAAAGGGAAAATCACAAAAGCACACATATTTTCCAAGCATGGACAAAGTTACTTGTGCTAACCCCATTGCTTTCCTCAGTTTGTTGGGAGGAAATATCAGCTAGAAGGAGATAGAAACTTTCTTAGAAAGCTGTAGAAAATTCTCACTTTATTATCATCAGAATTAGTGTTGTTATTATTATAAGATAACATTCATTGAGTGTTTATTATGCACCAAGCATCTTGTTAGATGCTCTCCATACATTGTCCCTTTAATCCTCACATCTGCCATATGAGGTCCGTGCTTTTCTTCCCTCCTTTACAGATGGGAAAAATGGGACTCTGGGAGACTACAATGTCTAAGTCACAGCTAAAAGTGGCAAACACAAAGCCATATCTCTCTGACTCTGGAACCTAGGCTCATAATCACTTACTGCTTCTCTGATCTCTTCTCTACTGTGACTCCTGGCTGTCTTTTCTGGCACAATGTGAATGCACTTCCATTCCATATCTACTCTAGGTTAGAAAGACATTTTCCCAATAGGTGCCAAAATTTTTCCTCACAGCTTCATTCAGCTCTGCCTGCATGTTCTCCAGAGATATCTAGCCTCACCCCTGTAGGTGTCCCTTGCTTTGGTTCTCTCAGGCTTCCCCATCCCCCACACATATGCTGAACATTCATTCTCTCTGTCTTCCACCTTGACTTAATCATACTGACTTAGCAATGGTTAGGTTTGTTTTATTCTTTGTAAAGTTAAATGTTTTAATCTAGCTTTCTGGGAGACACCTTTGTACTGATCCTCTTACCAGCCATGTAGCTATTCGTTGTAAGCTCTGTAGGGGCAGGATTATATAGGGGCAGTAGCTTTATCCATCTGCTTCTCCACTATATCCCCAGAGCTTACAATAGTGCCTAGCATGACATAAGCACTCAGAAATACAGTACCCCCCTTACCTGCAGGATAGACATTCCAAGAGCCCCAGTAGATCCCTAAAACTGCTGATTAGAGCCATACACACACACACACACACACACACAGAGTTTTCCTATATATACATACCTATGATAATTTATAAAGTAGGCATAGTAAGAGATTAACAACAATAACTTACAAAATAGAACAATTACAACAATATGCTATAATAAAAGTTATGTGAACAGCTTCAAGTAAAGTAAGGGTTACTTGAAAACAAGCCCTGCCATAAAATTAGTTGATCTGATAACTGAGACAGCTACTGAGTGACTAACATGCAAGGCACACATACAGCATGGATACGCTGGAAAAATGGATGATTCACATCCTGTTCAGAGTGGAACAGGGTGACACAAGATTTCATCACATTTAAACATAATGACACACAATTTTTAAAAACATCTTATTGATTTATTTCTAGACAGGGGGAGGGAGGGAGAAAGAAAGGTAGAGAAACATCAGTGTGTAGCTGACACTCACGCACCCCTCCTGGGGACCTGGCCCGCAGTCTAGGCCTGTGCCCTGACTGGGAATCAAACCAGTGACCCTTTGGTTCACAGGCCAGTGCTCAATCCACTAAGCCACACCAGTCAGGTAATGGCATACAATTTAAAAACCTATGAATTTTTTTTCAGGAATTTCCCATTTAATATTCTCAAACCACAGTTAACTATGGATAACTGAAACTGCAGAAAGTGAAACCATGGAAAGAGAAACCACCGATAAGGGTTTTTCTGTACTTGTTGACTGAACAAATAAAAGGTGGGGAGAACAATTTCTATGGAATGCATATTTGTTGGACCTCTTCTCTATCCACACTCATTCACTAGATTATGGCAATGCCCACAGTTTAAAAATTATGTGTTCACTCCTCAATTTATAACTTCAATCCTGACCATGCCCTGAATTTCATACTCATGTCTCCAACTGCTTACCACTTGCTAATCATCACTTATACTATGAGCATCTCAAATTTAATGTTCACAATCCACCCCTTGAATCCCCTCCCAAACTTTCTCCACCCTTATAACACCACCCCTATAAATAGCATCACTACTTACCCAGTTACTCAGACCAAAAACTGACACCCTTCCCTTTTTCCTTCCAACCAATCAATCAATCAATCAATCAACAAGTTATAATAGCAGGTTTACCTTCAAAAGACCTTCTGAATTTAGTCAGTGCTTACCATCTCTACCACTCCCATTCTTGTCCACATCATTATCAAAAGGCACCCGCACTATGGCAATAACCTCTTAACTGGTCTCACTATTTCAATTCTTGCCTCCTTAAACACTCTTTCTGCCCAGCAACCAGGGTGCTCTTTTGATAACATCAATCAGATCACCTAACTTTCACCCAAAGGTTTCCAAAGGCTTTCCATCAAATTGAAAATAAAACTGATTTCCCAACCATGGCCTTCAAAGCCCCATACAAACTGCTCCTATCATTAAGCTCCAACCTTCCTGGCTTGCTTTCACTTCTTCTCATACTCCAAGCTTAATACCATATACCTCAGGGCATATTCACTTGTTAATCAATCTGTTCCAGCGTCACCCCCTCAGAGAGAAGGCCCCTGACCACATTGCTAAAGTAACACTCAAGCTGCACTACATCATTCTTTATCTCCTTGTCTTCATATATTTTTTCTATAACATGTATCCCTATCTAATACATTATATGTATGTTTGTTTATTTATTTATTGTTTGCCTTCCCACTAGAATGCAAGTTCCATGAAAGCAGGAATTTAGTACATCCTGTTTACTGTTGTATCCCGGAGCTCAGAACACTACCTTGTACATGGTAAGCATGCCAAAAATATTCAGTAGCTGAATGAATGGTGGTGGATACCACCTTTGCCTTTGAAATCTTCCTCATTCTGTTCTCTTTTCAAGCCAAATGAATATGTACATTTTTCCTCTTTCATAAAGCCCAACATCTCTTAAGGTCTTTCCACAAAGATTTAATTTCCCATTGAACAAATGCACCTGTTTCTTGGTTTACTTACAAAGCAGAAATATTATCATACTCCAATCCCAGTAAAAGCTTAATCCTCCCTTCTAGTCCCATAGTTAGTCCTGAATGCCTGGGATCTAGGTTGTATTTTTTACCCTCATCAGTCAAGTCTGCTTAACTGTACATCTATTGCTCCTCTACTACTTCTGAGGTTGAACATGCCCCACCTGGGCTTTTGTACTCTTGTCATGACTATGGAAAAATCTAGCAGTGGGAAACCCTCCTCACAGGATCATCTGAAATAAAGAAATGTGTGCCCTGGCCTGTATGGCTCAGTAGGCTGGAGTGTTGTCCCATAACCAAAACATTGCAGGTTTGACTCCCAGTTAGAGCACATGCCTAGGTTGTGGGTTTGATCCCTGATCCGGACACAGACAATCTTCAGCTCAGGTGCAGAGAGGAGCCAACCAATCCATGCTTCTCACCCCATTGATGTTTCTGTCTCTTTAAAATCAATGAAAAAATGTTCTTGGGTGAGGATAAAAATAAATAAATAAAATGAAGAAGTGTGCCTGTGTGTATGTATGAGATCAAACACATCATCAAGGCTTTCACAACCCACCCAAATCCTTGTATTTTAAAACATGCCCCAAACCGTGGCAACCATATACTTCTAGCTTTTCGGAACAACCCTAATTTCACAATTTTTATTTCCAATAAAAGTAATTAATTAAAGGAGATAGAGTGTATATATCTTGCGAGATTGTCACCATGAATTCACTCACACATTAGGGGGAAGAATCTTTGATCAGACCATGTGTCCCTATTTAAGGCTCAGATAATAGGTCACTATGGTCATGGCCCCATTGGTCTGTCAGCCTAGATTCTGGATCCCCACATACTACAAGGGAGTAGTCTCTGCCTTGTCATCTCTTTACCAATTTTCACTAGGAAGGTGGGGATCAAGGAGGGGGTTCTCAGGTCCATCATTGAGACCATAGGAGTTTTCATTTCTTCCAATATGCTCCCAGCTGTTTTTAGTTGAGTGTGAAAACAAAATAGAGGACAGGAGGTTTGTAGCTGAAAACGTGGGGAGGTATCTTTTCATATAATTCCATCGCCCTCTGTCTCACCTGTCCCTTCTCTTTCCCCATACGTATATCCTCTCTTCTCCAGACACACATACACTAGATTCCTTCACATTACCCCGTGACTACCAGGGGCTTTGACATGTAATACCTCAGCCAGCCAGCTAGCCATCTATCTACTCAACAAATCTTGACTGAGTATTACAACCTGCTGGAAATGGTACTAGGTGCTTGGGATGGAGAGGTGATGAAGCATGGTCTTTAAGTGCCACTGAAGGAGAATTTCCTGAGAGCTAATGCCTCCCTTTATATCCTAAGTACTTAGACTAACAGCTAAGCTGATATTCTGTCCTGGTAGCATCAACTGTTATTAATAACAATAAATACTTTTTCGTAAAAACCTCAGTATTTTCTTTACCAATAAATCGGTCTCCTGTAGCCCCTAACGCATAATACTAATAACAATAGAGACCATGTTAATTGCCTACTATTAGGCAATTAACTAAGTGTTTCATCCTAGGCAATGAACTAAGAGTTTTATATACATTTTACCTCTTAAATCATAACAACTAAGGCTCAAAGAGGTTAAGTAATTTGCCTAAAATCATTCAATGGTAGTAGAGCTGGGGTCTATTTCACCCCAAATACTAAATTTGTAACATGGTGGATTAAGTGTCTTAATCCAAAGCACAGTCGTTTTGAATGGCAGTATTGTTTGAGAGACCTACATGGTACCTTCACCATCATACTAGGGACATGGCAAAGGAACAACGGATATATGAGAGAACAACCAGGAAAAAGAGTCATGACCCAGTAGTAAAGAAAAGAGAGTTTTAGGAAAGTGAATGGTCGGATAGTCAACCTTTTGATGTGCCTATTTGTGAAAAAAAGCCAAGTTTGTTACCACACAAACTTTCAGAGGTCTTTTCAGGGTTAGATGACCTAAGCAAGTTGTGAGTGTAATCTGATACCTTAAAAGAGCAAACAGCTGTCCTGACCCAGGCCAAATGATCCAACCAGAAAGCAGTGAACAGTGACTGTCTAGAGTTTTGGAAATTCTGTTCTTAAGTTTCTTTTAAATATTTTAATCCGATCAGGCTCAGGGATGAAAAGTGCCATTACCTACTCAAATGACAACTGTAATGGTTTATGCAACATGGCTGTAAATGCCTGTATATTACTCTATCATAATAAATGTACCATAATTGTTCCCTGTGTTTCCATCTTGTTGGCATTTAGATTTTTTTCAGTCTTTCATCATTAGTAGTCATAATAAAATGATTGTCCTTGAATATATGTGTACATATCCTGATAATTTTCTCTTGATTATTTTCTAGATACAAGATTCTTGGGTAAAAGCTTAATTGCTTTTTTTAAAAAAGCTTAATAGTTTTTTCAGGATCTTTGTACATATTGCCATTATTATTCCAGAATGATTAAACTAATTTACACTCCTCTAGAAGTCTACAAGAGTGTCTGTCTCACAGCATCTTCACAAGATCTTATTTCTAATCTCTGTAAATGTGACAGACAACAACCAAAACTAAACCTTGTTTTCAATTTGTATTTGTATTTACCAAATGTTTATTGTCCATTTACATTCCCTTTTATTTTCTATTCATATCTTTGCCATTTTCCTATAGGAGTGTTCATCCTTTTCTTATTGATTTCTAAGAGATACTTATATACTAAGATATTAAGCCTCTGTTTCATATGTATTTTGCATATATATTTTAAATATGTATTGCCATGTTTATAAATGTCTTTTCATTCTGTTAATGATGATTTTAAGAAATTGGTTACAAATTTAAATTCATCATCCTTTTCCTGTGATTTTTTTCTTTTTATAAAATCAGTTAAATAGTCAATTCTATTTGCTTCTATTTTTAAACTTTGGAAACAATTAACTCTTAAATGCTTCAAAAATTTCTTTAGACATATGGAGTGAAATGTAACTGTAATTTGATATATTATGATAAATTCCCTCACCTTCCAAACAGCCAATTTTCCAACAACTATCAAATGATTCTTTCTTCACTGTTTATGATGTTTTTTCTATCATAAAAAGTAATATTTTTTCAGACCATCACCTACTTCATTTTATTCATCTCTCCATTCTTACAACCTTGCCATACTAGTAATTAGTATAACTGTGGTACATTTTAATATCTCTTGTTGATGTATCAAAAATATTTTTAACTATTAAAATCTGCTTATTCATGCACTATGAACTTCAGAACCATTGTCTTAAAAGTGAACAGAGCCCTGGCTCATGTAGTTCAGTGGATTGAGTGCAGGCCTACAAAACAAAGGGTCACTCACCAGTTTGATTCCCAGTCAGGGCACATGCCTGCGTGTCAGGCCAGGTCCCCACTAGGGGGTGCAGGAGAGGCAACCACACATTGATGTTTCTCTCCCTCCCTTTCTCCCTCCTTCATCTCACTAAAACTAAATAAATAAAATATTTTTAAAAAATTTTAAATGAACAGAAATCTTGTTAAATTTATATAGAACCTATAAATTAATTTTGATTTTTCTATACCTATCAACCTGTATATCAATTAAAATGGAAAAACATATATTTAGAATATTCAGATATCCTAGCCAAAAACATAGTATATCTTTTTTAAATATATTTTATTGATTATGCCATTACAGTTGTCCCATTTCCCCTTTCATTCTCCTCCACCCTGCACACCCCCTCCCACCTACATCCCCCCATTTAGTTCACGTCCATGTGTCACAAGTTCTTTAGCTTCTACATTTCCCATACTATTCTTGCCCTCCCCCTGTCTATTTTCTACCTACCGTCTATGCTACTTATTCTCTGTACCTTCTTCACCCTTCTCCTCCTCCCACTCTCCTGTGATCTCCATTTCTGTGGTTCCGCACCTGATCTAGCTGTCTGCTTAATTTGCTTTTGTTTGAGGTGTGGTTGTTAATAACTGTGAGTTTGCCATCCTTTCACTGTTCATCTTTTTAACTTCCTTTTCTTAGATAACTCCCTTTAACATTTCATATAATAAGGGCTTGGTGATGATGAACTCCTTGAACTTGACCTTACCTGAGAAGCACTTTATCTGACCTTCCATTCTAAATGAAAACTTCGCTGGATAGAGCAGTCTTGGATGTAGGTCCTTGCCTTTCATGACTTGGAATACTTCTTTCCATCCCCTTCTTGCCTGTAAGGTCTCTTCTAAGAAATCAGCTGACAGTCTGATGGGAACTCCTTTGTAAGTGACTGTCCTCTTATCTCTTGCTGCTTCTAGGATCCTCTCCTTCATTCTAATCTTGGCTAATGTAATTATGATATGCCTTGGTGTGTTCGTCTTTGGGTCCACCTTCTTTGGGACTCTGAGCTTCCTGGACTTCCAGGAAGTCTATTTCCTTTGCCAATTGGGGAAGTTCTCCTTTATTATTCATTCAAATATGTTTCCCACTTGTTGCTCTTCCTCTTCCCCTTCTGGTACCCCTATAAATTTGGATGTTGGAAAATTTAAAGATGTCCTGGAGGTTCCTAAGCCTCTCCTCATTTTTTTTTTGAATTCTTGTTTCTTTATTCTTTTCTGTTTGGTTGTTTCTTTCTTCCTTTTGGTCCACTTGATTTACTTGAGTCCCAGTTTTCCTTCCATCACTATTGGCTCCCTGTGCATTTTGCTTCATTTCACTTAGTGTAGCCTTCATTTTTTCATCTAATTTGCAACTAAAGTCAACCGGTTCTGTGAGCATCTGATCACCAGTGTTTTGAACTGTGCATCTGATAGGCTGGCTATCTCTTGGTCACTTAGACGTATTGGCTCTGGGCTTTGAGCTGTTCTTCTGCTTGAGCCATAATGTTTTGGTCTGTTCGTGCCTGTCATGTATGAGAGGCAGGTCAACCCAGTGGCTGGGTTGTGACTGGGGGTGGGGTCAGAGAGGGAGCAATGGCATTTGTTCTGCTCTCTCTTGGATTTTGGTCCCCTCTGCCACTTCCCACAAGCAAATTGGGCCCTTCTGGTACTGCTTCCCGGGTGTGGGAGCTTGTGTACGTTCTAGGACCCTGTGGGTCTCCCAGAAAAATTCTCCTGAGATGCTGAGAGCCTCTCCTGGCACCTCAACCCCCTGAAAGTTTTTCCAATCAGTGCTTTTAGGCTTTAATTCCTGTAGCTGGGGCCCTGGGTTGCACTGTCTGTCTCACTGCCTGTTTTTTTGCCTGGTTTATCTGTGTGCAAATGTGTGTCCGCAGCCAGCCAGCCGCCTTGTGAGCCTTACTGGGTCTGCTCATTTTGTCCCCACGCCTACCCGGGTCTGCTAACCACCACCTTTTCCTGCCAGGACTCCTCTCCTCTGGCCGCTGACTCCTCCCCTCTTACCGATATGGCTGAATGGTTGTTGGACTTCTGTACAGTTCAATTTTCTGTCCGTTTTGGTTGTGTTTTTGTTTCTAATCTTTGTTGTCCTTAAATTTGGTTGTGTGAGGAGGTACAGTATTTCCACCTATGCCTCCATCTTGGCCAGCAGTCCTTGTTCTTCCATAGTATACCTTTTCATTTATTCAAATTTTACTTTGCTTCTCCAGAAAATGTGATGGTTTGAAAAATGTTTTTCTTGATTTTTTGCTCTTAGAATTTTAATATTTTTCTTTTTAAATACTGCCAATAAACTCTCTTTTCATATTTATAATTTCTAACTGGTTATTGCTGGTACATCAACAGAGAAATATAGCACAACCTATAGGGACTACATTAATAGATCATTACAAAAAAGAAGAAGGAAGAAGGAGGAGGAGGAGGAGGAGGAAGAGGAGAAAGAGAAGAAGAAACACTGCCATTTAGGAAACATATTCTCTGTTGGAAGTCACCCACTGTAGAATCAAAGAGTTATGACATTACACGCTCCCCCATCAAACCCAGAGAATTTAAGGCCATGTTCTCATTCAACAGTCATCATTCTCAGATGAGAGAGAAACCATTTATCAAGACACAGGAAGAAGGAAAGTAGCTATCACACAAGTCAAAGCACTGGGAAAAACACAATGATTCTGATTAAATTTTCAAAAGAAATTTTCAGTCTGCAATTGTATTTGGCAAGTTTAAAGCCCAAATGAAATTTTAGAGATGTTATATGCCCTTGAAAAACTGGTTTATAATGAAAATGCTGACAGACCTTATGAGAGAAGACTAGTATCATGCGTACCTCTAATGTCACTTACATGTAAAGGACAATATCTGTATACATAGGCGGTGTATACAATCTAATAAGGTTTTATTCTTAAAATCATTCTAGTTATCATATTTAATGTCCATTGTCACCCATTAAGCTACTACTAGAATATAACTTTTCAATAAACAATAAATCATATTTTCAGTATTTTATACAGAAAAGCATTCTCTTCCAGCTGATTCATTATAAATAATGCCTAGGATATCTGGGCACAAACAGATATGCTAGTTTCATTTTCTTTTAAAAAATTATGCAAACCCTTTATTATTTCTTAAACTAAACAGAAACAAAACAGAGTTCAACCATTTCTGCAACCCCCACCCTGAAGCCCTGTCTCTTGCAACTGCTGATCTTTTCTCTGTATCTGTGACCATGGGTTTTTGGTTTTTTGGTTCTTTTAGATTCCACATATAAAAGATACCAGATGGTATTTGTCTTCCTTTGTCTAACTTATTTCTCTTAGCATAATGACTTCATGATCCACCCATATTTTAAGAAATGGCAAAATTTCATTCTTTTCTGGCCAAATAACATTCCATTGTATTCATATCCCACAATTTCTTTATCCATTCATCCATCAGTGGGTACTTAGGTTGTTTCCCTGTCCTAGTTATCATAAATAGTGCTGCAGTGAATATGGAGGTACAGATACCTTTTCATATATATCAGCTACTTTCTTATAAAGATGCAGGGGTGGGAATACAAGACAGAAAACTGTACTTGAACAAGAATTAAATAAAAATATAAATAAATATATAAATAAAACAAAAAAATAAAATAAAGATGCAGGTTGATTCAGTGAATCTAAAATCCACTGAAGACTGTATATCTATGAAAGTCACCATTGGTCTAATTTTCTAATATAGAAAACAGTTAAAATTTGGAAGGAAGCAATATAAAACATAAGAATTCGTGTTACCTACAACCTGAAGTCACAGATGAGAGACTAGTGAAGGCATGAGGTCAACTTACTTCTCTAAACCACTAAGCATTTTCTGGTCATCTGTGATCTTCCAGCAGCTTCTATGAATATCACTGAGGTTAAAAGTGAAGAGGTACATATATAAAATGAAATGGAATGAAAAACAGGAGCATACCATTTTCAAAACAGTTAAGGAAACACTTAAAAAATAAAAATCTACATTGATGTAGGGAGGTCAAATGGGCATAGGAATCAATGAAATATTTCATAATGGCCAAAGTTAGAACAATTTGAGCAACAAAATAAGTACTATCAAATCACAATCCAAATTATAAAGTAAATATCCATAAATACATACTGATAAAAATGAATGATTGAATAAATAAATGAATGGGAGAAGTGGCAAATCTCCTGTGCAATATTCCAAATAATTTATGTAGATATTCAGCCTTTAAGGAGATGGAGTCATGCTCCTACTCATGAAGTGTAGCTGCACATAACAACTTCCTTCTGAAGAGTACATTATAGAAAGGGGGCACTGGCTGGTGTAGCTCAATGGATTGAGCACAGGCTGGGAACCAAAGGGTCACCAGTTCGATTCCCAGTCAGGGCACATGCCTGGGTTGCAGGCCAGATCCCCAGTAGGGGGCATATGAGAGGCAACCACACATCGATGTTTCTCTCCCTCTCTTTCTCCTTCCCTTCCCTTCTCTCTAAAAATAAATAAATAAAATCTTAAAAAAAGAAAGGGGGTGGGGGAGGAAGAGTACTTTACAGTGGAGAAACCTAACAGACATTATCTCAGGGATCCATGGCCAACATCATCTACAATGATAAGGCATGTTTATAATACAAGGGACAAGCCCCCCAAAATGGAATTTACTTATAAAAATTGTGTATTTATTTTTACATATTTGAACTTCAGTCACCTTCAAAGTACTCCCGTTTTGATGCAATATACCTATTGAGATGTTTTTCCCTCTGCTCAAAACAGTTTTCCAATTTATTGGTTTTGATGTCTTTTAGTACTTCTGCTGTTCTTTGTTTCACCTCTTCCACATCAGCAAAAAGTTTCCCTTTGAGGATTTCTTTCATCCAGGGAAACAAAAAAAAGTTGCTGAGGGCAAAATCAGGTGAACAGGGAGGGTGGAGCAGGGGGGATCAATGCCCTTTTTGGTCAAAAACTGCTGAACACTCAGCGTACTATGGGCAGGTGTGCTCATAAATCACCCATCAAGAAATGGGCAAACATGTTGCCAGAGTCTTCAAAAAAATTCACTGAAGCAGAATTCAGCCTCTCACAACAACACTGGTTGGCACACTGATACAGATGGGTTCCTAGAACACTCACCTAGTGGGGGAAGCCTGTACTACAAAAGGATGGACATTTAGAAGATGATTCCAGTTCTTGGGGGGGTCCCCCTTTTATGTGCCATCAATATTCTGTGAAGAAAATGGCATTTATTCCCCTTTGTGTTCTTACTCCAAAAACTTGTAATGCTAGGAAAATCATAAAGAAAACATAAGACACATTCCAATAGGGGGCCATTCTATAAAATACCAGACCTATACTCATCACAGCTGCCAAAGTCATCAAAAACAGAGTCTGTGAAAAAATCACAGCCAAGAGGACCCTAAGGAGACATGACAAATGAGTATAATGTGGTAACCTGGATGGGATCCTGGACAGGGAAAGGTCATAACATAGAAACTAAGGAAATCCATATAAATTATAGACTTTGTTTTATGATAATGAATCAACATAAGTTCATTAATTTTAACAAATGTACCATAATAATACAAGATGTTAATAACAGGGGAAATTCCAGGCAGGAGGGATATGACCAATCTTTGTGTTATCTACTTAATTTTTCTGTAAACTTAAAATAGTTCTAAAAGTCAGTAGATGAGTGGATAAAAAAGCTGTAGTACATTTACATGATGGAATACTACACAGCCGTAAGAAAAAAAAAACCTCTTACATTTTGCAACATCATGGATGGACCTAGAGAACATTATGCTATGTGAACTAAGTCAGTCAGAGAAAGACGAATACCACATGATCTCACTTATATGCGGAATCTAATGAGCACAATAAGCTAATGAACAAAATAGTAACAGAAGCTTAGATACAGGAAACAGACTGACAGCTATCAGAAAGGAGATGGGGAGTACAGGTATGTGAGGGGATTAACAAAAGGACATTTATGTACAGCCCATGGACAGGGAGAATGATATGGGAACTGCCTTAGGGAGAGAAGCAGGCAGGGCAGGGTGAAGGTGGGGAAAGGGGAAAAAAGTGGGAACAACTATGATGGAATAAAGAATAAAAGTGAATAATATGCCCTGGCTGGTGTAGCTCAGTGGATTGAGTGCAGGCCTGAGAACCACACGATCGCGGTTCGATTCCCTGTCAGGGCACAAGCCTGGGTTGTGGGCCAGTTCCCAGCAGGGGACACACCAGAGGCAACAATACATTGATATTTCTCTCTCTCTCTCTCTCCTTCCCTTCCCCTCTAAAGATAAATAAATAAAATCTAGGAAAAAAGTGAGTAATATTTTTAAAAATACAATTCATAATCTATTAATTTTAAGTGTATTTTTAAAAACAGCAAAGAAGTCAGGAAAACTAAGGGATTATAGTGAAAAAAGAAGAAAAATGGGCCTCTTAGAGAAAAATAGCTATAAAGCCAACACCAGACAAGTATTTCCTAATATCAAATCCACTTTATCTAAATGTCAATGTCAAAACACAGCTCATTAGAACAGAAAGTGATAAGTCCTGAGCCAAACCATAGCTTCAAAGATACCTGTAGACAGTAAAATCTTAATATATCACAGTTCTTCCTCATCACCAGTGATGTAAAGGGGACTCACTGCATTCCAAAATAGCCCCAAGAGTGCTTACTTTAGTTCACATTCCTGAATGAGATGTCAGAAAAGGAATCAGGAGCTAAAGAGAAGTTTGTCCTAGAATCCATGATCTCAAGCACTGATTCTAACCATAGCATCTTAGAATTTTTAAGGACCTGAAAAAATCAACTGATCTAACTTTACGATTGTCTATAAACTTTTAGTGAGGTGTTCACCACACATGAAGATCTGCAGAGAAGGTTCATAAATTTTCAAGGTCATCCCCACCGTTAAGGATTCCTCCATTATAGTTTTACCAAATTGGCTGGGAAAATCAATTATTTGATAAGACTCTATTTTGTCAAAATTGTCCTGGAGTTACCTGCAATCAGATTATTTTAAGATTGTTGGGTCTGAGATTATTGATTAGTACCACATAACTTTTCTCATCCTTGCACGTGACTGGTAACAAAATTCCAAAAAAGACTACTTAAAATTAAAAAGTAGGGAACTGCAGCATTTCAATTAGTATATAAAAATATGCTATCCCCTGAGGGTATGATGAACATCTTTCTGAGTACTCTGTGGCTTGGTACACAGTAGGCAGTCATAATCAATTGTTGAATTAATGAATAAAAAATAAGTGGAACAGTCTTTCAACACATTTGATTTAGAAACTAGTAATTTAAATTTATCTCATGCCCCTTAGTAGGCAGTTAGATATCCTTCAAGTCTTTTAAGACAGAATAATAAAAAAATACTTGGCACATTTTATGGGATAAAGCTAAATGGGAGGAGTCTGAAGATGCTAGTAGATGAGAGAGGAAGGAAGGTGAACCATCTTCTTCCCTTTGGTGTTTCTGCATTGGAGGAGCACAGGGATGACCATTCAGGAAACATCACAGTCATGTGGTGAATGTGGCTCTTCGGGAAGGTACTTCTGGAGAGTATCTTCTTAAAAGATACTGACTTCTTAAGAGTCATGTAAGAGGATTAATTATAGAAGATGCCACAGGGAAAATCTAAAGCTGTGTGTGACAAGTCCATGGGACGGAGAGGGGGCTTGCTATTGTCAGTCATTCATTCTGCCTTGCTACTTTTCTTTCTATCCCTGCCTCCCCTACTCCCCCACTACCATACAAAAGATTCAGCTAGCATATGGCTTTAGCGATCTAGTAATTATCTCTGCCACTGTGCATGTCATGTCCCTCTTTGATTTTTGCCAAATTTGCTGTAATTCTGTTTATCTTTCCAAATGTCTGGAGTTTCAGGCTTCAAGTTATGCCTGACTATCCAAAACAAAACCTTGTCATTCTTCCATTTACTCATTCAACAATATGGACATCCATGGCACATCAGGCACTACACTACAAGCTTAAAAAAAAAACAAAGATAATGAATACAAGATGCCCTTTGGCCAGATGGCTAAATTGGTTGGAGCATTGTTCCATATGCCAAAAGGTCACTGGTTCAATCCCTGGTCAGGGTGCATATGGGAGGTAACTGGTCAATATTTCTCTCTTACATTAATGTTTCTTTATCTCTCTCCCTTCCTCTCTCTCTAAAATCAGTAAGTATATCCTCAGGTGAATATTTAAAAAAAAACCTGGCTGGCATGACTCAGTGGATTGAGTACCAGCCTTTCAATCAAACGGTTGCTGGTTCAATTCCTAGTCAGGGCACACGCCTGGGTTGCCCGCCAGGCCCTGAGTAGAGGGCATGCGAGAGGCAACCACACATTGATGTTTCTCTCCCTCTCTTTCTCGCTCCCTTCTCTTCTCTCTAAAAAAATAAATAAAATCTTTTCTAAAAAGACATGATGCTCACCAGACCATCAGACTTTTAAAGACAAAAAGGCATTTAAATGGATGCAGATCATTATAAGGGAATACAGAGATACTGTAATAGAAGTATGCAAAAAGGGTCATGGAAAATAAGGGAATGAATGCTGCATAGGTGTGGACTGAAAAAGGCTTCACATGGAGGCAACATTTCAACTAGGTTATGTAGAATAAATAGGAGCTTACCATATCCAGAAGGTAGGTAAGCCATTCTAGGTAAAGGGAACTGAGAGAGTTACATGGGCAAAGCACAGAGATATAAAACTACATGGTGTGATCAGGAAACAGACTATGTCTGCAACAAAGGGCATGGTGGAAAGTGGGTTTATCACACACCAGATTAGGAAGGACTTCGTTCACTCAGTTAAGTATTTTAGATTTTAATCTTAAAGCAATGAAGAATTGGAAACAGGGGAGTGACATGATTAGAGTGGCACATCGCTGGGGAGAATGGATTAGCGGGCTGGCAGACAAGACTAGAGACAAAGATAGTTAGAAGATGACAGATGGTGACAGCCTGAATTATGGGACTTGCACGAAGGAAGTAGAAAGCCAAAGGACAGAATAAAAATATTGGTAAACAGGCTTGTTACTCAAAAATGAAGGAAAGAGAAAAAGGCTTGACAGTACTTTAAAAGCAGCGATAAAGAAATCTGAGAGTTCATGCTTGATAACCTCCAATTTTTTAGTAAAATTAGAAGGCCTAATCATCTACTCTGAGGGAGGAAGACATGGCTGGAGACAGCTATTGAGTGGAAGAGAAAAAAGAAGAATACTATGAAGGAATAAAAACTGTTTTAGAAATGTTGAGGGCTTAGCAAAGTTCAGAAACTTTAAACTGTAGTATAGTCAACTAACAGGAGACCAGAAGGTTGAGTGTGTTAAGCAAATGACCGAGGGTGTCAGGAAAGTTGATCAAGGGGGAGTACAGGATAGGTAGCCAAAAACCTGCCCCCAGGGAAATAGAACACCATGAAGGCCTTTCAGAGAACAGGAGTATTAGCCACTGTTCAGTCATATTACAGGTTCACAAGATTCAAATCTATCAGGTAGGGAACCCAGCATCTAAACTGAAGTAGTAAGAAGAGAAAATGTTTCCTTTGCATCTAATTTGAAAGTATATTTTACTTTTCTAAATATTTTATTTATTTTACTTTAGATAGGGGGAAGGAGGGAGAAAGAGAGGGAGAGAAACATTAATGTGTGGTTGCCTCTCACACACCCCATATTGGGGACCTGGCCCGCAACCCAGGCATGTGCCCTGACTGGGAACTGAATTGGCAACCCTTTGGTTCACTGGTCAGCACTCAATCCACTGAGCAACACCAACCAGGGTTTGTTTGTTTTTTCTTTTTCTTTTTTTTTTTTGAAACTATAGTCTAAACCATGAATAGTATCTTTTAGGGAAGAAATGGATGATTTTGCAGTCATTAGGATAACGGATATTTAGAACTTTTTTGTGGCTTGGTTTAGACTTAGACCAGTATCTGCCAATATAAACATTTGAATAGAAAGATACAAGCATGAGAGTTGAAAAAAATTTTCTTAATAACCTTTACCAACTGTTGAAATCTTGACTCACCCTTGTATATAAATTTCTTTAATCAAGGTACATATCTAGAATATGACAACTCAAACAATCTACCAAGCAAACATATTCCTGCTTAACTAGCTTCTCAATCTAAGGATACCAACAGGATAGAGCTATTCAATCAAGAAAAGTAAGGGGAAAGGTCATAATAAACTTGATTAAGTACATTGTGCATTATGAGATTATTATTTTTGTAGATATTACTTGGCAATTAAAACTTTGTAGACTTTATAGCAGCCCCCAAAAGTTGCAGAATTTAACATTGAAGCAACAATATAAAAACCCAAGACATATTAAAGTGGTCATATGAAAGGCGATGCTCTCCAGGAAAGTAAAATTCAACAACAGATGTGATTTTGAGGAATGTAAATGCTAGAAAAACCAATTTCTGGGTAGAGCTTATTTCTATGGTCTCATATAGAATACAGTGCTCCACAGAAGAAACAATGTGTAAGCTGGACAAGCCATAAATTAATGTGGGTTCTGACCCAAGTACCACCAGAAAATAACAAGGAACAGATATGAAAAGAATTAAATATATCAATCACAAATCAAATTATTGATATAAAAGTAGCAAATAATACACAAAACATTCTGATTCAATATTATTTACTAAAAGTATTTACTTGAAAGAAAATCATTTTCTGAAGGGTTTCTTATGATATTTCCAGAGCTAGTAAGAATTATAAGAATATTATTACTGAAGTTTGATTTTGTGGTTATATATTCTTAGGTTACACCTCAAGATTCTTCAGAACCACTTCTACCTAACTGCAAAATTGATATACACTGCCTATTATAATAATCAAAAGCTACCTAGCCCTGGCTGGTGTGGCTCGGTGAGTTGAGCACTAGCCTGCAAACCTAAAGGTTGCTAGTTTAGGTTTGACAGTTCCCAGTCAGGGCACATGCCTGGGTTGCAGGCTGGGTTCCCAGTTGAGGGTTTTTGGGAGGCAGTGGATCTGTGCTTCTTTCTCAATATTGCTGTTTCTCTCCCTCTCTTTCTCCCTTCCTTCCCCTTTCTGAAAATAAAAAATAAAATCTTTTTAAAAAGCTACTTAGAACCTCCAGTAAGTTTTCACCATTCCTAGGTAAATAAAAACCTTGGAATATCATTGCTGATAAATAAATGTATATACAATGGGCTCTTCTCCACAGAATTATTTCTGCTTGAGAAATTAAAGAAAAAGAAAACTTAGCAGAAAGGGATTCTTGTAGACCACCTATCAATTTCTGAAATATACTTATAAGGATGGCACAGTGCATAATGCAATGACTAGCTTCTGTGATCTGGTTTGCTTCTCTCAAACTTCAGTAAAAATGTAGTGGTGCAAGGCCAGGCCCGTCTGCAGCTCAAATCCCAGTGAGCCACATTACAGCACAGGAAAAACTTCCTTTAAATCCCAGAGTCAGTCTTATACAAAAGGTGGTTCTCTGAACTCCAGAATTCACCCAATTGTAATAATTATTATCAGATAATGTGGATCAGAGATGATTTTTCCCTAGAATAAATATTGTAAGCATGATGAAAGTTTTGCTTTAAAAATAGCACACAGATTCATTTCTTTTGTCTCAAAACCATTTATTTCTTTCCACTCATGTATCAAATTTCATTGAAATTTAATAAAATCCACAGCATATATGACCATTCAAAATGTTACAGAAATGACGGTGTATTCCACATTTTTCATTAACCAAGATCACAAAGCTTGTAAACATTGAAATTAGGGTTACAATCCTTGGCTTTCTAACTACAAATTCTCAATTCTTTCCATTATATGACTAACGTGATCATTGTAGCATTTCTAAAAATATTGTAGAACTATTTTGGTGTTCTGTAACTCAGTATCCAATGTGGAGGGGGTTCCCCCACACCAACCATCAATTCTTAGACTCCAGTTGGGTGTCCTATTATACTTCAACTCAATTCTGACATTATCTCCTCACCAGAAATAGCATCAGACTCCACAGTTTGAAGGCCTAGTATCACAAGATTGGCCTCCCCACTCCAGGCACCAATCAAAAGCACAGGTTATTTATTACCTGTGTTTCTGACTGACTGGCTATTAATAAGACATTTCCATGACCTCCTCCTTGGATCCAATTAATTTTTTACAGTCATTCATAGACCTCAGAGAAACATTTTACTTATTAAATCACTGGTTTATTATAAAAAATACATAACTCAGGAACAGCCAGATGGAAGAGATACATAGGACAGAGTATGGGGAAAGAGTGAGGAGCTTCCACGCCCTTTCAAAGCTCACCACTCTCCCAGCACCTTCATGTGTTCACCAATCTAGAAGCTCTCTAAACCCTATCCTTCAGAGGTTTTATGGAGGTTTCATTACATAGTCATGATTGATTAAATAATTGGCCACCGAGGACTGATTCAACATTTGGAGGGTGGGGAGGAGAGGGATGGGAAGCTCCAACCCTCTAATACGGTGTTGGACTGGAGCCCAGTGCCCCATCCTTAGGGGCTTTCCAAAGGCCAAATAGCAAAGACACCTTCACCATTCTTAGCACTTCAGGAAATTCCAAAGGTTTTGGGAGGCCAGAGCTCGGAACCCTGGATGACCAAATATATATATATATTTTTATAAATCACAATAGCACAGGAACCAAGAACATCATTCTGAGGGGGGGCAGCTTATGGCTCCTCAGCCCCTATGAGAGGACAAGTTCTCTATGAAAGGGTTTTGTCCCTTCAAGCTACAGTCAGAAGGGAGTAGAACCAAAGGCTGAGCGGTAACTGATTGATGACCAGCTCTGTACTCTTCTTCAAGCACCTTTGTGAAAAATAGAACAAGACATGCCTCTGGTTGAAAGAATGACCACAAGATGCCATCTCTAGGCAGAACCACTACAAAGGAGCCACAGTGAATGAAGTGCAGGCTATATTTCAGCCTAAACTCGTATCCTCTCAATAGGGCATCTTTGTGCAGAAAATTAATTGCACAAGAATCCCTGAGACCCTGCTTAGTGCCTGATACCATCTATTGAATTCGTTCTCTGGGGCTGTCACTCCAAAGTGCATGGGCTGCTGGCTGGTCTCCTCATCTGGGTCCTTACAGGACTGGTGATCACTGAACTTCATTGTCCTTTCAATATTAAATAGGGGCATGCTCCATCCAAAAACATGTTATATGCTGAACCTGCTGTATTTTTGTAACCTAGGTCGTTCCTAAGAAAAGAAAAATACTCAGACAAAATTTAAACCAAATTAGGTGGCTTTGATAGGGAAAGAAAATATGCAATACCATGTTCTAAACTCAAGTTATCTTCAACAAGCCCATTTCCAAATTTGACAAATTCCAAACAGTCATGTGTCCCATGGAAATGGCCTGCTGATTTGTTTTGTTTTTTTCAACAGACTATTTGGACCATGTCTGGGCCATGCAAGTGCAGTAGACCCTATTATCGTATAGGGTTGGCCAAAAGTTCGTTTGTTTATTTATTCTGTAAAAAGAAAGACATTTTTCATTTTCAACAATAACTTTATTGATTTGGATATTTTCAGTATGTCAGGTAGCTATCTTCCACATGGTACAATGTCAATTGATCAACTTCAACTGGTCTACCAGACTGTGGAGCATGGTCCAGTGAGAAATCTAGAGCAAAGCTTTGCAAACCACTTTTGAGATGTTCAATCAGTCACAGCACCTTCTCTATACATTGCACACGTCTTTTTTTGCATTTCAGTTGCTTTACCTTTCTTGAAATAATAAACTATAATATGCCAAAATGTTGCGTATTTTCTTCTATCTTCAGTGTTAAAATGGCTACACAAAAATTCACCAATCTTGATAAGTTTTTAAAAAACTGCACACTGCTGTGACACCTGTCATGGTACAATCTAACAAAGTTGTTTCAAATGAAGGTAAAGACAACTAAGTCTACTACAGCTGTAGTACAAAAAAACAAACAAACTTTTTGGCCAATCCAATACTTTGATTATACATTTGAGTATACTGTGGTGCTATCATTGAGCTGTTTAGGGTACCATTGGTGGCTATATGAAATAAACTGTCTGGAACAGTTGTATCACTCTAAGTAAGATAATGTAATTTATAGTCATCATGAAAATCAAAGACTTTTGAGAAACAGAACCATATTGATTGCCAGAGCCCTGTGCAAACAAAAGTTTGACTTACAATGCTCCAACTTTTCTGGACATTTAAAGGGTGTTGCTTAATGGTGAAACTTAGGAGACTGATAATCACTTATCCAATTCTCAATGTAAGGCAATGTGCTAAGTGCTTTATTTAAATACTCCTCATGTAATCTTTAAAGCAATCCTATAATGTAGGTATGCATCATCATCTTCATCTCCATTTTACGAATAAGGAACTGAGATTTAGACACATTAAGCAACTCACTCAAGGTATCTCAGCTAGCAAATGACATGGCATCAATTATGAATTTCTGGCTTTTTAGTCTCAGAACTTAAGCTCTCTATTGGTTCTGACATACTCCTTTCTAAGCTGACCTTAACCAGAAGAAATCCTAGTGATTTGCAAACAAACCAAAAATTCTCCTCCAGGGTTCAATTGAGTAGAAATAAATAATTGGGATGAACCCTTTGAAAATATATTTGCATAAGTATAAATAAAATGTTAAAATTGGATGTTTGGGGCAAGTTTGAGAAATACATTGGATTTAGTTTGGGAGGGAGCTTTGTGCCCATATTAATTAACAACAAACCACCCTAAACCTGCAGTTATAAAAGAGTAATTAATAGATATCTTTTAAGTGAAATGTTTAAACAGCAATTATATTTAAATGTTGCATTTGAAAGACTCACTTCCTACACATTCAAAACTATCTATTATTTTACAAATTATACTAATTACTATATACAATTTCAAGAGAGTATTCCTTCAGACAGAAAACTGCAATACAAATATAAAAAAAACACACAAATTAAAATCTTTATGCACAAAAAGACACCATGAGCATTATAAAACATCCAAAAAAATACTTTCTACAAAATATAAAGCAGTATTTTGACCAACATTACTTCTTCAAAAGAGGTGGAATAAGTTTTATGAATAATTGATGAGCCACTATATTTAGAAACAAAATTACTACTAGTCTTGCTTTGGAGGAAAAAAACTGGGAAGCTAAAAAATAGTAAAACACGATTTGCCTTTTGAAGGAAGAGGTTTGCAAACCACAAAAGCTAGAGGCCTGGACTATTGGAAACTGTCATAAAGTATTTGTTAGTAATTAGGGAGATCAGCAATTGAAACCAAAGGGTGATTGATGGTTTATAGAATGATGCTGTTGGGGAGGGTAGCCTCCAATCTAACCTTCTTTAGTTCTTCTGGCTAGATTAGTCATAAAATAATAAAACAGACATGAGAGTAGATTAACAGGAAAAAAAACAATTTAATACATGCACAGGGGAAAAGCACAATATGATGCTCAGATCATAAAATGAGGCTCAAGGAACTCATCAAATTAGGCACTTTTTTACACTTATTTTTTTTATTTTTATTAAAAGATTTTATTTATTTATTTATCTTTAGAGGGGAAGAAGAGAGGGAGAGAAACATCAATGTATGGTTGCCTTTCGTGCGTCCCCTGCTGGGAGTGGGCCTGCAGGGAACTGGCCTGCAACCCAGGCATGTGCCCTGACTGGGAATTGAACCGTGATCCTCTGGTTCGATGGCCCGGGCTCAATCCACTGAGCTACACCAGCCAGGGCCTTTTTTATACTTATTTTGACAAACAATCAATTTGAGCAATTGACAGGAAAAAGAAAGTGAGTGCTCATTAGAAAAGAACCTAGACAAAGTTTGAGGTTGGTCAGTAAATTAGTAAAGACGGTACAAGGTATGCTTATACATGCTCTTTTGACTGTGGATTTGATAAATCTTGTGATAAGGTTGTCTCACAGTCCTTTAGGGGTGGGAAGAGCGCCTGTCATGTATATTTATTTCCTGCTTTGGGGGGATGGAGAAGAGTCAGGGAGCTCTTTGTGCTCTTGTTCTACTTCTCAGGTAATTTTGGTTAAAGATAATCAATATGTCATTGTGCAGTATCTTGAGACAGCCTGCCCTGAGCCAAAACAGTACTAACCATACCCAGTCCTGTTGATAATTCCTAATCTACCCATTGAACAAAGATGGATGATGCTCATGACATCAGTGAATCACACAGATCTCAGACTGCTGATGAATGTACAGTATGACATAGTTGGGACCCAAAGAGACAAGCTACAGAAGGGGGCTGAATCCAATAAGATAAAATGTGAAAAAGACCACTACTGAGTGCAAAAACCCAACCCCGGCAAAACATGAAGTAGATGTGGCTAAACAGCAAGTTTTACCAGAGAATAAGACTCAAGAAGTCAAAGGGCAGTTTGATATGAGGCCAAAAATGTCAGTTCAATTTTAAATTGATTTCATAAATACTATCTGAAAAAAATATATACTGAATCATTTTCTGTGGAATAAAATATTAAAACATATCACATGGGAGAAAGAGCTCCAATCAGTTGAAGGAAATTCCAGGTTAATTTAAACAAGTCTATTCTCTTTAGAACACTCAGAACCTAAATGGTAGCTATGGCTTCTCAAACTTATTTGACTGTGGAACACTACTTTTTGTGAAGTGCCTCTTCCTTAAAAGGGAGACACTTTTCCAAGATTTTATTTACTTATTTGTAGAGAGAGGAGAAGGGTGGGAGAAAGAGAAAAGAAACATTGATGCAGGAGAGAAATATAGATCAGTTGCCTTTCACACACACCCCTGACAGAGGAACTGAACCCACAACCCAGGTATGTGCCCTGACTGGGAATCAGACCAGCAACCCTTTGCTTTGCAAAATGATGCCCAACCAACTGGAGTTACACTGGTCATGGTGGAGACACTTTTTAAAAGTAAAAGACATCCAAAGATCAGATGAATGTTGGCCTAAAGGATCATAAGGTTTCTCTTACCCTGGGAATCTATGATTACTTGATTAACTAGACCTAATAAAGAACCTTAATTCCTTATGACACCAAGAGTAGAGTTTCTAGTGAGGGAAACTTCTCTAGAGATCTACCACCATATCCGAATGATGGGAAAAACACTCCCCTTCAACAAGCACAAGGACTGTCTTTTCAACAACATTTATGGTAAAACTTTGGCAGGATTATTAAATCATTGGAGAAAAGATGTTAGAAACAGCGGTGTGGTCCTGGCTGGTGTAGCTCAGTGGATTGAGCCCGGGCCTGCAAACCAGACAACTGCGGTTCAATTCCCAGTCAGGGCACATGCCTGGGTTGCAGGCCAGTTCCCAGCAGGGGCCAGTTCCCAGCAGGGGAGGCACAAGAAGCAACCATACATTGATGTTTCTCTTCCTCTCTCCTTCCCTTCCCCTCTAAAGATAAATAAATAAAATATTTTTTTTAAAAAAGAAAGAAACAGCAGTGTGAAAACAAGAGCCTGGTAAGACACAAAGAAGCTACTTCTGGCCAAGATGGAAGCATAGGTAGATATACTTTGCCTCCTCACACAAGGAAAAGAAGAACAACAACAAATTTTAAAACAAAAAAATAGCCAAAACTACCAGCAAACTGAACTGTATGAAGTCCGACAACTAAGGAGTTAAAAAGAAACATTCATTCAGACTGGTAGGAGGAGAAGAGATAATTTAGCTGGGGCAGAGAGGACCTGTGGCAAGGCAAAGGATAGAGGACTGGGCAACTCCACATTTGCATGTGGGGAGAAACAACTGGGGAGTGAGACAGACCCCACAACCCAGGGATCCAGCAGTGGGAATAAAGCCTCAAAACCTTCTGACTGTAAAAGTCTGTGGGGGTTGCAGAGACAGAAGAAACTCCCAACCTCACAGGGGAGTTCCCTGGAGAGACCCAGAGAGTCCTAGAACATACACAAACCCACCCACCCAGGTATCAGCACCAGAAGGGCCCCATCTAATTGTGGGTAGTGGGGAAGTGACTGAAAGCTGGTCAAGAGCTGAACAAGCAGCACTGTTCCTTCTCAGACCCCTCTCCCACATAAAGTACCACAATGCAGCAACAAGAGTTACCCTGCCCTGGTGAATACGTAAGGCTCCACCCCTTACCACATAACAGGTGTGCCGAGACAAAAAAAAATATGGTCCAAATGAAAGAACTGATCAAAGCTCCAAAAGTAGAATTAAGCAATGAAGAGATAGCCAACCTATCAGATGCAGAGTTCAAAATACTGGTAATCAGGATACTCACAGAAATGGTTAAGTATGGTTGCAAAACAGAGGAAAAAGTGGAAGCTATGAAAAGTGAAATAAAGAAAAATGTACAGGAAACCAACAGTGAAGGGAAGAAAATCAGGACTCAAATCACCAATTTGGAGCACACGGAGGAAATAAACTTTCAATCAGAACTGAATAAAGAAACAAGAATTCAGAAAAATGAGGAGAGGCTTAGGAACCTATGGGACAGTTTTAAACATTCCAACATCCAAATCATAGGGATGCCAAGACAAGAGGAAGAGCAAGAAACAGGAAGCTTATTTGAAAAATGATGATGGAGAACTTCCCCAATCTGGCAAAGGCAATAGACTTCCCGAAAGTCCAGGAAGCTCAGAGAATTCCAAAGAAGGTGGACCCAAGGAGGGACACACCAAGGCACATCATAATTACATTAGCCAAGATTGAAATGAAGGAGAGAATTCTAGAAGCAGCAAGAGATAAGGGGATAGTCACCTACAAAGGAGTTCCCATCAGACTGTCAGCAGATTTCTCAAAAGAGACCTTGCAGACAAGAAGGGGCTGTAAAGAAGTATTCCAAGTCATGAAAGGCAAAGACCTACATCCAAGATGACTCTATCCAGCAAAGCTTTCATTTAGAATGGAAGAGCAGATAAAGTGCTCAGATGAGGTCAAGTTAAAGGAGTCCATCACCACAAAGCCTTTATAACATGAAATGTTAAAGGGATTTATCTAAGAAAAAGAAGATAAAAATATGTACAGTAAAATGAGAGCAAACTCACAATTATTAACAACCATACCTAAAACAAAAACAAAAGCAACCTAAGCAAACAACTAGAACAGGAATTGAACCACAGAAATGAAGATCACATGGAGGGTCATCAACAGGGGAGTGGGAGGGGGAGAAAGGGGGAAAAGGTACAGAGAATAAGAAGCATAAATGGCAGCCAGAAAATAGACAGGGGAAGTTTAAGAATAGTATGGGAAATGTAGAAGCTAAAGAACCTGTGACACATGGACATGAACTAAAGGGGGGATGGCAGAGGGGTGTGCAGGGTGGAGGGGAGTGAAGGGGGGGAAATGGGACAACTGTAATGGCATAATCAATAAAATATGTTTAAAAATGAAAGAAACAGAGAAGTTAGTCAAAGAGCGGCACCCTGTTTTGTGTGCTCAGCCACCATAAAACAGTGCAGCCCTGTATCCCAGGGCTGCCCAACCTCCATGCTCACCAACCACCACCTCCCTACCCTCATGTTAGACAGTTAGCTACCTATCTGGACCTACCTATGGAACACTGGATTTCTGCTACTAAGTGGTGGTGGTGACCTGATGCGTGATAATAAGTTTAGGTAACAGGGTATTTTCTGCTCTTTCTTTACCCTTTACAGGATAATGAAATGTAGCTCCCACTCCAGAGTATTATACTGGCCCATCCCTTCAGCAATCAGGAAAGTATACTTTTAGTTAGACAAGTGCACTCATTAAGTATGTTGCATCTACTACTTTTGACTAGATCCAACCTTCTTTTTTAAATTGGGGTTTCAACTGGTGTGTGTGTGTGTGTGTGTGTAGAAACAATTACAAAACCACGTTTCTACAAAACTCAAACAATGCTGTGAAGCAACACTAAGCATTTTTTTTTAAATCTCACCTCAGGTGCAAAGAGGTGCTACCCAACCTTCAAAATAAACTCACAACTCAAAAACCCTACTGATTTTTAATTCGTCCTATTTGATTCACTAAATGTGTTAAAATTGAGGTCTGTGACACAAACATAATGCAGTACTTATTTTGATCTCGAGGTAATGTGCCTTCCAAGGGAAGAAAATAAAGCTTAGCAATGTGAATCATATGACTGCACAGGCTATTACAGAAAAGTCTGTCAGTGTTTTCTTAAAGGGCTACCGAACAATTTAAATTTCAAAAAACAGTCACTCATTCAGCAAATACGTTGTTCTTTATACAATTAGTTACTAAGTATTAAAGATGTGAAAATGCACTATGCTTACAATAAATATTGTCATCACCAATTTGCCCTCATTCTAGTAAAAACCATAGGAAATTTTTTAATTTTACTAACTTTAAAGTTTAAACTTAATAAATTGCCTATGTTCACAAAAACCATTATAGGATCTGTTCAGCATAATACTTTGAACAGTGTAATCACACAAATATGAGTGACAGAATATATGAGCAAATGGGTGAGCTTCCATGTTGAAATTTCCTTTTACATAGAAGTGGCAGACAAACTAGTGAATTGACTGCAATTGTACTTGACATTTATGTAGAAGGAGAAAATAAGTGAATGTTGGCTTAAACTGCAACCAAAAAAGCTTTATTTCTTTTCAAGTTCATAGGGCAGGTATTATCAAATATAAAGAGAACATGAGGGAAATGCAAAACAGTATCAAAGCTAAAAGGAATATCTTTATCCTTATATTCTTAAAACAGGGCATAAAAAACTTTTGCTTAGCAAACTGAAAGCAAGGGTTTGGTCTGCAGCTTTGTGGATCAGAGACTGTCATCAGACACTATCTTTTGCCCAGGAAAATAAGCTAATGAGATTTACCATCCAACTCATGTACAGAGTAACAGTAATTGCTAATTAGAGACTAAAATCTAATTGCAATTACCTTTTAATTACATTTCAATACAAAACTATAAATTAATTTATCCAGATGAAATACGTACTGGATCAGTTTACAAATGGCTAATTAACCCATCCAGAACTTAAAGGAGACCCGGACTATTTATTCCCATTTGATAAAGAAAATAACGTATCAACACCACCAAAAAATTATTTCAAGGACATAAACATTTATTTCAGGCCAGGATGAATATCAAAATAGACCTACCTTCAGCTTCAGTCCTTTCTAAGCTACTGCTTAGCAGCAAAAGGTTCAGTATTTAATAAATGTCACAAGTATTTCTGAGGCCTTGGCTGGGTAGCTCAGTTGGTTGGAGCGTGATCCCAATACACTAAGGTCATGGGTTTGATCCCCAACAGGGACACATATGAGAATCAACCAATGAATGCATCAATAAGTACCACAACAAATCTCTCTCTCTCTCTCTCTCTCTCTCTCTCCCTCTCTCTCTCTCTCTCAAATTGGTAAATAAAAAATTTCAAAAAGTACCTCAGTTACTTGCTGTATCTTTTGAGCTGCGTAAAGACCAAAGGGTTTAGAAAGGAATGGAAGACGTTTTTGTTTTTATGTGTTTGTTTTTTATTGTCCAGCCCATTTAGTCCCTTAAGCACTACTGGGCAGAACCCAGACAGCAGGATTAATCTGCCCTTGGAGTTGCCTTTAGAGAAATGGTTACGAACTCACCTGGGCTATGCACAGATTCCATGGCGATTAGCCTTTGTTATATACTGAAACCTTTCTTTAAATAGTGGCGTTATTTCTCTTCTATTCTTTATGGCAAGGATACAGATGCACATCTTTCAAAATCAGTTATCAAAGAATAGAGCTTGTAATTTGGGGCTCTTACTGAAGGAACCAGAATGTCATCACAGCAAAGACAGTTCTGCCCTCACCAGAACACCCAACAATGCACCTCAGAGACCAAGTGGCCAAAGAAAGCAGCTTCCAGTGACTCTGAATGATATCAGTTCCATTTTCTCTTTTTTAGGAAGCATTCTGTGTGTCTAGAAACCAAAAGTAACAATAGTGCCTAACCATATCAGAAACTTTTTAAAGGTTAATGAATTCTGACATAAAATAATGTCAGAGCCATAAACAACTCATAAATACAAAATCTAGGAAAACCACAAAAACACTCATCACACTTCTGAGAATGTTAGAACCCTGGATAATAAACCCACTATGGACTTCTAAATAATTCTTTTAATAAACTTGGTGGAGAATTATACAATATATCAATATTTATGATATCAGCTAATGATAGTTCAGGGATGCAGAATGCAAAATGTAGTCGGCCTCCGTTCAGTTGTGCACTGCCTTGGTAATTACTTCTAGATTGAAAATGGGATTCAGTTCAACTTAGGTAACAAGCAAATCAGTTTCCAATTTGGCATGGTAGACATCTAATTAGCAGTCCTCTTTCCCTTTGTCATAAACCTGTCACCACATTCAGGTCAGTATATGGAATAAATTTAGGGAAAACTGGAACTATGTATTATATAGTGGGTTATGTATTTATTTGGAGACTTTACAGGTAGAACAATTACATAAAGACTCTCAAAATTTAGGGGGATATATCTGTATCAAAATTGCTCAAAATTAAGCTTGCAAGGGACCAAGTAGAAATGGGTTTACCTCATATGGTGAATTTGATAAGTTGAGACAATGGAGCCCAAAGAAACAGGTACCATATGATGGGCTTGGTGGAGTGAGGCAGAGCCACAAGCGGTTTAGAATGACTGGTACATACCTAAATTAAAAGAAGCTCAGCTTTTGGCTTAAAGACATAGAAGCAAGAAAATTTGCAGTTAAGGATCAAAGCACCAGTATCTAACCAAAATATATTTCTAGTCTTAACATTTCACAACAGTACCATTGGGTGCATTAATGCTGTACTACCCAATCTGATCAATCCATGAGTTGGAGGGTCTAACTGTCAAAAACACATAGTGCTCACAAATGAAAATGTACATTGCTGATGAGCATTCTGGGCAGCTACAAGTATTATTTGTTTGGTTTGTTGTCTCTGTTAAAAGTCTAGCACTTAACATTACATGTTCATTCATGTTATGAACATGGTTTCTGAGACTACTTGTTGCTCCCTTCCTTCTCCCCCTATTTTTGTAAAGTACAAATGATATTTACATAGCACTTTTTCTAACCAAAATATGGTAATATACATACAACTCCTTCCATTTTCAAACCACATTATTATTTTAATGGGACTGTTAGATGAGGAAATTTAGACAAAATTGAATTATTTGTCCAAAATGGTACTACATAGCTAATTGGTGGCAGAGTCAACATGAGAACTCACTATACAAGAATCTGTTATTGTATGGCCTGGAGCAAATGCTTTAATAAAGCAGAACTTCCCTGACTGGTGTGGCTCAATTGGTTGGAGCATCGTCCCATCCCGCAAACTAAAAAATCATACATTTCACTCCCAATCATGACACAGGCCTAGGCTACAGGTTCAGTCCTCAGTTCTAATACCTACAAGAGGCAACTAATTGATGTTTCTCTCCCTTTCTCTCTCCCTCCCTTCTCCTCCCTCTTAAAAAAACAATAAGCATGTCCTTGGGTGAGCATAAAAATAAGTAAATAAAGCAGAACCTAAGTTGCCCATCATTAAATGTAGATAATAACACCTAATTTAGAGCCTTATTGTGCAACTTCCATAAGCTAATGTATACCTGGCACACAATACTCACTAAATATTATTTCTCTACCTAAGGTCACATATGTTTGTTCAATGGCAAGTTAAAAAATTAAACAGATCTTTTTCCTGCAGGGCTCCTTGGAGTCTTTAATATACTATGTGATGTCCCAAGAGGCAAAGAGAGTATGCAACCCTTCTCCAAACTATCAGACGGCCATTTTTTTTCCAAGAAGCATCTATTCATATCTCATGGAATACTAATATTCCACAGGATAGACACAGAGAACCCTGCAGCAGACTATAAAATATTTAGGGAAATATGTGAAATGGCCCTGGCTGATGAAGCTCAGTGGATTGAGCACGGGCCTGTGAAGCAAAAGGTCACTGGTTCAATTCTCAGTCAGGGTACATGCCTTGGTTGCGGGCCAGGTCCCCAGCAGGGAACAACATGAGAGGCAACACATTGACATTTCTCTCCCTCTCTTTCTCCCTCCCTTCTTCTCTCTAAAAATAAATCAATAAAATCTTTTTAAAAAGAAATATGTGAAATGAATCAGCTACCTGTAATTAATAAATTATCTGAATAACTAAGTGACATTTTTGAGGTCACCCCAAACATCTAATACATAAAAAGTAACAATCACTTGGAAATGGTCCCCCAAGATTTCTCAGAAAGACACTTGAGTAGGTCAATTTTTATGCAGGTCTACATGAAGGCTGGACACATTATATAGTTATTTGTGAATCCAAAGTAAAAATACAGGCAGCTCTCAAAAGAAGAAAGATTCCTGGTGATTCTGCCTGTTTCCCCGCAATATGCCATATCACCTTTTCTGTGGTTTGTTACTGTATGGGTCAAATCCTTAGGACAGTAAAGACAAACAGAAGAGCAGGGAAGGTCTCTCTCTTTTTTTTCTCTATCGCTGTTAAGGAACTAAAATCCTTTACCCTGACCAGTGTGACTCAGTTTGTTGGGCATTGTTCTGCAAAACAAAAGGTGGCAGGTTCAATTCCTGGTCAGGGCACATGCCTGGGTTACAGGTTCAATCCCTGGTCAGGACACATATGAGAGGCAATCGATTGGTGTTTCTCTCTCACAATGATGTTTCTCTCCCTTTCTTTTTCTCTCCTTTCCTGTCTCTCTAAAAATATAATCTTAAAAAAAATAATATTCTTTGAGTCACCATGGATGAACTCTGTTCATTGAATGGGGTAGTGACTATTAAAACTATGCTCCAATGTGTGGAAGCTGTGACCCACATATATGTTATCATGTCAACAACAGGTATTGAATGTCTGATTTTGTGTTAAGTACTTCAGGTTGTAAGAAAATAGATTTCAGCGCCTTAGAACCCTGTAGGAACATTCATAGCGAACAGCACAGGGAAAATATAATACCAAACAGTACATAATGAAGAGCTAGATCTCGAGGTGCAAAGGACAACTGTCATATGAACCAATAAAGAGGAAAGATCACTGAGCATCATGGACTGGGGTTGGCACTTGAGCTGGATGGACCTTGAAAGCCTGCAAGGGTTTGCCACAGTGCTTGAGTAAGCAAAGCCAGTTCCATCACCCCCCAATGCGCACCAACTGTCAAGGGAGTGCTGGGGCTGCGCTTCCCTCCCTTTCAGGAATGAGAGGGAATGCAGAGATTTTTGCTTCTTCGCCTCTCTTCCTCTCAGCAGTAGATGGATGTATCAGCTAAAGATTCTCGGATCAGTACCCCTTCTCTCTGGGTCACAGTGAGGATTTGACTGGTTGCTAACCCAATAAAGAAATGGGGGGAAAAACCCAACCACAACAACAATTTAAGGGTTCGAGCTACATAAGAACAATTCAGCAATTAGAGAATCTACATGGGCTTATATGGAAAGACAAGTGCTATTTTCTGCTTGAGTCTGTGACTGGTAGAGAATCACTCAACCCTATGATTGTATTATTTATACAGAACTCACTAGGGCACCATCTGGTGCTAAGCTAACTGCAAAAACAGGAAAATCAAACCCAAAGCCAATTGTCTTCATTGGAGTTTTCGCTAATGACCTGTTCCTCACCAATATTCCAACTGATCACAATCTAGTTGAAAACAGGAAAAGACATTTAATGCTTTAAAGGGAAGTCTTAAAGGGAATTCAGTTAGACATACCCTTGAAAAGATTCTGTTGCTATCTGGACCGTTCTCAGTTGAGAGAGCACTGCCCCTATTTCAGGTCTTATTACATCTTATTAAGTTGTCAGATCAAGTTCATAATGTCCCATTTCAGTACCCAGTCACCAAGAGAAAAGGGTGAGAGGTGATCTTGCAAGATTAGGTCCTGGAGATGGAAATTTAAGCCAAAATGGTGAGGAAAATTCTGCTCAAGTATAAGAAATGAACTAACAAATACCCATGATGACAATAATTGTAATCTGAAATAATTTTAAAATCTCACATATTGACTCACAAATTATTCTCATTGAGGTTGCCAACTTAACACTGCCAATATACTTTCTTCTGTAATCAAAACTTTTTACAACTATAATGCAAATGGTAGAAAAAAAATTTACAACTATAATGCAAATGGTTTGGATTTATATACTCTTATTTTTTTAATCCAGTTGAACAGATTTCCCTTTTCACTTCATACTGGCTTTTTTTTTTTCAGATTCTCCCAGCTCTAGTAGTTTTATTTTTGACACAGATATTGTAAAATGGCACCCTAGGTTAATTTGGTTTCCATATTATAAATTCATCATGAAGGCTGTAAACACATCTGGTCCCATTTTGTTCTCATTAGGAGCTAACACTATAGGTCTTAATATTAATCTATGTAGGTCTTAGTACATAATCAGGTGCCTTACTACCCATGCTGACTAGTGTTTGAAGTTCTCTTTGGACCATAGTTTGATTTTTCACATTTCTAGGACTCTGTTTTCAATATAACCCTTTATAGATTTTGACAATCCCAAGAAGCCAACCATATAGCCAAAAAATTGTGATATTAAGGGGATTATTCTCCTAAACCTGATAACAAAATGAAGTATCACATAAAGTGGTTCCATAAGGCATCTCTCCACAACTCATTCATGCAATTTCCAGAATGAGGTAGGTGAATCTTCCTTGCTTAATGTAAAATGAAGACAGCTGCGTTCCAGCCAAGATGGAGGTGTAGGTAGAAACCCTTCATTTCCTTACCCAACCAAGAGGAGGATAATGACCAATCTAAAATCAATAAACAACCAAAAGTGCCAGAAAATCAAACTGCATGGAACTCCAACAACCAAGGAATTAAAGAAAAAAAGTCAACCAGAACAACCAGACCAGTGAAACAGTAGATGGAGAGAAACCATGCAAGGTGGTGGACTGTGCAGGCAGGGCTGGCTGTGGCCAGGCAGCAGGTGGTGCAGGCGGGCCTGACTTAAAGCGAAACTGAGACTCAGAGATAGCTGAGGACTACGGCAGTTGCTGTGGTGGAAGAAACTCCCAGTCTCACACAAGAATCTGTTCAAAAGTGTGCTAGAGCCAAGCAGGAGAGCCACATTGTTCTCTCTCTGGTCCCTCCCCCACAGGAGAGTGGCAGCACAGCAAAGAGGGTTGCCCTGCCCCAGTAAATACTGAAGGCCTCATCCCCTAACAAATTAACAGGAGCCCCAAGCAAAGAAATATGGCCCAAATGAAAGAACAGAGCAAAACCTCAGAAAGAGGGCAAAGCAAAGAGGAGATAGCCAACCTATCTGATGGAGATTCAAAGCCCTGGTAATCAAACTGCTCATAGAACTGATTGAGCTTGGTCGAAAAATGAAATAAAAACAAATGAAAGATACCCAAAATGAAATAAGGCAAAATACTCAGGAACCAACAGTGACAGTAAGGAAATCAGGACTCAGATCAATGATTTGGAACAAAAGGAAGAAATACACATCCAATGGGAACAAAATGAAGAAAGGAGAATTCAGAAAAGTGAGGAGTCTTACAAATCTCTGGGACAACTTGAAACGTTCCAATAACCAAATTATAGTGGTGCCAGAAGGAGAAAAACAACACCAAGAAATTGAAAACTTATTTGAACAAATAATGAAGGAAAATTTCCCCAATCTGATGAAGGAAATAAGACTTCCAGGAAGTCCAGGAACCCCAGAGAATTCCAAAGTTGAACCCAAAGAGGAACACACCAAGGCACATCATCATTAGGTTACTCAAGATTAAAGACAAAGAGAGAATCTTAAAAGCAGCAAGAGGAAAGGAGATAGTTACCTACAAAGGAGTGCCCATAAGGCTATCAGCTGATTTCTCAAAAGAAACCTTGCAGGCAAGAAGGGCCTGGAAAAAAGTACTCAAAGTCATGAAAGGCAAGGACCTACATCCAAGATTGCTCTATCCAGCAAAGCTTTCATTTAGAATGGAAGGGCAGATCAAGTACTTCCCAGATAAGGTCAAGTTCAAGGAGTTCAGCATCACCAAGCCCTTATTATATGAAATGTTAAAGGGACTTATCTAAGAAAAGGAAGATCAAAAATACGAACAGTAAAATGACAAAAAAAAAAACAAACCTCACAACTATCAACAAATGAACCTAAAAAAAAAAAAAGAAAAATGAGAACAAAAACTAAGCAAACCACTAGAACAGGAAGAGCATCAGAGAAATGGACATCGCATGGAGGGTTTTCAGTGAGGAGGGGGAGAGAGGGGAGGAATGGAGGGAAGGTATAGAGAAGGAGAAGCATAATTAGTAGGCATAAAATAGACAGGGAGAGATAAAAATGGTATAGGAAACAGAGAAGTCAAAGAACTTATATGTACAACTGATGGACATGAACTACGGCAGGAATGCTGGAGGGTTGGGAGTACAGGGTGGAGAGGGGATAAAGGGGAGAAATTTGAGAAAACTGTAATAGCACAATCAATAAAATATACTTAAAAAGACAACTGTAGTCCAAAGCTTCATTATGATACTCATTTAAAAATATAATTTTAATCAAGGCAGTTCATTCACGTCACTACAAAGGCTGCAGTGCAAAGAGAATTTACACTGTGGAGTCACCTGGGTTTGAATCTTAAATCTACCACTTACCAGCACTGTGCCCTGAGCAAGTTTAACCTCTTTAAGGATCAGTGATACATTATTATCTGTTCAAGGCCTACGACTTCCCAGGTTTCTGTGGAAAGTTGATGAGATAACATTCGGAAAAACCTTGCCACAGTTTCTGGCACATTGTGGGGAGTCTATGAATCTGAGTTCAACTTCTCTTTCCTAGTTAATTCCAAAACTTTTCCTTAAGACCAACAACTCTGTGAAAGGGAAGTGATATATGCAGCACATCACTGACTACAAAATCCTAGGGAAGCCGAGATGTACCTCTAACTCCATCCCGCCATTTAAGACATTGTCAAATCTCCTTCACAAAAGTCCAGACTTCCTTGGACTCCATCTGTCACTATATCCCTGGTATCTACTCTTCATTAGTAAGAGCATCTTCTCCCATTTCAAAGGTCTGACTCCCTCTATCCCCAGCCACATCTCTTGACCCACTAAAGCAAACATCCAATTTCCTCACATTAAAAAAAGAACATTTACATTATTAGCCCTGGCTGGTGTGGCTCAATAGATTGAGTACCATCCTGAAAACCACAGGGTTGCTGGTTTGATTCCCAATCAGGGCAGGTGTCTGGTTGCCAGCCAGGTCCCCAGTAGGGGTATGCAAGGGGCAACTGCACATTGATGTTTCTCTTTTTCTCTTTCTCCTCCCCTTTCCCCTCTCTAAAAAAAATAAATAAAATCTTTTTTAAAAATAAAAAAGGCCACTTACCTTAATAAACAGAGTACTTAATATCAACAAACAGAATATTCACAATTGGATGACTTAATCTAAAACTACCCCATCATTAAAATAACTGAAAAGAAAAAAGAAAAAGTCCTTCTAAAAGTTTTTATTTAGACTTCGGCCAAGATGGAGGCATAGGTGGAAAAACTGTACCTCCTCCCACAACCAAGTTTAAAGACAACAAATTTTTAGTAACAAAAACGCAACCAAAACACAGAAAATCAAACTATACCGAAAGTCTGAAGACAACGAACCATTCAGTGAGACTAGTAAGAGGGGTGGAGCCAGCGACCAGCGGAGCCGGGTTGCACAGGAAAACTTGGCCAGACTGACCAAGGCACACAGGCAGTGGTTGACAGATCCCAGGCATGGGGGTGTGATGGGCGGACCCAGTGAGGGCGCAAGGCAGCAGGCTGACCTCAGTCATACATTCGCACGCAGGTAAACCAGGCAAAGGAGCAAGCAGTGAGACAGACCGTGCAGGCCCCAGCAGCGGGAAGCAGCGGAAGGGCCCACCATTGTCCCTCTTTGACCCCACCCCCACATATAGTGTCACAACCCAGCAACTGAGTTGCCCTGCCCTAGTGAACCCCTAGGGCTCGTAACAAGTGCGAACAGACCAAACCATTATGGCCCAAGAAGAACTTAAAGCCCCAGAGCCAATAATTCTAAGCAACCAAGAAATAGCCAACCTTTCAAATGCACAGTTCAAAATAGGGAGATCAGGATGCTCACAGAACTGGTTGATTTTAGTCACAAATTAGAGGAACAAATGAAGGCTAAACTAATTGAAATGAAGGGAAATACACAGGAAACCAATAGTGATGGAAAGGAAACTGAGACTCAAATCAAGAGAGTGGACCAGAAGGAAGAAAAGAAATGACCAAACAGAAAAGAATGAAGAAACAAGAATTCAAAAAAAAATGAGGAGAGGCTTAGGAACCTCCAGGACATCTTTAAATGGTCCAACATCCGAATTATAGGGGTACCAGAAGGGGAAGAAGAAGAGGGACAAGTGGAAAACTTATTTGAACAAATAATAAAGGAGAACTTCCCCAATCTGGCAAAGGAAATAGACTCCCAGGAAATACAGGAAGCTCAGAGAGTCCCAAAGAAGGTGGACCCAAGAAAGAACACACCAAGGCACATTATCATTAGATTAGCCAAGATTAAAATGAAGGAGAGAATCCTAGAAGCAGCAAGAGATAAGGAGACAGTCACCTACAAAGGAGTTCCCATCAGACTGTCAGCGGATTTCTCAAAAGAGACCTTCCAGGCAAGAAGGGGCTGGAAAGAAGTATTCCAAGTCATGAAATCCAAAGCCAAGATTGTTCTATCCAGCAAAGCTTTCATTTAGAATGGAAGGACAGATAAAGTGCTTCTCAGATAAGATCAAATTCAAGTTCATCATCACCAAGCCCTTATTATATGAAATGTTAAAGGGACTTATCTAAGAAACAGAAGATAAAAAATATGAACAGTGAAAGAACAGCAAACTCACAGTTATTAACAACCGCACCTAAAAAAAAAGCAAACTAAGAGGACAGCTAGATCAGGAGCGGAAACACACAAATGAAGATCACATGGAGGGTTAGCAACAGAGGAGTGGGAGGAGAAGGGGGTAGAAGATACAGAGAATAAGTAACATAGACGGTAGGTAGAAAATAGGGGGGAGGGCAGGAATAGTATGGGAAATATAGAATCTAAAGAACTTGAGACACGTGGACATAAACTAAAGGGGGGAGTGGTGGGGGAGGGGTGTGCAGGGTGGAGGGGAATGAAGGGGGGGAATAGGACAACTGTAATGACATAATCAATAAAATATATTTTAAATAAAATGTTTTATTTTAGTTGTCAGAATCCCAAACACAACATGTGTTGGAATAATTAACAGATGCTTTCTAGCAACAACTATAGACTAATCTTAACTATTTAATAATTCAATTTCCCTGTATATATCAATAACAAAGAAGCTGTATTATTCATCTTCCATATCTAATTCATAAGAAAATCCTGGTGGCACTATTTCCAAGATATGCACCATATTCATTCATCTCCCTACATTTTATGTGAAGATTGATATTTTCCTGGGAGCATTTCCGATAGACCTTTGTTTCATGATTTTTGACACAGAATAAAACCTACCTCATTGGGTTGGTTTGATGACTAAATCAGGTTGCATATGTGGCAATACTTGTGAGAAAAGTACAAACACAAGACATTTTTTTCACAATAAAATGTGAAAAAATGGCAGTTTGGTGCAGAGAATCTGAGAAAGGGTAACTAGAGAGTTCTGTAGGCCATATTACGCCCACTCTTGCAGAATTCAAAACAACCACACTGCTCTACAGAGACCTCGTTTCTAAGGGCTCAAAGCCTCCACACAGGCTCTGTCCCTTGAACACATGGAGAAACCCCACATGTCTAACTCACCTCTTCAAAACTCCTCATCAGCCCTGGCTGGTGTAGCTCAGTGGATTGAGTGTGGGCCTGTGAACCAGAGGATTGCAGTTCGCTTCCCAGTCAGGGCACATACCTGGGTTGCAGGCCAGTTCCTAGCAGAGGGCTCATGAGAGGCAGCCATACATTGATATTTATTTCCCTTTCTCCTTCCCTTCCCCTCTAAAGATAAATAAATAAAATATTTTAAAAAAACAAAAAAACTCCTCATCAGACATCAAAAGCTTTCACCATCCTGACATCTCATGAGGTGCATGTTGAAATTAGTGCTTCTGTGGGGGGTCTCCCATGAATTCCCTCTACCGTGGATGCCTTCCTGGAGATATTTTCCCATCTGGCATTAAGGCACACCCCCACCTTATCAGCTGCGTCTCCAGGCAGCTGTTATAGGGGGGCTGCTGCAAGAAAGTACACCTCTCTCCTCCAGGAAGATTCATGTTGCCTTCCTTTTCAAGGGTAGTTCTTTTCTGATCTGATCCACAAATCCTAGGCAAGCCCTTCTGCTGAGAGCAAGGAGGAGTTCCCACTCAGAGCCTCACAGGGAGAGGTGAAATTTGGGAGGGCAGTGAGATCACAGAATGGATGGTTCTAAAGCACCGGAGATCTAATCAGTTCTCTGGGACAGTGAAAACTGGGCACCAGTCACTCTGGGAAGAAGCAGGCAGCAAGGAAACAAGAGAAACTAAGGCAAATTTTAGAAACTGGAGTGGTAAACCCAACAGGGATTTCCCACTGCCCTTGGAATCAATTCCAAGATGGGCATTATGACCCATGAGGCCCTGAGTGATCCAGACTCTGCCTGCTTCCCTAATCACATTTCATGTATCCCCCCCTCCATTACTCCACTCCATCCACACTGATATTTATAGACTTTAGTCTTGCCAACTCATGCCCAGCTTAGAGTCCTTGCACCTGCTGTTCCTTCTGTCTAGGACCCTCTCCTCTCATATCTTCAAGTCCTTCCTATCACTCAGGGTTCAACTCAAATGTCACCTCCTCAGGGAAGCCTTCTCTGATGACAATGTTCTGAGCATAACTACCAGTGCCACCTAATCACCCTATCCCCATTATCCTGTTTACTATCTACATGGCACTAATCACTACCAGAAATCACCAAGTTTACATACACCTTTATTCATGTATTATCTGTCTCTCTTATCAGAGTATACAGAAAGGATCTTTGACAGTTTTGTTCATCACAACATCTCCAGTGCCTAGTGTACTGTTATGCTACCTGACACAGGGCAATGACTCAGTGCATAACTGTTACATGTTGAATGACAATGAATATTTAGGGATATGACAAATGGCAATTTGTAAAACTATTTGAAACGTTAGAGAGGAAACAACCTTTATTGTGATGTAAAGTACCACCAGGCATAGGAAGATTTCATTCGTAAGCTGTGCTAGACAATGGGTAGTGGAGACAAGAAGAAGGAAGGGTCACAGAAATGCCAGTAAGTTCAAATTCTGCTTGCCATAATCTGCAGCTACTTTACACCGAATGATAACCAGAAAACTAGGTGGGACATCAGTTGCAGGTGCAGCTAGGTGCAGCTCCACACTTTACAAATGTGCTCTGCATCAGTTTATTCTCCATTTCTAAATGTTACTATTGTAGGTTGGGTCACAGTCCTACAGTTAGTTAATCTGAGGTTAAAGATTTGCATGGCTAGATATACTAATTCAGAGTAATCAAGTATTGATTCTGTCTCTTAGCAACAATGAAATAACAATACTTGGCTTTTATTTGATGCCCTGTATCTCCTCAAATCCCACAATAGTTGGTGAATAGTTCATTTAAACAGTTGCATTATGAGGCCTAGCTAAAACGTTAGTCCTAAATTTTAGGGGTAAGAAAAATTCAGTTGTTATTTACTACAATCAGAAGTTTTCCTCAGAAAGTAAGAACTCGAATTCAAAGACTTCTAAATTCTATCCAGTTCCAAGCCTGAGCATAATTACCATATTTTTTGGAGTATAAGACGCACTCCCCTCCCCAAATTTGGTAGGAAAAGGAGGGTGTGTCTTATAGTCCGAATGTAGCTTACCTGGCTCCCTGTGGGTGGGGGAGGAGGGTGGCGGCCTATGTTATTTATGTTATTAAACATTTTACCATGTTTTTTGTTTCAAAAATATTTTTTCCTATTTTCCTCCTCTAAAACCTAGGTGCATTTTATGGTTTGGTGTGTCTCACAGTCAGAAAAATTCAGGACTTAATAAAACACAAAATTTATACTTTGTTACATGACTATATTTCTACCTTTAAAGGAGGGTAGTAGCCCAACCCTTGGGAAGACTGGAGTGGTAGACATGGTCTCCTTGCCTCCATTGCTCTAGATGCACAGTGGTCACCCTGACTCTTAGCTGACAGTCCAAGCCCTTCATTAATGGTTTATTGGAGTCCCATCCCTAACACATTCCATGCTCCAGGAAATTCCAATGTAATGAATTCACACTATTCCTAAGACTCTCTACTAAATGTGATGAGCTTGTAGAAACTCAGAGGACTCTTTGTTCTCAAGTAGCTGATAACCCCATAAATATCAGAAAAATTTAAAAAATAGAAAACTGTATAACACGAGGAAGCTTATTCTATTTAGCAAAGAAAATAATTTTAAAAATGGAAAGAAAGGAACATTTCCTATTGGTGCTAGTCTCTTTTGCTTTTACACATTCTCCCTAAGTAATTTTATCTCTGATTAAACCTCCTATTATTTCCAATATGCTGATGTTTCTAGATCTGTATGTTTACTCCAGACTTCTGAACCTGCATTTAAGAATTGTCTAGTGACTGCCTTCAGTCCACTGGAAGATCTTGAAGTTTATGAAACATTCAAATCCAAATGTATTAATACCTTCCCCACTCTTTTCCCTTCTAAATTTCCCATCTCTGATAATGGACGTACCATATCTCCAAAGCCGTATCTCCAGAGCTATAAAACCTAAGAGTGTTTCTCCATGCCTCACTCTACTTTATTCCTCAAAATCAAATCGGTAATGAAGCCACATTAACACTATTTTTCTAGCTCAAAGGATGCCTCATAATCCACTCCCTCTGCCCTATAGTCCGAGGGAGGCCACATCACTATAGTCACTACCTTAATTCATGTATATTCATGAACTCTGTGGTCATATGCACCTAGGTTTTAGTCTTGGCCCTGTCATTTCCAGTTGGTGACCTTGATCAACTACATGGATAGAATACCCTTTCATTTTCATATGGTTGATAGAAATCTTTGAAAATGGCAATGCATATACAGCACTTTACACAGTGCTTAGCACATAGTAAATGTTCAATAAATTATAAATGTCATAATATAATCCACAAACTGGCCCCAATATACATTCAGAGCCTCATTTTTCAGTATTTTCCACTCCATCCCCACTGCCTTTTTATACTGAAGCCTCATTAGACATTGTGTGATTCCCTGAACACAAACCCTTTCACCTCTATCCCTCTGCATCTTCAGTTTCCTCTTTCCCAAATGTTTCCCCTTGTCTTACCATTACTCAGTGCTCTCGTTCACTTATAATTTCACATACCTAATTTGCACCCAAATGTTATCTTCTTAGAGAATGATGGCCTACATAAATTTGCCACACTTGCCTCTATTTCTACAAAACGCATTCATGCACACATACTCCCATACACATGCATGTACACCTAGGAAGGATCATATTATCAGTTTTAAATCATTTGCATGTCTGTCTTCCCCTACTTCTGATGAACTTACTAAGGAGAAGATCACCAAAGCCTTCATTCCTAAGTTAATATCTTACACAGAGTTGGTGCTCAGTGATTGGTCTCAGAAATTCCTGACTAACAGAATCTGGGCATGTTACATGGGGGAATATTCTCATGGGGGTGTAATGGAGAAAATTTTTTCTTGGATCCTGCCCTACCCTATCAGAAATTGCACCAGCACCTTCACTATCACACCACCAGCCATCCCCCTAACACCAAACCGCCTTATTCTTAAGAAGCAAGCCCTCCAACCTATTGGAGAAACACTGCTGTCTACTAATTGAGCCTGAGTGAAATGTTCATGTAGAGTGGTAGGGAGAAAAGAGCTGGGCTCAGATTATGGGAAGCTTGAATATTGGGCTTAGAATTTTAAATATTATCCAGAAGACAATAGGCAATATTGTAGACTGTTTAGCAAGGCACAATGTGATCCAAAAGGTATTTTTAGGAGATTCCTATTATAGCTATAGTTTATAGGATAGTTTAGACTGGGAACGGACAGGTTTTGTAGAAGTCTATTGAAGAATAAAGACTTGGCTGGTGTGTCTCAGTGGATTGAGCGTGGGCTGTGGAACAAAGGGTTGCCAGTTTGATTCCCAGTCAGGGCGCATGCCTGGGTTGCAGGCCAGGTCCCCAGCAGGGGAAACGTGAGAGACAACCACACATTGATGTTTCTCTCTCTCTCTCTCTCTTTCTTCTTCCCTTCCCCTCTCTCTAAAAATAAATAAATAAAATTTAAAAAATTAAAAATTAAAAAGAATAAAGCTAATTCTTAGGGGGACAGAAGAGAAAAAGGAAGGGCCTGACATTTATGGGAATCTTATAAGTGGCAGCCACAGTTATAAAAGCATTTTACATACATTATCTCATTGAATTCTAGCAATAACCATATCCATAAAGTACTATCATTAAGTCTGAATGAGGAAACAATGATTTAAAGGGGTTAAGTAAATTCCAAAAGTAAAAAGGTAGTAGTAAATGAAAGAATTGGGACTCAAACACGGGTCAGCTTGATGTCAAAGTCTAGATTGGACATTCTTGACTTACCTATGAACCTTGGAGGTACTTAAAAACAGAAACTCAACAAAATGAAAAGGCAACCTATGAAATGGGGAAAAATTGCAAACATCTATCTGATGAGGGGTTAATATCCCAAATGTATAAGGAACTCATATAACTCAATAGCCAGAAAAAAGTATCCAACTAAAAAGCAGGGAAAGGACCTGAATAGGAACATTTCTCAAAAAAAAAAGATATACAAATAACCAAAAGGTATATAAATAATGCTCAGCATCACTAATTATCAGGGAAAGGCAAATCAAAACCACAGTGATATATCATCTCACACCTGTTTTAGAGATAACAAGTATTAGAAAGGATGGGGTTAAAGGAGAACCCTCTGCATTCTTGGGAATGTAAATTGGTATAACCATTATAGGAAAAAATATAGAGGTTCCTCAAAATATTAAAAATAGAACAACCTAATGATTCAGCAATTTCATATCTGGATATATATTCAAAGGGAAAATACCAGGATCTCAAAAAGATATCTGCATGCTCATGTTCACTGCACCATTATTCATGCTATTCCAATATATAGAATGTATATTAATGGATGAATGAATAAAGAAAATGTTATATATATATATTTCTGCCTCAAAAAAAAAATCCTGCCATTTGCAACACATGGATGAACCTGGAGGACCTACAGTGAAGTGAAATAAGCCACACACAGAAAGACAAATAATGTATAATCTCACTCATAAGTAGAATCTAAAATAGTCAAACTCATAGAAATGGAGGTATAATGGTAGTCACCAGGGGTTGGGGGAAGCGGGTACGAAGGCTCAGTTATGCAAGATTGAGTAAATTCTGGAGATCTAATGTATAGTAATGTCAATACAGTTTAACAACACTGAATCTGACCCAAGACAGGTTTTGCTCATCTAAATGTCCAATGTACTTGTGGGGAGTGTTTTGACTTTAAGGTAAGAAATTTAGAATGCTTTCCAAGTTTGTTAATTAATAGCATCCCTAGACAAATATCTTCTTACTGCTGTGCCTGATTACTAAATCTCTCTGCTTCAAGGCAACAGATGGCTTAAGTTCTCCCAGAATTAAAAAGGAAATAATCTAGAATTCCTTGTGATTCAAGGGACTAGATTTAATCAGGTTATCCTATTTTATAAGCTGTAAAGATCCTTAAAAAGGAAGATGATCAAAATGGTGCTGAATGGTTGCTATCTTCTAATTGTGTGGGTGATTTGCAATATCTTTATAGTACCATTGATGATATATTTGTACCACAAAATCAGCATGTACTAAACCCAACCAAAGACACTATCAGTCTTTCTTCACAAAATTTTCCTTATGACAGCACTCTTCTTCTTTAGGTTTAGAAAATAATATAAATTGCAGGATTCCTTGAACAGTCTTTAAAATAACTCTGATTTAAAAATAAGACTTAGTAATAAAACCCTTTCCTCAAAATTTTATCTTAAGGTTCACTTGGTTCAGAGACTTTTTCTAGATTAACCCAGACTACGTCAGTCCTATGCACTAACAATATTTAAGTATCTGTGTAACATTATTTTAAAAATTGTTCTTTGCCCTGGCTGGTGTGGCTCAGTGGGTTGAGTGCCAGCCTGTGAACCAAAGGGTTGCTGGTTCAATTCCCAATCAGGGCACATACCTGGGTTGTGGGCCAGGTCCCTAGTTGGGGGTATGTGAAAGGCAACCACACATTGATGTTTCCTTCCCTCTCTTTCTCTCCCTTTCTCTTTGTCTAAAAATAAATAAATAAGATCTTTTTTAAATAAAATTTTTTAAATATTTTAATTTATTTATTTTTAGAGAGAGGGGATGGGAAGGAGAAAGAGTGGGAGAGAAACATCAATGTGTGGTTGCCTCTCATGTGTCCCCTACTGGGGATCTGGCCTGCAACCCAGCCATGTGCCCTGACTGGGAATTGAACTGGTGACCCTTTGCTTCATAGCCCTGTGCTCAATCCACTGAGCTACATCAGCCAAGGCTAAATAAGATTTTTTAAAAAAGACTGTTCTTTACAACCTGTTGTATGTCAGCATGTTGTGTGGTTCCCCTATAGACTAAAAGACATCTAAAAGCAGGAATTCAATTGTCTGGCCCTGGCTGGTATAATTCAGTGGGTTGGGCATCATCTTACAAACTGAGGGGTCTCCAGTTCGATTCCCAGTCAGGGTACCTGCCTGATTGCAAGCCAGGTCCCTAGTTTGGGGAGGATGATAGCAACTGACTGATGTTTCTCTCCTACATCAATGTTTCTCTCCCTATCTTTCTCCCTCCCTTCCCCTCACTCTAAAAATAAATAAATAAAACCTTAAAAATTGTATAGTTATTTCAAAAAGTCTGCATTCATTATATTATAAAAAACACATTGCTCATCGATGTTCAACAGGTGCATAATTACTAACACTATCTTAACATCTGCCTGTTGAATGGGATAAGCCATGACCAACATGCAGTTATAAAGGAGATCACTAGCCTATTCCACATTGGTGTTTTCTACTATCATTCTACTCACTTAAATTTCTGCCTATTACTATATAACTACAGTCAGGCAGATTGCTTGCAAAAATAAGGCCTCTTTTTTTTTAATTTACACAATTACCCCCTCCAAATCTATCACATCTTTCCTATGATAGCATAAGTAAACTGTACATTTTACAGATGTTCTAGCCTTTCCACTACAATTTCCAAGACATTATCTTTAAGTAGGAATTAATTTTTAGTTTGAAAGCACATTTTAATATTCTTTATTATTTAGCAATATCATACAACTTTTACTTGTTTTATAACATAAAAGCAGGGAATCAAAATGGAAAAAAAAAAGAAACTAATGCCCAACCTCTTATACCAACTGCATATATCATTCTCCATCCCACCCATACCCAGCAATATACACACATACAAACATAAAATCCTGACCTGCAACACAACTATCTACCACACGATGTTTTGGTAGAGAAATAATATAGTAATACAAGGAAGAGAGTACCTAGTATTTTGATAATGTGACAAGGTTTCAACTACAAAATTATTAAATATTCTGGTTACTTTAAATCAAGCAGTATGTGAAGCAGTCATCCTCATCCTATCTTCCAGACTCACCCCATACCTGATCACAGGCCAGGAGAGTACGAGATGTCAAGAAGCTCAGAAATTAGGTAAAGGGTGAGGTAGGGGTTAGGCACCACCTGGCATCCACACAGTATAAAACTAGGAGCCACACATACTTATCACACATGTTTTTTTTTCCACAAAGGGCTATCAGTCATAATTCATTTTGTTTGTTAATGGTCACCATTTCAAATGATCTAATCTCTTAAAGCTACAATGTTCATATTTATTTTATCTTTAGTGAAGTACAGATTTAGCATTGTAATCCTGAAATTCATTCTCTTTTACAGTAGAAAATATTTTTTAAGTGGCTACTTGTTTTGGGTAGCTTTCTTGATTTTGCTATTCCTGTAAGACACTGGGGATGAGTTAGGACAATAAGTCCTCTAACAATTTCCACAGTGTAACACATAAATTATGAGGTAATACTCTCATAACAAGGATTTTGGAGGGCAAAAATCACCCCTCACTTGGAGGCTAACTCAATTGTATGCATTTTTAAAATTCTTTTGCTTTCATAACTACTAAGCAAGTATATTTTAATGAAAAAGGAAAACTGAACAATTCAAATATGATAAAAGGAGGAATATGATAGGAGGAAAAATATGATAGGAAGAAAAATAACCATGCAATCTGGGAGATAGAGAGAGAAAGAACTAGGTTTGGAAATGTCTGATATACAATCCTTGGAAGTAAAAAAATAACAGTGATTTTTATATTTGATAAAATTCTTTAGATGTGGTTATGCCGATATGCTTCTATCGAAAGTCATGTCAAACAGCCACATAAAACTGCTCTGCTTTGAAAAGAAGCTAGTGAAACACAGAAGGTAAGATGTGGCAAAGGAGATGTGCTCTTGACAGATCTATATTGTTTTAATCAATGTTGAGGGAGCTATCAAACAGATCTGATAAAGAGCTGCATGATAATTGAGATCTCACTTCTTTTAATCCACACCTGAGGATATGCTTATGGATTTTAGAGAGAGGAAAAAGGAGGGAGAGAAACATTGATCAGTTGCCTCTTGCATGCACCCTGACAGAGGACTGAATCTTCAACCCAGGCATGTGTCCTAACCAGAAAGTGAACCCACAACACTTTGGTTCGTGGGACAATGCTCCAACTAACTGAGCAATACCAGCCAAGGCGAGATTTCACTTATTTCTAAAATCAATTTCTGTATCAGATTATAAGATGTTCTTAAATCATATTTCAAAAATGCTGAATTATATGCACAAATATGAAATTATTCAATAATAATTTAATAGCTACTCATTGCCAGGTGCTGCTCATTATTCTTTTCATACATGGTATTATGTAATTATCATAGCACCCCAGAGAAGTAGTTACTATCCAATTTTGTAGATAAGGAAGTTATGGGCTGCGAGAGGTTATAGAACTACAATGTCATATGGACTTAATGGGTTGTCATAGGTGCTTAGCACTAACTCATTGGTGAATAAATAGAAACTTATTTTCCTGTACTTTCTGAAATAGTTACTATTTCTAATAACTAACGCAGTCATTTCTAGGTTTAACTTATTTTTTCTGTAATTCTGCAAAAAAAGTGTCATTTGAATTGAAGGTGAAAAACAATAAAAGGCCTTAAATGTTCATAAATGATTCATAGAAAAAAATAACAGGAATGCAATTATATTGCAAGACTTCTACACATGCAGAATGATATAACTGTTTTCCATAGTAATTGGCCTTTTTCTCCAGCAGAAATGTGTCAATATTAAATCACAATGAAATAACTGATAATATAATAAACCTATAATATTACAACCTAAAGCCAAAAGTATATTATACAACTGAATATATTTAATTTAAGCCCCCCTTTTAAAGAGTAACTTGCACCAGAATATTGTGAAGCCCTCACACCGAGCAACAGATAGTTCAAACCTGAAGCAATATCATTTTTAGTTGTGGTTGGCTTATTTTATAAACAAGGTTGTAGAAAACAGAAATTTCGCCTTTAAAAACCATAATTTTGTGAATACGTGGATGCAAGTAACTTTACTTAACCTTATTTTATCCCTGAAATAATGCAGACTGTTCCTAGGCATCAATCATTACTATAATTTATAAAACAGCATTAACATAATACACACAATTCTGTAACTTCTGATATCACTCCAGCATTTAATTTATCCCAGTGTCTTGGACAAAGCAAGTTAAGAAACAAAAGCCTACTTTTACAATGACGCACATTTATTCCAATGTATTTCTATTTAGCCATTATTATCAAACAGATTCTTCACATTTATTTAAAAGCTATGTAATATAGTTGTTAGAACCAGGCAGATGTACATTTGAATATTGGCTCTGCCACTAAGTAGTTGGTGTGACATTGAAGAAGCTACTTAACATTTCTGAGGTTGGGTTTCTTCCTCCATGAAAAGAGAAATAAAAATAATTATGGCACAATGTTGTTGCAAAGTTGCTGTTAAATAAGTTTACATATGTGACAGTATTTGGCCCAGAGCAGGCACTCAGCACAAGGAAATATATTTCTTTCCTTAAAATATTAAGATATGAGGATTTAGTGACAAGCCTTTTTAATAAAATTTTAAAAATCAGGGTTTTCTGAAATGATTAAGAGTATGCATGTAATTGAAGGATGACTGAAATAAAATGAATGTTGGGTCATTAGGTTCATCTTGCTTTTCCATTGTTTAAACAGATAGATAAAATAATAATTACACAAATCACTTGGGTGCTGTGATGAGAGAATGAGATTAAGGAAGGAGCTTTATTACTAGTCTATAAATGTGTCATAAACGTACAAAGTCATTTTATTGCTTTCTCTATTTCAAGCAGCTGTTGTATTACACACATGTGTTTCTTGCCATCCATGATACATGAGTATGTATTTTTAGTATTTCTAGCCTGTTAACCAGTCAGGTAAGTAAGAGGCAGAATTTCCCAAGTCTAAACTCAAAGTTTTTAAGAGATGAAGGCAATCTTTTCAAGCCCACTTAAAAAAAACAAGTCACTTCAGTCATGTGTGTGTCTTTCTGTCTGACCTAGTGAATGACAGACGGCTTTAACTTCGGAGTCTCTTTTGGCAGCTGGTGAATGTTTCTGTCTGTGCTCCACCTATTAACCAGTGTCCTGGCATAAAAGTGTTACTTATTTTAGGGAACTAGGTCAAAATGGTATTTAATTTTTATTTCAGTAGAGCACTCCAGCCGCCTCAGGGGCAGTAGCCATGTTAATGATGGCCTCTACAAATAGAAGCAAACTTCTGAATCATTTGATCATATCTCTGAAAAAGCCAGTCAAGATATTGTTACAAATAAATGTCAAACTGATTATTAAAGTACAGTAAATGATGGTTTAATTGCATTGACTCATGGCTAGATATTCCTTCTGAGTGAGATCAAAATATGCTCAACCTTAAATAAATGTGTGCCTCTGATCATGCCAAAAAATTAACAAATGACCTTATCAGGTTTGGCTAAGAATAGATTAGCAAAGAGAGAACTCTAAACAAATATCCAATATAGGTCAAAGCATTTTATGCCTACCAAAAACAACACGAGTTTTAAAAATTACCATTTGAAACTTATTCTTAAATGTCTCCTTGGAAATCCGGTCCTAGAGTTAAATTTTTAATTAAAAAATCCCTATAAAAATAATCTCTCTTGCAGCATCTGACCCAGTATATTTCTCTGATATGTCCGGTGTTCAAAGTGCGTGAAAACCAGGGAGTAATACCTACAGATTCAAAATGACAGTTTGAGGTTTACCTTTCCAAGGCTTCAGATGCCAGAGTGCTTTAACATCACCCAGCTGTTTCAGTTACCTCCACGTGTCTTCAATTTCCCCTTCACAGTGACCTTGATGTGCCTGTCTAATGTGCAGCTGCACTCTGTAAGTACGCAGGTTCCTCCCACAGCATACTTAGTAACTTAGTGGTATAGAATCAATACAGCATAACAATCGTTTGCCTCACTTTTGGAAGACGGCAGTTAAACTTGACATCTGTAGTCATGATTCTTTACTTTACAGCCAACAGGAAACTTTCAAGCATATCAAAAGATATCATTCAAATACTGGATGGCTACTGGAAAAAAAATACAATAAAGATGAAATTTAAAAAAGAAACACAAACAAATGCTATGGCTACAATTAAATAAACCCTATCATCAGCATATATGCCACTCCCAAAAGCATTGCTGTTTTGCCCCATCTCAAACTCTGTGTGTGTGTGTGTGTGTGTGTGTGTGTGTATGAATGGTTCAAGTGGCTATTTCTAAACTTTTACTTCAATGCACACTAAGCCTTCAGAAATAATTTTTCATAGCAAGCTAATTTATGTGTAATGTGAGACTAGGAGATTATCACACTTATCTTACCATTTATTTGAAAATACTTTATTCCAGGAAGACTCCTTCTGTGTCACATTTAATTGCCTTTGAAGCTCCTGCCATTTGAATCTGTCTTCTGGAACATGCATTTCATCATTATTTTTTAGCCTTGTTACATCAATCACCACAACAGCTATAGAAGATTTCTGGGCTGTGAAGTGATCATTTGTTCCAGTGGTATTAATGAGGCAAGCAGTGGTCTTGAGGGAGGCGGCAGCCCATTGCTTTACAGACGGCACCAGAATAAGGTGCTGGACTACACACAAGGCTTTAAGCATCTACTCTAGAGCCTTTGGAGCATTTTACAACTTCCCTTATCAAACTTAACATAGAAGAGCTACCTCCAACACCTTATCTGCAATGAGCTAGCATATCTAATCACCAAAGGGAGAGCATTAATAGTGTTGCTTAACTTACCTTGAGTTACAGACACATAAGAGAAACTCTGTACTGTTCCCAACTTGAAGACTCCCTGATGCCTTATAAACTCTGAATTGCTTTATTTCCGTTACCATGCTTGTAAAGGCATATCCCCAGCCACAGAGGAGTCTAATTCCCTGAAGTGCAGCCAATGAAAATTTGTATTTCTGGGAATTAAGTCCCTGAACTAGGAATGCTGATTTTTTGTTGTTATAATACCATGCCCATGAATACCGCTTCTAGGAAACAGTACATCTGGAAACAACAGATGGTACATATGGAAAGGGGTTGGATGGAGTATTTTAATACCCACACATCTCTAATTCAGTTCTACAAGTCTGATTTCAATGTTTTCTCAGATTATAGAGTGTTTCAGAATTGGTAAGATTGGTCTCATCCATGTTATTGTTACTATCAACAGCACCAGATGAAAGCCTAATGACATAATATCATTGTCTATGAATTCTCAGTTGACCACATATACAGGCACAGGCGACAATCTTGACTTGTTTTTTTTTTTAATAACGAATGTGTCATTTCAGTGTACTTCTGTATCCCTTTACCAAAAACCCTAGAACATAAATTTATTTTAGGATGAAACCATCCCAGAGTGCTATTCTCCTTAATACAGGAAGGAAACATTTAAGCTCTTTCACACTCTGTCTAAACAGTTTATCTCCCTCCACCTTCAAAAGCTACTAGATCTATTATAGCATTGGAGGAATTTCACTTAATATGGTAAGAGAACAGCTTTGCTAGTGAAATACTTCCTTCTTGTGCTTTAAGAAGGCTGAATTAAATTGTTTTGGGGATATGTTGGCATTTTAAGAAACATATCATCTGAATGGTAGGAAAAGAACTTTTAGAAGCTTAGAATTTCATATTCTGTAGTTCGTTAGTGCAACTTAGCTAGAATTAGGATAGCACTGTACTATCTATCAAAAGAAAATGAATTCTCAACTACAATATAAGAATGTGAAAACAACAGATGTTTATTGAATACTGCATACCAACCGATGAATCCTTTCAGGTGGGACAATGGTAAGGAAGCCCAGGCCGAAAAAAGAAGTGACAGTCTAATGTAATTTATGTTCGGCACTGCGTTCTCTTAGAGCAAAGGAAATGGCGATTTCCTAACCCTTCTGTTCCTGATCACTTCGAGAACACTCTAGCTCAATGGGAAGCAGTCTCCTAGTCCTTCACCTTTCAATTTGTGTTCAAATGGACAAATAAGTTCAAAATCTGAGAGCAGTTTACATGGTCTCCGTGGACAGTACAATCTCCTTTGTGAAGAGGCAGTTATGAGGGGACAGACAAAAGACTCCATATACTGCCCTGGCTGGTATGGCTCAGTGGACAGAGCACTGCCTACAAACCAAAGCGTCTCTGGTCCAATTCCCAGACAGGGCACATGCCTGGGTTGTGGGCCAGGTCCCCAGTAGAGGGTATTTGAGAGGCAACCATACATTGATGTTTCTCTCCCTCTCTTTCTCCTTCCCTTCCCCTCTGTCTAAAAATAAATAAAATAAAATAAAATAAAATGTTTTTTAATTTTTTCTTAAGATTTTATTTATTTATCTTTAGAGGGGAAGGGAAGGAGAGAGGGAGAGAAATATCGATGTATGGTTGCCTCTCATGTGTGCCCTGCCAGGAACTGACTTGCAACACAGGCATGTGCCCTGACTGGGAATTGAACCGCGATCCTCTGGTTCGCAGGCCCACGCTCAATCCACTGAGCTCCACCAACCAGGGCAAATCTTTTAAAAAAAGAATCCATATATTTTGATATCACAATAATACCCTAAACACATTCACGTCATCAGTATAATTTATGCCAATGAGGGGGAAATACTCTAGTGGTGAATGAGCTAGTATTAACAAGTACTCATAATATTTATTGTAACAAACAGCATGCAACATCTCCACAAAAAGCTTGTTACTTTTCTTCCTCCCTCCTCCTTTCCTTTCCTCCCTTCTTTCCTTTCTTATTTCATTCCCTCCTTTAGCAACAAAACAGATTAAAATTAAACAAAATATTCGATTGATCTTTTACTTACTTTGCATAATACTTTGCTAAAACATCTGTGAGGGGTGCTTCAAACATTTGCAACATTCTCCAGAGCTCAGAAAAGACAGCACAGTGACTGGAAGCAACCCTCTGAAGACTGACTGAGTTCAACTCCTAAGCACTAGTTGTGTTACTTTGAGCACTCACCCTTTCTTCATTGATAAAATAGGGACAATGAAGGAAGATACCCCACTGGATTATTGTGAAGATTAAATGACTGTACTGGAGACTGCTAAAGCCCACCCATACCTGTATTTCCTTCTTCTATTCCTGGACACAGAAGTAGCCTGCACTTCTTAGCTGTTAGGTATGGCTATGTGATCAAGTACTTGCAAATGAAAAGTAGTCATGTGCCACTTACATGGAAGGCCCGTAAAAACCTACTGAACTCCTTACTCTCTTTAAACCTCTACTGAGTAGATGAGAAGAGTCCTGGGACTTAGAGGAAACCAGAGCCATAGGATGGAAAGAGCCTGGGTCTTAAATAATTACATGGAAAAGAGCTCCTCTCACTGACCCTCCTGAAATTGTGACATGAATGCCAAATAATTGTGGATTGTGAGAAGTCACCAAAGTAGTTAACTAATACAATGAGATAATTCATTTAAAGTACCTCTCACAGTACCTGGTATACCCAAAAGAGTGCTCAATAAGAGTTAGTTATTATAAACATTATCATGATGATGCTGTTGGGGTTTCTTATGGATTAAATATTTGTGTTTCCCGAAATTCTTTCGTTGAATGAGGCCCTAATCCCCAGGTTGGCTGTGTTTGGAGATAGGGCCTCTAAAGAAGTAATTAAGGTACTGAGGTCATAAGGGTGGGGCTCTGATCAGATAGGACTGGTGTCCTTATAAGAAGACACACCAGAAAACTAGCTCTCGCTCCATAGGTATGAAGAGGAGGTCAAGTGAGGACACAGTGGGAAGACAGCCACCTGCAAGCCAGGAAGAGAGTTCTTACCAGAAAGTGAATTGGCCTGAACCTTGATCTTGGATGTGTAGTATATGGAACTGTGAGAAAATAAACTTCTCTTGTTTAAGTTACCCAGACTATGGGATTTTGTCATGGCAGATCGAGCGTACCCAAAGTCCTGCATGAGAATATTAGGAAAATACATGATGTATTCTCTATCACTGAAGAGAGATTTAGGTATGGTCCATCTATAATTAATATTCAACAGGAAACTTGAGATACTTTTCAAAGTCTATTGCTATCATGTCTACTAGCCCTTTGTCATTAGAAAAAAAATTCCATGATCAAGATTGAATGAAACTGACTCTTTTCATCCCTGCTGCCTAGCTACCCTGGTTCAGCCATTCTAAAATGTCGATAGATAGGAAAAACACACTAGGCTCACATGCTTACCACATATACTGTTGTAGATTTTGAAACTATATGGTGCCACCACCTAAAAATCAATATTTCCCCTCAGATTTCTTAGTTCTTGGCTAATAACCTATTGTCTTCTGTTCTGACTGAGTAGCCAGCTTGTTAGGCCTCTGACTAGGGCTCCCCGTAAGCTTACAGAATCCTTCTCCACACTGCCTTCCGGGTGTTCACAAACATACATGATGTACTTTAGGTAACAGTGACTTGATCTCTCACCCATAATGCCCTCTGGCATGCTGACATAGAAGTCTCTTCCCCCATCTTAGTCATCCATTGTCAAGGCTGTAGCAGGCTCATCAGCAAGTCCCAGATTTCTTACACCACCAAACCACATTACAAAGTGCTTTACATTCCCTTGTCTATTTCTACATTTTCTTTCACCTTCTGAAATTGAATTTCCAGTACCACAGTAATGAAACCAACAACCTCCTGAAAGGCAAGTCCAGTGGTGTTTTAGTTTTCACCTTTCTTTATCTGACTCTGAAGAAGCTGACACTGATGACCACATTCTTAGCAAAGCATGCCTGGTCTACAAATACCTGCTTTGTCCCCACATTTCTTCTAATACTAACATACTCCTTAACTCAGCTGTATTTCATTTTAAAGAAAGAATCACATAACCATAGTGCACATTAAAAGAAATACCTATAACTCTAAAGGCCAAATCATTTGACAACAAAATTACTTACTAGCATCACATAACTCCTTATAGTTGAATAGAAATTTACATTTCATAGAGAACTTCTGATCTATCTCAGTAACCCCATGAATAAAAAGTGCAGAAATTATAATCCCAACTTCATATATAGGAAAATTGAAGCTTGAAAGTATTTACTGTTCTGCCAAAGTCATCTACCTAATAAGTAGCAAAGCCAAGAGAAATGTTTCTCACTGCTTTATCAACCCAGGCCTTTAAATAAATAGCCTGACTGTCTTTACAATACCACAACTAAAACTTTAAAAATATACTTCCCAAGGCAGTTTGAATATGTTTTTAAAAATCATAATAGATATTCTTTAAATTCACTTAATCATTTCATCACCATTTTAACCCCTATTTTTCCTAAAATATATCATAACTGCACAAACCAAATAAAAACTGAAATCAAGGAGCAAAATACTTGTAAATTGTAGTGTTATCAGTGACAAGGTTCATTATCTTAACTAATGATATGAAAACAGTAACAAATTTGGCAAAATTACTTAAAAATTAATTACTTTAGATACCATCAAATGTTAACCTAAAGACTAGAGTCCTTAGGTGGTAGTATTTTATAATTATAGAAAAATAAAATTAAAACATGTATACTATAAAAGTTTTGCTTTAATCATAGTTAATATAAAGTATGTTTCTTTAAAAAAGAATTTCAAATTCAACTTTTAAGTCAATGAGAATTTACATTCATTTGTTTATGGTCATTCATCCCTCCATTACATAAACATATATTGAGCTCCCGTTACGTACCAGTCATTGTTCTGACTACTGGAAATGCAATAAAACAACATCTTTGCCCTAATGGAGCTCTCATTCTAAAGTAGGCAGGGCGGACACACAATAAATAAATAAGCAAGTAAACTATAAAGTATGTCAGAAAGCAAAAGGTGCTGTGGAGAAAAACGAGGCAACACCAGGGGGTTAGGGAATGCTAGCAGAGTTAAGGCCCTACTAATAAAATAACATTTTAGCAGAGATCGGCAGAAAGTTAAGTTTCAAACAGCAAAACACATAGGAATAATTATTTTATTAATTCACTCCATTTCAGTTAACTTCCTACTAGAATTTCTTCAAAATGGCATTGTAAAGGAACAATAGTCTTGTTTCACTTTTATTAAATCCTAAACTGCTGTGCTTAACACAAAGGATTTCTTTCCTCATAGGCTGCTTTAATATTTCATAGGCTCACATTTTCATGTACTCTGTGCTCTCCTTTTTCTAAGATGACAGCTTTACTGATGCACTGGTCTAAACATGCATTTATGGATTACCTTCACAATTACATTAAGGAGCTCCTGCCACCTTGTGAATAAAGAGAATTCTGCTTTGGTTAAGGTATCAGCTGCCCACCAGGTCAAAAGTCCAAATCTCAGAGTGTGGGAAATGGCTACCCAGAACTTTAAAGTCCTACCTGGCCAAAAACAGTTAAATCTTCAACAGCTATTGTCCTATAGTTTTGTATGATAAACTTCAATACTCATGAAAGTTAACTCAAGCACGGAAGCCGGAATCTCTCAGATGGAAAGCATCTGGCTGGTTTCCCTTGGAGAATGGGGTAGAGACTGTGAATGAATTAGTACAAACTGTGATCAATTACCAGAGGAACAAGTAAAAAGGATCCTATTTATTCTCATTTGTATATTAGAATGAAGGTCAAACCAACAATCACAGGGAAGATGAATTCATGAGGCTAATTCAGCTCCATCTGGCTTATAAAAAAGTTAGCTTTCCTGTACATCTACAGATTTTAGAGTCATTCCTCTTCCAAGGGCAGCACATAGTCAGGTTCTTTGTTGGGTGCTGTTGTGTTGACTATCCATAAGAAGTGACATCACAGTTCATGTAAATGATTTAAAATTGAGTTAAAGTGACCCACTATAATATTTTCATACAGCTTTTCCAAAATTTGAGTAATTTTTGACACACAGAAAATCCATGGCTTTGGAAGGTCAAGAGATTTAATTTTTTATTAATAAAAAACTTAATGCTCATTCTTTGTATGCCATGGAACAGATTTGATTCAGTCGTTGAGACAGATAAACATGTGAAGTTGACCATTATTTTCTGTTGCATATGAATGGCCTTAGAACTAGTTTATAAACTCCTTTGAGTTAGGGGCCAGATCAATTATATGAATCTTATGCAGTTGTTTTACAAATATAGGTCAATGAAGGTCTGTAGATTAATCTCACTGATTGATTGTGAGGGGGAGCAGAGTCTGCCACCCCCAAATATATATTTTAGAGATACTGATTATTTTCAGTGAGCTATTTTCAAGAAAGAAAAGACTGAAAAGGAACCTTTGACCCACCTTACATGCCTAAAGGAATGCAGATAGAAAAACCTGCTTGGGGGAGGGAACCTTGTTCACCTTAGCACATATGAACTAAGTGTGTCAGACGGGAGGATCCAAGCAATGTCTGTCTGTGAGATGCCCCTCTGGGTCCCATTGTTCTGGGTGGCTCAGCAAGAAACTGTTCACCACAGATTTGCTCTTTTTCCTCTACCTGTGTGTTGCCTGCTTTCCCCTTGAAATCCCAGACCCCAGCCTCACTCTACTGAGGAATATAAAACTCAATGGCCCAATGTGTCCTTGGGCCTCCTGTTCTTATGGAATCCCTGTACGTACACATGCATCACAAATTTGGTCATTTTATCCTGTTAATCGGTCTCATGTTAGTTTCTTAGTCTAGCCAGAAAAACTTAGAACGGTAAGAGAATTCTTTTTCCCCACCCATAATCACATGGATTTTTTTTCTCTATAATCTAGAGCTCTTAGAGGTTCGGAAATAAAAAGTAGTTCTAGGACGGGACAAACGGAATATGGCACCTGAGACAATTGCTAGCCAGTGGCCTTCTAGTGACCATACCTCTTGGTATAAAGTTCTTTCTCATCCTTTTCAAATTTCCCCTCCTTTTTTTTGCCTTTCACTTACCTCTTTGTCTTCTACTTGTACACAATGACTTTCCCTGGCTCTTCTTACCAACCCTTGGAGGCTTTACACTTTTGTGAAAACAGCAAGAGCTTTGGTGTCTGACACATTTGGGCAGTAATTGTGTTAATGACGATGATGATGACTATAAACAGATACCCTTACTGAGCACTTACTAAGAGTATAGAAGAGTATTAAGTGATGCATACACATTACATCACTAAATATCCACAAAACTCCTTCGATTATAGGTACTATTAGTGGGCCTGTTTTCTACATGGGTAAGCCAAGGTGCAGGAAGCTCAAGTATCTGTGTCAAGGTCATAGTGCCAGAAAGGAGGGGAAGCCGGAATTCAGAGGGGAAGCTCCCTCTGCTTCCAGAGCCTTCATTCAGAAACACAATACTTAAACAAGTTACTGAATCTCTTTGAGTCTCAGTTTACTCAACCGTAAAACAAGAATAATCATATATACCTATTCAATGTTATTATGAAGATACAATGCATGAGTAGTGGGTGTCTTTCTCTCCAATTTCTCCCTCTTCCTTTCTTAGGAACCTAAGAGACTATGCAATTTTTCAGGTATCACTGAGAACTTATTTTTGTCAATCTCAAGTAAAGCCCTAATTTGTTTGAACTGATTGCCCTAGAGTTCTTTAGAACAGTCTCCTCAACCACCTCTCCTCTGGCCCAGTGCTCCAACGTCAAGATCACCCTTAATACATGAACGCTGGCATGATGCCAACAAGAGTAATTACCAGCTTGTTAAGTATCCTTTCAAGTCTTTGCCTTCTCCCCTTCCACTCAGCCATAGCCTTATGTTTGCCTTTATTCCATAAAGGAATAAAGTACCCCTTCATCAAATCACAGCTGACACTAAGTAGAAACAGTATCATTATCCCAGTTGAAATCACTGTAGTGGCCAGTGAGCACCAAACTAAATGATGACTAGAGATCCAAGAGAAAGTCTTGCAGCTAAAGGGATGATTACTTTTCCTCAAAAAAAAAGTTAAAAATAAACATTGAAAAAAATTGAAAAACAGGGACCAAGTTGGTATTTATCACTGAATAGATTCAGTGATCACCTGGAATATACCACAATCTAAAATTCCTTTCTAGGCTATCTGCCACCTTGAGGGACTAAGCGACTGGGGCCAGGGGTAGGGGGGAAGGCTCTATTCAGGTGCTAATTGGTTTCTCAGTTGTACATGTTCAAAGCTGCTTTGATGGACCTCAGCCTATATTATGTATTTCACTGTCAAGAAAAAAGGAATCACAAGAAAAAGTCCAGATACACTAAAACCCTAAGACACTAGATATCATCTGACCTTCAAAAGAATGTTAGTTCATGTTAATGTGGTCTCAGAAGTCAAATTAGAAGAACCTACTCCAGGACCCCAAACTGTATTGCAATAGATTAGTAGAGATCTGTACCGCACCTGTAGCAGCTTGCCTCACCTAAGGAAGCAGCACACACCCATATTCCTAATCCAAATACATCAAACAGATTGTCTAAAATCAGGGCAGGGGAAGAAATATAGATTCCCACCATGGCTGTGTTATTAAGTGGACATGTCCATCTGTTTTGAATCTGGGCCAAAATGCGCCTGTTTCTTCTTGCCTGACATGAATCCTGACCAACTTGCCTGTATGTTGAACTCCACTCCTTGCTTGTACCCCCTTGTTGTGCTTGATGTATGGACACAGCTTTCCAATCTACAAAAATTAGCCAGGCTTCTAAATGTGTCCCTACCATGGCTGAACTTCTCATATCTTTTCTAAGCTCCCCCCAAATTCCTGATTGTGACGCAGGTCCTCTGGTTTTGTCTGATACCCTGACCCTAAATTTGCATGCCAAGATCACGTATCATCTTGTCCTTCTGCACAGTGACCCACAAAACCTGGCACATACTCTTAAACTTGAACACTCAGAGGACAGAAAATGTGTCTGTGTAATTCTCTTGGCATAGCACACATGCAGTTAAGTACTTTTTGATTATGATAACTGAATGTGCTCTAAAGTTCTCATAATGGAAACAAATTAAGTCTCTTCACAATGAAATTTATGAAGGCCTAGCAGATTAATACTACTTCAGAGTGGTAGATGAAAATGCCTTTTCACCACTGGTAGAAATGAATCATACTCAACTAACAGGGCAATCTCTTTAAGACCAGGCAGAAGAAGAAAGTGCATGGCAGACAAGAAGCAGGAAAGGCTCATTACAGCAAAAGCCACACAGAAACCCACAGAATCCAAACAAGAATCTTGCTAACACCCACTGCCATCAATGTCCTTTATCTACATTCACTTCAGATAGTACAATTTCTTTGGAAAGATCAGACGAAAAAAAGGCCTTGGGTGGGTTTTTTATGAACACGGTTGCAAAGTACTTTTTATCATTAAAAAGTTGCTTGGTTTCCTCCTTAATAAAACATTTTTCAAAACCTAAATTATATAATACTCAGAATAACAAGATCATTATACATTTGTGATCTGTGTTTCTAGGTCCCTGGGATGTACCCATTTCTAACACAGGCTTATAATATAAAATGACTTCTACATAGTTGGCTCTCAAATGTTTTGCAATAATGAAAGAAATTGGCTAGGGCATTTAAAAATTGAAGTTATCCTTAAACTGGTAACTGGTTGCCCTGGCTGGTGTAGCTCAGTGGACTGAGCACGGCCCTGCGAACCAAAAGATCGCGGTTTGATTCCCAGTCAGGGCACATGCCTGGGTTGCAGGCCAGTTCCCAGCAGGGGACGCACGAGAGGCAACCATACACTGATATTTCTCTCCCTCTTTCCTTTCCTTCCCCTCTAAAGATAAATAAATAAAATCTTTTTAAAAATGGTAACTGGTTATAGGCAGGCTATTAGATTAAAATGACATCTGTCAAACCCTGGAGCTAATTGTCTTTATCCCCCCTCTGAATATGCATCACTTTTACCGACACCAAAATTTAGATAATGCCTGTTAAGTGCTGTGTTGTCATTCCCCCTGTTCAAAATAAAGTTGTTTCTTAACTATGCCTGTATGCTATACTCCTGTAGAAGCCAGGGGTGCTTGGTCTCACACATATCATTAAATTTTTTAAAAAATTGGATAATGCAAGGGTTTCCATAAGCTTAGCTTTGTTTGCATTAGTAAGAATGATTCTATCCAACAGAAACCAATGAAAATTGTGAAATGAAGTTATTAACATTGCAAAAGATACTGATAACTTTTTACCTTGGTACTTTTCAAGGATATTCAAGGCATTACTGATAGGCTTTCACTCAAAGATGTGTAGTAGCACATGTACGTGATCTGTGGGAGAATTCAAGTTTATGGAATTCCTATATTCTTTCCCATAAAAGTGTTTCATAAAAATGTCAAACTAAATGCAATTTAATTTTTATGTCTCCATAAATCCTATCTTAAAAATCAGATTACAAATCTAAAACAAAATTCTTTCTCAGACCATGTGTCCCAATCTTTGCCTTAGAATATATGAGAATCATAGGGCTAAGTAAATAGGCATGAATTTGGATATGACAAGATTTTCATGGTTTGAGATAACATGACACAGGAGAATTTGATTGGGGCTAGTTTAAATTTTTGTGGTTATTCTTTGGATCCTGAGGTAGGAAGGCAGGCTGCTAAAAAAATCTAAGTTTGAAAAACAAGATTCTTTAGTAATGACAGCCTCCATTCAATTGGTGAACCTAAACTCTGGGTGGTAGAAAACATTTTCTGAGCCTGACAGGACAAGAAGGGCTTCTGAGGGAGGCAACCAAGTGAAATATTGAGCAGGGGAAGAGAGACTGCCAAGATTCAGTAAGTTTAAAAACCATTCCCAGGATCATTGTTATTAACATTTATTGAATCCTTACTACATACTGTTATTTTAACATGCTTTCATTTGCATCATCTCCTTTCATCCTTACAACAGCTCTATGAGGTTGGCTGTATTATTTGATCTGCTTCATAGAAGAGGAAACTGAAGCTCAGAGAGGTAAAGCAAATTGTCACAGGTCACAGAGGTGACAAGTGGAAAAGGCAGGGTTCAAACCCAGGACTATCTAATTCTAAAACCCAAACTTAGCAATATGTCAAAAACCACTGGGAAACAAATCAGTTGAATCTAGAAATATATCCAAATCAGAAGTGGTAACTTTTTTCAGAGTCTTATTTTTAATAGCCCAGGAGTCTCAACGTGTTAGGAAAGTATAATACTGTATAGAAAAGAAACATGGGACTTGGAGTCAGACAGACCTGAATTCATAATTCAGTGCTTGAAAAAAGGTATTTATATGACTGAGGGCTAGTTATTTGACTTGGCCAAGACACACTTCCCTAATTTATAAATGGACTGATAATGATACCTGCACCTTGCCAGATCATTCAGAGAATTAAATGAGATTATATATGTAAAGTGCCTACCAGTTCCTGGCACCTAATATGTACTCAATAAGCAGTCTAAGTGCTATTGATTATTATTGTATATGGAGCCATAGTAGCCTACAAAGACCTCTCAAATGGTGCCTGGCATGGTTCAATATGCAGGTCACACCAAACTGTGGGTATTAAAAGTGTCATTTTGGCCACTTTAAAAAGCAATAAAAACATTTTAAAATGAGGCTCAGTAAATAATAGCTCTTTACCCAAGCAATAGCACAATACTTTCTCTTTTTTTAATGTGCACTGCTAAGAATGGAAGCAGTAAAATAAATGGTGTCTTTTACCTCCAAGTGGTCTCCAGCATAAAGTCTGATAATTCGAGAGAGAGAGAGAGACTGAATGAGCCAAAGGAACATCTTATTTCATTCCTTAAGTTTTCAGACATTTTTTAGGCTTTAAGAAACCCGGTAACCATCAGATGAAAAACGAAAGGTCCTTTCCTTCTAAGATCACGTCATCCAGGCCCCTGGCTCCAGGCACACCTTCTTGAGAATCAGGCTGAACAGATGGTCATCGATTCCCCAGCCTTCTTCAGTAATTTGTAAAAAGCTTGGCAAGCTTCTCTGTCAGAGACTGCTTCCTCATGACATAGGGCTCAAGAAGAGCTACTCCACACCTTCCATAGATTTTTATGCCTTATTTTTTTTATTTTTATCGTCGCCCCAGGACAGGATATGCTTATTGATTTCAGAGAGAGAGAGAGGGAGAGAGCGAGGGAGAGGGAGAGAAACACCCATCGGTTGCCTACAGCACAAACCCTGACCAGGGATAGGAACTGCGACCTTTTGATGTACAGGATGATGCTCCAACCAACTGAGCCACCTGGCCAGGGAGCCACATTTATTTTTGCAAAGAGATTTTCTAAGGAAAGGTTATTAAGATGTATTTAATTAAAGCTTTTACCTTTCACTGTCACAAAAACATGTAACTCACGATTAATACCTGAAATAGATTTCTTCAAACTGAAGGCCTTGTCAGTTTTGAATTACCTACAGTATCTTATTTTTATCTGTCTCTGTGTAAAGTCCAGAAGCTTCAACCGTTTTTTCCGTGACTACCCCGCCAACAGGTCTCTCCTAAAGTGATGCATTGAAATGAAAAGTAAAATGCCCCTAAAGTTTAATAAACACCATGATGACATGTGCCTTAAAAGTCAATAATTAAATGCTGCCCCTGATATAAAGAAATGGTACAAATTGACACACTTCAGGCAGAGAACATGAGCTCAAAAGATTATTTGTTTGTTTGTTTGTTTTACAGTAGCAGAGACAGATTTTCAGTGGATGAGTATTTTTCCCAAGGGCAGGTATTTGTAAACTGCGTTTTTGATTTGGGAAGCAAGGCTAGAGGAAGGAGAGAAGGCAAAATGAATTGAATAGAAGATGGTGTTTGCTTCAGCGCATAAATCTCCAATCTTTACTCTATATGACTAACCTCTTTGTCCCATTACCTTGGCCTCTCACTGTATCTTAGAATTCATTTCCACTTGTTTAAAAACATTAAGCATGAGCATGCATCAATATGGCTGGTAGATGAATCTCACAAACATAATCTTGAAAGAGTGCAAAGTATGATTCCATTTATATAAAGTAAAAATGGGCAAAACTAATGTATACTGTTGGTGGACAAGATGGTACTTTTTTTAATTACTATTTATTTATTTTTACAGAGAGGGGAAGGGAAGGAGAGGGAGAGAAACATCAATGTGTGGTTGCCTCTCATGTGTCCCCTACTGGGGACTTGATCTGCAACCCAGGCATGTGCCCTGACTGGGAATCAAACCGTGATCGTCTGGTTCGCAGGCATGCGCTCAATCCACTGAGCTACGCCAGCCAGGGCTCGACAAGATGGTACTTAACCTTGATGGGATGGTGACTGGAAGCAGGCACGAGGGGGGATATTCAGTTTCTCAATCTGCATGTTGACTTCATGAGTATGTTCAATGTATGAAAAATCATCATCCTTTACACTTACAATGTGTATATTAAATTTTGATAAACTTTATTTTTAAAAACTAGGTATGGGGACTTTCCATGCAGTACGATTTACCCAAATGCCTCACTAATATTAACCAAATGAACACAGACACAACCAGTGTGCCATTAGATTTCTGTTTTCTAAAGTGAAACAAAAGTTTCTATGGCTCCTTTGTAACTATGGATGAGAGTGTGCTTTGTCTTTGTTCATTTATCCACCGATCAAATACTCTTTGAGCACCTTTTATAAGCTGGGCATTATATGATGCACTGGGAAGCACAATAGTGACTGACTTATACAAGGTACATAGTCCTTGCCCTCTCAGAGCTTACGGTATGATGGGAAAGATGTTCAATAAAGCACAAAACAATTATATATAATAGAAGATTGTGATAAAATGTAGTGAAAGAAGTATAAAGTGAGATAATGGGGGGGGGTGAGGAGGTCTGTTTCAGTTAGGCTGGTCGGGGAGGGCCTCCCTGAAGTGAGAAGTCATCATCCATCAAGCTTTAAGGGAATTGTCATATATGAAGACCCTGGGGTAGAAAAGCCTAACTAAGCAACCACAGGGTGGCTAGCTCTTCCTGTGCTACTACTAAACCTGCTGACACTGTGGGGAAGGCAAGAGATGATACCCCCCCAAAAAAAAACATTTCCAGGAAAAACCCACAAACATGAAAGAGATTGACTGCCAGGTTTGAAGACTAGTTGATTTTGACCATAAATTTTACTACTTTAGTTAAGTGTTCAGAAGAAAAGATAGCTGAGGAGTACAAGGGAAAACATTTTAGAATTTCTTAAAAATTAAAGAGCAACGACTATGGAAAACAGTATGGAATTTTCTCAGAAAACTAAAAATAGAACTGCCTTTTGACCCAGCAATTCCACTGCTAGGATTGTATCCTAAGAACCCTGAAACACCAATCCAAAATAACCTATGCACCCCAAAGTTCATAGCAGCACAGTTTACAATAGCCAAGTGTTGAAAGCAACCTCAGTGCCCATCGGTAAATGACCGGATCAAAAAAACTATAGTACATTTATACAATGGAACTCTACGCAGGTGAAAGAAAGAAGAAACTCCAACCTTTTGCAGCAGCATGGATAGAACTGGAGAGCATTATGCTAAGTGAAATAAGCCAGGCAGTGAAAGACAAATAGCATATGATCTCACCTCTATCTGGAACCAAATCAACAAAACAAACAAGTGAGCAAAATCTAACCAAAGACATTGAAACTGGAAACAAACTGATAGTAACCACAAGAGAAAGTAAAGGGGATAATGGAGGAAAAGAGTGAAGGGTTTACAGAAATGACTATAAAGAACACATGGACAATAACAAGGGGGCGTGGAAACAAGGGAGGGAGGTGGGGATGGCTGGCGTGGGGGGAAGGGGAGGGGGGAAGGCAGAAAACTGTACTTGAACAACTTTTCATTGTGCAATAAATACTTTTTATTTATTTAAAAATACTTTAGACTTTTTTGATAAAAATCAAAAGTATGTTTAAATAAATAAAAAGTAAATAAAAATGGGGAAAATTAAAGAGTTGCAAACTCACCAAATGATACACCAAGAACAGACTCATGCTTGCTAGAATTCTCTTAACCAAGTCCTTATATATCATGACTCTTAACATATACTCAAATCATAATTGGTCGAGCCAAAGTCTCCTATACTATCATTAGCCTATAATACTAGCATTAGTGAACCTCACACTGCAAATCAGTATCCCCAAAACACGCACACACAGAGAAGCACTATAAAAGGGCTGCACTAACACTTCTGGCCGAGACAGAGGCGTAGGTACACACACTTTGTCTCCTTGCACAACCAAGAGAAGGACAACAACAAATTTAAAAACACAAAATAACCAGAACTGCCAGAAAATGGAACTGTATGGAGTCTGACAATCAAGGATCAAAACAGGAAATATTTATCCTGACTGGCAGGAGGGACAGAGGTGGGCAGCCAGGATGGAGAGGACTCATGGTAAGGCAGCTGCTCATGGACGGGGCAGTCCCCCATTTCAGTGCAGATAAATCGGGAAAAACACCTGGGGAGGAGACAGACCCTGTAGCCCAGGGTTCCAGTGTGGGAAAATAAAGCCTCAAAATGTCTGACTGTTAAAAGCTATGGGGGTTGTAGAGGCGGGAGAAACTCCCAGCCCTACAGGAGAGTTCTCTGGAGAGACCCACAGGGTCCTAGAACATAAATAAACCCATCCCCCCCCCCAGAATCAGCACCAGAAGGGCCCAATTTGATTGTGGGTAGTGGGGACTGAAAGCCAGCCTAGAGCCTGAGCACCTGGCATTGTTCCTTCTCAGACCCCTCTCCCACATACAGTAACATGGGTTGCCCCACTTTGGTGAATACCTAAGACTCTGCCCCTTACTAACAGGTGTGCCAAGACAAAAAACAATATGGCCCAAATGAAAAAACAGATCAAAACTCCAAAAATAGAACTAAGCGATGAAGAGATAGCCAACTTATAAGAGGCAGAGTTCAAAACACTGGTAATCAGGATACTCACAGAAATGGTTGAGTATTATCACAAAGTAGAGGAAAAAGTAAAGGCTAAGAAAGGTGAAATAATGGGAAATGTACAGGGAACCAAGAGTGACGGGAAGGAAACCAGGACTCAAATCAATGGTTTGGACCAGAAGGGAGAAATAAACATTCAACCAGAACAGAATGAAGAGACAAGAATTTTTAAAAATGAGGAGAGGCTAAGGAACCTGCAGGACAACTTTAAATGTAACAAAATCTGAATCATAGGGATGCCAGAAGGAGAAGAGGAAGACCAAGAAATGGAAAAACTAACTTGAAAAAATAATGAAGGAGAACTTTCCCAATCTGGCAAAGGAAATAGACTTCCAGGAAGTCCAAGAAGCTCAGAGAGTCCCAAAGAAGTTGGACCCAAAGAGGAACACAGCAAAGCACATCATAATTACATTAGCCAAGATCAAAGAGAAGGAGAGAATCTTAAAAGCTACAAGAGAAAAGGAGAGAGTTACCCACAAAGGAGTTGCCGTAAGACTGTTACCTGATTTCTCCAAAGAAACCTTACAGACAAGAAGGGGCTAGAAAGAAGTATTCAAAGTTGTGAAAGGCAAGGACCTGCATCCAAGATTACTCTATCCAACAAAGCTATCATTCAGAATGGAAGGGCAGATAAAGTGCTTCGTGGATAAGGTCAAGTTCAAGGACTTCATCATCACCAAGCCCTTATTATATGAAATGTTAAAGGGACTTATCTAAGAAAAAGAAGGTGATCAAAAATGTTAGGAAACAATAAAATGACAAGAAACTCACAACTATCAACAAACTGAACCTAAAAAAATCAAAAACAAAAACAAATCAAACAACTAGAAAAGGAACAGAGCCACAGAAATAGAGATCACATGGAGGGTTATCAATGAGGAGGGGCAGGGGGGAGAATGAGGGAAAAGGTACAGGGAATAAGAAGCATAAATGGCAGGTACAAAATAGACAGGAGGTTAAGAATAGTATGGGAAATGGAGAAGTCAAAGAACTTACATGTACGATCCATGGACATGAACTAAGTACAGAAGAGGATGATGGTGGGAGGAGGGGTGCAGGGCACAGGGTAATAAAGGGGAGAAAAAATGAGACAACTGTAATAGCATCATCAATAAAATATATAAAAAAGTAAATTAAATTACATTTAAAAAGAGGCTGTACTAGTTTCAGGATATTATTTCAGGTGATTTTATAATGTATTACCAGGCCTTAAATAGCCGCAGCATCATAAGTACTTCTCTTTCACGTATGAGTGAATTTGTTAAAAATGAAGAACCTTAATTTATAGAAACATGGTCCCTACTATTTGCACAAGTAAGTCAACTTCGGGCAACATGAACTACTGTCATGTTTCTCACCCATGTCTAAAGCAACTGTGTCACATGGTAAAGGCTTTTCATGTTCACTCTAATTTGAAGAGTTGTTTTATAAGGATTGACTCCATACAAAAGCAAATATCCAAGAACATTTTTTCCATTTATTCTTCTACAAAGGTTTCTGAGCCTTTGCTATACTCTGGAATGCCCAGGACTGATTGGGCTAACATGTCTCCCATGGTAAATCCTAATTTGACCTCCTTTGAAGAAGAAAGTCCTGGACTTCTGGTCAAGATGTCGCAAACATGGCCTGCCTTGTCACACAACCACATCAAAATTAGAACTAAAAGAGAGAACAACCATCACTCAGAACCATTAGAAATCAAGTTTATAATGGAAGTCTGACAACTACAAAATTAAAGAAACCACATCCATCCAGACTGGTAGGAGTGGCAAAAACATGGAATGGGATGGTCTCTCACCCATGTGTGGTGGGCAAAAATTCAGGACGAATATCTCAGGAGCAAAGACCCCCAACCTCACACCAGCTCCCCCAGCTGAGGGTTACAGTGCCAGGAACATAAGTTCCCACAACTTCTGGCTGCAAAAACTGGTGGGGAGTGAGTCAGTGGAAGAAACTTCTGGAGCCACAAGTAGTTCCTCTTAAAACCCACACACAGACTCACCTACTCAGACACACTGCCTCTGAGCTCCAGCACTGGGGTAGCAGCTGGAAAGGCCCCAGTGGCATAAAGGAAGAAACTGCAGTGACTGGCATCAAGGCAAGCAGAGGCCATTGTCCTTTTTCTAAGTCCTCACCCCCCCCAACAGAGCCACAAAGCTGGCAAGCTGGTTCCATATCTGAGATTCCATCAACCTGGCTAACAGTTTGACCTGCCTTGGAGATCACCAGAGACTCCATCCCACCCTATTTATGACCCCGCCCAAGCTGCTTCTCCATATGAATGACTAGTCTCAGCTCATACTGCACAGCTTTCTAATTCCTCTCAAACAAATAGCAGCTGGCCTCAGCGAGTCCCAGGCCCTGCACCAGCAGCAGCCTCCCTAGATTCCCTGCTTGGCTTCTCCTGGCAATCTCAGCCCAGCACAAGTAGCAGCCGTCTCAGATTGCTTTATAGGTCAGGCAGAGTGGCCCCAGGCAAGACACAGGTGAGGGCTGACCTTGGCCTGCATCACCCAGGAAACCCCAAGGCTACCACACCCACTGGACAGCCACAGACCATGTCAGAGCACCACCACCCTGCCCCTGCACAGCTGATCTTCAATGGAGGGCGGGGGGTTGGTTCCAAGTGGTCACAGCCAGTCCTTGCAGCTGACTGGTGTGGGTAAATCTTTCCCAGTGACCTGCCAACAGCAACCAAGGCTAAACTACAAGAGGAGGGTATACTCAGCCCACATGAAGGGCACACATTGAGTACCCAGCTTGGGTGATGGGGAGGCTATACCACTGGACCCTACAGGACACCTACTACATTTGATTTTTTATTTCTCTTTTTTTTTTAGAGGGGAAGGGAAGGAGCAAGGGAGAGATATATCAATGTATGGTTGCCTCTCATGCATACCCTGCTGGGAACTGGCCTGCAACCCAGGCATGTGCCCTGACTGGGAATCGAACCACGATCTTTTGGTTCACAGGCCCGTGCTCAATCCACTCACCAGCCAGGGCGGACACCTACTACATTCAGCCACACTACCAAGACACAGAGTTAAAGCAGCTCTACCTAATGCATAGAAACACACACAGGGAGGCTGCCAAAATGAGGAGACAGAGAAACATGCCCCAAATGAAAGAACAGATCAAATCTCCAGAAAAAGGGCTAAACAAAATGGAGATAAGCAATCTATCAGATGCGGAGTTCAAAACACTGGTTATAAGGATGCTCAAGGAACTTAGTGAGGACCTCAGCAGCATAAAAAAGATCAAGTCAGAAATGAAGGATACACTAATTGAAATAAAGAACCATTTACAGGGAAATAACAGTAGAGTGGATGAGCCAAGAATCAAATTAATGATTTGGAACACAAGGAAGTGAAAAACCAATTGGAATAACAGGAAGAAAAAGGGATCCAAAAAAATGAGGACAGTGTAAGCAGCCTCTAGGACAACCTCAAGCATTCCAACATTCTCATCATACGGGGGCCAAAAGGAGAGGAGAAAGAGCAAGAAATTGGAAATCTGTTTGAATAAAGAATGAAAGAAAACTTCCCTAATTTGGTGAAGAACATAGGCATCCAAGTTCAGGAAGCACAGAGTCACAAACAAAATGGATGCAAAGAGGCCCACATCAAGACACATCATAATTAAAATGCCAAAACTTAAAGATACAGAATCTTAAAAGCAGCAAGGGAAAAGAAGTTAGTTCTCTACAAGGGAGTGCCCATAAGACTGTCAGCTGATTTTTCAAAAGAAACTTTGCAGGCTAGGAGGGACTGACAAGAGATATTCGAAGTGATGAAAAGCAGGAACCTATAGCCAAGATTGCTCTACCCCACAAAGCTATCATTTAGAGTTGAAAGGCAGGTAGAGAGCTTCCCAGAAAGAAACATCTTAAAGGAGTCCGTCATCACTAAACCATTATTATATGAAATGCTAAAGGGACTCATTTATGAAAAAGAAGATCAAAACTATGAACAATAAAATGGCAAAAATACATATCTCTCAACAATTAAATCTAAGAAACAAACTAAGCAAACAAGAACAGAAACAGAATCATGGATATGGAGAGCATTTTGATGACTGCCAGATGAGATGGAGGGTGTGGGGTGTGGGTGAAGAGGCGAGGAGAGTAAGAAGTACAAATAGGTAGTTACAGAACAGCCATGGGGATGTAAAGTACAGTGTAGGAAATGGAGTAACCAAAGAACTTATACATAGACCCATGGTCATGAACAATGGTGGGGAATTACCTGAGGGAGTAGGTGGTGCTGCACGGAGGGGGGCAAGGGGGGAAACATCAGGACAAATGTAATAGTATAATCAATAAGATATAATAAGAAATAAAGGAAAGGAAGAAGACAGTCCTTCTGGACAAGACAAAGCCTTCCTTCTCTATTCTCAGTATGTCTCGTTAAAAAGAGGAGAGAATGTCCTGCTAGTGACAGCAGAGTCTAGAGTAATTAAGGTATAAGGGAGGCCAATATGCCTGGAAGCAAAGTCCAATATAAAGAAAAGTGTACTGGACATGTCTTAGGGTTCAGATCCTAACTACAGCCTCTACTGAAGAGACCGTATTTGAACCTGTGACCTTCCACATCAATACAGCTGACTGTACCAGAGTTGAACACCTAATGAAAGAATGAGGGCTTAGTCATGAGCTGGGATGAGCCAATCATACGCCATCAAGAATTTAAACCTAGAGATGTGAAGGAATAATCCAGGAAGTGACCTGAAAGCTCACACATAGCTAGAGCCCAGATATCCATATTAAGCAACACTCAAGATGACTAAGAAGAGGAAGCCAATGAAGGAAAGCAGAGAGGTGAGGGGAGAAGGAGCAGATGTACACAGAGAAGCCATGAGAAAGAGCAGACATAACAAACTATGCATTCACAGGGAGGTACAAAGAACCACCTAAGTTTCTAATATAGTAGTCACATCTTGTCATTGCATTCTGTGAAATATCTCTATCTTCTTTCAATAACTTTCCCACTTTAGGATCTTAAGAGATTTTCTATTTCTTCTGTAACCAAAAGGAAAAAGTGGAAAACTCAACTCCCTTAAGATGTGAAGAGAATGTAAGGAAAAGCAGAGTTTGACACCCTTAATTATACTTTTGGGGATATTGATTATTTTAAGCTGGTTATTTTTAAGAAACAAAAAACTCAGAAAGAACCTCGATCGTCCCCCTTTACATGCACAAAGAAATTAAGATAGAAAAGAATGCTTAAGCCCTGGCTGGTGTGGCTCAATGGATTGAGTGCTGACCTGGGAAGCAAAGGTTGCTGGCTTGATTCCCAGTCAGGACACATGCCTGGGTTGTGGGCCAGGTCCCCAGGGATTGGGATCAAGGGTGGGAAGTAGGCAGTGGGCATGGGTAGGGTTGGGGTAAGTGGTGGTGGGAAAATGGAGACAACTGTATTCGAACATCAATAAAAAATCATTTTTTTCACCATAAAAAAGAGCATTCTTAAAGCAAAAGAGCTATCAACTTAGCATAACATGATGTAAGTGTGGCAGACATGTCAGAACCTACAAGGTCTATTTGTTAGACTCCCCATTGTTTCCAGGTGGTCCAGTAACAATTCATTTACTACATCTTTGATCTTTGTCATCCACCTGTGAATTTCCTACTTTCTCTTTGTAGCCCATGACCCCTATCTCCCTCTCCTAAGCCTAGAATGACATATAAACCTCAGCTGCCCAGTATATCCTCAGCTTTCATGTTCTTATGGAACCCTGTATGTACATATGTAATACATTTGGTCACTTTCTCCTGTTAATCAGTCTCATGTCAATTTGATGATCATACCAGCCAGAACAATTTAGGAGAATAGAAGTAAACTTACTTTTGTCCCCTGCAATTGGCAGGAGAGAAGAAAAAGGAGAAAGGAGTAGAGAGTCATGAAAGCAAAGGGAGTATGGAAAGAAAATCCTGAATATATTACGAATAAAAAAAGACACAAACATAGTAGTAAATGAAAAACACTGCATTTGTGATCAAAGGTACCTCTACATAAATTTTTCAGCACTCTCATGTTTACCTTTCATGATATCCTTGCCTGCCCCCTCTTACATTGTTAACAGAAGCCTAACACTGAGGACAGGGTACAGATGGGCATTTAAACCACCTAGATTAGGGTCCAAAATCCAGGTTCTGCACTTGTTAGCTGTGTAGCTTTAGGTAAGTTTCTTTATCTCTCCTAGTCAAATTTTCATTGTTTGTAAAACAGGAATAACCTCTATGTCCCAGGGTTGTTGTAAGATTTAAATTAGAGAATATAATGCCCACAGCAAGGTGCTTGGCAGGTAGCAAATGCTCAAACAGCGTTACTCTGCCTTCTGTCAGTATAGTGGATATAGGAGTAGCGTGTGAAATTTACCTTTCAAATTACATTACTTTTTTTTATGTTTACTCAATCTTTTATGAAGGTGGCAAAGAAGGACTGGCTTTTAATTCTTCTAAATTCCAGTTTGCACAGTAGAACTATTATTTTTAGGTGAATTGATATGAATTTCCTAAATAGCTGGCACTCCAATTTTGAAAAGTAAAAAACTGAAAAAAAATTCAAAGTCAATGATCAATGGTTTTGTTTAAAAATGTATTATTATTACCCCAGTGAACTGCAATCTCTTTTCTCAGAGCTTTAAGACATCAGGGAGGTTATTTGAGGGGCATGAGGAAGAGGCCAAGTGAAAGGTGAGTAGATGAGAGAATGGGCCTCAGCCCTGTCTCATGGATGAGAGATGATTGCACTTTTTAAAGAAAAAGCACTATAAAACCCCACTGCTGTACAACATGGCTGTTTGCCCTTGGCACAGACAGTCATGCCTAGGCTGCAACTGTACTGTGAGTCCAACTCTTCCACATTTTTAGTCACCTCACCCTAGCACAGCTACAACCACAAAGCTTCAGGTCACTCTAGCATGGATTGGAACTGTCATCTGGAAATATAACTGATCTCAAGTATACCTTAAATATAGGTATATGTGCTCATACACAGCCATGAGTCAACTTATCCAAAAGAAATAGCAGTGGAAGTTTGAAGTCACCAGACAATGGTATGAAAGAGCCGTTTGGAAATAGCATGTAGGCCTCCAAACTAGCTCACCGAGAAAACATCTGCTAATGATCAGTAATACTTGACAGGGGCCACAGCAAGGAGAAGAAATGAAATATACGACTATGAACAATAAAGCATCATCATGGGATGCATACACAAGCAAAAGCCAAAAATAGAAACATATTAATAATTTCATAAAGAGATGGAATCAAACTGAGGGTTTCTCAGGCAAGAGAAGCTATCTCAGAGGATCCTTATGGAACTGAACAAACTGTTTTTCAAGTTGCCCAGAGTGTGTATGACTATTAATAATATGATTAGTCTCAGAGTCAGAGATAAATGGGTTCCCAACAGAGCAAGAGTACATATCTCCACTATACACAGTTTTCCAATGTATTTTTTTACTCAGCTTCAAACCGAGTCTCTCTAATTTTATTTAAAGGAAAGGTTGTTTTTCTTGAATGTCTAATGATATCAGAACATAAAAGATTTCCTGATACAGACTCAGCTGGGATTTTACTCTAATATTATTAATCTAAATGAAAACTTTCTTGAGCAAAGCTGATCTTATTTCTATGTTGTCAAGACTGACAATAACTTATATGTCTTCTGCCATGGAAACTAATATTAGCTGCTAGGTAAAAGAATTGTAACCATTTTTGTAACTTTCTTTTCAAGTACCTAGCACCACAATACAAAATACCTATATGCTAACCTAAGAGGTGTTAGAAATTATAAAGTCTATCAAAAAGACATTAACTATTCTCTACACAAAACAAAGGCATATAGCCTAGACTGTGTAATAAGAATTTTTCTAATACTGTGATGCTTAATCCCATAAAGAAAAAAATTAGAAAAAAGCCACAGGTTCTATTGGAAAAGAGACTAACATAGCATTAACTTCTTACCCTTTTACATTATCAAAAATATCAATTTCAGATATTAGGAAAATAGTCAATCACAGGTTAGTTTTCCTAGACCATGAAATTAAACACCTACATGTTTAAAAAGCATCTGGATAATTTATAGATTTTTACTTTTTATAAATATTTCTGATGTCTCATTGATACAGTAATTTGGGGTCATAATGCAAATCTTTTTATTTAAGAAAGCAAAAAGTAACTAAATCCCTCAAGACAATGGTCCATCCCCACTGAAGTACAGAATGGTGTTTCACTAAATCTAAATGTACACCAGGTCTGAGCATCATCCTGATGATAACTGTTGGTCAAATTCTGCTCCTGAGTCATTTGTAAGTATAAGCTAGGAAAACCAACCTCCCAATAAATCCAAAGATGTGACTCAATTTTTATATTGTGTCTCTCTCTTATACATTAATATTCATTCTGATAATATATAAAATTTAAACAGTAAATTTAAACTGTGTTACAGTTACACTGAGTAACACAGTTACAGTTATAATCAGAGGTTACACTATAAAAATAAAGAGAAAAAACTGCTCTGTATTAAATGTCACCCCTAAATACTCTATTGTCAATATTGGGCTTATAATTTCTGTCATTTTGCAAACTGATCATGAAAATTTGAAATGGAGTCACGTGCTGCCTATAGAACAAATTACATTTGCTAATCCATCGCGGAAGTTACAAAAGCAGTCAAGAGGGCAAGAGGTAAGGAGAAAACAGTAAACTCTTCACATCAATTTTGCTCAGCTACAACTCTTCCTCCCTTCTCTCCACCTCAACATCTTCATGATCTTCAGTAAGTTAGGACTGACCAGAAAGACCCAGCCAAATTCCCCAAACAATGAACACTACACCAAAGGAGCAGATGAGCATCACATCTGAGAAATAAAGTGATGAATGCCCACCCATGAGGGCAAGGGCTTTGTCTTATTCATAGGACCTATCATAGACCTGGCACATAATAGGTACTCATAAATATTTAATGACTGAATAAATGAGTGAAATAAAGACATGTCCAAGGCCTTCTCCTTTCCCATTTTCCATTCCTCCCTAACTAGTAATTTAATCCTCATCTTCCACAGAAAATCTGGGCCCTATTTCTTCTCTGACACTATAAGCATTTCACTGCAACCAGACATGTGCCTCCTCTATGGAGTTCATAGTGCCAGGATTGACTTGTAGTAGAGAATGGAGGATTCTGCTTCTCAATTACCACGTGTTTTTTTTTTTTTTGCATTAGTCCTCATTATTGTAGGTATGATGATTAAGAGATCACCACAAATACTGGAAATCATTAAGGTTGTAACTAGGTCTCCTTAAAATATTTCAAATAAATTCAAGTGATTCTTCAATTTTTTAAATTTACCAGCCCATTAAAATGCACCTGAATATTATAATTTGGCCTTAAGCTGTATAACTGCTATAGATTCTTAGTTTGCAAAATTTGCAAATTGGAACCTTATATTTACTTAGCAAAGCTATATTATGTGCAACATTAATATTAATAAAACAAGCCATCTCATTTATCTTTATTAACATGACTGTCACTTCATAAATTTTCAACTAACACCCAATGACTTTTTATATTTGAATGCAAAAAAAGACAAATTAAAATTCTTCATGCATTTCACTTCAACTGAAGGAAATTAAGCAGAAAAGACAGTGAGAACAAATGCTCTCTTGGAGCTGAGAATGCAAGTTTGGTTTGATCAAGGTTGGGTTTACAAGCATAGGAAAAAGTTAAATTTTTACAGTTTGCTTTCAAACTTTCTTTTTTTTTAAAGATTTTATTTATTTATCTTTAGAGGGGAAGGGAAGGAGAGAGGGATAGAAATATCAATGTACGGTTTCCTTTCGAGAGTCCCCTGCTCTGGGAACTGGCCTGCAACCCAGGCATGTGCCCAGACTGGGAATCGAACCGCGATCGCGTGTTTCGCAGGCCCACGCTCAATCCACTGAGCTACACCAGCCAGGGCTCAAACTTTCTTAATCATAGAAACCATATTGACTCAGGCCACTATTGAGAGCAAAACTAACTAAAAGTCTGTCCCTTCTCAAAAAGAACTTTTTACACGCAGTGTATTACCTTTAGTTTTATTATTTGGGAGGGGGGAGTGGTTAGTGTATTACCTTTAAATGGGCAAAAAGATGAGCAAAATTTACCAGGTAACATATGTAAATTTCATGCAAACAAGGTCAGTATGTCAACACAAAGGTATAAAGGTCCATTCAAGAAGATCTTTCTGAAATAGAACCAGACATAATTAGAAACCAACTGAATAGCAAATGAGACAAAGAAAATTATGAGTAAATAGAGTGAAGGGTAGAGTCACTTGGCAGATTTTGTCTTATTAACGAGGTAAACCTACTCACATGTTAAGTTAATAGAACGCATATTTAGTGAGGCATTTAAAAAATTAAGGTGTTTATGATTATCAAGCCAAGCCATCTTTACCCGTATTTTGCCTCCCAGGTACCCCCATAACATGCCCTCATTGAATTTGATTGATTTCTAACCAGTTATTCAACATATAAAACTCACTTTGAATTCTAAGCCCAGCTACCAAGAATCTAACCACAGGCCCTAATAATTTCCATTAGTTCTTCTCTGTCCAATTTTTTCCTTTTCATTTATTTATTTGTTTTGAAATTTATGTAATTATTTTTCAAGTACGGTTTTCTGTCTATTACTCCCATCCCATCCCACCCCGCCCGTGCTCCCCCTTCCCATTTCCACCCTTCTTAGTTGTTGTCCGTATATCCTTTATATTTGTTCCTCTAAATCCCTCCCGTATTTCCCCTGAAATTCCCTCCCCTCTCCCCTCTGGTCGATATGATCTCACCTTTAACAGGAAGCTAAACAACAAAACAAACAAGCAAGCAAAATATAACCAAAGACACTGAAAGAGAGAACAGAGGGACAGCGTCCCTTTTCATTTAAATATAGACTCATCAAATTTTTCAAGCTTATCTTATTTTAAATAGAATAAAAGAAATATAGATAAAATACACACTATCTATAAATATTAATATGTATGACAATATGTATGTGATCAAAGAGAGAAAGCATGAACTTTTTTCCAGCTTCACTTTTTTTCAGCTTCACTTTTTTCCGTCTTATCCCTATAATCTTTCACAACTCTAATCACAGGAATATACTTCACAGGAGTTTAAAGATTCTTTTTATGTTTTACTCAACATTACTTTTCAGTTATAAAAATTAGTTGAGCCATAATTAACTCTGTTTAAATCTGCAAGACTATAACCTTATAATTAGACTTTAAAGTATACTTCTTCACTCCCACTAAATTTATTCCTCAGCCTCAATGAAACCTCTGATCACATACTATTCTCTAAGTTCCTGGTCTATCAGCCTCTTCCACCTACCCTTACTGACCCTTCTCAGTGATTGCTGGTCCCTTATCTTATGCCCCTGACCTGCCAATTCACAACCTAAAGATATGCCTCCTTTTTTTTCTTCCTGCTTACAGGCTGCTGAAAGAGAAAATCCACATTTTCTTGCTGGTTGATTCCATTGCAGATCTATGATCTTTTAAAACAACAGCTGTCTTTAAAAATTTACCGTTAATGCTTTTACTCAACCCTACTTCACAGGGGCCTACTCACTGTCTTCATGGATGACTTTTTCTCCTTAAGAAAAATCAAAAGTCATCAGGTCTAAACTTTTGACTCCCCTTACCTATACCTTGAAAATATATTTTCACCTAGTCTTACTCGTTTATCTTCTACAAGGAGGAAAAATGTCCTAATTTTCCAAGAATCTTCCCTCATCTGTGCTTTTAACCCCTGTCTCTCCTGTACAGCATCTTCTGAAAATCTGCTCTATCAGTAACAGCTGACCCTTTAACAACACAGGGGTTAGGGATACCGTACAAAAGCAGTCAAAAATTTGCACATAACTTGACTCCTCAAAAACTTTACTAATAGCATAGTGTTGACCAGAAGCTTTAACTATAACATAAAGTTATTTTGCATGTTATATGTATTATATCCTATATTCTTACAATAAAGTAAGCTAGACTAAACACAGAAAATCATAAGGAAGAAAAACTACATTTACAGTACTGTACATATTTATTGAAGAAAAATCTGTTTAAGTGAATCCACACCTGTGTTGTTCAAGGATCAACTGTATATTCCCTCTCAAAATTCTATCTCTAATCCACTCAATATATCTCTCACTCTCCTTTTCAACCTGTTTTCCTCTTGCTCATTCTCTTGCTTCCTCCAACATTGAATCTCTTTCTCAGTCTCTCAAGTGTTTCAATTTCTCTTTCTCCCTCCCTTAACTTCTCTCCTACCATTCCTTCTGTCCCTTTTCATTCTCCTCTTTCAGTTCTCAACAGCACTATAGCCTGGTTCTCCTCTGGTCTAATTACTATATCCCTAGCCAAACTTCTTGGTGTCATTGTCTGCTTCTCTCTCTCTACCAGCTTCCTAAAATCTGTCTTTCCCCTGACTGATGTCCTCTTCCCTGTTCTCTTTTCATTCTATATGGTCTCATTGAGCAATTTCACTCAGGTCATGGTTTTAACTATCCCCTCTGTACTGATAATTTTCAAATCAACATCTCTGGCTTTGAATTTCTCTTGAGTTCCATTTCTACAGTTCCGAAAGCCCGGCATTCTATAGATATGCTATAACTAACACACCCAACATCATATTTCCTAATCAAACCTGCCCCTCCCCATCCTCCTCTTGTATTCCCTTAGGTAGTAGCTGAAGCCTTGGGATCCTTCTTTATTGCTCCTTATGCCTTACATACAATTAGTTACTATGTTCTGTCTATCATGCCTACAAAATATTTCTTTTTCACTTACACTCCCCATGTCCAAATTCAGGCATTCAACATCTCTCACCTGGACAATTGTAGTTAACTCCTAATGGGTTCCTTTACATCCCGTATCCTCTCCCTCTAATTCATGTTCAATACTGCTACTAAACTTCTGTCTATTAAATGAAAACCATATAATACCAGAATGTTAGCATAGGTAGCTAGCTAGTATTAATAAAGGAAGGGATAAAAGAGAATCAGACATTAAGCATAACCTAGTAGGGAACTGATTTGGACAATAATCTTGTTTCACTAAGAAATTGCAGTACCCATAGGCTCTCCAGGGGGCACCTGCATCCTCCAACCATGGGACCTAATCCCTGAAGCAGACAGGAAGGATCATTACCAGTCATTAACTTACTTGAGGTATGCAGGAGAAGCCAAAATGACAACCATAAGGAGGAAGTCTCTAGCCTGGGAAAAGAATCAGATTGAATAAGAGACACAGAAACCCGAAAGGTCCAAGAAATGGGTTGGTTAAGGGGGAGGGCCCAGCACAAGCCCTGAAAAATTGGGAAACTGATTGGTTAGTTTGAAAGAGTGCTTGGTCTATCCCAAGCCTGAGATAATATAATCAGAGGCTAACAAAGGCCTCTGGCCTGGTAACACACATTCATTCTCCCACTGGGTTGCATGTTCTCTTTCTTTATCAGCCATGTGGACTTAGCAACCATGCAAGCCCACATTCCGTTCCCCAGGCATGGGCCCAGAGTACAGGCTCCAAGTCTGAGCCCAACAACCATGCAGGCGCCAAGCAGGCTCCAAATGCAAGCCTGGGTAGAATACCTCAGTGCATCCAGAATGCAGCTGGAAACAGAGGCTAAGCTAGCCAGGTGGGGAAAGAAACTGAACTGGACTAAGAGCCAATGGCAGAGCCCTGGCTGCTGTGGCTTAGTTGACTGAAGCTTTGTCCCGTAAAGCAAAAGGTCATGGGTTCAACTCCCAGTAAGGGCACATACTTGGGTCGCGCGTTTGGTTCCCACTCAGGGTGTATTCGATAGGCAACCAATCTATATTTCTTTATCACATAAATGTTTCTCTCCCTCTCTCCCTCCCTTCCTCTCTCTCTAAAATCAATAAGCATGTCCTCAGGTGAGAACTGAAAAACAAAAAAACAATGACACATAATTTCTGGACCCTCATCCTACTTCTGGGCTTCATGAAGACAAAACTGGACTTCTTCCACAGCAGGATGGATGGAGATGAGACACCTGGAAGCTGGGGACAGTCTTTTATTTCTATCCCACTACACGCTATCCTCCCGTGTGTGGGTTCCTAGCAATGCTGCTTAAGAATATCACTTAAAACACTTCAGTGGCTCTCTCTGCCTACAGTATAAAATCCAAATTCATTAATTGGCATTCAGGTTCCATCTTTCTAGTATTATATACTTTAAGTTGTCCAAATGCAATTTGTGCTCCAGCCACACTGCAACATATGACACACATGTTAGACAAGTCATGTGCTTTCATGCCTTACTATTGCTATTCCAGCAGTTTGGAAAGGATCCTACCCCCATCACCAACATACACTCTTACTTCTTTAACTGATAAACTCCTATCCACTTTAAGACCAGCTCAAATATATTCTCCCTCTATAGCCCACTCTGTGTCTCCCTTCACAGAAGTATCTCCCTCTGTTTGCCATAGTACAATGTACAGATCTATATTATAGCTCTTGTTCCACCAGACCATGGTTATTTCTTCTCTTCCACTAGATTGTTAGTTCCTGAGAGCAGAAATGACATCTCATACTTATGCATCCCCAGTGCCTAGCACAGGGCATATATATGGTAAATATTTCTCAATAAATTTGTAGTAGTAAATGATTGAACTAATACATTTAATTATTAAGGAAAATAATTTCCATGCATCAAAGGATAAATTCTAATGCACTTTATTTGTGAGTTGAACCTATTTAAGATATTGCATTGTAACACTTATATATAAAAGCATTTTTCTGCCCTGGCTGGCATAGCTCAGTGGATTGAGCACAGGCCTGCGAACCAGAGGATCGCAGTTCGATTCCCAGTCAGGGCACATGCCTGGGTTGCAGGCCAGTTCCCTGCAGGCCAACTCCCAGCAGGGGACGCATGAAAGGCAACCATACATTGATGTTTCTCTCCCTCTCTCCTTCCTCCCCAAAGATAAATAAATAAAATCTTTTAAAAAAATAAATAAATAAATAAAAGCATTTTTGTCCCTACCAGGGAAAAAGAAGTAATCTTGATCACTGAAGAAACTAAAAGTAGAAGAATATAGGATCCTTTTTTATAAAGATGTGATCATCAAAGACAAATGTAAAATTAAGTACCTTCTACATATGAAGCATTGAATTAGGATGGAAGTCTGCAATGAAGGAATATTAAGACATAATCTAAGCATAACTTAATTTTTTATGTTATCTTAAGATCTACCTCCTTCAAGGTTCAACAAAGTCAGCAGTCTTATTTTTTAGCCTTATTAAACCATTCTTTCAGCGATGAACACATTTGTAGCATGTGTCCTGAGAACCATGGCCAGCTAAACATTTCCATCAAGAAATGGAAGAAAGGAAGACGGGGAGGGAGATGGGGACGAAGACAGGAAGGGATTGAGGAAGATAAGGAAAAACCTAAAATGGCAGTCAGCTGTGAAAAGGTACTTTTCAGATTTCACATACTCACACTGTTTACATGAAACCAGAATGTGTAATCTGCGTTGTTGTTTGGTTTTCACTTTTATTGCCCCTTGTCCACTGTCCTAAATATTATAGGTCTATGTAAGTTGTAAAAATTAAGACTAAGTAAAACTCATAGAGAGCATATTACAGTTGAAAAATACTAAAATAAATAAACCAAGTAGTTTACATTTTTCTAGAAATTTTTCTATAGTTGTGACTGAATTCTGCCAAGTCTACATTCCTTTCATATGGCCTCTGTTGTGAGACAGCTGGCCTGGGTTAGAGGGCCTAGACCAGCAAGGAGATGGAGTAAAACTAAGTAGATGACTTGGGGGAATACTGGCCTATTTACTTCAAAGCAACCAGTTATACACTGGGAAACACACATGTGGTTATTATACCACATCTCCTAGTGAATCCCTAACCTAAAATAAAGTCATAATCTCATTTTGTCTTTAAATCTATCTATAGCTAAAGGTTAAACAAGTTAAAAGGTAGCAACATATGAAAAGCATGCTTTTTATTCATAGAAATAGGGGCAAACAAGCTGCAAAAAGCATCACAATAGATTTTAAGCAGATGTAATTTCTGGGAAAATTTGAGCAAGGATAAAACTTCTGTGTGATGAAAATCTTTCTGAGAAAAATTGCTTCTGTGAGATCGTGATTCAGTGTTTGACATTCCCTATTGTTTTCTATTAAAAGGCTTTTAGCAGTTCTCAGCAGAAAGTCAAACCAGTTCATGCACCAATATTTATTACTTAAATAGCACAGTGAGGTTTACACAAAATCAAAGTTATCTTTAAATAGGAAATCTGTCTGTCTAAAATTCCCATGAATATGAAGGGGGGGGGAATTGAAATTCTAGTGGGCTGACAGGCCTTGGAAATGTACGATGCATCTCAGGCTTATAGCGGCAATTACACTGAGAGGGCAAAGTTAACAAATAAATCATCAGAACATGATATCTTACAAAGCAATGCTTGCTAAAAAGCCTTAGTAGAAAAGAAATCATCCAAAATATTAAAATAAAGTGTCTTTAATCTTTCCAGCACAGTTACAAAGCATTGAAAGTATTTATCTCAAATAGTTTAGCATCACTCCTTTAAAATTAATAGCAAGTCAGCACAACACATGGATGAGAGACCAATGCAGAAAATGACACAGATGAACTGTTGTGGCATATTAGAGGTTATTGCTTTGTAAGGGGAAATGCTTGAAAATGGGGATTGGGTAAGGGTATTATAAATTACTTGGATAATCATGTCACAATCAAAGAATATAGATGAGGCTATTTTTAACTCTTCAAATGCAGGAAGTACATTGAGGCTTATAAGGGGGGTAGGAACAAATAATATAACTGGCAATAAATGAAAATTCTATATACGGTTTATATTAAAAAGTGATCACATCTCTTTAATAAAAAGCCAAGTTCCAGATATTTGAACCCAGTAGTTCTCAACTGGGGTTGATTTTTATCCCTACCCCACGTTGGGGACAGCTGACAGTGTCTGGAGACATTTTCCATGGTTGCAGTTGGTAGAGGGTGTGCTAGTGGCAGGTGGCAGGCAGAAGCCAGGGATGCTGCTGAAGAAGAGCAGACTTTGTCGCTCCAATAATGCCTCTTTGGGATATTGATTATTTTAAGCTGTTTATTTTTAAGGTCCAAAAGGTTCGAGAAGAATCTTTGACCTTCCCCCGTAACAGCCTAAATAAACTTAAGATGGAAGGTCTATTCAAGGAAGGACTTATCGCCATAGATAGCTGTAGTATACTATGAACTAGGTTCGTAGAATATTATATGGATATAGCTATAGACAGATATAGATAAATATAGATATAGATGTATGGAGATATAGATATAGATACAGATATACAGCCTGGTAGAAGAAACACCTGCTTGAGTGTGGTTGGTAGGGTAATAATATGGGTATAATTATTTATAGTTGTAATTGGAACATTTCACCTAAAATGTCATATGGTGAGCTTGCGCATTATATTGTTATGTTACAGAATTACATGCTTATGATTTTATAATAAAAGGGGCGTTATTTGTGCTGGACTCTGTATTTGTATAAAAACCACAGGCTCAAAATGACATCACTTATGCTAAAAGCTCATGATATCAAAACTAGATTTACTACCTGATCTAACTGCAGTGTCTACATCTAGAAATGTAGTCTCAATAAACCAGGCTGCAGTTTCCTAGTGAAGCACAACTAGGGCAGCCTGTCTTAGTGGGCCTTCCCTCTCCCCCATAGATAGAGAAAATGTGCATAATTAAAAAAAAACATGCCACTGCACCCACCCACCCCCAGGATGTCCGGATCCAAAAATAATCCTTTCTCTTATTAATAGCTCCCTTGTCTCACCCTTCTTACTATAAAAACCTTCCATTTTGTACAACCCCTCCAAGCACCCTTGTAGTTGCTAGACGGGATGCTGCCTGATTCACTTATCACTTATAAAGCCAATTAGATCTTCAAATTTATTCAGCTGAATTTTGTTCTTTAACTATAATACTGTTAAACATCCTACAATACACAGGACAACTCCCTCACAACACAGGATTACCCAGCCAAAAATGTCAACAGTGCCTTTGTGGAAAAACCCTGGCCTAAGTGAATAAATATACTAAGATATCACAACATCCTTAGCTAACGTGAACTGAAATTTGTCATAAACAATATAATCTTCACCTCATGTCCAAGTTCCATAGAAAACATATTAAAGACGTTTTCACCTATAAATCTTTGCTTTTTGTATAAAGAATATTACCTTGAATATCATGTCCACATACTGTAGAAAACATATTTAAAGATATTTTCACCTATAAGTCATTGCTTTTAATTTATGGGCTTTCCTAGAAAGCATTATAATAAAGCTACTTGATACAGTCATCTATCTGGTAAGGCAGTATACTTCATGGAAGACAGTGAAGAGTAAGAAGTTGCCCTGGCTGGTGTGGCTCAGTGGATCGAGCACCAGCTTGCAAACCAAAAGGTTGCTGGTTCAACTCCCAGTCTAGGGCACATGCCTGGGTTGCAGGCCAGGTCCCCAGCAGGGAGAGCACGAGAAGCAGCCACACACTGATGTTTCTCTCCCTCTTTCACCCTCCCTTCCCCTCTCTAAAAGTAAATAAATAATATATCTTTTTAAAATTATTTTTTAAAAAGAAGTCATGTGAATGTGCAGAGGATTGTATGCGTAAATGTGTATGGGTTTAAGAAGGTAAAAATGGCTTAACCAATGTAGGGGAGCAGGATATGCCACCCCAAAACATGCCAATTTGATGCAGAGATTATTTTAGGTTGATTACTTTCAAGAAACAACACACTTAGGACAAGTTTTGAAAATTGCTAAGTTACCCTTTGTAAGAGACATTTACACTTATCAGGGAAACCTCCATTTATAAAGGGTTTCCCTCTGGATACCAAAGGAGAGGATGAGTAAATTTCTTAGACATTCTCATCAATGGAGAAATAAACTACCTACATCTACATATTAGTCTCACCCTTGTTTACTGCGTTTTTCCTGATAGCCTCCCATAACTGGCTGGCCCTCAACCTCAACATCTTCGCCTTTAGCTGGAAATGCTTTTTAAGTTGTTGGTGTAGGCCATTTGGGGTAGTTACTTATTTTTCCTGGGTCTCTCCAGTGTATACAGGAGGTAGTTGTTACACTTGTTTGTTTTCCACCATTAACATGTCTTTTATTTCAGAGAAGTCTCAGCCATATTGTTCTAGGAGCATATAGAACCAAATTTACCTGAATCATTTGTGCTAACAATGATATTGTAAGGAAGGAAGTCTGTGAAAACCAAGATTACTGACACCCCAAACACTATATGGAGTCAAGATGTGTTATATGGTCAAGAGGCTGGTACATGCTATTGATGAGAAAATGACAAGGCTAAAGCAAACCACAGTCACTGAAAGACTTTCTTGAAAAAAAAAGGGGGCAAAGAAAAGAAGTAGAGAACAATTAAGTGAGTGATAATGCAAAGACTGAAAGTGTGTCTAAAAATCCCAAAGAAACAATTCTTTCCTAATAAGCAAGGAGAGTCCCAAATGAAAATACAATCACAAGGCTACAGTCTCCCAGTTTTGATTTCCTCACTGGAGGAAATGTCTTAGTAATTCAGTTACTACTTAGAGCAGGAATCTGTCAGGAGAAAAGCTTCAGGGAAACTCTTTTGTTTCCCCCAAGAAAGAACTAAAATCAAGGAAAGTGGGTGCTTAAGGAGGACTGCAACCAAGTGCTCTCTTTTAATGCAGAAAAGGTAAGACAGGGTGGGTTCTCTCTCAATCAGTTTCAACTGTTAGAATGGACTTAGGGGGAAGGGATTCTATTCAAATGTAATTTCCATAATATTACTTACTGCATTACTTAGAGGCCTTTCTACACTAGTTCATCCTTTTAAGAAAAAGGTCTTTTCCTCTTTTATATGTAAAATGAATACCCTGAGTTCACTCCAACCCCCAAAAAGGCTAACCTGGCTTCAATTCCTCAGGTGATAGTACTAAAAGAGAACTGAAAGTTATTTCTATCTTTTTTCATCTTCTTGACGGGTAATTAGAGAAAATTTATTAATCAGCAAAACAGAGGATGTTTTAATGCCAAGCATACATATAATAATCCCCTCTAACACTGTAGATCTTTCATTTTCACAAAGCACCAATTCACTGGAGTCCTCTTATACCAACTGTATCTACATAAAGCTAGAATTTTCAGATGAAGCTGTTTTCTGACCTTTGTTTCTACCCTACTTCGCTACTGTGGCTGCAAAAAGTCAAACTGGGTGGTAAATGTAAGGCAGAAATTCACAGACAGAAATTCAGCACGAAAGTTCTTCAAAAGAAACACTTGGAAAGGTTTGAATGTAGTGCCTGGCTGAGTAGAGATGAATAATACACACACACATCTCCCAGCAATAACACAGAAATCTTTTACATGAGACATCTGTCTCCAAGCTTAATAGATCAGTTGATTGTCATCTTCACTACACGTATGTTGTATCGACTACTATTGAGAGCCATTTCTTCCATAAACTAAAGCTGCATTTTAATCCTCCTGTCATCTCCTCAAGTATTAGTATGCTTAAGACACTGTGTAATAAAACGTAATACCATATTCAAAGAACAGCGGGATGTTTTTACTGCTTTGTACATAACTCAATTGCAAACATGGAATTAATAAAAAGAAAATACAATCAATTAGTTCAATGTTACCTGACTCACTAACCAACTAGATTTACTATAGGCCAAAGTAATTATCAAGTCCCAGCTTTGCCAGCCTTCTAAGCCAATCTATACTAAAAAGAAAGGGCATTGGCATTACATTTCCTAAATTTACATATTTAAATTGGAGTCATAACCCTTGGGTTTGGGATAAGACTCTGAAGTCATGGAACTATGACAAGGTTTAAGTGACGAAACTAGTTTGAAAATTCTCATTTTGGAAAAGTTTGAGATGCAATTAAGAGTAAGCTAGATCTCAAAGCAGGAAGTTACTGCAAGAGTATTGACTGAGACGTTACTGCACTAACAGACTTGGAAATGATCTTGAAAATTCCACAGAAAGCTCTGGCCAGGTAGCACAGTTAGAGCATAGTCCGGATAGCCAAGATTTCAGGTTAGATACCCAGTCAGGGCACATACAAGAACCAACCAATGAATGCATAAGTGGAACAACAAAAATCAATGCCCTCTCCCCTACTCACTTCCTCTCTCTAAAATCAATAAATAAAATTTTAAAAATTCCACAGACATATCTTGCTGTTTACTCAACATATTTTTGCCTTCCTCCTCTTCATATTTTTATGTAAGGAAAAGGCAGACCCAAATGTAGAATTTGTCCACATTTCTTAGGGGAGTTAAGAGCAGGAAGGAAACCATACAATAAGGGGAACATGTGAAATTAGTAGAGTCCGTAGATTACAAACACCTTGAAGTCAGGGGCTAAATGTATTTCTGTTTTGACACCTTTGTATTGTAGGCAAGAAACAGGCATAACTGACCATTAGCTGAGAAATCCCGCCCCCCAATGAGGACGTTTGTGAGAGCATTCTTTGTAACCATACTCAGCTCTCTTATTGCAGGCATACCTCAGAGGTCTTGTGGGTTGGGTTCCAGACCACAGGATAAAGCGAGTCTAATCTTTCTGCTGGTGGAAGGTCTTGTCTTCAATTTGTAAAATACACAACACCTGTGAGGCACAATAAAGAAAAGTGCAATAAAACAAGGTACACCTATACTCAAAACATTTAACAAATGTTGCCATTTGACTGCTTGAAAAAAACAATCTAAATGTTCAGCTTTCTACCAACTGCACTGCTGCTAACTCTGCATGAAAGAAGTATTTATGGAATTGCTTGGGGTCAGACACTGGCCTATCCTCACAAGGCATATACAAATCCAGTCATTCTCAACTTTGGTTGCATGTTTGAATCACCTAGAGACTTAAAAAATACTGATGCCTGGGACCCACTCCAGACCAATTAAATCAGAATCTGTGAAAATAAAGAATCTTGGTATCATTATCATTTTTTTTTTACTTCTCTCTAGTGCTCCTAACATGCAGGCAGAGTTGGGAGCTGCTGGTGTAGCTAATCTAAATTTTTACTAAACCACTTAGAAAATGGTTCCATAGTCATACATATAGGACATAGGCTGCCTGCCTTATATTAGAAGCTCTGGGACAAATTTCTGCTTCTGTTTAACTAGCTTATTGTAGCAATCACCCCAATATGCAATACAGCTTGAAAATATAAGTGTCAGCACCAGGTCACAGTCCAACTACTCAGCACAGGACTGCATACAGATAAGACATTTATACATTACACATGCTTTTGCATCCCTCAACTGATACCATGTTTTTGTTGCTATTATAGATTTTGGAGTACTTCGCACCATGCACATGTAATAAAACTTGATGATGATTGGTTTCTCTGGGAGCAATTTCCAAGAATGGCTGACCTCCCAACAAGTCTATTTGGTGTGAACAAACTAACATGCCGTGATTTCCAAATAACTTTGCATTATGAATTCAACACGGATGGCCATGTTTGGAATGCATTTCTAAAGTGAAAGGAGTCCAAAATTGAAGTATAAAAATACTATCACATGTTATTCAGAGTTTAATTATGGTACAATTCACAGAACAAAACCCCAAAATGCCTAAATACTGTACCTACCCCAGGAAACCTTCACTTGAACATGCAATTGAGCAATAATCCTATAAATCAGGGGGAGAATGTCATGATTTGAACAAACTCGCCAGCTGCTAAAAGGTAAAAGAATATTCAATATGCTTCAGCATTCCTAAAACCCATCTTTTAAACCGAATGTATACCTCACACCAATGTGAAGAAATTGAGCTTTCTGAAACACACATCCCTAAACCAAAAATACAGACATCAAATTTATCAAGGGGAAGGAGTATTTTGGGGATGTGTTCTTGCCTATATCCTGACATAGATAATAAATGTATAGTTTAAATCATGAACACACCAAACTGAATCAATTATGGTTCTGTCCAGTCAAGATAGTCTTTCTGGAAGTATCAAGGTGCATTTTGGAACATGGATGGTCATAGTTGTGTATGTGGTATCAACCAGAAAAATTTAGGGCTGTACCTGAGCATAGCCTTTTAGGGCATTAATGTCCATACTTTTCAAAGCAATTTTTTTGAAAGTTAGACTAGCCAGCAGCCCTTAGCACTAGATGCACATTTTAATCTCTCCTGGGATCTTGTAAAGTACCAATTTTGGGTTCTATTCCCAGAGACTCTGATTTAATAGGTTCCCAAGAGAGAATAAGGGCCTAAATGGCATTAACAAGCAAAATCACCCACACTGATGCTCAGGCTGGTGTCAAGGAACCAGTGTATATTTGTGGACATAAGTACTAATAGAGGTTTGAAGTGCCAGGCCCAATTGCAGGATATAAGCTTGAATGCAGTCCCCACAGTTAGAAAATGAGGATTAAATGACTTCTAAGTTCCATTTCATTTGTAAAATATCGAATATGATTATGACTCCAGGATTCTAGGATAGCTGAACAGTCTGATATTATGTTAACAATAGGAAGACAGAATGATTGTTCAATGGGAAAATAGCAGTATCTGATCACAAATAAATGTGCTTATTTAAATAAGGAGGCCTAGAGTCAGCTTCCTGATATCCAAGCTGTGTAGGAGAACAAAGGCAGAAACTGTTCATGGACACATGAAGAGGTGAGACTGTGAGACAAAAAAGGTCACAACTAACCAGGAGGAAACCAAGTTCAGTCAAAAAAAGAAGTTGGGTACAATGATCCACAAATGATCAGGGAGATCTGCACAAAGCTATGGGCATATGGTGGCTACTCATAAGAAGGAAGCTGTAGACTCTCTTGGTTTACAGCCTTAACTTCACATATTAGCCCCTCAAAATTCTCACACTGAATTTAGCTTGGGCCTGGATTTATAAGACTCACATACTTATCTCCTAAATAAGCCTTCTTATGCCCATGATTATTTCTTTAAATTTTTTTACTCCTTGCCATTCTTTACCAAACTCAAGCCCCAGTCCTGGGATAAATGGGCTCGGCAGATATGTGGTCTTCTGAGAATTGACTGACTATTGTATTATGAATATTATCTATTGGGGTAATTAATACGCTAGCCCAAATGAATTTGAAGAGATGCATTTTTATGAAGTATTTTAGTTACAGAATTCATTATACCCAGGTATATTTGCTTATTATACTGAATTTTTCTGGAATTAGTAATTGAGAAATTCTGAGAATTCAAAAAATATCATATGTAAGTTAATATAAAATATTTAAGACCATCAAATGAATTTAAATAAGAATTTATTTTTAAATCCACAAACAACAAGTGCTGGCGAGGCTGTGTGGAAAAGGGAACCCTAGTGCACTGTTGGTGGGAATGCAGACTGGTGCAGTCACTGTGGAAAGCAGTATGGAGTTTCCTCAGAAAACTAAAAATGGAACTGCCTTTTGACCTGGCAATTCCACTGCTGGGATTATACCCCAAGAATCCTGAAACAGCAATTCAAAAGAACCCGTGCACCCCAATGTTCATAGCAGCACAATTTACAGCTGTGCAAAGTGCTGGAAACAGCCTAAGGACCCATCAGTAAATGAGTGGATCAAAAAACTGTGGTACATTTACACAATGGAATACTACACAGCAGAAAGAAAGAAGGAACTCCTACCCTTTCTGGCAGCACAGATGGAATTGGAGAGCATTATGCTAAGTAAAATAATCCAGGTGGTAAGGGACAAATACCATATGATGTCACCCGTAAGTGGAACCTAATCAACAAAACAAACAAATGAGCAAAACAGAACCAGAGACTTGGAAATAAAGGACAAACTGATAGTGACTAGAGGGGAAGGGGGAGGGGGATAACAGGAGAAAGAAGGGGAAGAGACAAGCAAAGGAGCACAAATACAGGACTCATGGGCATGCACAATGTGGGGTGATTGTGGGAATGGGGGGGCAGGGCAGGAGAGAGCAATGGAAAAACAGTGGGACAACTAACTTTACAACAATAAAAAGATAAAATGAAAGAATTTATTTTTTATTGATTTGTGATCAAAATCCATTCCTGGCCTATAAGAGCCAGTTCCCTCTACATTCTTAATAACATGATCCCATATTTGTTCAGGTATCATTGCTCTTCCACTTGTCCATATGCTTAAGGAAAGACTACAAAATCACCCTGAAATGCTACTTCATACCCATGAGGATAAATATACTTTAAAAAGCCAGATAATTACAAATACTGTAGAGAATGTGGAGAAATCATGGCACATTGTTCAAACATTGTGGAAAAGATTTTGACAATTCCTCAAAAAGTTCAGCAATGGGTTTTCATATGCCCCAGCAATTCGACTATCAGGGATACAACAAGACACATGAAAACATATGAGTATGTTTCCACAAATACTTGTACACAAATGTTCATAGCAACATTTTCACAATAGCCAAAAGGTAGAAACAACACAATTGTCCATCAACTGATTAATCAATAAGTAAAATGTGGTATTCCCATGAAATGGAATATTTATGAAGCCATAGTAAGGAATGGTGTGCAAATACATACTACAACATGGATGAACTCTGAAAACATTATGCTAAGTGAAAGAAACCAGTCATAAAAGGCAACACAATGTATGATTTCATTCATATGAAATGTCCAGAATAGAGAAATCCAGAGACAGAAAGTAGATTAGTGGTTGCTAGGAGCTGGGGAGAAGAGAGAATAGAGAGTGACTATTTAAAGGGTATGGGATTTCCTTTAGGGGTGATGAAGATGTTTATTTATTTTCTTTTTTTTCCAATTTTTATTTAATTATTTTTGAAGTACAGTTTTCTGTCTATTACTCCCATCCCATCCCACCCTCCATCCTCCCCCCTCCCTCCCATTTCCACCCTTCTCAGTTGTTGTCCATGTATCCTTTATATATGTTCCTCTAAATCCCTCTCCTATTTCCCCTGAAATTCCCTCCCCTCTCCTCTCTGGTCACTGTCAGCCTGTTCTCTATTTCACTGTCTTTGGTTATATTTTGCTTGCTTGTTTGTTTTGTTGTTTAGCTTCCTGTTAAAGGTGAGATCATATGGTATTTGCCCTTCAACACCTGGCTTATTTCACTCAGCACAATGCTTTCCAGTTCCATCCATGTTGTTGCAAAAGGTAGGAGCTCCTTCTTTCTTTCTGCTGCATAGAATTCCATTGTGTATATGTACCATAGTTTTTTGATCCATTCATTTACTGATGGGCACCTAGGTTGCTTCCAACTCTCGGCTATTGTAAATTGTGCTGCTATGAACATTGGGGTGCATAGGTTCTTTGGAATTGGTGTTTTAGGGTTCTTAGGATACAATCCTAGCAGTGGAATTGCTGGGTCAAAAGGCAAGTCCAATTCTGGTTTTGATGAAGATGTTTAAAATTAACTTCAGTAACAGTTGTACAATTCTGTGAAGAGATCAAAAGCCGTTGAATTGTACACACTAAATATGTGGATTTTATGGTATGTGACTTACATCTCCATAACGGTGCTAAAAAATGTCTATCCCAGCCCTAGCCCTAGTCGCAGCTGAAACTGCAGGCCTCGATCCTGACCCAGACTTAATCGCATTGTGTCAGTATTGGTGGATATAAGTGGATTATGTTAATGCAATTCTCTTTGACTAAAGAAGACTCGTGTGACCCAATTTTGACCAATCTGGTATTTGGTGAAAGGGGAAAAGGTTTTGACCAAACCTTTCTGAGGGAAGGGTTTCTTGGGGTAAAAGAGTGAGAAAGACTTCTTAGCACATAGAGTTCCAAGAAACAAATAATTCTCTTTTGTGTCCCTTTCTGCACTGTTGTACGAGAATGATGCCTGGAACTGTTGCAGCCCAATTTATATTATGAGGAACAAATTCCCCTACACACTGTGTATGAAAGAACAGGAAATAAAATGATGTCTTTAAGCACAGAAGGGACCAACCCTATCTTCAGAGTTCTTGTTATGTGAGATAATGAATCTCTTTATTGTTGAAGTCTCTCTGGATTGGTTTTTTTTTCAAATTATAGTCAAGAACATCCAAAATAAAGTTTATTAATTTATACTCCATCTTAAACCAAATGACTTGAGGTGACTAAATAACCGTTTAAAGATAAGAGTTACCAAAGCCATCAACCCTATCTGACTATCCACCTCTGTACTCTATTATCAGAGAAAGAATTATTTAAATCAATAATAGACTTTTAATTATGTAAACCATTAATGGACTTTTAGAAAATTAACATATATGCCCTGGCTGGTGTAGCTTAGCGGATTAAGCACGAGCCTGCAAACCAAAGTGTTGCTGGTTCGATTCCCAGACAGGGCACATGCCTGGGTTGTGTGGGACAGGTCCCCAGTAGGGGGCACACAAGAGGCAACCACACATTGATGTTTCACTCCCTCTTTCTCCCCACTCCCTTCCCCTCTCTCTAAAAATAAATAAAATCTTTTAAAAAAGAAAATTAACATATAATTTTCTTAGTTTCACTGTGTTTCTCCACTACTTTGCAGTGTTAAACAGGTCTCCTGGAAAGTTCTTCCTTGTATGTAATCTGATGTAAAAATCTTAACATGATAGAAAAACATACAAAAACATTTGTGGAATGAAGCATATAGACTAAAAAAGTTTAGAATTTGTAAGTTAACAACTTGTTCTAATTATAATAACCACATTAGGTAGATTTGATGCAGGTGCTTAAGTCTGGATAATAAACCAATCAGATGAAGGAATGTTAGCAATGCTTTATCTGCAAAACCACAACAAATGTTTAAAATCCTTCATTTCACAATAGACTTTAAGACTCTGTGGTGTGTGTGTGTGTGTGTGTGTGTGTGTGTGTGTGTGTTTTAGGTGACAAGAAGTTTCCATTAAGATTATTTGCTAATATGCATGAAGTCCTTAGTAATGAAGATTGCTTTGAGAAAAAAAATCGGGGGCATTTTACCACAAGCCCAGTACCAAACACTGTCACTGAGAAATTAAAATACCAATTTCTTCTCTCCCAAAAGACATGAGGTTTATGGACCCTGACCAGTGAGAAAGTTTTTATTTAGTAGTTTTCCCCTAAGGCAATCCATGTGTTAAGATATTCTCAAGGCATTCAATTCAGTTCAATTAACAGTTGGTGAGCGCCTACTATGTGCCAGATACTGTGAGATCCAGAGTAACTTGGAAAAGGACTCAGTAGATGAATGGCTTCTTCACCTCTCTTGCTCCATATTTTGACTATGAAAATTGTAATGTCTGTTGACAGGATATCACAGTGCTATATACTGGATTAATTTAGGACAGGCAATATGGACTGAGGACACTCCTAATGAAGTATTTGTGCACTCTCACAATTAAATCCATAAGCCTAAGGCAATTTTCAAATTTCTTTTTACTTTACCACTATAGTTCCTATCCCTGATAATGTGTGACACAGTCTATATTTCCTATTTCTACTTCCTCAGTAACTCACTGTAATCTGGTATCTGCTCTTCACACTCAGCTGACATTGCTCCTTAAAAAAAAAGGTCACCAATGTACAAAATCCAAGTGCCTTTCTTTATTCAATCTCCAGTTTCTTCAACTTTTCCACAACATTTGATGACTCTCACACCTCTTGATTTTGTTTTCCTTTAGACTCAAAAACACTAACCTTATCATGGTTCTCATTCTAACTCTCTGACTCTCTTCATTAACTCTTTCGTTGGCTACTCTCCCTTTGCCAGCACCTCAGATATTTTCCTCAGTTCATTTTATTTTATTTTGTTGAATCTCCACATTATATCCATTGGTAATTGTATCCATTACCACAGCTTTAATTAAATAAATTCTGAGGATACTGAGGATTCCCATAGCTACATCTCCTACTCCAACCTCTCACCTAACTGCCAATATCATAATATCAACAGTTGGTGAAGTAGCACCCCCATGTACACCTCAAAGACAGTAAGTCCACAATGGAACATCCTTACCTATTACAAATCTACTACACTTCTTGAATGCCCCATTATATATATTAGTACCCAGACTCCCAGTGGCCTAAGATTGGAACTTTGGACTCATTCTGACCTTCCCTCTCTTAACATGTCATCTTTCCAGAGATACCAGAGTTTAAAAATTCAGCTGTCATATTTCTCTACCATATGTTTATCTTTTGCTATCCCCAACACCACTACTTTAATTTAGACCCCCATTGACTCTTTTCCTAGGCTGTGCTGACAGCCTCTTAAATAATATTTCTACCTCTAATCTCTCTGGATACTGTATTACTAATATAGCTATAAATTGGAAGCTGGGAAGAAATCAGTAGTTGGCAGTAGGTGATTGTTGGACAAGAACTGCCACAGAGAAAGTGCTTCTTTTCTCAAAGGGACTTTCTTGTCTTATAATGCCCCCACTTGCCCTTGGGTGGGCGCCATCAGCCAGTGAGTAATGTCTGCCGCAGGTTGTCACAGGCAGATAACTTACTCAGCATTGACTACACCATTGTAATGGCTACTGAGAAAGCATCAATAGCTAACACTGAAGAGAGACTAATATAACTATTATATTTAGGTTGGCTATGAGAAGTAAAAATAAAGATGTCCCACAATAGCATTAAAGATGGAGCAGTTGGTATTCATTCCTTCAGAAAAAATAAGTTTAAAACAACAATCAGACCCAAGAAAGTGTTTAAAAAATCACCCCGGCCAGTGTACCTAAGTTGGTTGAACACAGTCCTGTAAACTGAAAGGTTGTAGGTTTGATTCCTGGTGAGGGCATATAACTAGGTTGTGGGTTTGGTCCCCAGGGCAAGGCATGTGCAGAGGGCAACCAGTTGATGCATGATGTTTCTCTTTCACATCAGTGTTTCTCTCCATTCTCTCTTTCTCCCTCCCTTCCCCTCCCTCTGAAATCAATTTCTTTTTAAAAAGAAATGTTTCTGACCTCTACTACATGTTTAGTCTGGTCCTAACCCTTTGGAATATGGTTTTGACAAATAAACTCTTCTTCAGAAAAGCCTATTTCCTAAAAATAGTATATTCTTTTTAATATATTTATTTATTTTTAGAGAGAGAGGAAGGGAAGAAGAAAGAGTGGGAGAGAAACATCAATGTGTGGTTGCCTCTCATGCGTCCCCCACTGGGGAACTGGCCTGCAATCCAGGCATGTATCTTGATCAGGAATTGAACCAGCGACCCCTTGCTTCACAGGCTTGTGCTCAATCCACTGACCTACATCAGCCAGGGCAAAAAAATAGTATATTCTTCAATATGGGCAATTTAAAACATGATATATACAATAAAGTGCCTTTTGGTCACTTTCGTCTTCTATTCCATTCTCTATTCTATAAATTTTAATTTTAAGTTAGTAAATTCAAAACTACTGGAAATAATTTAATAAGTATAGCATATGGTACTGGACTTATCAGGGTCACCACTTCATACATCATATAATGTCTGATCACTATGTTGTACACCTAAAACTAATATAATATTGTGTGTCAGCTGTAATTAAAGAATAAATATAAATATAAATAAAATAGGGATACCATATGGGTTTTTGTCACTTCTTTCTCAAAGATTTATTTTGCTATGGGTTATAACTTGTCTGTTCTTTTAACACCTAGTAATTCTAACATATCTTAGCAAAGCCTGCCAATACCTATGCAACTCTTAAAAGGCTCTATTGACACAGCACTGAAACTTCAAACTGAAAAGCCAAACTTTGAGGTAATCTACAAGCTGGTTTGCCTGTAAGCCATGAAACAATAAGCTTAAGTGATTTTTTTTTTCTGAGTGTCATTAACACATAGTGCTTCTCTAACAATGAGCTGATTTAGAGAAAAACAACTGAATTCAATCAAACTAGTTGTTTTCACAACAGTTCCAAGTCAGTTAATTTCAAAACAACTAGTTCTTTGACTGATTTTAGTCATGTGTGTACACAAAGCCTGAACAGGCCATTTATTTAAGTAATGTTATTGCTTACTGTGATACTCTTCCAAATGATATATCTCCACCCTCTCAAGCCACTTGCAGTCGCTCCCATAATAATCTCCACTTATCTGACGTTTTGCTTTCTATGGTTTCAGTTACCCGCAGTCAACCTCAGTTTGAACATAGGGAGTTTCCTCAGCCATTGACGTCATTATGGCTTAATGATCCAGGATCACCGAAGCAGATGATCCCCTTTCTGACAAATGTCAGGTAAATGGTCGCCTAACACTGCCTCATAATGCCTACTTCGTTCACCTCACTTCATTTAATCCTGTAGACATCGCATCATCTGAGATCATCACAAGAAGGATGAGTACAGTACAATAAAAATTTTAGAGAGACCACATTAGCATACCTTTTATTACAGTATGTTGTTATAATTGTTCTATTTTATTACTAGCTTTGTTGTTAATCTCTTACAGTGACGAATTTATAAAATAAACTTTATAAAGGTTCGTTTGATTAACTGACCCCTGAACAATAAGGGTTTCAGTGGGTCCACTTATATGCAGGTTTTTTCAATAAATACTGCAAATGTATTTTCTCTTTCTTATGATTCCCTTGATAACATGCTCTTTTCTCTAGCTTACTTTATTGTAAGAACATAGTATGTAACATACAAAATATGTATTCATCGACTGCTCGTGCTACCAGTAAGGCTTTCAGTCAGCAGCAAGCTATTAGTGGTCAAGTTTGGTGGGGGGAGTCAAAAGTTACACATGGATTTTCAACTATGTACAGGTCAGTGTCCCTAAACCCCCATGTTTTTCAAGGTTCAACTGTGTGGGAAAACACATAGTCTATGCAGGGTTTGGTGCCATCTGTGATTTCAGTCATCCACCAGGGGTCTTGAACATATCCCCCGTGGATAAGGGGGCACTATTATACCACTTTATCACATCTTAAAATCATCAAATAATTCTTATTGCTTATGAAATAAAGTCTGAGCCTTTGATTATATCATTCTATCTAAATGGAATTGTTTTCACTCCTCTGCTCGCTCTCTCCACATTGTAGTTTTCTCAAGCCCGAGTGTCTATATCTACAAAAGCATCCGGAAATACTATAGTCTGCACTGTTTCTCTGCTCTGGATTTGTATTGCACTTAAAATCTAAAGAACATGAAGTTAACACTTGAAATGTCAAAATTATTGCTTTGGATCTGGCAGAGTACCTAACAGAGTACCTAGCACATTGCAGACACTTGCTTCACGGGCTTCTTCCATTGGACTAAGCATGCATCTAAGGTGTGATAGCAACCTTCCAAATTACACTTCACTGAGTGAGTAACGGGGGAAAGCTCCTTTATTGTGTGCCTTTAATTCTCCGCTGAGTCACTGTTAATTTGTATAAATATGGTGTGGAGGAGAACTCTCCAGATAACCTGGACTGTCAGAAAGATGAATAAGTAAGTCCTAGAACAAATTAACTCTGAAATATAGCTGGAATCCAAAATGGCAAAACTGAAGCTGAACTATTTCAGTCACATCATGCAAAAGCAAGTTTCTTTGAGAAACACAATAATCCTGAGGAAAATAGAAAGTAACAAGAAATGAGAAAGGACAAATATGAGATGGGTTGACTCCATGAAAGACACCATAGGCACGAGTCTTCAGGAGCTGAGAAGGGCTGTTAAGGACAGGACACTGTGAACATCACTCACTAATAGGGTGGGCAGGAGTCACAGCAAATTCAATGGCATGTAACATACACCATAGTTACAGGCATCATTCTGTCACTGCAGTCATAACAAAACGGAGACAAACTTCATGGAGCCTAAGTAAAGGACATTTCTGGAGTGTTACGGCTTACTTCCAAAACCAACCACCTCCTCCATTCAACTTCTATGAAATGATATTCATGATGAGATATCATATTTATGAGTAGAAAACAAGCTAGATTCAGTAGGAGAAGTGTTGCTAAAAACCTGCATAAAAAGCTATCAGTGACACAAATGACATTGAGTGTCTGTCACTACAGATTAGTTTACAGTGAGAAAGTGATTCTCATTCACATTATCTAGACCATCAAAAGAAACCTTCTAGGGCAGATAAAGTGCTTCCCAGATAAGGCCAAGTTAAAGGAGTTCACCATCACCAAGCCCTTATTACCTGAAATATTAAAGGAACTATCTAAGAAAAAGAAGATGATCAAAACTATGAACAGTAAAATGATAACAAACTCACAACTATCAACAACTGAACCTAAGAAGAAACTAAGCAAACAACTAGAACAGGAACAGAATCACAGAAATGGAGATCACATGGAGGGTTATCAACAGGGAACGGGAGAATGGGGGAAAGGTACAGGGAATAAAAAGCATAGATAGTAGGTTAAAATAAACAGAGAGGTTAAGGATAGTATAGGAAATGGAGAAGCCAAAGAGCTTATATGTATGATGCATGGACATGAACTAAGGGGGAGGGAATGCTGGAGAGAGGGGGAGGTGCAGAGTGGAGGGGGATAAAGGAAAGAAAAAATGGGACAGCTGTAATAGCATAATCAATAAAATATACTTTAAAAAAGAACCTTTCTATATTAATTTGCATAACCTCTAGTTAATGAAATTATATCAAGTCTTTTTAAAAAATCATTTATTGATTTTTTTAGAGAGAAGGGAAAGGAAGGAGAAAGAGAGGGCGAGAAACATCAATGTGACAGATGCAAATTAAAACCGCAGTGAGATACCACTTCACACTGGTGAGAATGGCCATCATAAACAGATAAACAAAGAACAAGTGCTGGTGAGGTTGTGGAGAAAAGAGAACCCTAGTGCACTGTTGGTGGGAATGCAGACTGGTGCAGCCACTGTGGAAAACAGTATGGAATTTCCTCAGAAAAGTAAAAATGGAACTGCCTTTTGACCTGGCAATTCCACTACTGGGATTATACCCCAAGAATCCTGAAACAGCAATTCAAAAGAACCTGTGCACCCCAATGTTCATAGCAGCACAATTTACAATAGCCAAGTGTTGGAAGCAACCTCAGTACCCATCAGTAAATGAGTGGATGGAAAAATTATGGTACATTTACACAATGGAATACTATGCAGAAGAAAGAAAGGAGCTTCTACCTTTCACAACAGCATGGATGGAACCACAGAGCATTATGCTAAGTGAAATAAGCCAGGCGTTGAAAGACATATACCACATGATCTCACCTATAAGTAGAACCTAACAGCAAAACAAACAATCAAGCAAAATATAACCAGAGACATTGAAATAAAGAACAAACTGACAACAACCAGAGAGGAAGGGGAAGAGGGATAATGGGGGAAAATAGGGGAAGGGCCATCAAGAAATGTGTGTAAAGGACATATGGCAAAGCCAAAGGGGGCAGGTTCACGGTTGGAAGGCAGGGAAGGGTGGGGTGGGGGTGTGGTGGGGTGAAAATGGAGACAACTGTACTTGAACAATAACAAACATATATATATATCAACATGAGAGAGAAACATCGATCAGTTTCCTCTCATATCCACCTGGCCAGGGACTGAACCCACAACCCAGGCAAGTGCCCTGACCAAGCTGGTGACCTTTAGCTTTACAGGATAATAATGCCCAGCCAACTAAGACAACTGATCAGGGCTGAAATTATTGTATATCAATTCTTAAAACCATGATGAGGATGAAAGAGTCACAGGAGAAATAGGAAGGGGAAAACAGGATGGAGAAGGATTGATTTTGTATATTAAAAAGAAATGTGGAGGAGGCTGGATTTTTGCCATATTCTCCGGCTCTATTAATAGACAATACACCCATGGCTCAAACCAAAATCATTAGGCACTAACAGAGAGAAATGTCTATGCAGATCTGAGACATTATTTTATTTATAAGATGTCCTCTCCATGGGAAGCCGAAATTTACTTTACTGCACGGCATGAAATAAAAAGTGGATAGAGCAAAACATGCACTGCTGCCTCACAGAGGCATCCCAATGACAGATAATGTTCCTTGTTGTGGGGAGTCGCCCATGGACACAGGTGGGGGAAAGAGAAGCAGAGAGGCTTTCAATGACAGTAGGAAGACAAAAGCGCTACTACTGAAAGATCAGGAAGAGCACTACGCTGCAACTCCTTAACTTTTCTTTAACGGATAAGTCAGGGAGTGAAAGTTACATGGACATTTCTTTTGGAAAACACGGTCTTCACCCTGTTTGCCACATATTTTACCACTACAGTCACTAATACAGAAGTCACGTTTTTAAGCCATCACGGTTTTACTTTCTGGGTGCTTAAAGAGCCACAATTCGTAGGAAAATAATTTTAGTAAAGAATAATTCAAGCCCTGGCTGGTGTAGCTCAGTGGACTGAGCGCGGGCCTGCGAACCAGACGATCGCGGTTCGATTCCCAGTCAGGGCACATGCTTGGGTTGCAGCCAATTTCCGACAGGGGTCAGTTCCCTGCAGGGGATGCACCAGAAGCAACCATACATTGATGTTTCCTTCCTCTCACCTTCCCTTCCCCTCTAAAGATAAATAAATAAAATATTTTAAAAAAAAGAATAATTCATATGATTTGTTGTCAACGACACTAAAGTTTTGTACATGTAGTATAAATTGAGACAGAGCATGTTTTTAAAATGCATATGGATGCATAAGAGCATTGCAAGCCAAACAAATTAATATCTGTTCCTCATTTTGTACCCTACTTGCTAGAGAGGAGAATTTAGTAACATATAATGCCTCACTTTAAGAAACATATTATTAGGAATCTTTGAAAAACTTGGCCCTTTTCATTTACACTTGATAACTAAAACATGACAACCTCATTAGAAAACAGCATTGAAGCTGAAGTGAAACAATGCTGATTTAAGAATGTCCATATTCACGCTGAGGAGTGTACATCATTTACGGAAGTTTTATCACATGATAAATTAAAACAGTAACCCCAACCAAGTTACCAACATTTGCTATTATTATTAATTAATCTGTCCACTGAACTTCATTTCCTGTAAAGTATCTTTGCACACACTAAAGTGGTTTTTCATCACTATAGCCTTGGGAAATAAGCTAGAAAAGTAAGGCCTAAAGAGGTTATACATGACTTTCTCAACATCAAAGAACAATTAAAATTCAAGTACCGGATTACTAATCTAATGCACTCATAGTGTGAAATAAAAGTCTCATTATGTTTATGCTATAACATATTAAATATTGTGATACTAGAAAATTTTTTATTTAATCTTGTAAAGAGATTTTTGAAGAAACAGGCTACCAAAAATGGTTGGATGTGAGGGTTGGTATATCTTTAATGTGTCTGTGAAATGAGATACAAATAATTGAAGGCAGATAAAATTGCATATTAGGTAGTATCTGAACGACTTATGGAATCCAAATTCCATTTCCCAATAATCAAATCCCCATAACTAGTTTACTCTGAGGCTATTAGCTTCAGCCAGATATGACACTACTGTTTAATCTTCAAGTTTCACCTGCAGAAAACAAACAAACGCTGCAGTGGAATCCTGAGCAGGCCCTTGCAATGAACTTGTGAGGTACCTATATGAACAAATGACCATTCTCATCAGGATTTAGTGCCCAATATGCTCAACTGCATGCCCAACTGATGTGCTGCAGCAGCTTTAAGTGACCAAGCAGTACACTACGTACAGCCTGGATGCAGGCAGTAAGGCTACAAAGTGAAAACCTGACTAAATGTTTGTCCCGATGTAGTTTGAATAATAGTAAGAACAGAAAATATGGGGCAAAACTAGATGAACTGCAAACATCCCAAAGCGGATTTGAACAAGCTGACAGCAGCGTCCTAAAATTTATTAGCGTAACTGTCAGCTGTGCAATAGGCTATATGAAATGATTTGGGGATTTCAATTTCACTCCCAATGGGCAGATGTTCACATCATTACAATCACTGTGAAATGGTTTTCTTCTTTGGAATCTCAGTAGAGACATCAAGAAACTCAGGGGCTCGGAGAATCTAAGACCTATTTGGACAAAGTGGTCCCTCTAGGTGAGCCCAAGGGTACTTTTTAGGGACAAAGACTTTTATTTTCATAAAATCTTGAGTATAAACACTGATTCCAGTCACTACAATTTGGGGCCTAAAAGTAAGCAAGGTAATAAAGGACCCAAACACAGAATAAGAGGGGAAAATCTTATATTATCAATAAAAGGTAGAACTGGAGAATCTGGATACTTTTGTTTTCTATATTATTTTTTCCTACATCCTATTTCCTTACTGTTGAGTCATAAGTACTATATAGAAAACATTGGATTTGGAGTGAAAAGACTTAGGTTTTAGTCCTTGTATTCTGCTATCTTGCTCATGTAATTCTAGATGAGGAATTCCTCTGTAAAGTGGGAGTAGAGCTTTGTTCTGTGTATGTAACAGGGCTGTTGCTCAGATCCACTAAAGTAATAAATAGAAAAAATTAAACAAACTATGTAATATGCCTTTTAAAAACAACTTATTTATTTATTTTTAGAGGATGGCAGGGAGGGAGAAAGTGAGGGGGAGAAACATCATTGTGTGGTTGCCTCTCACATGCCCCCCATTGGGAATATGGTCTGCCATCCAGGCATGTGCCCTGACTGGGAATCAAACCAGTGACCCTTTGGTTCTCAGGCTGGCACTCAATCCACTGAGCCATACCAGCCAGGGCAAACTATGTAATATGTTAAATGCACTGACTGATCTGAGAAGCTTCTTTGCTCACCATCTATGCATTACCTGAACAGACTCAGTATCATTACAATTGTCTACCTTTCTCACCAAGTAAATAAACAAGCCAGAATAAAGCAATCACAAATTTGTGTCAGGGGATATACTATTTGCAGATTGCTATATTCAGTCAAAATCATATTGCTTGGTTGACATGTGTGCATGTGTGTGTGTGTGTGTCTCTAGCTTGCCCCCACAGCAAGATACAAGGAACTCATGGCTATAAGGAAACAGATTTACTATCATCTATTTCTTTAGTATTTCTTTTTCAGACGAATACATCTAATAGGGTTTGCAGTCTTCTGAATGTCTTCCACAGTAACCTAAGGCTCTTGCCATTCAACATTTACATCAGCCTCAGAGCTTAAGATAGAGCCTGGCACATGGTAAGTGCATGGTAAACTCTGGCTGAATAAATGAGCTGCCCCCAAACAGGCATCACCTCAGACCATTCCCTCAGACTGCGTGCATACTTTCCACTTAAACTTGTTGTCTGCACCAACGTGCTTGTATTGTCATTGTACTTCGTGTTTGTTGTATGTGACAAACACATCCTAGTGTGATACCCAATAAGTCACAGCCTTATGTAATCCCCTCCCCTTGAGTGTGGACAGAATCTGTCACTTGCTTCTAATCAATAAGATATAGACAAGGCAAAGAGATTTTTCAGGCATATGCAGAAGCTCTGATGCATTGACTTTAGCTTAATTAAAACAGAAGTTATTCTGGGTAGGTCTGACCTAGTCCAGGGAGCCCTTTAAAAGAGGGTAGAGGCCATATCTGAAGTTCAAGACTTGGAGTAGCAGACACTTTCTCCACGGCTGGTTTTGAGGAAGCAAGCTGCCGTGAACTCTACAGTTGTAAAGAAATTAATTCTGCCAGCAATGTAAGGGAATTGAAAGTGGATTTTTCCCCAGTCTAGCCCCCAGAGATGAGAATGAACCCAGCCAACATTTTGTGAGACTAAGCAGAGAAATCTTCTAAGTCATACCCGGACTTCCAACTTACAGAAATTGTGAGGTAATAAATTGGTGGTGTTTTAAACCATTCAGTATGATCCTTTGTTCCCGGCCATAGAAAAACCAATGTACTTGGTGTGTGTATAGATCATATTTTTCATCCTAGAGGATAAGCATTTTGAGGGAAGAAGACACATCTGCCTTTCTTCTCTCAGTGCCTAGCCAAGAACATCGCAGAGGTGGCTGCAGGCTGAAATAAATTATTTCTACTTGTGAGCACCAGGTATTGTATTTACCCTCTGCTGAAACTGTTTTCAACTGGGGAAGTAAAACACAATATACTGACTTCCATTTTGCCACATATTTTTCAGCAGAGCGGCAAAAATTAGACACGTGAAAAACAGTAGGAGTTGTGTACCTACTTATCAATGCATGAAGCTGAAAAATGATCACATTCCTTTTAAAGATGGCAATAATGTAGGATGAAAAAATAATTCAGAAATCCAATTACAATGAACTGACTAACAAACTGGCTATGGTGGCCACACATGGCTGGTATAAATCAGAATTATTTTCCTCTTTCTTAATTTGCTTCAAGTCAGGCTATGTGCTCTTAAAGTAACTGAGATATCTATTTTACATCTGACCCTCAGAGAGTTTTTAACAAATTTAGTTTTGTCTCAAAACTAAACATCCTGAGCCCGTGCTAATTTACTTATGTAAAATAACAATACACTTCTTCCAATAGCTAAGTTTCTAATCAAAAACTTAACATTCTTCTTGCCAATCAAAATTCAGCAACATGTAGAAGCCAAAATGAAGATCCCACAGGAAAGAATCCAAGGCCTAAAAAATCATTTTTTCACTTAGTCTGTTTTGTTACCACTCTCGTTCTCTCTCTAGCTAAAATATTAGTTATTCATTACTATAAAGGGTAACAGTAAGTGTGGGAAATAGCATGGAGAATCAAATTCTTCATACTGCTTTTTAAATAAAAATCTACCTTTATATTCTCCTTTCAGTTGCAAGAAAGACCAAACTTCTAGTAGCTTAATATTCCTGGACAAAATAAAAGAACATGAAGTGTTATCAGTGACTCATTGTTCATGTTGAGGTAGTAGCCACCGGGAAATTCTAAGGTGTGTTATTTAAGTTAAGCAAGTCCCTTGCCCCCTGTTTAAAATGCAAACAGCACTGGGAGACCATCCCACAGAGCCTCACGTGGCTTAAGGTTCTAAATGACTAAGTTTTTCAGCTCCTTTTCTGAGAATAGGTTTTATGTTTTCCAGGGAGTACACACAAAGGAAGAGGGCAAATTCCCTTGTTGCCTGAGGGAAGAGAAGACATCCATCACTGAGATGTGAAAACACACAAGAAAGTGAGGTCCACCTTCCAAATCTTTTGAAGTCTCCTGTATTGAAGCCTGAATACAATGTAGTGTCAGCGATATCTGTTGCTGCCTGCTGCAATGAGTTGTAAGATTTCTGTTTCAGATGCATACTTTGAGATTTTTTTCTACTTTCGTTAGTCATAAAATGAATTAAGGCAATCTCATCATTCTTAACACACATGCAAGTGAAAAGGTCCCCCCAAATTAGTCTTGGAGAAATAGGGCAGTTGAAGAAGTTGATTCTGAAAAATTCATGGCAGAAAGGAATATATTTCCACAAGTTCCTCTTACATACCATCTCCCTCACCCCATGGCCTTCATTACTTTTAGAAAATGCTCAAGGATGTATATCATCTAGAGAATTAAGTGAATTTGGAAGATCTGTGCTAAGCTAGAAAGCTGGCCTGCTACTCCAGTCCTTTCTTCTGAAATATTTCCCTAAACAGCCTAACAAAGCCATAGCAAATGGTCCTTCGGACATAACTCAGAATGTATGCTTTTGAAAGTAATCAAAGTTTTGCCACTATGAAGCAGCTTTTTTGGGACACTGATTTTAAGCTGTTTATTAAGAAACAAAAGACTCAAAAAGACCCTTGGATCCTCATCCCTTTCTTGCCCAAGAGATTCAGACAGGAAATCCTGCTTCAGTAAGGGAAGTTTAGGATGTTGCCTTAGCCCAACTTAATAGAGGGCTTCATGCAGGAAGGGTCTGTTAGCTATGTGTGTCCCTTCATGTCCCACTGTTGCTGAAGCCTAGCAAGGACTCTCCTGCCTTGTGTGTCCAGCTCTCCATCAAGTGCCCATAAATCACCCATTCTTACTTCCGAATCTAATACCCAGACCCTCCCCTTTCTCCTCTGTCCCAAAATGTCATGCCTACCCAATGCTACCTCACTGTCTGAAATTTTCACGTTTATGTGAATTCCTCATGCGTGTGTATTAAAATTTTTATTTTCCCCTGTTAATCTGCCTGTTAATTTGATTGGCCCAGGTAAAAGAACTTAGATGGAAAGAAGAAATGTATTATTATTTTAGCATCCACACCTTCGTGCTTTTACTTATTTTTAACATATCCACCTTAGATTAACTTCCCTACCTTTTCTAAAAGTCAGGTTCCTGGATATTTTCTAAAGCCCAAATAAATCTCACTTTTTTACAGTACATTCCCAGATATAAAACATGAAATACAACCAGAAGCCCCCCTGTTCGTCATTCCAAACTACTTCATTTATATCTTTTACTGTTCTTTTTTTAAAATTCATTCATTTATCTTTAGAGGGGAAGGGAAGGAGAGAAGGAGAGAAATATCAATGTATGGTTGCCTCTCGTGAGTCCCCTGCTGGGAACTGGGCTGCAACCCAGGCATGTGCCCTGACTGGGAATTGAACCACGATCCTCTGGTTCACAGGCCTGTGCTCAATCCATTGAGCTACGCCAGCCAGGGCTTCTTTTACTGTTCTTATTACATTATAATGAAATGATTTTTTGTTTGTTTTATATCACTTATACCCCAACTTCTACATTGGGAATCCCATAAGGACAAAAATTATGTCCTATCAATCTTTACACACACAGATATTCCTTTTACCCAGCACAGTGTCTATCCCAGTACATGCCACAGAGTGCACGCTCAACTTATGTCGGCTGGGTTGGACTAGAAAGTTGATATTAGAAGTCCAGAAAGAAAAGTACGGCTCTTTTCTGCCAAACTGGGACTTGTTTCTCACAAATGGAATCCCCAGATCTAAAGACCCAGGAAAAAAATCCTTTATGATTTGAATATTACTTCAATTTAAGGGTTCTAGAACAGTAATTTCAGGGGAGGACCCTATACTCTTTTAAGCTACCAAATGAATCAGCCTTCAGTGAAAAGCCTTTACTTAGACTAAAAGTTCAATCCAGGTGATAAGTGAGTTGCATCTCATCCAAATCAATAATTTTATGTGCTTCATAATGTAACAGATTTAAAGAAGGAAACAGGAGTAATAAAAACAACTTCCTGTATTCAAGATTCTTGCAGTATAGTTGGGGAGATCATTTTAATCCACAAAAATGAATTAGATAACAAAATATGACTATACAAACATGCAAAAAATATCTGACCATATAAATGCTGCAGGAAAATAATAAAGTCAAGTTAGAGTCATGCAGCTTGTAATATTTCATGGGCCTTAAAGAATGGAAAGGATTTAATAAACAACAAGTGTTGAAATAAAGGCTGCCTAAGACTTGAAGGCATCTCAAAGAATTCTAGAGCATGCAAGGAAACTAACTCTTCATTTTACATGAGAACAAATAAACCCAGATAGAGCAAATGACTTACCCAAGGAACCACCGTGGATATGTGCTGTGCTGGGAGAAATTCTTCTTTGTTCCTATCACTTCAAGTCAGCTCCTACAACCTTGCTTAAGTTAATCAGAGGCTGTTGGTTTTCTTTTGGGGTGTGTGCCAAATTCAGATGCATACTTTGTTGCTGGAAGTACGTCTACGTCAATGTTTTAAAATTTTTATTTACTGATTTTGGGGGAGAGAGAGATAGAGAGACATCAATTTGCTATTCCATTTATCGATGCATTCATTGGTTGGTTCTTGTATGTGGCCTGACTAGGAATCAGACATATAATCTTGGTGTATCAGGACAACGCTCTAACCAACTGAGCAACCCTGCCAAGGCCTGTCTAAACCAATTTTAAAAGAGAAACCAGAAATGTTGACAGTACAACCATAAAAACTTGAGTATATCTATTGCACTTAAACAACAGAAAACAATTTCTGGGGAGGGAGAGGTATGAAACTAGAACAGCATTTCTATCATATTTTAAAGAGGTGAGTTATGTCATCAGATAGACAGGGAACAGGGTTTCCCAAGAAACACAATTAAACTTGTTTTATGAATGAATTATCATCTAATCTTTTTTTCTTTTTCAAAATCAGCCAACAATTTAAAAAAATGTCACTGCCCAGCAATCTACCCTACGATTGATCATCTGAAAGACACTTTTTCCCTTTTTTACATGTTAATCCCTGACTTGCAGAAGCAAGTTTATGTTCTGGCAACATCTGAGCTGCAAGAAAGTGAGGCTACCAACATCTGCCTTGATAAACCGCATAGCTGTAAGCAAGCTTATAAATTAAATTAAGTGTCTCCATTTAATTTTCCATCTCTCTGAGGACAGGATGACAGACTGAAAAGCATCAAACCCAAAGAAACTAGCCTAAACTCATCTCAAACAGGAGATTTAAAGTAACTCAGTAATATTCCACAGCAAAGTCCCACACTATTGTTGGGTATAATACCTTCAGTCTAATATGCGTTAGAGTGAATGAGGCATGTCATCGGAAGACTTTTGTTCTCTTGTTTTGGGACAGCATACTTATCACTACCATTGACATTATTAATTCATCCAACACATATTCATCAATAACTACTAGATGCTAGGTACAGAGCTAGGTGAGGGATCTGGCAATGAATGAAGTCTATATATAGGCTACATCATCATGGAGCTTATTATCTCCCTCTTACTGGACAAAAATGTACTGATTACCCTTCTAAAGCATTAGAATTCATTAATTCAGGATCAGTTTAAGTCTCCTTCCCCAAGTAGCTGATAAGATTTTACATATATATATATATATATATATATATATATATATATTCTGTCCACAAGATATATATCTATATATCTATATCTATATAGATATACAGATATATAGATAGATAGATATCATTCTATCTAGCCATGTAATATGAAAAATAGAGGCATGTATTGAAGAAGATACAACACAGGTGGCAAACACAAGGCCTGTGGGCAAAATCCAGCCCTCCACCTTGTTTTATCTGGCCCAGCACCTTGTATACCCAGTGGCGGCACCGAGCTCTTGCTTAACTGTTAAGGAGTAGTTGCATTTACACAGTCCTAAAATGACATTATGCCCTTTGAAGGTAACCACCAGGCTGATGTGGTTTCCAGTGAAAATGAGTTTGACACCCCTGAGATACAGGATACAAGAAGCATTGTACATAAGACAGTGACGCCTCAGTCCCCTTCAAAGTAGGAACATTGGGATCTCACACAATTCTCCTAGTAGCCATCAGCTGCCCCATCATATTTCCTTGAATCTCATGGACCATCTGAAATTTCTTCCTTTTCTTTTTTTAGGATTTTTTAAATTTATTTTTTAAAGAGAGGGGAAGGGAGGGAGGAAGAGAGGGAGAAACACATCGATGTGTGGTTGCCTCTCACATAGCCCCAACCAGGGACCTGTCCTACAACCCAGGCATGGGCCCTGACTTAAAACAAGCCATTCTTGAGTTCACAGGCCAGCACTCAACCCACTGAGCCACACCAGCCAGGGCTGTCCCCCTTTCAAAGGTGATTTTAGTTTTGAGAAAAGCACAGGGCGCCAAATCTGGGCTGTAGTGGGGCTGAGTCACCTGGGTGATTTGGTGTTTAACCAAAATTCTCTGTACAAGATATTATTCATGAATGACGCATTGTCATGATGAAGCTGCCAATCACCAGTTGCCCATAGCTGTGGCCTTCTGAATCATCCAAATAGTTTCCGCAGAGGAATGTTCAAAATTAACACAAAATGTGATGCAGATTTGTTGCTCTACTCTGTCATTTTGAATGTGACAGCCACATAGTGCACATGTTCATTCAGTGGCATCTACCACCCCCACTGACTAGTACAGTCAAGTCATCCTTGTTTACACATGCACATTCCAGTCCACTCTCCTTGGCTGCCAGGTTATATCAATGTCACACAAACTGTTCTCATTATAATAATAGTGTCTGGATTCTTTCTGGACAGACCTTTCATATATACCTGACTACAAAAAGAGATATGCACACATGGAGAAAAAAACTCCAAAAAAATGTGGTTCCCAAAGTGACTTGTTCATTATTGCTGGAGGTAGAAGGTGTAACTTGCATCTTAATCAATCACAAAATTAAAATACAGATTCCCTGCTATGGGCAAGGCAGTATACTAAGCTTTAGTAGGGGATCAATGAGCAAAATGGCAACTGTTGCCTGGCTGGTGTAGCTCAGTGGACTGAGCGCGGACCTGCGAACCAGATGATCACGGTTCGATTCCCAGTCAGGGCACATGCCTGGGTTGCAGGCCAGTTCCCTGTAGGCCAACTCCCAGCAGGGGACGCATGAAAGGCAACCATACATTGATGTTTCTCTCCCTCTCTCCTTCCCTTCCCCTCTAAAGATAAATAAATAAAATATTTAAAAAAAATGGCAACTGTCAAAGCTAGACATAAAGCTCATGGCAGTGGTACCAAAAACAAGGAAAGTGAAAGACATTATGAAACACTGATGGGACATAATGAATGATTATATATGGAAAGCCAAGTACAAGAAGGGTGCAAAGACCTGGCTGGTGTAGCTCAGTGGATTGAGCATGGGCCTGCGAACCAGACGATCGCGGTTCGATTCCCAGTCAGGGCACATGCTTGGGTTGCAGGCCAGTTTCCGGCAGGGGCCAGTTCCCTGCAGGGGATGCACGAGAAGCAACCGTACATTGATGTTTCTTTCCTCTCTCCTTCCCTTCCCCTCTAAAAAGATAAATAAATAAAATATTTTTAAAAAATTAAGGGTGCAAAGAAAACAAAGTTTCAAGCCTGTGTAGCTAGAAAAATGATGGTATCACTGACAGAAACTGAGAAGGTAGATGGAGGATCCAACCTTGGGAAGATGATGCGCTCACAATCACATCATCTCTGGAAGCACGAGGAGTTTCAGATATCAGCAAAATATTCAAGTGTAAACATGAGACAGGAAGTTGGACACAGGGACCATAGTGTACAAAACAGGTTTTTAAGAATCACTTATATAAGAAATAGCAATTAGAGTTATAAAGGTAGATGAAATGCCCAAGGCATAAAAGGTAGAGGAAGAAAAACAAATAAGGAATCTTGAGTATATTCACAGTTTGAGTATGGGAAAAAGAAAATAATCCAGAAAGAAACCTCTATTTTCTTTATTCAAGGAGGCTTCATGGGAAATGAACAATACTGACTGACATCAAAGAAAAACCAAGCAGATCCTTCTCAGAAAGGTGATATGTGCTAAGCAAAGGATCAGGGGACAATATAAAATCAGCTTCCTCTGATTCACTTGCCATGATCTATCTACCTGTCTATCTTATCAATTTACTTTGGCTACTGAAAATATTTTAAGATTATATTTCAGAACATACCTATTAGAATCACACTTCAGAGGGGTCACATTAAAGAGCACTGTCTGGGTGGGTGTCTGAAATGAACTTGCCACATCCAACAATCCAGTTCAAGATTCAGAGGCCTTAACTTAGAAATTCCTAAACTTAGACACGCAAACAAGAAAAGTAAGTCAGATTTTTAAAAACCAGAATTCTCCTGGTCATTGATTTAGTAACAAACGGAGATGTGGGAAAATAGTAGCTGAAACCCTGTGTGGATACTGGCCATACCACTTACAATAAACCTTAGCCAAACTACTTAACCTGTTCTGGCCTCAGTCTTCTAAACTTTCAAATGGGACATGGCAACATAATAGAACAGGCATCAGAAGGTTATGGTGGTGATTCAATGAGATAATAGGTATAAAATGAATAGAACAGTTCTTGGCTTTTATAAAATAATTGTTCATAACGTGCTATATCACACATATACACTTGTCAATAAGCAATGTAGAAAAACTGACATAACTTTTTAAAAGTAGGTTGAATACTGAATTTTCTACTGCTATTTAATATACAAGTATGTCAGGCACATAAGATTATCTCCAACTTGACAGAAAAGTGAAAGAACAAGATGAAAAGTCTTTTATAAAGACCTACTAAGTGTATAAAACAAAAATTAAAACTTAAGAATGAGAAAGTATAAAACAAAGAAAGCATATTCACTTTCTTCTGCTGAAAGTCAAGAATGACAAAAAAAGGAATAGATTTTCATGTGGTTTGGTAAACTAGAAATTTTTAATGGGAAATTATTATTCAAGGAATAGTCTATATGCAGTTCCAAGTCATCTTATTATAAAGTATTATCATTAAAGAAATTATCTTAAGACTTTGTAAGTAACCACAAATGCTATGTGGATACTGAATATTCTAGGCCAATTTTATTTTCTTCCATGATAAAAATGACAATTCACAGAGATGAAGACAAAATGATGATTTATTTTGATCGCTATTAAAAACTGACTTAAATGCCAAAAAGTTCTTTAAAAATTTAGGGGGAAAAAAGCTTACACTAGAGTTCAGTAACCTCACTACACTAGAGGGAATCAACAAGCCTATAACAGTGCAAAGGAAGGCCAATGGCAAAACTGAGGAAAGAGTGGTGGAAAAGGCAATAGAAACGATGTTCAGGGGCAGGCAAAAGTAGGCCAACTGGCCACCGTGACATTCTTTTGCATTAATAAAGCTATTACAGTTATTATAACCTGCCTGTCTTTTTCCATATGAACAACTGTAAACCTACTTTTTCCCACCCCTGTGTAGAGAAAAAATAAAGGGAAAGAGAACAACTGGGAGAGGGGGAATAGTGCCATGATAAATGTGCCCAGTTAATATCTGTAAAGTGCTTAGAACAGTGCCTGGCACTTAAATGCTCTATATGTTTGCTATATAAAGAATTCTGCATAGCAGGTCCTCAAATAATGGTGTTTCATTACCATGTTGAGAGGAAAGAAAAATCAACTCCCAGCTCGGACAGCTGTGTGGAGTTTGCATGTTCTCTCCCCATGTCTGCGTGGGTTTTCTCCAGGGACTCAGGTTTCCTTCCACATTGCAAGGATGTGCATGTGAGGTGAACTGGCATGTCTACACTGTCCCAGTCCCAGTGGGTGTGGGTGTGGGTGTGTGTGACTGCCCCCCTCCCCGCGTGGGAGGGTGCGCTGGCCAAGGTGGGTCCTGCCTCGCAACCTGAGCTGCCAGAACAGGCTCTAGGCACCTGCGACCCTGAATTGGAATAAGCAGGCTGGAATTCTCTTACTTGTTTTTATTCATCTTCCTTAAATGGATGTAAGGCTCACATCTATTTCAATGTTTAATATTAGGAGTGTTTGGGTCTTTATTTAGGAATTTGATCATGGTTTTTGAGACCAGAAATATGCCATAGGAACTTAACTCTTGTTTATAGCAGTTAGCCTGCAGTAAAACTGGTTTTATGAAGTTTTGCTTAAAGTGACAGTCTCCAAGAAACTATAGAAGACATTAAATGAGTACTTACTGTACAACATGACTCCCTTACCCTTTGTGTAGATGTTCACATGCTTGAAAGCAGAAGCCTAGAGTAAGTGATTTCTCAAGGTCCTCTGCTGCTCAGTAAACTCTATGTATCCCCACAATTTAAGAGACTTCACTAGAGGGGAAACTGTACTTTTAACGCATCAGAATTTGATTTCCTATTTCATCACTTTCCATTTTACTTAAAGGTATAATAGAACTATCTTTTAATAGACAGCACTCAGTAGATTTCTTAGAATTTGCATGCATGATATATTTCATTTACAGTAAACACGTTAACAACTAGTTTTTTTCTTCAGTCCTCACCAGAGGACATGCTTATTGATTTTGGGGAGAGAGGAAGGGAGGGACAGAGAGAGGGAGAGAAACATCAATGTGAGAGAGAAACAGCAATTGGTTGCCTCTCATATGCACCCCACCTGGGGACCAAACCTGCAACCTAGGTATGTACCCTGACCAGAAACCCACGACTTTCCAGTTTATGGGATGGGTTTATGGGGTGATGTTCCAATCAACTGAGCCACACCAGCCAGGGCAACAACTAGTATACTTTAAATAGCTTATTCATTTATATGGTAGCCCTGTCAGTAAGTTCTACTATCAATCATTTGGTACACTGAACTCTGTGTTTCCATCAGTAATGAAATAGGCATTTTTATTCAAATGTAACAGGATGTTCAGCTCCCAAGATAATGATTAAGCGAAGATCTTTTTTATTCTACAGACAAAGCACATACCATACTTATAGTTTAGGCTCTCCGGGACAAAAGTCTTAATGGAGGCCAAGATTTCCTTAGACTTTATGGAAATAACCCTTTCAAGTTTCCATTTTTTGGTGGTTCCTCTCTATGGCAATTCTGATCCTTTCTCCTGGGGTCAGAATATTATTGACAGGCCTCCCCCTCCCTTGCTATTCTTTAATAGTACAGTGCACTATGATTTTCCTCACTTCTCTTTCTAATGAATATTTCATCTGTCTGAAGGAATAATCACTGTGTGTTTACCAAATGACAAAATGACTTAAAAAAATGTACTTAACTGAAAATCAGCCTTTCTTAGAATTAACAAACATTCTTCTTTGAGCTCCTTACTCCACTTCTTCAAACTATTGTCAACAGTAAAATGAGCAGTAACTTCAGGTGCTCTCTTATGATTAAAACCAAAAGCTTGATGCAAATTAGTACTCATGGGTAGCACTCACATCATACAGTATATAGATGGAAGCTTAGACGATGGTGTGTACAAAAGAGCGTCTTTCATTTTGTGCTAATTCACAGTCTACAAAATATTCAAGCATCAATCAGGGCACTTTTGAACAAAGCAGTGTGTGAGATTAAATAAAATGAAGAAAGGCATTGACAACTTATATTGTCTATATTAATCTTTCATTGAAGGTTTCCACCATACACTATGAATTATATCCATCCCATTTAAGCAGGTGAGAATTTTGCAAATAAGAGAACATCAGTTACCTATCACACACAGTGATAGTCAATGTCCCTTAAATTTGCAGTCCCCAACCTTTTAAACACCAGAGACCAGTTTCATGGAAGACAATTTTTCCATAGGCTGCGGGGGCGATGATTTTGGGATAATTCAAGTGCATTACATTCAAGCTCACCTCCAGCTGAGTGGCCTGGTTCCTAATAGGCCTGCACCAGTACCAGTCAATGGCCTGGAGGTTGGGGAGCCCTGCCTTAAAGTGTACTTTTTAAAATTAAAGTTTGCAGGCGGTAGTACATGAGTCTGAGGCAAAATAAGTAAGTGATATGTTTTCAGAAAACAGCCATTTAAAATCATACAAGTTGAATAGTTTCAGACATCTAGTAAAAGCAGGACAATATTTGAAGGTCACCAATTCAACATCTATCCTATAGAAAAGACCCGGCTAGACTACTTCAGATTACATTGCCCCTTTGTACTTATTTCGGAATCTTTGTCATTGGGTTTTTATTTTTCTTTACCCTTACCAAAAAAGACTACATAGCGGTTCTCAGTATGCTTTGGAAGTGTGTTAGGCTGAAGAAATAGTAATTTCAAATTTATTAAGGTGAGATGAAGAGCTGGACTTGGCTTCACCCAAAAGACACTTTGCTGCATTCAGCTGTCATGCTAGCAATATCGTGGGGCTGAAATAACTCTCCTAAGGAAGATCGTCTGCGTAGAAAGATTTCCTGGAAACCACAAGAGCCGTTTCTATTAACTCCAATCCCACTTCTTAAACTTCCAATGCTGGACCTTTACTGTTGCCAAACGTAGATGCATTTCAGATTCTGGCTTATCTATAAATACTTAGCAACATCCAAGGCATTGTTTTCAGTTTTGTGATTATTTTATCCCGTGTGTGTGTGTTTCTAGAATAGAGTGATGCTTCCATTTTTATTTAAAAGATTGGACCTAAATGATACAAGAAAATGAATGGAATTTACAAGTTAAGATTCATCATGCATCTTGCACATACATGGAAATGCATGAATGGTTGTTCTATCCCCCAAATAAAAGTATGTAATTAGTCACTAAGATTAGTAGACTCCAAAGGAGAATGATGGCACTATTGAATGTCTTTTCAAGGAGTTTTATGCCAGTGAATGGGTAAAGTTAATCATCTTACCATATTTCTGCCCCCACATTAAGATGATTATACAGTATCATGGGGTTATGAGCTGACAAGTAAGTGAATTGAGAATACCTCTCTCTCTCTCTCTCTCTCTCTCTCGATATACCATATGCCAGAAAAGATCAACTTACCTGTATAAGTGCACCCTTGCAATGAAATCAAGTATATCAGTTTAATTCTCCTTACTTAGTATTCACTTCTGCTCCTCTAAAGTCAAATGATCTGTTTTATTCCTTATCTTAGCATTGCATGTAGGTACTTTATCCTGTTGTAAAATCTTTTCTTTGCCTACTCTCAACCTTAGAGAAGAGCTTGTAGCACTAGGGGGAAATCCGACCATTAATAAAATAGGCCATGCACAACACACAACACACACAAAAAGAAGGAGGGGGGAGGGGAGATCGGAAAGAAGAAGAAAGAGGAGGAGAAGGTGAAGGAAGAAGAAGGGGTGGGAGGAGGTGAAGGAAGAAGGAGGAGGAGGAAAAGAAAGAAGGAGAACATGGGAGGGGAGGGAGGGAGGGGAGGGGAGGGGAGGGGAGAAAAAAAGACAATCTACGTGATACTCTCTTACTCTCCCCTACTTAACAGCATGGATAGTCTGCCCTACTTTGATTTTTCTTTTTGGTGAAGCAGTAAAAGTTAGGTCACAGGGATGTTCAAAGGGAATTTAAAGATAAACATGTTTTGGATTCGCTAATCTGCACTATAAAAAAGTATGATTGTCAGCTATGAGCAAATTTAAGACAGAAATCCTTATAGGACTGACTGCAAATATACAGGAAGTCACCAGATGAAAGCTCAGTCTAGCTACATCTGGACCCGTATCTTGACTATTCCAGTTTTACATAAAGAGAAGATGATGACCAAACTGAAATATAGTGATAAACTTTTCTTTCATTAAGAACAAACAACCCTGGCTGGATAGCTTAGTTGGTTACAGTGTCATTATGATATGCCAAGGTTGCGGGTTCAATCCCAGGTCAGGGAACAAATAAGAATCAACCAAGGAGTTCCCACCAAGATAGAGGCGTAGGTAGAAACCCTTCGCTTTCTCACGCAACCAAAAGGAGGATAACAACCAATCTAAAAAGTAATAAACAACCAGAAGTGCCAGAAAATCAAACTGTATAGAACTACAACAACCAAGGAATTAAAGAAAAAATCAATCAGAACAACCAGACCAGTAAGGCTGCAGACTGTCCTGGCCAGCCAGCAGAGAAAAACTACGGTGAGTCTGCGGACCTTCCAGGTGGGCCTGTGGGCAACATGGCAACAGGCTGTGTAGAAGGGGCTGACTTAAGGGGAAACTGAGACTCAGAGTTGATAAGGCGGTTGCTATGATGGGAGAAACTCCCAGTCTCACACACCAGTCTACCGGAAAGTACACTAGGGACAAGCAGGCAAGCTCCATTTTTCCCTCTTTGGCCCCTCCCCCACAGGCAGTGCAGCAAGCAGGGTTGCCCTTCAAGAGTGAATGCCTAAGGCCCCACCCCCTTACAATTTATTGGTTGTGCCAAGACAAAGAAATATGGCTCAAATGAAATAACAGTATAACATCAGAAAGAGAACTAAACGGTGAGGATGTAGCCAGCCCATCTGATGGGAGAATTTAAAGCCCTGGTGATCACAATGCTCACAGAACTGACTGAGCTTGGTCAAAAAATGAAAAAAACAAAAAACAAATGAAACATACCCAAAATGAGATAAAGCAAAATACTCAGGAAACCAACAATGACAGGAAGGAAAGCAGGACTCAAAGCAATGATTTGGAACAAAAGGAAAATATAAACATCGAACAGGAACAGAATGAAGAAACAAGAACTCAAAAAAAATGAGGACAGGCTTACAAACCTCTGGGACAACCTGAAACATTCCAATATTGGAATTACAGGGGTGCCAGAAGGAGAAGAACAACTTATTTGAAAAAATAATGAAGGAAAACTTCCCCAATCTGGCAAAGGAAATAGACTTTCAGGAAGCCCAGAGAGTCCCGAAGAAGTTGGACCCAAAGAGGAACACACCAAGGCACATCATCATTGAGTTACCCAAGATTAGAGATAAAGAGAAAATCCTAAAAGAAGGAAGAGGAAAGGAAAGAGTTGCCTACAAAGGAGTGCCCATCAGACTGTCAGCTGATTTCTCAAAAGAAACCTTGCAGGCAAGAAGGGGCTGGAAAGAAGTATTCCAAGTCATGAAAGTCAAAGACCTACATCCAAGATTGCTCTATCCAGCAAAGCTTTCATTTAGAATGGAAGGGCAGATAAAGTGCTTCCCAGATAAGGTCACATTCAAGGAGTTCATCATCACCAAGCCCTCATTATATGAAATGTTAAAGGGACTTATCTAAGAAAAAGAAGATAAAAATATGAACAGTAAAATGACAACAAATTCACAACTATTGACAAATGAACCTAAAAAAAGAGAAAAACAATGAAAATAAAAACTAAGCAAACTACTAGAACAGGAAGAGCATCAGAGAAATGGACATCGCATGGAGGGTTTTCAGTGGGGAGGGGGAGAGAGGGGAGGAGGAATGGAGGGAAGGTACAGGGAAGGGGAAGCATAATTGGTAGGCATAAAATAGACAGGGAGAGATAAAAATGGTGTAGGAAACAGAAGTCAAAGAACTTGTATGTACAACCCATGGACATGAACTAAGAGGAGGAATGCTGGGGAGTTGGGGGGGGGGCAGGTAGAGGAGGGATAAAGGGAGAAAAATTGGGAAAACTGTAACAGTATAATCAGTAAACATACTTAGAAGAAGAATCAACCAATAGGAGGAACAACAAACTAATGTGTCTATAAATAAACTAGCAAAAACTAAAGCCTAAGGCCTTTTTTTACATTGTCTCCTCCAAGTCAGTAGGTATAACATGGAACTCATTATATACCCCACTCCACCTGTACTTCCACTTCCTGAGAGTGAATGGCACCAAGGCAGATGAATGGGGTGACGGTGGGGTTGAGGTAGGAGTGGGAGAAACTGGTCCAAGAGTACAGAGTCAAGATATCCAGAAGAGGGCTTAGGATCTGATCACAAGTCACGTTTAAAGATTTTTTAGCTGGCCTTCCCTTGCTAGGGTCAGGAGAAAGTCTTTTCAACTCAGGTTAAACTTGATCTCAGTAACACTGAATGGTGCCATCATCTTTCCAGTCTCCCAAGCCAGAAATCTTTCCTTCACTCCCAAAATGTAATAAGTACATGCCTATTGGTTTGAGATGATCAGTGTATCTCAAATTTTGTAGTTCTCAAAGTGTAGTCCTTGGACCAATGGCATCAACATCCCCTGGAAACTTGACAGAAATGCAAATTATTGGGCCCCACCAAAGACCAACTGAAACAGAAACTCCAAGGGCAGAATCTAGCAAATGGCAATTTAACAAGCTCTCCAAGTGAGTCTGACACACACTCAAGTTTAATAAACATCATTGAAATCTGTGCCTTTATGCTTATTCCCATTGTAAATGGTCACCTGTCCCTTATCATCTCTCATCTGACCTATGGCAATAGTCCCCTAACTGGTTTCCTGACCTTCAGTCTCACCCCCTCCAATCTATTCTCCATGCTATTACCAGGGTGAATCCTCCGTATCAGCGATTTTCAACCTTTGTCATCTCATGGCACACATACAGTAATTACTAAACTTCTGTGACACACCAAAATATATGGTTTCTGCCTATCTGACAAAAATTGCTATATTTTTATTGATGTATAAAATAATATAATAATTATAATTACCTACCCTCTTTGTTCCAATGTGACTTCTAAAAAATTAGGTGTCTATACTCATATACAAGGATTTCTGATATCCCAAATTAACCAATCAAACACAACCTTATTATGCAACACAGTTATTAAGATCCAGCTCTATTAGCCTTGGCTGGTGTGGCTCAGTGGATTGAGCACCAGTCTGTGAACCAAAGAGTCACCGGTTTGATTCCCAGTCAGGGCACATGCCTGGGTTGCCGGCCAGGCCCTAAGTAGGGTGCACATGAGAGACAACCACACATTGATGTTTCTCTCCCTCCCTTCCCCTCTCTCTAAGAATAATAAATAAAATATTTTTTAAAAAATCTAACTCTATTATATGACCTATATATTTATGGTTCAAGACAGGGCATTCACACCAGACGGCTATTGTGGTGTTGGTTGTTGTCATATTCTTATTTGACAATCTAAGGGAAAAGAGGTCAGTGCCCCTGACTAAATAGTCAGATATTGTATGTTTTAAAAATTCTTGCCCTGGCTGGTGTAGCTCAGTGGATTGAGTGCCGGCCTGCGAACCACATGATTGCGGTTCAATTCCTGGTCAGGGCACATGCCTGGGTTGCAGACCAGTTCCCTGCGGGGGACTCACGAGAGGCAACCATACATTGATCTTTCTCTCCTTCTCTCCTTTCCTTCCCATCTAAAGATAAATAAATAACACCTTAAAAAAATTCTTCAAGCACACTGGTTGAAAATTGCTGCTCTCTATAAAAGATGTAATTAAAATCTTTCCCTAGTTTCTCCATGCCTATAGAAGTGGCTTTTAAACTGGGTTCTTAGGTGAATTTGTTTCAAAGGTTGCCCCCTCAGGCAAGACTCAGGCTCAGCAGGTAATGCACCAAAATTTGAAGTTCAGGAGTAGCTTTAGAAAACCACTGGTCTATAGGAAAAAGGAGATACTCCTTCAGACAAAGAAGTCCCTCTTCATCTGTCCCCAGCTTACCTCTCCAACCTCACGTCTTTTCATGCCTACCTTCCACATCACCATTTAGCTTAAAACAATGATTGAGGTTCCTGTCAGAGACCAGATTATTTGATGTTTCTGTGCCACTGCTTCATTTGCTTAGAATATGTGCACATCCCTACCATTTACTTGTTCATCAGATAGTACTAGGTTGCTATTCCCTACCCCCTACCAGTCCACACTGACAGAATGGCTCTAACATACTTTTCCATAAAGCCTTTCAAGTTGCTGTTTCTCATACTTCTACTAGATGGAATTGATTACCCACCCCAGTTTTGTGCCCTCACAGTGGCAATATTAGTAGTGGAAATGGTAATTAATATTTATTGAGCATGTGTTATATTATATTTCAAGTATTATACAAAGTGCTTTATACCTCATATACATTCCATTATAAACCTCTCAAGTGTATGAGGTATAATTATTACCCCCATTTCGGAGGTGAGGAGACTAACGTTTAGAAAGATTATACTTAATCAACTTGCCCAAGTTGTACAGCCAATGCCTGGCAGAAGTGGATCATCTCACCTACTTAAATCTCAAAGCACATGCACTTAAGTCCTGGCAGGGTAGCTCAGCTGGTGAGAACAACATACCCATACACTACCGTTGTGGGTTCGATCCCCTATCAGGGCACATACAAGAATCAACCAATGAGCCCTGGCTGGTGTGGCTCAGTGGTTGAGTGCTGGCCTTTGAATCAAATGGGTGCTGGTTGGATTCCCAGTGAGGGCGCATGCCTGGGTTGTGGGCCAGGTCCCCAATGGGGGGCATGTGGCAGGCAGCCACACATTGATGTTTCTCTCCCTCTTTCTCCCTCCCTTCCCCTCTCTAAAAACAAATACATAAAATCTCAAAAAAAGAATCAACCAATGAATCCATGATCAAGGACAACAACAAATCAGTGTTAATGTCTCTCTCTCTCCCCCCCCCTCTCTCTTCCTTCCTCCCTCTAAAATCAATACATTTAAAAACATATTTTAAACATATGCACTTAACATCTACAACACAAGATCAGGTTCATTTTACATAAGTCAGGTGAGTAAGGAATAAGTCAATAGGGATTGGCAGACATTATGGAATTGAAAAGGTACAATTCAGCTATAAGTGTTTTAAAAGGGGAGGGAAGGTGAGGGGAAGGAGAGGGGACGGGAGAGGGAGGGGAGGGGGAAGGGGAGGGAAGAGGAGGGGAGGGTGGAATAGAAGAGACTTGTGTTGCAAACAAAACAAATCTGAGGACTGATCCTAAGCAAAAGGTCAGGTGCCTGAGACTCCTGTTTCACACTATACTCAATCCCCAAATTTATGAGTGTCATAAAACCCATGCCAGGGTAGTTTATAGGGATAGTACTACCTCTATCTTTCTTGCAGCTCCAGGTACCACATGAAGGAAAGATAATTTTCCACTTTTCACTTATCCATGAACCTTGCATCCTAGACATCAAGGCAGAGGGATGGGAGACCAGGGGATGGGAGGAAGGGGTACAAGCAGTCCATAAAAGTAAACAAAAAAGGTATATGTTCCCTGAGACCAGGAGCAACAGAGAACTGTCAAGGATTTCAGGGATGTACTTGTAATGGAGGGACTTGATATGGATATCCAGGGAAAAAATGGTCACTAGACAAACATCCCTTCTGCCAAAATCAACAGGTACCATGCCTTACAGCAATTATAACTTCAGACAGAGCCTACTCTCCAAATTTTCTATGCTGAATAAACTTCAGTGTGATGGTTCCCTACTGCTAGCTACTGTAATAAACCACCACAGACTTGGTGGAGTAAAACAACAGATTTATCATACAGTTCTGGAAGCCTGAAGTCTGAAATGGGTCTTTGTTTTTAAGTTTCTTTTTAAAGATTTTATTTATTTATCTTTAGAGAGAGGTGAAGGGAGGGATAAAGAGAGAGAGAGAGAAACATCAATGTGTTGTTGCCTCTTGCACGCCCCCTACTGGGGACCTGGTCTGCAACCCAGGCACATGCCTTGACTGGGAATCCAACCTTTGATTCACAAGCTGGCACTCAATCCACTGAGCCACACCAGCCAGGGCTGAAATGGGTCTTGATGGGCTAAAATCAAGGTGTCAGCAGGACTACACTTCTTTCTAGATGTTCTAGTTCTAGGGAATAATCCTCTCCCTTGACCTTTCCAGCTTCTAGAAGCTACTCTCATTCCTTGACTCATGACCACTGGATTCAAAGCCATCAATGTTGGGCCAAGTTTTCATGCTGTCACCTCTTTGGTCCTCTTTTCTGCCTCCCTCTTCCTCTTCTTTAGGACCCTTGTGGTTATAATGAGTTCACCCAGTTAATCAGGATAATCTCTGTATCTTAAGGTCAGCCAAATAGCAACCTTAATTCTATCTGCAATCTTTTTTTTTAAAGATTTCATTTATATACTTTTAGAGACAGGAGAGGGGAGGGAGAAAGAGAGGGAGAGAAACAGTGACCAGTCGCCTCTCCTACATGCTCCAGTCAGGGTCCATACTCGCAACCCAGGCATGTGCCCTGGCCTTGACCAGGAATGGAACCTGTGACCTTTGGCTTTGTGGAACTGAGACACGCCAATCAGGGCTCCAAGTGAAATCTTAATTTTCCTTTGCTATGTGATGCAACATATTCATAGATTCTAGGGATTAAGAAGACATGGACATCTTTGGCGGGGAGGGAGGAACATTCTGCCCACCACGACCAGTGATTCCTGTGTATTTTCTGAGTGGGAGCTATTTGAGATTATATATCTCATTGCCCTACAGAGGAAGTTTTCATATATGAATCTTTATTAATTAAAAAAATAATATGGCCCTGGCCGGTGTAGCTCAGTGGATTGAGCATGGGCCTGCGAACCAGACGATCGCGGTTCGATTCCCAGTCAGGGCACATGCCTGGGTTGCAGGCCAGTTCCCAGCAGGGGACCCACGAGAGGCAACCATACATTGATAGTTCTCTCCCTCTCTCCTTCCCTTCCTCTCTAAAGATAAATAAATAAAATCTTTAAAAAATAATATGAATGTCATGGGTAAATAAATTCATATGCATTCCATACCCACAACACTTGATTATTTTATTTCTTTGTATATAGATCAGTCCTCACCTCTCTACCATGAGTTTGGGATTAGGAACACTGTCCCTTATTGACTTTTGTTTCCCTACCACCTAGCACTGTGCCTGGCACACTATGGAGACTTACTGATGTTTGTCACAATGATAAAGAAATTAAAAATGCTTCCTCTGGAAAAGAGCAGAAAATTGTATTTGTTAGTTCAGAGCTGTATATACCCTGAAACTGAATCAATTGCTAAAAAGGAAGGGGGGAGCTGAACATATACTGTATTAAAAGCCATTTAAAATAGATATCAAAGGCATTTTTTATTATTTCTAAAATAGATCACTTGTCAGTGGAATAAGGAGCAAAAGAAGGGGAACTGTTCCCCTAAACCATACGAATTCTTACTTATATTCATTTCAAATCAATAAAGGGAGAGTCGCTTTTAAAATATTATGATTCATGAACTTCATTTACCACTGGTTTTCTGAGGGGGTGCTGATCAGAATGGCCATCTTTATACGGTATTAGAATTGTTGACATTTTATTGCATTACCACATCTCATTGTTATGTATTAAATGCTATTATTTATGGCCACAACTTAATCTGATGTGAGACAGAAAAATTATTGAAAGCTTGGCCTCTCAAGAATAGGTGTTTTACAGGGATGAAGGAATGACTAGGGAGAGTCAATGGTCCTTCAGCTGCCCCTCAGATCATTAACTCCAAGTGGTTATTTGCTCCCAGGAACTGTCCTGCGCCCAGGTTGTTATTGCTGTTATATGTAGATGAAGGAGAATATATTTTAAACTCTTTAATATGAACTTGATGCTCATGAAGGTTGCCAGATTGAAAGCACTGGAGTCTGAAGTCATCGGGTTATGCACTTGGCTGGTTCGAAGTTACAGAGAGATGCTTGACCTTGAATGACCACCTTGCAAGAGGCAGAAAACATCGTTTTGCTGAACTTCAAAAGACTGACAGAGGGGCAAAATAGAAGCACCCCAAAGTTAAGCATTTTTATCAAGGAGGAAGATGAGACTACTAACTAAACTCCTACTCGAATCTATTTAATATAATGCCAATACTGGTGTGCACGGACAATGGAGGTGGTGGTAGTGGCATTAAGACCCACAAGTACTTTAAGAAAAAAATAAACAAACACCCTATTGCCATAGAACTAAGCTACTTAAACAAGCAGCAATCTTTTTAACAACAGGTGTATTGCAACTTAATAGCCAATCTGTATTCCAAGTTGCATACTTGAGAAGAATCCTTAATTTTCTAAAAATTATAGAGTGTTGGAGTAGGAAAAGAGTTGGAGCTATCCATCCCAAAGTTTTTATAATAGACTAAGTAAACAAGGCTCAGAGTGGAGAAGTTACCTGAGGAGGAACACATCCTTAGTATAAGACTGTGAGTAGAGCCCAGGTTTACTGATTGGCAGTCAAGGGCTTTCCTACTATACAGTATTCTCCAAGGGAGTAAACACAGCTGCTCTCTGAACCTTTTAAACATTTAGAGCCACGTATTTTCATAAGTGTGCATTCTTTTGGCCTCTTAGGCATTTATCCTCCACTCTGATCTATTCATTCACATTGTTAATAAGACGATCATTTTTCACACATTTTACCTTCTTAGTCTGAAAAAACACCTTTCAAGTTAATTATTACATAACTGTCAGACTCACAATTACCAAATTAAGAAAATCATTTTCACAAATGATACAATAAGCAAAAATCTCAACTTCCTCAGTAAGTTTCTTTTTTAATCTGTCATTTTATTTTCTGATCTTAATTTTTTCCTATAGTGATCTGAACTTTTTGGAAATAGTATTCCCTTAAAGACATTACCCCAGAAGAATTGCAAAGTTAAAACTGACAAATCAATTTAAATTCCTATTACTGGCTAATCTCAATTAACTGGAACTCAATTATGTTTTTTAAGAAATCCTTAATGTATTTTTACTTGGACTGTATTTTTTGAAGGGCAATGCAAATTCTGAGATTTTAAGGATTGCATTTTTAATGTAATTTCATTGTTTTAACATACTTAGAGAAATTATCAAGTAATTCTAAAGACTTACCAAAAATTCAGACCATCCTTTTGACTTCTTTGTAAGTTGGAATGAGAATCTCGTTTGAATAATGGTGTGTGTAGCACTGCCATATATATAATGCTTTCTGTTCCGTATTTACCAAGAAATTCTAAGAATGAAGACCAATGAGGGGAGTCCTTTAAGTGACTTAGGATTTCAATCACAGGTGACCCTTGAACAATGAGTGTTTGAACCACATGGGTCCACTCACCCGTGATTTTTTTTTCAATAAATCCAGTCAGCCCTTCCTATCCCTGGTTTTGGTTTTACATCTGCAAATTCAACCAACCACAGATAGGAAAACTATTTTCACATTCTGAACAGCAGTTTCTCAAGCATGGAGTCCAAGATGTTGGGATAAAACAGTTTTTCCTCCAGATCAGCTGAAAGTGCAGATGAAGGCAGGCTGTAGTTAAGTTAGAGGGAAAGAAAACATACATGCCTACTCTTTTAAGGTCAATTTATGGTTTACTAAAATGTCAGTTACTTATGTATAATCTTAATACATTTATTACACAGTGCAAAGCACCATCCAAAATTCGAGTTGTAAAAATTCCATAATGGAAACAAAACAGCAGGAAAAAATATTCTAATTATCCCACTTTTTGCCTTGTGGACCACACAGCTTTGGCCAGTAGTGTCCCAGAGGCAACACAAATTGTTAAAATGAGAGAGTTTTTCCACAATCAACCTCAATTAGTTTTGGTTCATGTTCAGTGAGATGTAAACTTGAAGGAAAAAGAAAGAGTATAGTTAATAAAATATGGTCACTACCACAGGGCTCTGACTTCAATCCTATATATTGTAAGATTGGTATATCAAGATTTACATGTGGATCTTTGTTTGCAGGGGAGGGTCTGCGGCCCTAACCCCCTGTTTTGTTCAAGAGTCAACTCTAATCTGAAATCTCCCCTCATCTTGCCACAGTTTCTCACATATTCCATCTAACAGAGGGCTGAATATAGAAGCAATCACTTTCTCACTATTCCAGGTTAATTTTACCTACACTGGTACACTGAGCAAAAGAAAAGGCACTCAGTAGCTGCTTAATAAATATTTACTGAGCATATGGATCAATACATGAATGCAATGCCATGACAATACAGATAATGTATCTTCAGACTTTTCTTAAAAATGTAAGCATTCATTTCAGGAGGCAAATATTTTTTGTCAATAAAATTATCTGAATGGAAATAATTTTGCACCTGATCAGGAGAAATGCCATGTTTATTTATTTATTTTTTTAATTTAATTCTTATTCAAGTACAGTTTTCTGTTTTATATTCCCTGCCATGTTTATTTTTCAGTCAATGAGAACTACTAACTTTGGTTTCACCAAAATATTCATTGACTACTGCTGTTCCCTTGTATCTTGCAGATATTCTTATTAGTCAAGGAGTAGCTGTATGTGGAAAAGGTCACAGAATTATTCAAATATGTAGCACAACCTCCACATTTGGTTTTGCAAAGACTAACAATAACAGTTATGGAGTACAGACACAGGTTTGCGTATATAATGGTCAAAAAGGTTTTTTAAACTTTAAATCAATGCAATTTCATTGACATGGCACTCAATAAATATAACAAAATATATCACTGGAACATTCCATTTTTTTCACATGATATAGGTATGTGTTCAATTCCCAAAGTAAATTTCTGTGTAGAATGCACATACCTTGATAGATCCAGAAGTTGTGGGAATCAAAAGGGAGACAGATGAATAAAGTTTGTCCTTGTAATTCCTGTAAACAAATTAGGAAAAATTATCCTTCAAATATATGTACAAGCAGGTCTAAAACAGTCCTTATATAAGAGAAAGGAAGAGACACATGTGGGGTGGGAGTAGGGGTGGGGGTTGACTTCATTTTATCATTTACAAGGAATAAAAGCAGTCAGTTTCTTAAACGGCCTCCTTGAAACTGCAAACCATTATATTAACTATGTTGCTAATAGAGAATCTCTTAACTATAGATGAGCATACCGGGAGGCCTGTGGAATGCTTACCCACAAAGACTCTCTCAAATGAACACCATTCAATTTTCACTCATTATGTCACTCATTTTGAAATGAAATGGCCATAGTTTCAGGAAGTTTTCACCAGTGTAAACAATTTATATAACTGTAGTTCCTTCACTAAGGTAGTCCCTTACACATTTCATTTAATCCTCCAAACAACCCTGTTATAAGATTGGGAGGCTGAGGCCTAGAGAAGTTAAATGGCTTACACAAACACATATGTGGTTACTGGTAAAGCCAGGACTAAAATCCATAACCCCTCACTTTAGTTCAGTTGTATTTCTAATGTCTCACGTGCTTCTTTCATTTAACAGTTAGAAATTAACTATATGTCTCCATATGCCACCCTTGGGCAATAAGGCAGGAACTGGGCCCTGTAATGATCCCCTCTAATCACTCAGCTTGAGAGATACACTTCTCTGACTTGTATTGTGCCATATATTTTTTAAATTTGTGTGTATGTATATCTGTGTGTGGTATATGTATATGGATTAGATATATATTTTGACATAAAATATTGATATATTGATAAATGAAAAAGTAATCACAGTGTAAGGCTTGCTTAGAAAAAGGTATGCATGTATGTAAAATATATTATTTGTATTTTCTAGTTTTTCTACAATGAGCAGGTATTACCCTTATATTTAAAAAGCTGTATGTTTTAAATTCTTCAAAAACCCATTTTAGAAAAGGCAGTACGGTAAAGTAAAGCAAAAGGAAAAGGAAAACTTTAACATTCCAATATTTTATGATTGGCACTTAATTAACCTTATGGCCCCAATTTATCAATCAAGTAATCCCAAAACATTTTTTTTTTACTTTTGAGACGAAATCTCAGTAGTAAAGGCAGTAATTTAAAATTTCTCCACTGTAAAAGACAAGGTAATATCTAAATACGATTTTTTAAAAAATGTGGGTCAATAACATCATTGCCACCCTTGATAAAGATCACCAAGGTGACCTCGTAATGATGATAGAGTATTATATTATTATTAATGATCTCCAATCCAATACACTATATATAAATCATTCATAATAGACTGAAGTAGTGCCCTTGATTAGTTGCAATCTAATTGCCGATGTACATTTTCATCACTGTTAATGTTTCTCACAAAAGCCATAGTTCTGCTCAAACGTTATGTGCTTCCATAATAGCGCTAAGTTAGAATCTTTCAAGGGAAAACATTTCAGAAAGTACTTAGGTCTAGACTACAAAAAGTATTTCTGGCTCTCCCGCCCCACAGACCAGAGTAAGTCTGTAAGAACTGGCTTCATACCCATCAAGATAATTCTGCAAGGAGGTTAGCAAAAACATTTAAAAAAAACAAACTGCCCTATATGTAGCATTTTGCCTTGGTGAGATATACATAAAAATGGGGAAGAGGACTTTAAAATGATATAGCTCTTCTCTGTTCACTTCTCAACTACCCTCAGACTAAAGCCATTAGGAGTATATCTCCCACTTATGATTAGAGAAAGCCAGTTCATCACACATTGATCTATATATGATCCCCCAGGTTACCTGCCACTACTTACCAGTTCCAAACATGTACCACTTCCCTCACCCTTTACCTCTATTGGACTCAAGAATTCATTGTCAAAAAAGAAACTGTTGACTGTCTTAATACTACATGTGGACTAGCTACCCTTTAAGAAAAACAAAAGTTAGAATGTCTGACAGAGTCATCATCAAATGCAACCAAATAATGCATACTAGAGGCAATAGTAGCAGAAGCCACAAATGTTTGAAATGTATCTCACAGAACTGACTATTGGTTTTTGGAGATAGGCTAAGGCCTACAAGCAGAGTCCTAAATCCAAATCTGAACAGCACATTAAGGGATCATTTAACCTGGACTTTCATTAGTGTTACTGCCTCTTGTTTGGTCCTACATAGAGAATAATATTCTACATCCTCCAGTTCTCAGCTTCCTCAAATGAAATTAGCATCTGAGCTTGGCTATGGAGATGAAATGCGTAAATTGAAGGTGAGCAGAAGAAAGGTCTAAAAGTCCAGTCCAAAAATACATACATATATGTGAATATGTATATACATGTATATGGATAAATATCTTTCTCAGATGGATTTTAAAAGTATAATTTCTATTTGTATACAAAATGAGATGCTGTTAAATGTGTTTAAATTACTCAATTATATACTAATTATAACACCTATATTAACACTATTTTTATTTTCAAGGGACTTTGGGCTCCATATAAGTCACACTTTGTTTTACTAATGAGTATATCTTTAGATTTTGCTACACATGCTTTCAAATCTCTGATGCTACTCTTCAAATGGGACATTTACTCAAAGACCTTGTAGAAAATAATTGCATTAATAACAGAGACAGTTTCCCCATTACAATGATCAGTGCTCTCAGACAATAAGTGCTACAACACTCGATATTGTCACTTTCTTCCTTAGGGCCACAAGAACTTCTAGGTTCACATTATTGGCTGCAGCTTCTTTTCTGTCTGGCAATATGGGCATTTCTAATGATGAGACCTGCCAAAACTTGTCAATGCTATTTTTCTTCTTTTCCATTAGAGGTTACTGTGGCTGAATAGCCAAGTAATCTATAGTCTAACTTCACTTAATTGTTTTTACTACATGACATGAAGGAATATAGTGAGTAATCATTTCTGTTTTACATGATGCAAATTGCTAGTGCTTTCCATGTGAAGAAGCCCTAACTTACCTAATCTCCCTTGAACATCCTGTTTAAATCCTGCCAGGATAAACTCAGCCTTCCTAGGTTCTCCAGTGAGTGAAGACTAGATTGAGTCCAGGGGATCTCAATTACTTTCCCTGTCTGTAGACTTACTTCTTCAGCCAGAAAACCAGTTGGCTCCAGGTACAACTGTTAAATTCCTTTCCTTCCAGCTCCATCATTCAAGGACAATAGGTTTCTCCTTCTTGTTATTTATTACGTAATCCACACCTCTAAGGTGGTAATATTTTTGTGTTTTTTTGTTTTCTCCTTGTTTGTTTTGCAAATGTATTTTTTCCATAATGAAAGCTATACAGACTTATTGAAAATCTGGAAAACACGGAAGGTATAAAGGGAAAAAAATCACCTATTACCCACTGAGATAATTATTTTAGCACTTCTGTGCAGCTTTTTTCAGTCTTTTTTCTTTCTTACATATTGGGAATATATAATTTTGTATTCTGCCTTATCACTTGATAGTATAACATAAACATTTTCCTTTTATCATGCAATGTTTGTAAACATCCTCTTTAATGGCCATAAAATATTACATTGTCTAGATGTACCATAAATTACTTAACAATTCCCTGGTTGGACATTCAGTTTCTTTCATTTTTTTCTTCCATTACAAATAATGCTTGATGAAAATCTTTGCAAATAAAGCTATTTCTGCACTTCACATTATTTCTTTAAAACAAAATCCCAGAAGTAGAATTACTGGGTCAAATGGTAGGAGCATTTTTAAGGCTTTTGCTGCAAACTGCCAAATCTATACCAACTGACACTTCATTATGCCCTTACTATTCATTTATTCAACCAACACTTATTAAACACCTACTATGTACATGCCCGGCACTGCGCTCGGTGATATATATGGCTGCAGTAATAAACAAAACAAACACAAATACCATGCTCCCGTGGAGCTAATATGCTAGTAGATTTGATAAATTTGATACCAAGTAGTGATAAATAATATGAGGAAAAGTAAAAGTGGATAAAGGCACATAAAATGTAGGATCATGACAGGACTCCTTACATAGGATGGTCAGGGAAAACCTCTCTGATGAGGGAATATTTGATCCAAGATCTGAATCAAGCAAAATAGTAAGCCTATAGAAATCTTGGAGAAAATTCATTTCAGGGACAGGAAATAGCAAGTGAAAAGGCCCTGACAGAAAACAATGCATAGCATGTTTAAAAAACAAAATGGAAAGCAGGGTGGCTAGAATGCTTATAAGGAAGGTTTCACCGGGAGTACAATAAAACATAAGGCCCAATAAATAGTCAGGGAGCAAATCATGTAGGACCGTGTAACTCATGATAGACATTTTTTTCTGAATTTTAAGATTTTATTTATTTTAGTTATTTTTAGAAAGAGAGAAAGGGAGGAAGGGAAACATCAATGTATAGTCGCCTCTTCAGCTCCCCCTACTGGGGACCTGGCCTACATCTTAAAAATGTATTTTATTTATTTATTTTTAGAGAGAGGGGAAGGGAGGGAGAAATATCAGTGTGTGAGAGATATACCTTGATCGGTTGCCTCTCGCACGTTCCCAGCTGGGGACCTGGCCCACAACCCAGGCATGTGCTGTGACTGGGAATCGAACTGGCAACCCTTTGGTTCACAGACTGGTGCTCAATCCACTGAGCCACATCAGCCAGTTCTAAATTATTTTAAATTTTATTTTAAGTGTGATAAGAAGCCAGCCATTGGAGGGCAGAGTGGGAAGATCACAAGGTCTTGTTTATATTTTAAATATAAAATATATTTAATAAATATAATATGAAGTATATTTTATTTATATTTATAAATATATTTATAAATATAATAAATATATTAAATAAATCCGTTAAAAGGATCATCCTGGTTGTTGTGTAGAAAACTGTATGGGAGCAAGAAGGTATATACGGGTAGCAATAAGAAACTATTTCAGCAGTCTAGGTGAGAGATGATGGTGATTTATTTGGTGTAAGGTATTAACGATGAGAGAGGAGAAAATGATTCAGATAGAGAATATGGTTTGAAGGTAAAGTTGGCATTTGTTAATTGATTGGATGAAAAAAATCAAGAAAGTCTCTAAGGTTTGAGGCTTGAGCAATTACACTGAGTATGATCTTACAAAACAAAACAAAAAATCCTTGTATTTATTGGTTCCCATTTGCATTTGTTTTCATCATTGAAAATTAAGTTTTTTTCACCCTGGCTGGTGTAGCTCAATGGATTGAGCATGGGGCCTGGGAACCAAAGTGTCATTGGTTTGATTCCCAGCCAGGGTGCATGCCTGGGTTGCAGGCCAGGTCCCCAGCAGGGGATGCATGAGAGGCAACCACACATTGAAATTTCTCTCCCTCTCTTTCTCCTTCCCTTCCCCTCTCTGTAAATAAATAAGTAAAATATTTTTTAAAAAAGAAAATTGAGGTTTCTTCCACATTTACTGGCCATTTTTATTTCTTCTTATGTGGCATTTACAATACTTTTTCCTTCTTGGCTTCTATTTCATCATTTTCTGGTTTTCCTTCTACCTCTCCCATGTTATTCTGACTTGCTCTCTTTTGAAGGCTCAGTCTTATTTCACCAACCTCTTAAGTTCAGCATTTCTCAAGATTTCAACTTTGCTTCTCCTTACTCTGTATATACTCCCTAGGTGAACTCGTCTTCCTATTGCTATGATTTCAACTACTACATTGGCTACTGGCACACAAATCTCTGCCTCCAGACCTGATCTGCAGATGTGCAATCTCTGTCTGTCACAGATCCTCTCCATTTGGATGTCTTGATGGTATCTCACATTAAATAAATCCAAAGCCGACCTCATTATCCACACCCAAACAGATATTTTTCTTCTGTATTCCTTATATTGCTTAATGGAATTACCTAATTTCCCAAACCAAAGCCTCAATCACTCCTCCTTGTCCCTCACTCTCTAAATGTAATCAATCTTCAAGCCCCATTGATGTTAACTTATGATTGAATCTCAAGTATTTCTCCTCCGTTCCATCTTTACTGTCACCGCCTTGGTTCATGCCCTCAAGACCGCTTACAACGGCAACACAGTCTCTCAGTGTCTCGCTGCTACTACACTTAATCCACTTCAATCCACTCTTCATACAGATGTCACCTTTCTAAAACCGGAAGTCAGTGACCCGCCCTCCCCTCCCCACTTTGTAGCACCTCATCTAATTCAGCACACTGTTACAAAGCAGTACATTGCATGATTTTGAATAAACATTAGAAAAACCACCATTCCCTCAGTCTAACTCTCCATGCAGACAAAACCAAACAGATTCATTCATTTAACAAATATGTTCTAAGTACCTCCTCTATGTCAGGCACTCAGAAGTAAATAAAATAAGGCATTATCCCTGAGCTCTGTTTGCCAGACTTGCATAGGAAATAAAATGACACTTTATTATCCTGGGTGGGTATTTTCCATTGCTCACTTAGCCTTGTGCTCTTTCATAGTCCTTCTGCCATGCGGAATGCAGTTCTCCATATTCTCTAATGAAAAAAAAATCCCTAGCTGTTCTTTAAAAGCCATTTCAAGTGACATATCCTTTATAAAATCATACGTACCTTTGGCAGAGTATTCTAATTATTCCTCTTCTAGAGCATCTGTTACACAATAAGAATAAGTTTATATGTCTGCCTCCTCCACTAAATTTTTTAAGTGTCTTTGTATCACTGGGTAAGCAGAAGCATTTAAAAAGTTTTGGCAAATGAATGAATGAATGAAGAAATGAATGAACAGATGAAGATTTTTCTTCATAAAGTTTTTTTTATGATGCATAACCAAAAACCATGCAATACTAAAGTCTTTAGGGGGGGAATGTCCAGTCCATGAGACCTGCAGTCCTTGTGGAAAACACTTGAGACTTGAAGACCCAATGCTCCAGAGCTCCATGTAAATGTTGATTCTTCTGCATTTTCAACAGCAAAGCAGCGTGAAGGATTTTGCTAGAGGTGTGGGGCATTGTTATCTCACTACATCTATTGCTGTTTTACACTGTCTTAAACATGTTTTATTCCATGTTTTATAGAAATCTATTGTTAAAATTTGCTGCATTCCATATTAAATTACCCTTAAGATACTGCCCTTGTACTGAATTCTAATTGTTTATGTTTAAATTACCTTACTTTCACAAGTTGTCCAATGTTTCATCAAGGCAATATCTCAAACAGGGAAAAAGGACAAAACAATGAAAAAATGTTAGCACCCTTGTGTTAACACTACATGGATTCACAACCAAACATAAATGGTATTACCCCAAGTGTCGACACTTTATTAGACTAAACATGAAAGATAAATCACAAATGTACTAACAATGTATGGATATGTGCACAGAGTAAACCTGCAATAAACAGTACCAACCCAGGAAATAGGTGTTATTTTAGCTCCTACCCAAGATAACTGAAAGAAGGCATGAGCCAAAAACAATATAAAGAATAACATTTCATATTATACTTATAATGATCTAGGATATGCATAAAGAATTGGTCAGATTTAGAAAAAGAACAAAAAGATTAATCAATCTCAATACTTCAGTGAATTGGCCAAGGGTTTTCTTTCTCATAAACCTATATATGCTACTACCCCAACTCTTGGAAATAGCTGAAGGAAAGAAAGGAAAAAAAGGAGGATGGGTGGAAGGACTGGAAGGAAAGGGGGAAAGAGGGGAGTGAGGAAGGAAGACATGAGAGTGATTTTATTGGTATTTCAAGGTACAAGAGTCTTCTCAAGGCTAAGCAATAGGCATCAATTAGTCAGTCAATTGCATGGCCTTTTCCCTTCGTGGTCACTAGATCTCATTTGTGAAATTAATACTAACTTTCCAAAAGGAGCTTATTTGACCTGCATAGCTATTCTGTCAATGCTTCCTTAAATTGCTTAAACACACAGCGAGTCACAATCACAAAAACATATTCTTTTCAGGCACAGAGTAAGCAAATTGGTGATGTACTTGTATGTATCTGTAAATTATGCTTGCGAATAGATGTACAAAACGTACATTTACTTTTCAATAAATATTCCTTTAGGAAAAAAATTCCATCCCCACACACATGAACACAAACATATTCTTGGGCTAGTTAATAGAGCAGGAGATCATACATCAATATCGCTCAAATGCTTGCAATTAAAGAGAGCAGCTTTAAAAAGCGAAAATCATCAACGCTAAAAGGGGGGTAATGCGCAGAGTACAAATTCAAAATGTTGATCAGAAACATTTTGTTGATGGGAACTAAGTTAGCTAGGAACATTTCAGGTATAGAAGGCTTTGAGTCACTGTGTGGTTGTGGTATATTTATACACCTCTATATTTAAACACAGGTGGTAATTAGCAAGATTGAGACACCTTTAATAACGTATCATCATGGGTGCAAAGGATGTGTAGCATAAGATGAGTTCATTATCAATAACTTTCCTGAATTAATCATCTCTTAGGACATTTAATTTTAAATGTACTTGAACAAACCTGGATTGAGATAGGCCATCTGCATATCTTTTTCTAATTTTTCTGAACACCTGAAGAGTTTTCTTCAAATGTCTACATACAGCTGGGACACAGGGGTTGCAATATCTAATAAACCAGTTGTCCATCTAATCTGGCACTTTCTCTTTGACAGGTGTCTAAACCAGATAGAGGCATCAGAAATAATATAAACACTTAAAATTCAACAATTATGCAAAACCATACAACTGGGAAATTTTCTCCTTGACCTTAACTAATGATCAAATTTTCCCTGAAGTATGCAACCTGATAGCAGTGTACTTCTTTTTTGGCTGCGTTTAAATCCTTCATTTATACGGACAGCTAAAAACACTAAACTGTGATTCTAAACATTAAAATGAAAATGATTCCCTTTGATATAACCATATAGGAATTCTACTGAAAGTTACACGCAAATACACACACATATCTGCATCAGCATTCTAAATAATTACAACACTTCTCAGCTAATTAGGAAAACAATTCAAAAGTAAATATATAGTAATTTCCAAACGGAAACGGAGAACATCCAGAACATCACTTGGATAAACAATCAAAATTCACTGGTCAGGTATTTGGAACTATCCAGATGATCAATGGATTTTATTTCACTGTATATCCAAATGCCAGGCACCTGCTCAAAGGTTTGAGGAAATCGACACGACACAGAAGATAAGGCACGATAGATACTAGGAAATCTACATGTTCAACAATGACTATTGATTGAATTTTTCATATTTTACTCAGATATCCTGATATCACACAGATACAGCTCAAGAAGTAAAAATAAACTAAATAATTAACAAAACATATGCAATCCAATACCCCAAACCTGGATACTGATACCATCAATATTCCCTAAAATGTAAAAATGAAAATATAATTTTTCCTAAACTTTTAAATCAGTACTTCATTCTATCTTTAATAATTCTGTCTGGGGTATTTATATTTTGAAATTCTAGTCAATTTCAAACAGAAAAATACCTGGTGATATACAGTGTAGATATATAGATTTAGATCTCTATTCCGTTTTCATTACTAAAATCCCTTTTGGGAATCACGCTTTCTTAGACATAATATAGAAATTTGTTCACAGCTATAAATTTACAGAAAAAAATATTAGTTTCTCAGAGCCAAGTTGATAATATTGCAAAGGGTTTAACATGGATTGCAACTGAGCTCATATTAGAGTTCGTGATTCCAAATTTTTATTTTGTAAGTTTTAATCAGCCAGAAAAATGTTAGAGCAGAATATGAGAAACATTAAAAGGCAATTTCCTCCTTATCGACTATTTATCAACTCAACTCTTCAGTCAATTAAAATTAAAACAATCAGTATGTTTTATGGTGGCAGGTAAAATGAGTGTCTTATGGATTTCAAAGAAATGTATTCAAATCCATTTGGTCTCTGCAATAAAAAGAAGTGGGACATATATAGTTGAACAAAATTGTTTTCATATTTGAAAAGGAAAAATAACCAATCCTACCAGAAAATTCAAACATCATTTATACTTTATTGTGATCACTAACTAGGCTTATTCAAAATCATAATTTGAAAGAACATATTTTTCCAAAGAAATAGCTATTATGAAACTATTTTACAGCTGCAAACATCCTCATAGAACAAAAATACTCTATAGCGTATATGAACACTAATAGGAATGCACAAATCAAACCTCTATTTCTGTGGTTATTTTCAAAGAACTGCTTGAGTAGGGACAAAGAGGGTTGCAGTAAGATTCTCAGGAAAATGACAAAGATGGCACTGATTTTTGTTCTGCTTAATCATTTGTTGCTCGAAAATTCAATCCCCCAGCCTTTTACAGTTACTTTCAGGGACCAACAGACTGGCATGAAATTAAATTAACAAGTAGGTTCCCATCCTGAATTAGTGACTCCCAGCTGTCTGTCCCATCTAGTTTCCATGGCAGTAAAAGAATCGTAGAAAATGAGGTGCAGGAAATTGTAAAAAGCCAACATATCAAACTCTTCAAGTTAATTTCTTTAAACTGATGAATCAGTACCGGGGGTGGAGGGAGGAGGCAGAATTGAAGTTAAAGTTTCTAATTTCCTGGCTTGTTGAAAAGGCCAGCGTGTTTTTGTTTTTGTACTTGTTGAGGGTTGAAAGTAACATCCTTTGTACATATCATACAAGGCTGAAGATTCAGGATGGCATTTGGTTCATTAGTTCATTTCACAACAACCCAAGAGTGTTTAAAGTACTCTGCACTTTAAACACTGTGTGTATCAAAGTGTTTCATTTTATTCTTTATTTTTGACAGAGATATTCAAATTTGTCAGCATATTAGATGACTCCAAATCATACAGAAATTAAGTAAAAAAATTCTCTCAGCCACTGTTTGTTTGCGTTAACCCAAACAGCTGGGTGGTTGACAAAACTTTTCACTCACATATTTGGGTGTCACCTAGATACAACCATAGAGACTTGTCGTAAGTACCCAGAAAAAAGCATATTAATCTTGGCATATACTTACTATAAACAAAGACATGAAGCCTCCAAGTATAAGCTTCACAGACAGTGAACTACTGATACAAAGAGAGATTATTTAACACATTTTCCTGTGTTCACGTCCCAATTTATTTCTCCACTCATACAGTTACAAGAGGGTGGGATGGAGAACCCAATATTCCAGAATCATTACATCACATTGAAAACATCATCCAAGAGGTAGTGGTTAGTTGGCATATATGCATGTTTCACCATATGCTATTGTTTACCTAAAGTGGAGGCTTGGACAGGAAGTAAAATTTAGAATTTTTTTTAAGTTGTAAATCAGCCAAGATTATACTTCCAGGTCTAGAAATGAGTCCTGATGTTACATAAGAATTTAACAGGCTTTAACATTTACTGTAAAAATATTTGCTATCTCCAATTAAAACCAGTTTGCTTTGATTATAGAAATGTCAGCAGTGCAATTGATATAAATATTGTTATACAATAACTTTCAGTTTGTGCCATCATGGTCCAATTTCCTCAGCTCTATTTTTTATGGGTTCCAAATGTAAGCAATTTCATTGGTCTGGTTAAATTATACCATAGTACATCTAGCAAACTACAAAAACTATATACATTATATAAATTGTCAGAACAGAGTACTACATACTGAAGAGACACCTATGGCTGGACCATCAAGGGTGTTAGAAATAAACAAAAGCTCCGTAAAACATTTTATAGCATTCACCTGCTCAAACTCAGCACAGTTCTAGCTGGTTCTATTTGATATTTACCTTCTCAGATCTAAAATAGTCAATGGAAAACAGAAAGAAGTAGAAATTACATATTAATCCGGATTGCAGGATGTTTTACCCTTTACGGGAAGGAAAAATAATAGTAATCTCTATTTAAAAGAGTGATTGGATTTCCACTTTTTAGAGATTCTGATTTAACATTAAGAATCTGCAGATGACTTTAAGCAGTTATTGTATATGGGAACAGCGCTGAAATTTGATTCCTTACACTTTTATTCTAATCAAGCAGCTACACGTCTAGCTATGGATATGTGCCATTGATTAGGATTGCTAAAAACTATCTCTTACGATTTTCTTCATCATTTAATCTACCTGTGGTTGTGCTCGTAATCCAGTTCAAACCCTTTTTCCAAATGGTAAATGATAGGAAATTTCCTTTTTGTTAAATATGCACAGATTACTACTTTTGAAGGTCCACTGAAAGGAATTTAAATAAATATAGAATTTCAATGAAATTATCATACATTTGTCTATCTGATCCATGGCATTCTCATGAGATTGCTTCTAAGTGTGTGCATGCGTCTGTGTGTATAAGAGAGAAGAAATATGTGAGGACTAAGAACATTTGTTTTCATTAAGAGAAATTAATCACTGAGTCAAGTATTCAAAGTATTGGTCTTCTTTTGACCTCAGGTCAGCAGGTAAGTAAATACACAAATAAATAAATCACTTCTTTGGGAAACCTCAGGAAATTTATTAACCATAATCCATACCAACCACTTGATAAATATACTTAAAACTGAAAATGATGGACTTTCAGAAAAAGAGCAAGCTTCAAGCAAAGATTACATGTATTCTAATTGCTATTTCTAACATGGAACGGAACAGAAAATTTGTTATATTAATATTGACCCTTCTTATCCCTTCCAAGTTTTAAAGTTCCACACTAAGCCTTCTGTTTGCAGAAGCAACAACCAAAATAATGTTTTGCAGTTTGACAATTTAAAGTAACACTGTACGGAATAAACTTGAATGTTTGAATGTTCTGCTTCAGCTTGAATCTTTGTATTAAAGGCATCACAAAGGTACAATGACTGTAAGGGAAACTATGATCATGTCAGTGTTATTTACACATTTGACGGTTAATCTGAAACTCCAAGGCCTATAGGGTATTCAGACTTCCAATTAGGCCTTAGAATGAGATGATAGTTACATATAATCTGATTTTACTTTTTAACACACTTACATGTTTGAATATTTGGAATGTCACTTAATCATCCTTATAGCACAATGAGTCTACAAAGCATTCTTCCCTTCAGCCCCACTGTACAGTTTGTCAAATGACATGACTGGTTTTAATTCATAACTGTAATCTAGAACTAATGGCAAATAATTCATGTATTCCAATATGTTCATTTTCTACTATACGCCTGGCCTTGTTCTAAGGACAAGACTCTCAGTTTTACTGTGCAAATGCTAACATTTCTTCTTAGAGTTGTTTTCCAGAACAGCTGCTTTTCAGAAATATTTGGGGGACAATCTGAAAACTTTTAAATAACACTTAAGAACATAGATTCATTTTACAAATTACATGAACCCATTTTCAAATGTACATTGTGACTTTTGTTATCACTAAAAGATTCCAACATTACTTTGGTATGTTCCAAAGCTCTTAACTACGCTTTAAAAAAAAACTTTGCCATAGTAAATTATTTAACACATCAGCAAAACAAAGTCTTATGAACTCGGACAAAAACTGGCAAAACCAGGATTCTGCTTTTCCAGTTATTTATTTGAAGGGTCATACTGTGCCTCATGAAAATTCATTTTCCCCCACATTGCAGATATGAAGAGCAAGGGGTGGGGGCTAGCAAACAAGCCAATGCTGGCTAATCATGGAATAGAATGCAAAGCTGTGGATCTCCTGTTAATATTAATAAAAATAATAATTGTTTTGTTCCTAAGACTCTTTCTTGGCAGCACTGGAGTAACCTATGCTCCAAATCGAAAGTCTACGGACTAAGAAGATGGACCAGGATTATTTAGCTGAAAGATAATAGAGCAGACATTTGCAATGCCTTCCCCAAACAGGTTAAGAATAACGATTGATTCTCACAGTACAGTGTACCTGGTTTGTTAATTTTAATCATAGAACAACCATCTAAAATTCAAGGAAGCTATGACCCTTACTTACCACAAACGAGATCAATTAAATGCTAATCTAACAGTACCTTTCAGAGTCCACTGGGGTGTTTCATTTCTTTTTGGTTTCTACAACCAAATGGCTACGAATTTCCCATCTATGGCACCAGAAACTTCTTTTTGTATTTCCTCGGATCACCTCAAAAACACCTCTGGATTAAAATCTCAAGGGGGGAAAATGGGAAAGTTCAGGACTTCTCCTGACCATTTGCTTCATATTGGACATGTAGAGTTTTTCTCCACAAATTAGCATATAGTCAGTAGCAGCGATGCAGATCGCCTAAACCCGAAGCTGCCGAGGGCAAGCTCGAACTGCAAACCAGCCCCCGTCCCCGCCCCTACTCTCTCCGAGGCGAAATGAATGTCGAGACGGCATCTACTAGTGGAGTGAGATCGTCTGTCTCCGTAACTGTAAACAACCGGCTGCACTGTGTTCGCTGAAATGTTTAAATACACTCTTGACTGCAAACATATCCACTCACCGAGTAGCGCCAACAGTCTCCCCTTCTCCACCTCTAGGAAAAAGCATCCTAAAACTGAATTGGCAACCCGCCGGTTGTGGCGTGGACGAAAGTGAGGTTACATTTCCCCAGGCATGCCGAGAAGGTACTAGGCGCTGGGCAGATGGGCTGGCTGCTGCTAGATTCCCGGGACTCAGTCTCAGGATGAAATGTGAAAACGGGTAGCTGAGCGCTTAGTTAGAGCCAACCTGGGTAGCTGAACGCGTAGTTAGAGCCAAAACTGACGGTTCCCAGGGCACCCACTGCTGCGTAAAGACTGTCCCTTTTGACAAAGACTGGGGTGTAGGGAAAACGCATCGGGTGGGGCCCCAGACAGCATAGGTTAGGAGGTCCTGAAGTTCCTCCCAGAACCTGCGCTCCCCGAGTGAGATTCGAAGAGATATTCAGAAGCAAACAGGTACTAAAGTGTGTCCTAGCCCCTGGGCATCTTCTCAGAGATGGCAGGAGCATAATCCGAGTGGCCGAGCCCGGGGCGGACGTTCCAGGTGGGAGGGATACCCAAGAAGAGGCGCCCCCCTAGTCTCTCCTGGGACCCAGGCCCCTCCACCCTTCGTTTGTGTCCACTTGTTAGACTGCCGGGACTCAGCGGGAGAGCCCAGGCGAGGACCCCCCTTTCAGAACCTGAGGAGTTGGTTGGCAAAAGTGTCGCCCGAGAAGCCCAGGGTGCCCTCGAAGGGCAGCGCCCCCCAGGGCCCCGCTTGAACCTCTAACGAGGCCGACCTCCTTTCTCCCCCAGGTGGTCCCGAGCTCCGAGCCCGGCAGAGACCGAAAGAAGGAGCAAAGGTTCCGCCACCTCGGGCAGGACTGCCAGAGCCGACACAGCTCGACGCTCCCGGCCGGAGCCACCATCCAGCGCCAGCAGCCTCGGGGCGAAGTTCGCCTGGAGTCCTTGGGTTGGGAGGTGGGGGTGGGGGGCGGGGGGGCGAGCCAGAGGGAGAAATGCACTTACCTGGTCCAGGCGCAAGTTTTGATGCGGTCCCCAGGTGCGGTCTCCCGCCCCCTTGCCAGGTGCTCAACCCCTCCGGACGTTGCAGGCACCTCGGACTTCAAGCGTCTCAGCGGGTTCCTGCAGGAAACGACTGTAAATCCACATTACTGTTCGAACTGCCGCTCCGGCCCCCGCATCGCTCTCCGGCCGTAGGCAGCGGTGCTCTCAGCCAGCAGCCGCTCAGGGCAGGGACCGAACCTGGCTACCACCGCGCCCGCGAACGCCCGCCGCCAGGAGGGTGCTTGCGCCCAGGGTCGTACGTGTGTGCGAGAGTGTGTATACGCGTGTGTGTTCGTGAAAGAGAGAGTCTGCGTGTCTGTGTGAGCAAAAGGAGTGAGCTCAGCCCCTGGGGCACTAGGAGGTGAACTCCAAGCAAAGCCGGAGCCTGCAGCGCTCCAGGGTTCGGGGCGTCTGCACAGCTGCGTTGATGTTGCCGTGGCCGCCGCCGCCGCGCTCTAAGGCTGGTCGCGGTGGTGCAAAAAATGTTTCTCCGCTACTCGAGACCAAAAACCTGCCCTGTCTACTGAGCATGCCCGGTTTGACAGCTCCACAGCCGAGGGGTTTTTTTCCCCCCTTTTCCCCAAGACTCCAGGTTTTAGCCGCAGCTGAGATAGGGGGAGGGAGGAGGAGGGCTGAGGGAGCAGGTATCGGGCAGAGGAAGGGAAGTCGAAGAAAGATGGGGTGTTAGAAGGTGGAGAGAGGGTAGGAGAAAGCTGAGGGTGGGAGCAAAGGAAGGAATTTGGATAAACAAAATTTAAATTTAGCACAATGAGTACCTGGCCAGGGGACTCTCATGCCTAGCTTTTATTATTTTTTCCCAAGGGTTAGATGGGATGGGGAGTTCGGGAGAGTATTTGTCATCCCCAAGATCAACCTGGGACAGGGTTTCATAGTCATGACAAACGCAAACGCGCGTGCACACACACCACACACAATGGAGAGCGATCACTGCTCCATGTGTAAAACCTCACCACTGACTTAGAAAGAATGCCAAGTCTCTTGCCAGTATAACTTTGGCAACAACAACAAAAAAAAGCGAGGGAGAGAGAGGAATTGTTGGGGTTCCTCCTTTCCCTTCTCCCTGCCTTCCAGAAACGCCAAGCCCGTGACTGCGGAGCACAAGTGACCCCCGAGCTCTCGTGTAGGTCTGCGTGAGAGCACTGCCGACTGCCTCCCGCTGACAGTGCGACCCCAGCGCGCCAAGGCCGGCCACATGCAGCCTCCTGGCGGCGCGTCAAGTCAGCACTTACAATGTCCGTCTGGAGGGGGGGTCCAATGCTCCAGCTCCAGCCCCGCCTGGTCGCCCAGTTCCCTGGGCTCCCCGACCGGCTCCGCCCCTCACCCAGCCGGGCACCGGGGCACGTACCCAGGCGAACCCGGCACGCTGCCCAAAGCCTTGGATCCCTCCCTTTCCACCCTCTTCAGCTTCCTCGAAAAAGCGGAAAAGCGGAATCTGCATGCCCATAAACTCGCTTCGGGAGCTTTAGGAGTCATATTGGGCATGCTCAGGACTTGGGGCGCCTAGCGTGGAGGAACTCTCCAGTCACCCACATCTGCACGTCTGGGCCAGATGTGCATCTGAAGCCTGAGGCGTTGGCGCCGGATTAGAGTTTGACTCCGGTTCCAGGGAGGGCCGCGGCGACGACCACAGTCGCCTTCTCCTTCCCGGCTTCCCAGCGAGAGCCTGACCGTGGGAGATACCAAGTGCAGAGCCAGGGGAGCTGCACCAACTGGAGAAACCGGAGTGTCGAGTTCTCCCAGACCCCCTCCCTGCAACGCCACCCGGGCGGTACACAGGTAGGGGGCGCGCAGAGCAGCACAGAGTGACTGCTAACCTCTAGGTAAAGAAAAGAAAGCGCGAAGACTCGAACCTTCTTTGGGGCAAAGACATATACTGTTGGTTTTCTTGAGTGAAGAAAGCAGGGTGCGTGTGCTTATCTATGTGTGTGCACTTACGTTTATAATTTTTCTCCGCTAGCGCAGGGACAGGGAAGCGAGAGGCTATGGCCGAGCTGAAAGCCCTCTGGGGGTTACAATAAGGCACATTTAGATCCTTGGCGGGCCCTATTACCGAAAAGAGTTTCTCGAGGCGCGGTGGGCGCGCACCAAAGCTTCATGCTGTTCTCCACCCTGGATGGTGGCAGAAGCTAGAGGACGGCTTCCAGGCTGGATGGTCCCTGTGCTCCAGAGCTGGGGGACCGGATTTAGTTTCCGAAAGAGAGGTAGAATAGGGTGACGCCAGGGGGAGATCTCAGAACCTTGTGTTCCTGTCTTCCTGGCTTTTGGTACCGGTATTTGCAAAGAGGGAGCACTGTAAGCCCAGCACACTACCGAGGGTTGGAAATATACCGAGCTGCGCACTCTCGGCGGGGCGGGGGGGGGGGAGAATCGGGGAATCGAGCACGTTTATTCTCATCGTCCCCTTTCCAACACCGCCTTCAGCTTCGGGCAGGAATCGTTTGGATCCCTGCAGCACACCATCACCCCACCACCCACCCCCACCCCACCGCAACAAAGAAACAAAAGATGACAACCCGACTCTAGGGGCATAACAACTGCTTTCAGAACCATCTCTCTTTTGGGCTGTTGAAAAAGCAATAGGGAAGGCGATGGTTGTAAAAAACCTGTGTCTTGCACCATATGTAAATGAACCTTACTAAAGCCCACTACCCTTACCCAAAACAAAACAAAACCTTGTGTTTAGTTTTTAATCCTAAATAAAAGATTCCTTTTTAAGAACCGCCTAGCACCCTGAACTGTGGATGGAAAAGACTTTCAGGATACCCCCTCAATTCCCACCTAAGAGTTCTAGAAGGAGGAAAAAGAAACATCTGGCCAGTCACTTTTACAGTGATTCCAAAACACTGTGAAGTCTAAGGAATTCTGTACCAGTGATTAAAGAAACAGCTCCTCATTAATAAAAAGGGAATTCAGGCGGAATGGGACACGGACAAGCCACAATAGCAGTGGAAATGCAATATAGGATTTAAAACCATGATCATCTCACTCTCACACTTGCTGTCTCTTTGTTACTCTTTTTGAAGACATGGGGAGGAAGGGACAGTTGATGCCTAGGGATTTCATGAAAGGAAACAGCTTCTTTCTCTCCTGGCAATTCAACAGTCCGTTTAATCGTTTTTAAAAAAAGAAAATACTTTCTCCTCTACCTCCTCTTCTTTATATTTTCTCACATTCTTCCCTCTCATTTTCCTCAGTCGTCTTCCACAGCTCCCTGGAGCCCTTAATTCATTTGCTCTGCACCTGTCTCCCTTTAGTTTTCTCAAAAACATTGTTTCCCTTTTTAATTCCAAAATACAAAGGGCTCTGTCACTTTTCTCCTTCACTGAAGGACTGATTTACAGTTTCTGGAGGCCCACAACCTGATGCGGTAGCTGGGTTTCCTAAAGCATTTATTAAACTTTAGAGATTCCCTAGATCGTTTAAGCAACAGGAAATTGCAGCATTCTCAAGTCATTTTGCTCATAGGACCAAGATTTTTATTTCGAAGGTGGATATCAGGGAGAAGGCACACTAAATTGCCAGCTTCAGAATGGCCAGTGTAAAGGAAAATATAACCAATTATAATGGAGCATGCAATCTATATAAGACAGTTGCCTAGTTGCCTAGATTATTCAAAGAATTTACTAGGAATTTTAAGAGATACACCTTTTCGTTAACAAAGACCGCACACATGAACTTGTACACCCTTGTATGTTTATTCCCAGAACTAATGCAATTACAAAAATTCAACCCAGAAAATTATCTCGAAGTGTCTACTATGTTCCAGGAATGTAACAGCACTGGGACTATGTAAAGAAATGGAGGCTTTAAGAATCTAAGAGATTTTCAAATATATGCGGGCATTTCAATAATCAAAGAAGCTTATACTGAGTGATTGTTACTATGTACCTAGAACAATAAAGTCCTATAAAACAGTGTGTAGATATTGTGGCCTTGGTATTTTAAACATATTTGTTGAATCCATAGGCTGTATTCTCTACAAAGAATGAGTAATGGAAAATATCACCTATTTCAATCTTGTTTCTAAGTACTCTCATAAGTAAGAGTATAAGTACAATAATATTAGAAGGCTAAAGTCAATAACAATCACATAAAGAAAATCAATGTGAACTATCTGAAATGAAGGGGTTTTGTTTGTTGCTTGTCTAATGTAAAGATGTTTTCAAAGGCACATTTTCCAAACGTACTTGTTGTGGTAAACCATTATTTCCCATTTCACCTGATAACCATGTCATCCAGAGATCAGCTACCAGAGATTATGAATGGTGCTGGCACCTTACCCTTTGGCTACAATGATTGGAAGGAGGAAAGGTAGCTTAATGAATTTTTACCCTAACAGTTACCATAAACAGATCTGTTAAATTGCAGTCACCAGCTTACCGCTAGGGAGTACCCATATCTGGTCGACTGCGAGCCCCTCTGGGGAAAGCAGCCACATTGGAGGAAGCTCATTTGAGCCTGTATGTGAACAGCTGGTGGCCGGGATCCTGCATCCATCTGCTCAGAACAGAGTCAGGCACATTATTTTTCACATACCCAAGTAAGGCTCAGGAAAGTGACAAGCCAATTAAAGTCTTCTCTCTACCTATTCCTATTTAGTATCCAAAAAGACAAATGGGTCCTGTGGATGTACTTTTCTGACTAGAGTTCCAAGGAGAAGCAAAATTCTTTCTTTTTTAAAACTTTGGGCTTTAGCAAGTTAGTTTGTATTCAACATAGCAAGCCTTGCTAATGGAAGTGTATGTTCAGACAGAATATCCCTCATTGTAAAGGCCCCATCAATGCTACTGCACCTACTCTCAAAATAAATATCTCTCATACAGATTAATCTTAACCTTCAGAAACAAACGGGTCTCAATAGGGTGCAGTGGCACTTCATTTGTGTTACTGCTATATGGGTTAAAATAATTGCCCAAATTTAAACTATAGAAAGTTAAGAGAATGGCAACTTGGTCTTTTAATTTATATGAAATCCACTTATATTTGATATACATACACCTATAAATATGGCAATAACAATAATTTTACCCTCAAAGATAACAGTGATTTCCCTTTCGGATCTGAAAGCTGGCATTATGAGGCTGTTTGTACTTTTATTGGAAATACTTTTAAAAATACAGTATACTTTTGGGCACTTTTTAGCTATCACAGATGAAAAGAGGAAATGTTGATTTCAAAATGTGCCATGATTTCTGTTTGAGAAATGAAATTACACTCCAGAAAAAGAATTTGAAAAGAGTATAGAACAATTAGGATTGTTCTGTTGGCATTTAAATGCACTTGAACTTCTCTCTAAATTCGTGACCTTAACCTTTTAAAGTGAATTATTATCATGATTGACTTACAGGTAACTATTAATTTGTATTGAAATAACTAAAGCATTTAGTGCTTCTGAAACGCATGCTTAATAACAGCCATAAGCAGACTTTTATAGCTACATGCATTAACAATTGCTATTAGATGCTAACAATTTTAGTATAGTGTATTATAAACAGATTTTAAATGTGTTTTATATGAAAATTAGGGACAAGTATGTTATCATTTTCTATGCAACACAATAAACATGAATAATTTCTTCTTAGACTCAGGAAACAGGTCCCCCATATGTATCTTCATTCTGTCATTCATACTTTTGTGAAGCAAAGATTTATAGAAAGCCCACTATGTGTCTACTCAGTGCTAAGTACTGGAAAGAGAGTGATAAACAAAATATACCTGCTCCTGCTTTTGTGGAGATTACAATCCACTGGCAGGATACCAACATAACCAATCCTACAATGACATATATAGTTTTAAACTGGTGAACACTCTGAAGGAAAAGAACATGGTATTGGCAAAAAAAAAAAAATACAGAAGAGATTCCATTTAGATTGGGGTTGGAGTGATTAGGTAGCTTCCCTGAGGCAGTGGCGACTAATCTGAGTCCAAGAGAATGAGTAGTAGTTAGCATCACAGGCCTGTAGAAAAGAAGCAGCTATGGTACAGTATTTACATGAGAAATAGCTTTACAGTGTCAAGACCATCTGGAATGTATTGAGCATAAGTTGTATATTTGGGGTGGTGGTGGTGGTGACATAAGATGAGGCAAAAGAGGCAGAAAGGAGCCAAATTATATAAATATTTAGGGGACTTGATAAGGATTTTACACTGAGGACAATGGGTGTGATATGATCCAATTTACTGTTCGACGGATCTTAACGTGCATCAATCAAATCCTTATACATGGCCAGCCAACTCTCAAATAATAAACTTTTTCTATCCTTATTCTTCTGACCTCTCTGTGGTACCAAGGGTTCCTTAGAAACTTTTAGGGTATCTATATAGTCAAAATTATTTTCATAATACTAAGATATTATTTGCCTTTCGCTCACATTCTCTCACAAATATAACTCAATTATGTAAATGCAAAAGCAGCCATGGCCACTGTGGCTCAGCTAATTTGGGCACTGGCCCACAAACCAAAAGGTCATGGGTTCAATTCCTGGACAAGGCACATGCCTGGGTTGCAGGCTCGATCCCTGGTCTGGGTGTGTACAAAAGACAGCCAATGGATGTTTCTCTTTCACGTCCATATTTTTCTCCCTCTTTCTCCCACCCTTCCCCTCTCTTTAAAAAAAAAGTTTAAAAAATAACTGAAAAATGAGAATTTAATTATGTTTTATTAAGCCAGGCACAAAAAGATAACACTACAATTCTTCTCAATTTTTGTTTGGGAAAATACAGCAGTTTTTCATGTAAATCTTATTTATGTTAACATGTAATGAATGAGTTTACTACCATTACCTTAAGGACATAAATACATAAATTTTTTATTCCTGCCTGTTTTAACATCTGATAAATAAACACCAATGGATTCAATTGCTGTCTTAACCCAGTAACCCACATTTGAAAAAGTATGGATGATCCCCCCCCATTTCCAGGTTTAAATAATTACTTCTAGTTTATATCTTCAAGACCATATCTCCTGTCCCAACATTCCTCCTGGGCTCCATCTTTAACAGCTGCCTGGACATTTCCTCCTTAATATTTTAAAATTACCTCAAACTAAACTTGTTTAAAATGGAACTCATTCCCAACATGCTTTTTCAGTTTTTAATTTTTAATGAACTTGTAAACAGAAAAGCTCCCATTTCAAAATAAAAACAAAATCACAGATCATTTACATGTTTACAAGTATTACACTTATCTAAGCAATATGCATACATGTTTAATTTTAAGATGTTAAGTAAATTTCTGTGACAAATATACTTTTTTCCTAAATACAAAGAACATTAAAGAGTTAATGCAGAGTCCTAAGTATAACCTAGTAGTCACTAAGTTTTTCTTAAGTCTTCACTTTAGATGTTATTTCTAGCACAGGTAAGCAGTCAGAATCTTTCTTTTGTAGCTACTGTACAAGCTGGCTTGCAAACAAGAAGCCAACCATTTTAAGAATGTTTTAAGTGAAGAACTTACAAACCCCAGGGATGTATAAACCCTAAGAATGCACAATTGTGAGCATTTGCAACCATCACAACTGTGGCTGAAGACTGTTCATGCAGTCCTTCTGAAATGACATCTCAAAGCAGTATAGTTCAAAGTAAAAGATTTTAACAACAATAACAAAAAAAAACCAAAGTAATTGCCACAAAGTCTGGTCTACATTTGCAAGGTGAAACAGATTATTTAGAGACTAATTTTAAACATTTAGGTAAAAACAATTTATGAATTCAGAAAATAATTCAATCACATAAAACAGAGTAAAAGACTTTAGCCTCCAAAATAACATATGAACAGTTTATCCACCAATTTGTGCATGTCAACCATTTTGTTAACTTTTCTACTTGAAAAAAAATACAATAGTAAACTGAACACCATGTTTTGCTTTCTCAGTTAATACTCACAATTAGAGGCTACAACTCAGAAACGACATCACCAATGTTGACCAGAGGTAGTTTATTTTGAAGTTAAATTCTTTACACCAAGTAAACAGTTGTCTACATACAATCACTGGCTAGTGTGCATATGAATTCAAAGTTCTAAGTTTCAGGAGAAACAAATGCTGTTCCCAATACTTTTACTGCTTAGGTGCTTGAACACCACTGGTGCCTTGGACACCACCGGCAGCTTGGGCAGGCTGACCCTGCCTACTTAAAAGGGCTGCCTGCTGTGTTGCTCTCTGCTTTAAAACCGTCCAGTCAAATCTGCTGTCACCTTGTTCTTTTTGGGTACGTAAAAGATTAAGAAATAGCTGCCTCAGATATCTGTAATCTGGATTTTCCTCAAAGCCAAGCCCACGACAATATTTTAAGTACATAGCAAATTCTTCAGGAAACCCGCTACATAACTGTTCAACAGGAATGGACATCTTTTTTTCACTAACCTTTTCATATTTTTGTTTCTTTGTGGCAGCCTTGACTCCTTGCCACGGCAGGGTATTTCTATTAAAGTACATCAAAACATACCCTAATGACTCAAGGTCATCTCTGCGACTCTGTTCAATACCAAGATGTGCATTGAGGCTAGCATAATGGATAGTGCCAGTGAGACTTTTTTCTTCTTTGTATGGTATGTGTTGCTTTGTCTTTTTGTCTCTGTATCTTTTGGCCAAACCAAAATCAATAAGAAATACTGTATTACAATAACGCCCAGTACCCATTACAAAGTTATTTGGTTTAATGTCTCTGTGAATAAAATTCTTTGAGTGGACATATTCAAGTCTACTGATCATCTGGTCAGCTAACATAAGTATAGTTTTCATGGTGAAACTTCTTGAACAAAAATTGAAGAGGTCTTCGAGGCTAGGTCCAAGAAGATCCATGACTAGCACATTATAATCTTTTTCCTGACCGTACCACCATATGCGAGGGATGCCAACACCACCACGAAGGATCTTATACAGTTTACTCTCATACAGCAGCTGGGCATGCGTGGCTCTCTGAGATTCTACCTTTACCGCCACTCCCTCGCCATTGGATAAGTTAAGCGCCAGATACACATCCCCAAAGGACCCTGCCCCGATCTTTCGTACCAGTTTATATTTCCCCCCAACGACGACTTCTGGCTTGGGGCTGCTGCTACCACCGGTCGCCATCTTGAGAGATGCGCTAACTCCGGACACCTCTGATAAGACGTAAGTAGGCCTCTGGGCTCGTCCACCGTCAGTTGTCTGTCCACCGTCAGTTGTCTATCGGAGCGACGTCCTGGGAAGAAAGGGACAAAAAACTGAAAACCCTAGGCTCTTGGGGTTAGAAGGTCCAGATTTCGACAGGAAATTTTATTACCTCTCCTCTCGGACAGGCGGCAGTTGGTGAGGGGCTCTCGCTGATTCCAGGTCGTCTACCAGGTCGTCTACCGGAGCGACGCCCTGGGAAGAAAGGGACAAAAAACTGAAAACCCTAGGCTCTTGGGGTTAGACGGTTGAAATTTCAACAGGAAATCTTATTACCTCCGCTCAGACAGACGGCAGTTGGTGAGGGGCTCTCGCTGATACCAGGTGGTCGGTCGGAGCGACGCCCTGAGGAGAAAGGGACAGAAAGCTGAAAATCTAGCCTCTTGGTGTTAGAGGGTCCAGATTCCGACAGAAAACCTTATTACCTCCGCTCAGACAGGCGGCAGTTGGTGAGGGGTTCTCGCCGATACCAGTCTCTGGGCAGGCGCAGCAGCCTCGCTTCCGTTCAGAACTGGGCAAGGGGAACAGTTCGTTATAACGTTGGCACTGTTGCCATGGCTACCGCTGCCCCTGCCCGGAAGTACCCCGTAGCCCCACCCACATGGCCATCTAGTCATAATGGCTCCAGCCAACGGAAAGTCCTCAGTATACATTTCAAATAGGAAAAATGGAAGATTACAAAAACTTAGTATGTTCATAAGCATTGGCTGAAATTAAAGTATTTACAAATAGATTTGTGGAGAAAAGACTAGGAAAAATCACAATATTAATAGTGATTAAGGGGATTTTTTGTGATTTAATTTTGAAAATGTTTGTCTATGCCCTGACTGGTGCGGCTCAATTGATTGAGGGCCGGCCTGCAAACCAAAGGATCCCCAGTTCAATTCTAGTCACCTCACGGCACATGCCTGGGTTGTAGGCCAGGTCCTGAGTTGGGGACACTGGAGAGGCAATTGCACATTGATGTTTCTGTCCCCCTTTCTCCCTCCCTTCTCCTCGCTCTAGAAATAAATAAAATCTTTTAAAATAGAAACACGAGGAGAAAATTATAAAAAATAAATGTTATATATTTTCCATAATAAGTATGTATTAATACATAATCAGAAAGCTATTATTTAAAAAGTAAAACAACTAATTGTTGTTATAAGTCCTATGCCTCTTCTTGCCTTTCATTTTAAAGGTATGATTTTATTCATACCATCATTTGCTTTTAACACATTTTTTTCAGTAATAATTATTTTAATAATGCAGACTGCCCCAGAACCACTTTGTTTTATCACCAAGGGAATTCCAATCACAGAATGGGAATAGGCAGGAGTCACCTCCTGCCACAAAATAGGTTCATCCGTTTGCTAGGACACCTGATGCCGTGTTCAAAGTTCTAAATGCTACCTGCTACTCCATCTCTGTTTGTCTGTCTTGAAATTGTATGCAGTACAGGTTATCCCAATGGCCACCAAATGGACCTGGTTACAATAGTGGCAGTCTACCCTTTTCTTCCAATATTATTACAGATAAAGCCTAGAATATCTTTAATTTATATCACTTCCGCATCTGCCTGGGAGGCCCTTCCTTCTCCATTCTAGCTGTCTTTCCATACTCAGCAGACTCATTTCCATTCCCACCTTTTCTAAGAAGCCCTCCCTGAACTTCCATTCTGAAATGTTGTCTCTCCTCTGAACTGCCAAAGTATTTTTCCTCTCTTGGCCCTTATCCCAGTCCTTTGTATTATAATTATTTATTTAGATGCTGATTTCTCCTATTATACTTTCATTTCTTGAAGGTAGGGATGTCTTTCTGTATATCTTGGTTACACATAATAGACCATGCAAAGATAACTGGGGACAAATTATTAATTTAACAACTGTTTCTAAAACAAAGGATTAAAATGGAAAGAACTGAGAGAAATATATATGTTCTGTTTCATCAAATTTAACTCAAATTATTGTTTTCTGACTGATATAGGAAACTTTCTTTAAAATCTACTGCCTTGATTTAACATGATCCTTAGGCCATGGCTAAGAGGTAATATTGTATTTAAGAGATTTTATGTATTTAGTAAGTTAAGCTTCTTGGATATGATATTAACAATCTATGGCTACATAACAAATTACCTCAAAACATCATAGCTTAAAACAACATTTTGCCATTTCTCACATTTTTGTGGGTGAGATGGGAATTGTTTCTCCTGGTCTTGTCTGAGTTTACTCAAGTAGCTACATCTATGGCAGGTCACCTGGGGCTGGGTTCATCCCACATGGCTTGACATGTCTGGTATCTACACTGGAGTGGCTGAAAAACTGTGTGTCTGGGCCCAGACACTACAGTGGAGTGTCTGGACCTCTCTCCATGTGTTCTCTCTCCAAGAGATTTCATATTTTCTGTGTCAGTTAACTATTGTTGCATGACAGATGACCCTAAAACTTAGTGACTTAACCAACAGCAATTATCTCTCACAATTCTGTGGGTTAACTACAGGCTTGTTCTGCTGGATTTTGACACATGTGTGCAGATACTTTCAGCTGGAGGGCTGGCTGGCCTGAAAGGTACAAGGTAACCTCACTCATATGTTTGGCAATAGGTGCTGAGTGTTGTCCGGATGCCTCAGTTGCCCTTCTACACATGGTCTCTCATTTTCTAATAGACAGCACCAGCTGCCTTGATTGCTGGTATCAGAGCAGCACCTCATGATGGTCAAGGTAGGAGCTACAATGCCTGGAAAGGCCTAGGCTCCAAAACACACATAGTGTTATTTTTGCTTGTTTATTATTCCAAGAAAATCACAGGACCAGAGAAATCACCTCTTGATAAGAGAAACTGCAAAATATTGTGGCCATGCTTTTTTTGTTATTTTTGTTCCATATGCACAAGTTAAGATATGAATTATTATAAATTCAATGTTCTACTGCATTGTGGTATAGTTAAAACTCCAAAGTAGGTGATATAATTTTTCTTTCCTTTTCTTTTTTATTCAGAAGCACTGTCCCATTCTCATTTTAGTTTCCTTTTCTTTTTTGTTACATAGGATATTCATGAATGCATTATTGTAGAATATTTAAGGAATATGATTAATAGCAAACTCTTACACTGTAAGCTTATACCATGTTCCAGACTTCACTTTAAGTGCTTTACATATATTGCTCCATATAACCCTCACAGCAAGTCTTTGAGGTAAGCAATTATATCACCAGCATTTTGTAGATAAAGAAACTGAGACACAGAGAGGTTAAGAAGCTTTCCAAGGTCAAATGGTAAATAGCAGAGCCACTGTGTTCTGTGACCCCACTATGTTCTGTGACCTCAGAGCCTGTGCTTTTAACCACTTGCTGGAGCTGTTTTTAGTCTTGTCCCTACTTTTAGTCTCTCAACAATGTGGTACGTGTTTCTTTAGTTCTACTTCTACACATTTATTATTATTATTATTATTATTATTATTATTATTATATACATTATCATTATTATTTCTGTACACATAGTGTACAGAATATGTTCATATGCATTCTCTTACCTAAATTGGGTCACATTATATGCAAGATTCTGAAACTTGCTTTTTCATTAAAAAATACAGTAGGGTGATATGTCAGTATGTATAGCTCTACCTCATTTTTTAAACAGAGGCATAGCATTCCATTCTGTGGAGATGCTCTAATTTATGTAACTATTTTCTATTCATGGACACTCAGGTAGTTTCCAATTATTTCCTTTTAAAAAGAATGTTGCAATAAACACTCTTGAGTTCATTTTTCAGTATAAATTTTTGTACGTTTGTACAAGAATTTCTTCAGCAAAGACTAGAGTACATTTGGTGAATGAAAGACTGAGTTGTATACTCTCAAATATTCCTTCAAAAAGGCAGGAGTGTGTGAAAGTGTCCATTTTCCCTGAACTCAACAACAGTGTACATCATGAAACAATTTAAATTTAATGGACAAAAATACTTCATTGATGTTTTCATACATATATATCCTAGATTGCTAGTAAGGTAGGATTTTTTTCATATGGTTATTGCTTTAAAAATTTTTGTGAAGTACCTTCTGTCATTTTCTCAATTTTCTAATGGACTGTTTTTTTCCTCATTGATTTGTTAGAATTCTGATATAGTCCAGTCATTACTTTTCTGTGGTATATTTTTGCCGATATCACTTGATGTTGCCAAATTTATCAGTTTTTTTCTTTCATGGAGTCTGGGCTTTGTAGTTTGCTTAGGATGACTTTGCCACCCACGCTTTAAAAAATATCCATTCTTTACCCTGGCCAGGTGGCTCTGTTGGGTCCAGTGTCATCCTGTACACAATAGGGTTGTGAGTTAAATTCCTGGTTAGGTTGCAGGTTCGATCCCCAGTCGGGGCATGTACAGGAGGCAACCAATAGATATTTCTCTCTCTTTCTCTCTTCGTACCCCTCCATCCTTTCTCTTTCTCTAAAATCAATAAACATATCCTCAAATTAGGATAATAAAATAAAATATCTATTCTTCTTTCTATTATTTTCAATGTTTTTAAAACTCATAACTCTGAGGACACCTGGACAACAACTAAGGGGGGTGGAAATGGGAGGGAGGTGGGGAGCACTGGAGGGTGGGCTGGGCTGGGAGTAAAAGACAGAAAACTGTACTTGAACAACAATTAAATAAATTCTAAAAAATCATAACTCTAAAGTTTATTTTTTTATTTTTTAAAACATTTTATTTATTTATTTTTATATAGAGGGGAAGGGAAGGAGAGAGAGTGGGAGAGAAACATCAGTGTGTGGTTGCCTCTCATGTGTCCCCCCACTGGGGACCTGGCCTGCAACCCAGGCATGTGCCTGACTGGGAATTGAACCAGTGACCCTTTGCTTCACAGGCCAGTGCTCAATCCACTGAGCTACACCAGCCAGGGCTAAAGTTTATTTTCATTAATGACATATACTAAGGGAATAGCCTATTTTTTCTCTCCATTTAGTTGACCACTTGTCCCAAACCCTTTTATTGCAAGAGCAGTCTTTCCTCAGTAATCTGAAGTTTATTATAATTCAAATTAACCTACCTTTATACATCTTTTAAAAAATTCTCAATTCTGTTCAACAGATTTGACTGACTTTCTGGAAGTAATGTCATACTATACTCTATATTAACATTATTTTAGCCCTGGCTGTTGTAGCTCAGTGGATTGAGCGCAGGCCTGCAAACCACACAATCGCGGTTCAATTCCCAGTCAGGGCACATGCCTGGGTTGCAGGCCAGGTCCTGGTTCCCGGCAGGGGACTCACGAGAGGCAACCGTACATTGATATTTCTCTCCTTCTCTCCTTCCCTTCCTCTCTAAAGATAAATAAATAAAATCTTTAAAAAATATATTTTAAAAAACATTATTTTATAGTGTTTTGAAATCTCTCCAGTAAGGCTCTCCCTTCCTCTCTCACTCTTCTTTTGTTTTTAACTTTTCTGTGGCTAAAAGTACATATTTGTCATGTTTTTCATGGATAGGAACTTTCAAGAAGATCTTTCTACTATCCACAATTTTTTTATATTCACCACCACCCCTGTCTATCAGGAATTCTGTAGAAAATTGATTGTGAATTTGGGTTATTGTTATATGACAATTAATATTTAGAAACGCATTTTCCACAGGAAAGTTATTTGTAACAAAAAGGAGTAACCTTCTATCAGAGAAGATAATGCATATGAAAAATTCACAGACAAATTAGGTGGTAAGACCCCATGAGGCAGCTGAGGGGGATCAAATCCTTGTCTTGAATGAAAGGCCCAAGAGCTAGGACACATAAACTAAGCTTCTTATTCTCATTGTCCTACTCAACCTTACCTAAATGAATAAATACATATTTTGTTCTTCTTAAAATACATTTTATTGATTATGCCATTACAGTTGTCCCATTACCCCCCTTCATTCCCCTCCACCTTGCACACCACTCCCCCACCATCCCTCCCCTTCCGTTTATGTCCATGTGTCACGAGTTCTTTAGAGTCTATATTTCCCATACTATTTTTGCCCTCCCCCCTGTCTATTTCTACCCACCATCTATACTACTTATTCTCTGTACCTTCTCCCCCCTTCTCCTCCTCCCACTCCCCTGTTGCTAACCCTCCATGTGATCTCCATTTCAATGGCTCCACTCCTGATCTAGCTGTCCTCTTAGTTTGCTTTTGTTTTAGGTATGGTTGTTAATAACTGTGAGTTTGCTGTCCTTTATCTTCTTTTTAACATTTCATATAATAAGGGCTTGGTGATGATGAACTCCTTGAATTTGACCTTATCTGAGAAGCACTTTATCTGTCCTTCCATTCTAAATGAAAACTTTGCTGGATAGAGCAATTTTGGTTGTAGGTCTTTGGATTTCATGACTTGGAATACTTCTTTCCAGCCCCTTCTTGCCTGTAAGGGCTCTTTTGAGAAATCGGCTGACAGTCTGATGGGTACTCCTTTGTAGGTGACTGTCCCCTTATCTCTTGCTGCTTCTAGAAATCTCTCCTTCATTTTCATCTTGGCTAATGTAATTATGATGTGCCTTGGTGTGTTCCTCCTTGGGTCCAACTTCTTTGGGACTTTCTGAGCTTCCTGGATTTCCTGGAAGTCTATTTCCTTTGCCAGATTAGGGAAGTTCTCCATCATTATTTGTTCAAATAAGTTTTCCACTCGTGGCTGTTTCTTTTCCCCTCTGGTACCCCTATAATTCGGATGTTGGAACATTTAAAGATGTCCTGGAGGTTCCTAAGCCTCTCCTCATTTTTTTGAATTCTTGTTTCTTTCTTCTTTTCCGTTTGGTTGTTTCTTTCTTCCTTCTGGTCCATTCCATTGATTTGAGTCCCAGTTTCCTTTCCATCACTGTTGGTTTCCTGTGCATTTTCCTTCAATTAGTTTAGCCTTCATTTGTTCCTCTAATTTGTGGCTAAAATCAACCAATTCTGTGAGCATCCTGGTCACCAGTATTTTGAACTGTGCATCTGAAAGGTTGGCTGTCTCTTGGTCGCTTAGAATGATAGGCTCTGGGGCTTTGAACTGTTCTTCAGCCATAATGTTTTGGCCTGGTCGCACCTGTTATGTATGAGGGGTGGAGCCTTAGGTGTTCACCAGGGCAGAGAGACACACCATTGGGTTGTGACGCTGTACATGGGGGCGGGGTCAGAGAGGGAGAAAAAATGGCGCTTTGCTCCGCTCTGCTCTCTCTCAGATTTCTGTCCCCTCTGCGGCTTCCCACAAATAAACTGGGCCCCTCTGGTGTTGGTTCCCAGGTGTGTGGGCCCGTGTACTCTCCAGGACCCTGTGGGTCTCTCCAACGAACTCTCTGTGGGCCTGGGAGCCTCTCCCGGCCCCTCAACCCTGAGAAAGTCTTTCCAGTTGGTGCTTTCAGGCTCTAATTCCCGTCGCTGAGGCCCTACCCTGAGTGGTCTCACTGTTGGCTCCTTCGCTTGGTTTATCAGTCTGGCTGAAGGATTCGTTGTTGTCGGACTTCTGTACAGTTCAATTTTCTGTTTTGGCTGCATTTTTGTTACTAAACCTTCATTGTCTTTTAACTTAGTTGTGGGAGGGGGCACAGTGTTTCCACCTATGCCTACATCTTGGCCAGAAGTGAATAAATACATATTTTGAATAAACAACCTTGAAGTGAAATTATTCACTGGATAACTTTCACTTTGCCCTCAGTAGGAACTGACTTTGGTATTCACCCTTCTGCCCAGAAGCCCCAAACTACTTGGAACTGTCCTTCCACCTATAAGAGTCTCCTTCCTTTAACAAATGTCAAGTAAACCAACAATAAACAGCTCAATTTATATACATCCCTCCGGTCACAGCAGAAACTTCTAGAAACATGGTGTATAGGAGAAGCTACTAGTTATAACATTATGCAAAGTTGTTCTTTTAAGCATTTACTTTATGCCTCCATTTGTTACACTTGATAGTACCCTATACCATTAACAGGCCATTGGTTAGTGTTTTCAAGTCATACTTTTAAAACCTCAGAATCTCCTTAAACTCAGGAGTAGCTTATTTACGTATAGTCTCTAAAATTGTCCTACAAGCAAAACAAGCATCATCCATCAACTGTTAGTTTTCAATATGCTTGTTTTCTAAGTAATGTAAAGATGTTTCACATTGTTCCTTCACAGGAAGACTGCCAAAATTATTAATATAATTTCTTTAGAGGAAAGGAGAAATTGTTTCCCTGATGTCTTCGTAAAATTTAAATGGAAATGAATGTGATTCGAGTGTTAGTATTCATGGCTGCTAGTTCTTCTCTGTTAATTTACATTTATATTCTTATAGGTTGAGCCTAGGGAAATTTAAAACTCAATTTCATTAATGGTATAACTTCCATAGGAATCTCAATATGCACAGAGTTCCTAGACTGTGGAGTTATTGGATGAGAATATAGCAGCTAAGCATAATTGCTGAGTGGTTATGATACTTAAATATGTATTGTCAATTTTGATTTTTGAAATTCCTCAGGGTCCAAATCCAGTGTCCAAAAAGTGTTAAAAACATGAAACTAATATACTAATGAATTTTAACATCTTTAAAATGGAAACATTACATTTCTGAACTATTGCCCATTGCTGATTAATTATGGTTTAAACTAGATCATGTTTCACATTTGCAACTATTACAATGACATACATGATGTTTGCAATTACTGCAAAACTTGAGGTTTGCAAGTTAATCTCACTAGTTATGGTTTTTTTCATTTAGCTGCTTTTATTGCAAATATGATCACTACTCCCAGTTGGCAAAAGTACTGTGAAATAGGAATTCATGTCCAAACAATAATGGTTTCTCCTGATTTTCACATAGATATCCCCTTTTCTCTTCTTTACAAACTATATGTGGATACACTTTTTAAAATATTATTTAAGGATTATGCTTATAAAGTAAGCTCTTTAGGAAAAAATTCCTGGACATTCCAGAAAGCCTTAATAGAAATAACACTTTCATCTAATTTTTTCTAATCCTCACTTCATTTATTTTGATTAGACCACTCACTAGGTCATGCTGAATTATGTTTTAGAATTACATCCATCCCAAGGAAGTTCCATAGCTCTGAGACTTCAGACTTCTAAGACTCTTGTAACTCTAGACCATGAGAACTTTGAAAGGCTCATTTATCTTACTGCCTTCTCTCATCACATGCAAATTTATTTGTATAAGTTTCAATTAACTTGCAAAATTAGTATAGTAGAAAGAGGGGAAAGAAAAATTAAGAGAGAAGCCCTGGCTGGTGTGGCTCAGTGGGTTGAGCGCTAGCCTACAAACCAAAGGGTTGCTAGTTCGATTCCCAGTGAGGGCACATGCCTGAGTTGCGGGCCAGGTTCCCAGTGTGGGCCATGTGAGAAGCAACCATGCATTGTTGTTTCTCTCCCCCTCTTGCTCCCTCCCTTCCCCTCTGCCTAAAAAAAAATTAAGAGAGAAGAGGAAAGGCAAAACCTCACCTGATTGTGCCAGACTCACTATCTTTTGATTAACTTAAAGCCAACTTATTAGTAACCTAATCACGAGAGCGATATCTCATCATATTTAGATGTTTGATTATATTTAAGAGGAGAGGCTTATACAAAGCCTGTACACCAGAGTGGGGTAACGTTAGGGGCATTATAGAATACTGCCTATGACAAATGTGACTCATAACTAGAATACAAGAGAAACAAAAAATAAGGATTGTAGAATGACACTTCATCAAAATGGACACCCATATGGAAATCAAGAGTCTTAGTATATAAATGTGCTGAGAATATTGTATAAAGTTAAAGGAGAAGAGAGAAATTATGTGATTTTTAAAACATGCATCCACTACCAAAATAGACAGACTATGGTAGGTATCTGTTTTAAAATATCCCAGTTTCTATCGCTTCTCGGCCTTTTGGCTAAGATCAAATGTAGTATCTGTTCTTATCAGTTTAAAATATCCCAGTTTCTACATAGGCAAGATATCATAGGGGCAAGAACTTAACCTATATACATATTTCAGACCTATTTCTGCTAATGGTAGGAACACTTGTGCATTCTTGTCTTAATGTTGCTAACAATTTAATTCCTAACAAGGAAAGAAAGAGAAAGCACCAATGGGACATCCTGCCTTGGACTTTGTATTTACTGACAATGCAGAACTGGCTGAGGAAATGATAGCAAAAGAAGCATTCAGAGAAAATGACCCCTTTTAAAACCCATAACAAAGAAAAAAAACTGTAAACAGTTACGTAATATACCAAGGGCCTCGGGAAAGTAACATTTAAAAACTTGAGACAAAATAAAGGTGAGGGCTAATGAATACCTATTTTTAAAGTCAAGAAGTATGAGAGGTTCTAAGAAGTAGGAGGGAAATGAGTCAAAAATTCTCCTCAGAGAGAATTCCTGGGCCAAACCTTAACAAACCAGACAGAATTAGACAGGTCCAGAATCTGGGTAATGGTAGGTGGTGAATGGAGTGAGATGAGAAGAAAGGGATTCTCTTTCCAAAAGAGAGGGTATGAAGTAAAAACAGAAGAGATCCTAAGAGAGAATTTGGAGGAACATTAATGTGTAAGGGATGGTTAGAGGGCAACAGGAGATAGGAGGAGAACCTAGAGAAAAATGGTGTCATGGGAGCCAAAGTAAATGCTCTTTTTTAAGAATGGCCTGCAGTCTTTGACTGGTAGGTCAAATCAGTGTGACTACTGGATATGCCAAGCAGGAGACATTAAGGACCTTGGTGACAACACTTTACTGGCAGTGGTAGGGCAAGAGCCTGACTGTAGTGTAGGATAGTTTACCAAAAGGAAGCAAGGAGGCAGACATTGAAGCAATGGGTGAATAAACCCTAGATATCATGAGATGCAGTAACAGATGACAAAATACTCTGACCTCAGTCTAATATGTTTTTGTTCGTTTCATTCTAGCTTCTGGATATCCCAGGAAAAGAATATATAAGCTGCTTGGGCTTCTACAAACTAAAGAGTAGATAACTGATCAAGAAATCTGTACATTATAGTCATTGAGTAGGTTAGATAATGGTAAAGCCATCTTTGATGACAAGATATTATATTTTAATAAGAGAATGTTAGAAGTAAAATTTCAGAAGCAGTATGGGAAAGTAGCTAATACTTCCAGGAACACCCTCAACTGTCTTCTCATCCAAAGCAAAGTAACGATTAGCTTTCCTTCCTGGGGAACTTTTTGTAGGGAGCCTCCTTGTCCTTGGAAGAGAGCAAAGGTTTTACTTCATGAAAGGAAAGGTAGATTGTTTGTTGTGAAATACATTGGCGTAGTGAAAAATATTATAAAGGGGGAAGATATTGGAAGATGGAGAGGGGAACCCTATCCCCATTGGAAGAATGGGAGAAAGGGGGAAGTTCAAGGCAATAGAGGCTTGAGAGTTTGAGAAAACATGCAACGAAGAGTGGAGACAAGTTAAGATTGAATGGCTTGCGATTTCTGAATAGAATGTTGGTTTTAGGTTATTTCACTGTGCCTATGTATATGAAAGAGAGGAAAGGGGATAACTAGACTGTCCTTGACATTTGAATACTTGACTTTGAGGTTTTCTCCCCACCGTATTTTGACTGAGAAAGACACAATGAAAACAAAGTCTCACTTTTATTTCACCCTAAGGACTGTGCCTCATGCCAGTACATGGATAAAACTGACAGGGTAGGCTCAAGGCCAACGTAACAGTCAAAAGAAAGTGTGCTGGTCTGACACATGAGATAGAAAAAGGTTTTGGGTGCATGGATGCATCATCAGATACAACACATTCAAATGCCTCTGAATCATGCAATAGTTTTGGTAAAAGACATTCTCTTTTCAAGTTTTTTAAAAACAGGCATAGTGAAATATAAGAGGAAGATGTTTTCCTCACGAGATTTACTTCAGGAAAACAATAGATAATAACTATAGAATTGAGGGAAAGGCTGAAGATATGAAACAGGTGACATCTTTCTCACTTATATAACTAAAAAATTCACCTTGTGATCTCTGTCCAGTAAGAAGTTAGGTACCCACAGTCATGGACAACAGGGTGGGGATTGACTGTGGGAGCGGCAGGGGGAGGGGGCTGGGTGGAAGAAGGCAAAGGGGGGAAATTGGAACCAGTGTAATAGAACAACAATAAAATATTTTTGAAAAAGAAATTACATAGTAAATTAAAAGTTGCATGTTCTTTTTTTTTTTAAGATTTGATTTCTTTTTAGAGAGGCAAGGGAAGGAGAAAGCGAAAGAGAGAAAACACGGGACCAACTGACTGGGCACCAGCCAACTGGGGACCAAACACACAACCCAGGCATGTGCCCTGACTGGGAACCCACTGGTGACCCTTTGCTTTGCAGAACACCACCCAATTAACTGAGCCACACCAGCCAGGGCAAGAGTCACATGTTCTGTGAAAACATTCAATATGAAGCACAGTTAACAGAATCTGTGGTGATTAGCCAAAGGAAGAGAAAGGACACAACTGCTACCTTAAAATATTGTCAGGTGGAGGATAGATCAAGTCTAATTCTGTCCTTTTCAAAAAGTCAACAAGGCCTCTAATAAATGGAAGTATAGACAGTCGACAACAAAAAAAGCTGAAAATTATTACTGTACAATATTGGAAGGGACTACTTTCCAAGCTGCTCATCATGGCACGGTTAAGCAGAGATTCAATGTCTGCCTACCAGATGTAGCAGAGAGGGGAATTCTGCACTGCTCATAAAAGCTCTGGTCAGCAACTCTTAAGAACCCTTCCAACTCCTAGATTCAAAATGATTTGTGAATTTGGGCAGTGCGAGGGGGTGAATCACATAGGCCTTTGTCATTTTGCAAACACTTATACATGTATTGTTATTACTGTTAGCATTATTATTATTTTACTTCTTCTGATATGATATGGTTAGTAACAGAGATACCTCCACCTTCAAAACAGCAATTATGCACATCAGGCAGTGCTGTCAGCTAAAGCCTATATCCCTTTTATGTTTTAGCTGTTCTTTTTTAAGATTTTATTTATTTATTTTTAGAGAAACTAGAAGGGAAGGAGAAAGAGAGGGAGAGAGGGAAACATCAGTGTGTGGTTGCCTCTTATGCACCCCACACTGGGGACCTGGCCTGCAACCCCGGGCACGTGCCCTGACTGGGAATCAAACTGGCAACCTTTTGGTTCGCAAGCCTATGCTCAATCCACTGATTGAGCTACACCAGCCGGGGCCCACCTTTATGTTTTAAGGTTCTTTGATAATAATGTGACACTATAGTCCCCTCCTAACTGGCACCTAGTCTCTTTGACTGATTTCTTTTTAAATAGAAATGACAGATTTGTTCTGATTCCTCAGCCCAAATCCTCCTGTGCCTTCCATATATGTATAAAACTGACTGGGGTTGTTCATCGAGTCTGTTACTTTGTAATAAAGGAAAACTATCAGTTTTATCCACAGGGGTATCAAAAGTTTGACATTTTTAATCCCATTCTCCAGTGCACTAAGCTGGATGCACGCTACCCAATGCAAACTCTAGTTAAACTTTCTGAGTGTATTGTGCATTTGATTAATGGCATGCATGTGTCTTATTAATTGAATTTGGTTGCTACTCTGCAGTCATAAATTTTTTATGATCTTTGACATTTCCCACAAAAAAAGAATATTAAAGTGTTAGACAAACACACAAAGATAGTCTATGTAGAGACAGTATAATGTGGTGGTTAATTGTGTAGGTTCTACAGCTGGACAGACCTAACTTAGGTTTAAATCTCAACTTCATTACTCACTAGCTCTGTGATCTTGGACTAATTATTTAACTGCTCTGAGCCTCAGTGGTCTTACCTATAAAATAGAATAATAAAAGAACTTGTCTCAATATTTTATTATGAGCAATGAATAAGATGGTACATGTAAAGCCAAAACTTTAACTATCATTTTTACTGTGATTTCACAACTGTGAGACTGAGAATGTTGTATACTATACAATGGCATGAAATAATTAATTTAATTTGCAAATAAACATAGGAATAGTCTTTAATAAATATATTTTAAAATACGCCTGGTGGGTGTGTCTCAGTGGATTCACTGCCAGCCTGCAAACCAAAGGGTCACCAGTTTGATTCCCAGTCAGGGTACATGCCTGGGTTGCAGGCCAAGTCCCAAATGGGGGGCGCAGTTGGGGACACATGAGAGGCAGCCACACACTGATGTTTCTCTCCTTTTTTCTCCCTCCCTTTCTCTAAAAATAAATTAAAAAATTAAAATATGTATATTCTAAAATATATTAATCTATTTTTTCCTATGTAATTACTCATGCTGTACTCCCAAAGAAAGCAATGAATAGATGTAGCAGTAACACGTTTAATTTAGGTGTAGCTAAAACTGTCCTGGAGCAGTTTTGGCCAAGTATGAACCAGTTTGAACCAGTATGACTCAGTAGGCTGGGCATCCTCCCACAACCAACCCAAGGGGTCGCTGGTTCAATTTCCATCACATATGTGGGTTGCAGTTTCCGTCCCAGGTCAGGGTGTGTGTGAGGGGCAGCCCATCAATGCTCCTCTTTCACATTGATGATTCTCTCCCTCTCTTTCTCTCTCCCTTCCCTTCTCTCCATAAACAAGTAAATAATAATTATAAAAATATTTATTTATTTTTAAAGAGAGGGGAAGGGAGGGAGAAAGAAAGAGAGAGAAACATTGATGTAAAAGAGATACATCGATCAGTTGCCTCTTGCACGCTCATGACCTGGTTCCCAAGACAGGAATGTGCCCTGACTGGGAATCGATCTGAGACCTTTTGGTTTGCAGGCTGGTGCTCAATCCATTGAGCCACACCAGCAGGACTAAATCTTTTTAAAAATAAAAAAAATTTAAAGCTGTGCTGATGGAAATAAAATGTAATATAAAACATTATCTGTTGTATCATGTAAATCAGAAAAGTTTATTAAAACTAATGAACTGAGTTTGTGAAACAAAGTTTACGTGTTAGAAAACGTATCATTGTTGTTTCTTTAGTTGAAAAGCAGTGCCCAATAATAATAGCATTTTCCTACTAAAGAAGAAAAAATAAACTTTGATTTGCTGTTAGATACCCCAACTGTGATTTCTTTGATTAAGATAATCTTTCATAACACACTTAAAAATCGTATAATTTCTCACTCTCCTTGTACAGCCAAAGAAAATTCAGTTCTCTAAACCACAAATGAACTGTGTTAACCAATTATGAACCATTTGACAGTCAGATAATATTATTGTTAAGAAACCTAGTTTGGACAAGGCATAAATTGGGCGACATCCAACCAGGTCACACTGAAGCTGTGTGATTTAGTTCAATGTTATTGGTGTTTCTTTTCTCTTACACCTAAACTTTAAAAATTAAAAACAAAATGTACATAATGGGCTGTGTATTGTTACACACAGAATCTGCCATGAGATGACATGGAAGAAAACCAGTTTTAGTACATTTTAAAAGATCTTGCCCCTTATTTTTCTATCAGCGAGGTATGGAAGAAATAGGCCTCCTTAAAAAACCATTTTGTCTTTCCCTTTTAAAACATTACATGATAAAAAATGATAGAGCTTCAAAAATGGAACACTTATCTAAACTGGAGCAGAAATCCTGTGAATTTTGAAAACCCAGTGCAATTAAGAAACCTATGCATATATTACAATTCTTTCCTAAGCTTGTGTACTTTTAAAATTTTATCAGCTGCTGAGATCCAGAGACCTTATGTATTTTCTACATGTAGGGCTGACTTTTCCATTAGGCATAGTGCCTAGGGCCCACACACTTTTAAGGGTCCACAAAAATGTTTTTATTTAAATTCCTTTTAACATGAGAAAATAAAATGAATATAATAATATCATATATCAATGATAACAATGAATATATAAATATTTATGCTTATTTTACTGCAGTCAAAATATAATTTTAAATTTCTTTTTGGGGGAAAGGACCACCAAAAACAAAAGTGCCCATAAAAGTCATAACATGGCTCCGTCTGTACTGTAGGAGGGAGTGGTAGGCTGAATTATGGCCCACAAAAGATATCTATGTCTTAATCCCTGGAACCTGTGAATGTTACCTTATATGGCAGAAAAGGAATTTTGCAGATGCAATTAAGAATCTTGAGGTTAGAAGACTGTCCTGGATTACCTCAGTAAAACCCTAAATGTTATCACACCTGCCCTTATAAGAAGAGGCAAAGGAAAAATTAATAAACAGAAGAGAAGGCAGTGTGATCATAGAGGGATAGACTGGTGTGAGGAAGCCGCACACCAAGGAATATGGGCAGCCACTAAAAGCTGGAAGAAGCAAGGAATGGATTTTTCCCTAGAGCCTGTAGATTGGAGTGAGGATCTGCCAACACCTTAGCTTAGGCCCAATGAAACTGTGCACAGTTCCAGGCTCCCCAAGTGTAAGAGAACAAATGTTTGTTGTTTTAAATTACCAAGTATGTAGTAATTTTTTAGAGTAGCCAGAGAAAACTAATAGAGTGTTGAACTTTAATTTAAATTTGTTTCTTAAATAGATTTTTCCATTTGTACTGAAAAACAAAAATAAATGGTCTGAAAGATAATGAACATTGATGAATTATCCATTTATAATATTTAAATAAAGCAAAAATGTCATAATGCTTGAAATTAATATGAATTATGGTTAAATGAGTAAGCAGCACTTGTATTTTGTTTGTGCTAATTAAACCATGATAAAATTTAACCTGAAATTAATAGAAACTCAGCTCTGGCCAGGTACCTCAGCTGGTTAGAGCATTGTCCTGATACCCCAAAGTTGTGGGTTCAGTCCCCAGTAAGAATGCATAAAAAAAAATCAATGGATACATAAATGAGTGGAACAGCAAATCAATGTTTTTTTCTTTCTCTCTCCTCCTCCCTCTCTCTCTCTAGTCAATAAACAAAATTTTTAAAAAATAAAATTAAATTAACAAAAACTCAAAATATGCTTTATATCAATATCAATTATACCTGCAACAGAGCCAAAAACACTTTTAAAAAAAGACTTAACTCGATTAACTCTAGAAGCCACTCATAATTACAAACACTCAATCTTTACCTCATTACCCTTTTCCATGCTTAACAAAAATATATTCTTTTTATCACAAGAGGAATAGAGGGGTACAAATTTTCTGAGCTGCTGAAGCTTGTGATTGAAATTAAGCTTTATGACACTGCTTACAGAGATAAGAAGGGCAAATGTCAATGCACTTTCAAAAGCAAACGGCAAGGCATGGATTGTTAAATGGGTATATTTAAGTGGTCTCCTGGAAAGGCATCTACTAAAAGTGATATGTCAAAGAAGTGGTCTTAATGTGTCTCTACATATCTTGTTACTGTAGGCTCTGCTTCCAACAATATCCTTGCTTTAACATTTAATCTTTGAATTTCAATGGCTTTCAGTGAGAATGATCTGTTTAAATGGTGAATGCCTTAGAAAATACCTGTCCCTTTGCTCATCTTTAGAGTTCATCAAGAAGGGGGGGCAGCAGTGTCCTTATTTTTCTGACATATTTCTAGTCAAATTTCCCTTCCAAATTCACAGAACTCAATAACCATAGTGATGTGAATATTCTCCAAAGCTGTTCATTCAAAAAGTGATTCATTACAGAAGGGTGCTTTCTAATTCACCATGCTTCCTTGTAGGTTTTTATCATTAATTTCTTCCTCTTCAATGAAAACTAAGCATGTCTCCAGTGTGGCTTAAATTATTTTACAACTAGGCTGTAAGTATACCTTTGCTTATGATATATATGCGGACAGAAATAGGCATTGCTGTATGTTCTAAGTAATATTTTAGACTTCAAAATTCATCATGTCTAATTATTCTATGACCCTGAGGGCAAAGATTATCATTGTTATGCACCATTGCATTTGCAGAGCCCAGCACTGTGTGTGGCCTTCCTGACTGAGACTAAGTGAATGAATGAAAGAAAGGAAAGAAGGATGAATTGAGGGAGGGAGGAAAGAAGGAAGGGAGGGAGGGATGGAGGATAAACTAAATAACCATTACATCATTCTAGTAGCAACGCATGTTGTGAAAAGATGTGACAGGTTAAGGTTAGCCCTTACCAGTGTGTCTCAGATGGTTAAAACTTCGTCCAGTGCATCAGAGGGTTGGCAGTTCAATTCCTGGTCTGGGCAATTACCTGGGTTGTGATTTCAGTCTTCAGTCGGGGCGCGTATGGGAAGCAGCCAGCCAATCACTGTTTTTTCTCTCTCTCCCTTCTTCTTTCTCTAATATCAATAAACATATCAGAAAAACAATCTTTTTAAAAAGATGTAACAGGTTAAAGACCTGGACATCAGCCTCTACACAGGTAGAGAAATTGCCACGCTAGCCAGTGTGATTTTAAAAGTACAGGGAAAAAGCCCTATAGTACCTACCTGGTTCAGTTTACTGCTAGCAATCTCACCATTGGAGAATCATTTCCTTGGGATGAATAGTTAAATCCGGAAACCCTGGGGGAAGGTACCAATTTCCTTTACTCCTAAAACAATGACAAGAATTTGTTTAAAGACTCAGCGTCACTTAGGGTTAAGGGTAGGACTTTGAATTTAGATCTGGGTTGGAATCCTGTTCTTCCACCTAGCTGTGGAATATAAACTGAATTAACTCCACTGAGCCTCAATTACCTGACCTGAAAAATGAGGAAGAAGATATTTTCCCAGGACTCTGAAAATTAAATGGCATATTCTATGCAAATGTCATGCATAGAACTTGATGCTTAGTAAACAAATGCTCAAGAGACCATATCCCTAATTGTTATTATAATAGTCTCCATCAAGTGATCCCTTTGAAAATGGAGCAAAACAAGGAGTTAAAGTCTGCTCTCAGGGAGAGATCCTGCATCCTGAGAGGAGGGAGAATGGTGGGTTCTAAAAAGAAGAGCAGGGAGGAACCACAGAAAACTTCTCTGACCTGGCAATGTTACTTGAAGTTAGTTTTGTCCCTTGAAGACCATTAGTCAGTGATAAGATTATTTTAGTTGCCCCATCTGAGGCACCGGTTGTTTGGGAGAGACGTGTTTTGTTTAGTTTTGTTTGTGTCCTAACCTTCCCGTGATATCCTTACCCTGTAAAGATTACAATACGGGGGTGGGAAAGAGAGAGTTATATGGCCAAGAGGCCGAGGGGTTTGGAAATTGTTAATGGTATAAGGAGACACTTTCTGACACAGATGAGGGCCAAGATTCATAGTTCTGTCACTGGTATTAAACAAAACTTTTAAAAAGCTACACAAAGCAGCTTAAGATAGCTCTATTTTGATGTCTCTTGATTTTGGAAGGTAGAGGGTGGATGTTATATCTGAGAATATGAAAAGAGCCCCCATCTTCATTAGCTTGGGCTTCTGTAACAAACATCACAGACTGGGGTGGCTTAAACCACAAACATTTGTTTCCTCACAGTTTTTTGAGGCTGGGAAGCCCACTATCAAAGTGCCAGAGTACAGGTGCTTGGTGAGAGCTCACTTCCAGCTTGCCCATAGCACCTCCTTGCTGTATCCTCACACAGCAGAGAGAGAGATCTGGTCTTTTAATCCCATTATGAGGACTCCACTTTCATGATCTCGTCTAAACCCAGTGACCTCCAAAGGCCACAACTCCAAATACCATCTCATGGCAGATTACAACTTCAACATATAAGTTGGGTGGGGGGTACGTTTCAGTCCATAGCAACCCCATTGTGAGACCATTTCATTTACAGTATGGATCCATGCATGAACACCAAAGACAACATCATAATAAGGTGCTGGTCTCTGTGTAGCCATGTGTGCATGTTTGAATGTGCTCACTCACTGCCTGCATTTTCAAGCAGAACACAACACTCAGTAGAGAGCTTCCTTACTGTGCTTGTTTATGAAGCAAGCACTTTGTTCACTTAGTACAATTTAATATTCTTAATGTGCACTTTGATTCTTTATGCCTTTATCTTTGTTCTGAATTTCAGGGGAGTTTTCTTCTTTGGGGAACATTAGCTTTCCAGTGGATACCATTTCTGTTCTGCCTGGGGTATTCTGTTTCATCTTGTTCAAGTGCTGCTTTTGTTCAAATAGCCTTTTTGACTTGGAGATTTTTTTTTTTAATCAAGCGTTCTGCTCACTTTTTCTTTTCTAATCCCATGCAGGGAGTATGGATTAATTTATTTCTTTCCTGGCTCTCTTCTAGTAATTTTGAGTTAATCTTGGTCATACATGCTAAGCTTGTGTCTCACTGGTATTTTTCCAAATTGTCCCTCTCATTAGTTTATGGAGTAAAAGTCTTTGATGACGAGAAGGAGGAGGAACATTCACGTAGCCTTGTATTTTTGAGGCAGCCCCTCTTTTACTCCGGAGCAAACTGAATGGCATGGGAACAGGAAGACCAAATATTTCAGGTAATTCAGGTGAGTCCAAATAATTCATGCATAGTATCATCAGACTGGTGTTTGTCTCTACTGTTTTTCCATGCAAACATGTCCACTTCTCCCTGTAGAGCACTGGGACCTGCCACTCCTTCCACAGCAACTCACAATAACCTCTATTACTGTTACCTGAAAATCTGAACTCTTTGCACTCAGATATTGGGGAAAAACACTTTTTATTTTTATTAGTTATATTAGCCCTATATCACCTTGTTTCTATGGTGAATAGCACACATTATATAAAGACAGGTCACAGTGGGAAATAAAAACCTGAATGAATTTGTTTCATGGGCCCAATGTTATTTAAAAATGTATTCAGTGGAATGAAAAGTTCAGCAACATATTTTCTAGGAAACTCCAAGGTGCGCACAGAGTCATAGAATATCAAAGCTGCTTTTACATGTGTGGAGATTAAGGCTCAGAGTAGTAAGGTGATTGGATTTACATCAAGCAGTGAATAAGTTGCTAATACAGCATATTTTTTACAGGCCACCAGACTTCAAGTCCACGGTTCCTTTAATCTGGCAGAACGTGTGACCTGTGCACTAACACAGGGCCCAGTGCCCAGAAGGGACCCACACTCGGTGTAATGCTCTGCGATCACTGTCTTGAAATTCTTAATATTTTTTGATAAAAGAATCCCCACATTTTTATCAGTATTACATCAGAACTCTACTGCTTAATAAAGTGAGACATGGTGTTTATTGTTATCTTTTAATTGTCATTATTACTAACTACATGTTTTCTATGTAAGAATATCCAATTTGTTGCACCTAAAAATCAGAGTGGGCGTGCCCTTTGAAAATCAGTTAGAGCCCTCTGAAATGAATTGGGATCTTCCTTAAGGAGGGAAACAGGAAAGAGAAAGAAATTCATGGACATTCTATTCTGTGCCAGGCTCTAGGCTAAACACTTTCTGCACATAATTTCTTTTATTCCCACAGGAACAGAGATTATAGTAGCTCTTCAGCGTGTCCTATTGAGGGGATTTGTCCTTGCACCAGAGAACTTTTATTTTACTTTACTTTATTTTATTATGTTTTCCTCACCTGAGAATTTGTTTATTGACTTGAGAGGGAGAGAGAGAGGAAGGGAGGGAGCGGGGGAGAGGAGAGAGAAACATTGATGTGAGAAAGAAACATCAATTGGTTTTCTCCAACCCGGTACTGTACACACAACCTAGGTATATAGCCTGACTGGGAATCAAAGGTCCCACATTTTTGAAATACAGCAGGATGCTCCAACCAATTGAGCCACCCAGCCAGGGCACTCCAGAGGCACTTTTAATATCTGTTGCCTGCTGCATGTTGCCTTCCAGGTTCCCACTCTCTACTTTTTTCTGAGGCCATCTTGCAGGTGTCCTCTTGATGCCTGGCAGCATCCAGGGAGGACAAGGGAGAACTCTACCCCATACTAATAATGGGGTCCAGCTTCCTGTCACTGCACAAGAAGGATCGGAGAGTGAGACAGAAAGATTTAGCAAAGCACTGTAGATTGATTAAAACAAAAGTATACACTCAAGAAGTGAGAGCAGGCAACCTCGGAAAATGAGAAACCCTGGTGGGGTCTGGGTGGAAGGTTTTTATTAAATGTAGGCATCACTCCTCACCACCTGAGGGGTGGAAGTTTAGGGTGGTCTTTGCTTCTGACGCTGGTGGGGTAACTGCCAAATGGGCTTGTCCTTGTCCCTCCTCTCCAGATAGAGATTTTTATTTTGGTCCTTCCAGAATTGTCATGGAGATTGAGGGGTAGGAGGGCATTGTGCAGAGTGATCCCAAAACTGCAGTGCAAATTTATTATAAAGATATTACAGTCCCAGCTGGCGTGGTTCAGTTGGTCCAGTGTCATCCCTTGAACCAAAAAGGTTGCCAGTTCCATTCCCAGTCAGGGCACATGCATGGGTTATGGCTCCACCCCCAGTTGGGGACATATGGAAGGCAACAGATTGATGTTTCTTTCTTGCATTGATGCTTCTCTCCCTCTCTTTCTCCCTCCCTTTCCCTGTCCCTAAAATCAAAAAATTAATAAAAAAGATATTACAATGGCCTTGTGGGTCACTTTTAGGTCAATATGACTGCTGAATCTGCTTGAGATCAGTTTTTGTTTCAACTACAGGAAATTGGGCAGGAGGAAGAGGGAAACAGGTGGTCAATAAAGTCAAGTCCGAGATGTTCCAGCCATGGTAGAAAAGGGGAGGCATAGAAATGCAGACTCTCAGACCTTGCTCCAAACTTACAGAATCAGAATCTATACTTTGAAAAGATTCCTGGGTGATTCTGATGTAAGCTGAAGATTGAGAAGCACTGCCCTAATACATTAAGGAGGTTGAATCTTTTCATATGATGTACATATTATCGGAGTGTAACAATTCTGACTTTCCTGCCTCACCTCTCCCGGTGATGCCTGCTCACATCTCTGCAGATCTCCAAAGACAACTGGCCCTAATTTTGATGGACAGACATAATGAGTCTACATGTGTCTGAGGCTGGTCAGAGATTTTGTAATAGCTCCCTCTATTAATTCTAATATGTCTTCCTGGTTAAGAACCATAGGTAGACCTTAACCATTCTCTTGTAAATGAGGGAAAGGACTAACATGAATTCAATGATTTGTATAAGGTCAATCAGCTTGTGAGTAGAAGACTTAGAATGTAAATGTTGATTTACTGACTCCTAATCTGATGCCCTTTCCAAAACACTGTGTTATCTTCTTTGATGTCCTGTTTGTCACCACTCTGATAATATGTACATCACATGAAAACATTCAACCTCCTCAATATATTAGGGCAGTGCTTCCCAATCTTCAGTTTATATAAAAATCACCCAGGAATCTTTTCAAAGTATAGATTCTGATTCTGTAAGTTTGGAGCAAGGTCTGAGAGTCTGGATTTCTAAAAAGCTCCTAAATTATGCCATTTCTGCTGGCCCATAGATTATGTTTTAAATAATTAAAAATGCATTTTGCAAAGTTTGGCTTGAGCAGGCCAAAGTTGAGATGTGAAACCGCAAACATGTTGCATCATCAATAATGATGATGATAATAATAATTGCTTACATTCGTTGAGAAATCTGTTCAATATTCTTTGAATGTTATATAAGTTAATCCTCCTATAATCTTATGAGATAGGTACGATATCGACCCAGGGATGATTGCTTTTTGTGTACAACGAACCTAGTTTAAGTTAGAAAACTTCCAAATTAAGAAAGCACAACTTCTAAGCACACATTGATTTCCCTTCATTGCTGAACATGATAGAATACAAAAACTATGACACTTCTATAGTGACACAGTTCTAACCAATGAAAACTGAAGGATACATCTGTACATTTTTAAAAGTATTTTATTTTCTATGGGACTTTTATAAAAAGGATTACTCATCCTCTGAATTTATAGAGTCTACCGAATATACTCTGATTTAGGTAATGAGTTTGGGTCCCCATGATGAATACCCATATTCTGTCATCTCAATTCTATAGTCATGCTCATAGGAGCTATTAAGCTGTATAGCAGTTATCATTAACTGTTAACAGGGTAAAAGTGTGTGTGTGTACACATATGTATATACATACATATGCATATATAAACATGTATAAAATGTCTATATGTATATAACTTCAATGTTTTTCCCATTACTTTAGAAATTATGTGAAAAATTGTACTCAAGGCATCTTTTAAAAAATTTTTAAAGATTCTATTTATTTATCTTTTTAGAGGGGGAAGGGAGGGAGAGGGGGAGAGAAATATCAATGCATGGTTGCCTCTTGTGCATTCCATGCTGGGAACTGGCCTGCAACCCAAGCATGTGCCCTGACTGGGAATCGAACCGCAATCCTTTAGTTTGCAGGCACGCGCTCAATCCACTGAGCTACACCAGCCAGAGTTTCAAGTAATCTTAATAGGTGTGATCAGGCATGAAATACACATAGATGTATCTATAGGAGTGAATACTTAGGCATGTATGTGTGTAAATTTTGCCCTTCATTTTGAAAAATGTATTGAAATATTTTATCTAAATTATATTAGTAACCATGGGGTGGAATGAAATTTCATTATCAGGTAATATTGCAGTGTGACTTTTCATATAATTTTATGTTGGTTCAAATCAAAGAAAACTTAGTCCATAAAAAAGGACATATTGTAGTTATCTACCCAAGCCTAAGTTGGAAAACGCAAAACAATGTAATGTATTAAAATACTTAGGATATACTTTCATTACTGACTGACTTTCATTACTGATGTGACACAAAGCCATAATGCTTCCTATGTGTTGAAGATTTTGTCAACAAAAACTTGAAGCCAGCAATGTAGATTTTTTAAAAGATAAGTCAATTTGAAAAGACAAGGAAATAACCAACACTTGAATTTGCCTCAACACAAAAGCTTTCTAGTGTTTTCCAATAAGATTGCTTATCACATTGCCAGCCAAAAAATGCCACATATACATTGAGAGATCTGATGGTATGGAAAAGGCTGAACTGGATTGCGACTTAGAGAAAACAAAGAAAATACAGGCAGTGTTTCTGTAAAATCCATTAACTCCATAATTGATTATTTTTTTAATATTTTGAAATGGGGCATGAAGAAATAGCAGCTGAAATATTTGCCTTCAGCAAGAGCTGGAACTGGATAGCACCAATCATCTCTCTCCATGTAGAATGTGTCTAGTATTTATGTTCAATGCATATTAATGCCATAAAAGAATTCCTGTTTTGTGAGCCCCTTTTAAAAACTCAGATATTGTTGGAGTCTTAAAAAGGAAAGTTACTTGCCAAGCAAAACTTCCATAGGGAAAAAACAATCTTAGTATAGCGGACCCTTTATCTACAGGGGATACATTCAAGAACCCTAGTGATGCCTGAAACCACAGATAGTACTGAATCCTATATATACTATGTGTTTTCCTATACATACATATCTACGATAAAGTTTCATTTCTAAACTACAGACAGTAAGAGATTAACAACAGTAACTAACAATAAAATAGAATAATTATAACAATATACTGTAATAAAATGTATGTGGATGTGATGTCTCTGATAACTGATCTCACGGCTGAGACAACTACTAAGTGACAAATAGATAAGTAGTACACAAAGCATGGATACACTGGACAAGGAGATAGTTCACATCCCAGGACGGAAGGAGCAGGATTGCATGAAATTTCAACATGTTACTCAGTACAGCTTGCAATTAAAACATGAAAAAATTTTTAAATATTTATTTATTTATTTATACACAGAGTGGAAGAGAGGAAGAAAGAGAGGGAGAGAAACATTAACGTGTGGTGTCCTTTCTCATACCCCCTACTGGGGACCTGGCCTGCAATCCAGGCATGTGCTCTGGCTGGGAATTGAACCAGCGACCCTTTGGTTCACAGGCTGGCACTCCATCCACTGAGACATACCAGCCAAGGGCTAAAACATGAATTTTTTATTTCTGGCATTTTCCATTCAATATTTTAAGGCTGAGGTTGGCTGCAGGTAACTGAAACTACAGAAAGTGAAACCACAGGTAAGAGGGAGTACTGTAGTCTTTTATACAGTTGGAATGTCTGTAGTGCTTGATTATATATCTGGTATTCTATAGTGACATAGACTGGGTGGTTTATAAGCAAAATAATTTTATTTCTCACAATGTTAGAGACTGGGAAGTCCAAGATCAAGGCACTGGCAGATTCTGCTTCTGCTGAGGTTCAGTGTCTGGTGAGAGCTATCATCTTCTTGCTGTGCCTTCACATGACGGAAGGGACAAGGAAGTTTTTGGAGGGGTATTTATAAGAGCACTAATCTTATTCTTGAGGGCTCTGTTCTCATGACCTAATCACTTCCCAATGACACCACCTCCAAATACCATCACATCAGAGATTAGATTTCAACATATGAATTTTGGAGAGGCATAAACATTCACTCTACAGCAAGCCCAATCTATATATATACTGTTACAATAAAGCTAAATTGGTATCTTTGTGGTACCCTTGTAGATTGGCACCAGAAAATAACCCCTTTGGTCTTTTCTTGCTAGACCTATAGTATTATAGAATTCGTCAACTTCCTGAAAGCCTGAGCCTTGAATCACCTTTTTTAAAGAGACTTTTTGAAGAAATGGGAATAGATTTTGAAAATTTTGTCTATACAGAATTTTGCTAGTTTTTAAGTAAACGAGTTCTAAAGTGCTTGATAAAAATACTTCAAGTTAGCCCTGGCTGGTGTGGCTCAGTTGGTAGGAGTGTTGTCCCATAAACCGAAGGGTCACAGGTTTAATTCCCAATCAGGGCACATGCCTATGCTGAGGGTTTGGTCCTAATATGGGTGCCTGTGAGAGTAAATGTTTCTCTTCCCCTCTCTCCTTTCCTCTCCGTCTCTGAAATCAGGTGAGGATTAAAAAATACTTGAAGTTAAAATTATTTATAACTTACAGAATGATGTAACTTACAGTTGGGCTTAACTGATGACTTTCGGCCATGGAGATAAGGGAAATTTTTTCATTTAAAGTCCTACAATCACCATTATGGTTGCCATGGAAAAATTTTCCAGGTTTTATTGTTATTGTTTGTGTTTATGCCAAGCTTTCTATTCTACGGTAGGGGATTGGCAGCACACAACTCCACAAACTTTGTAACCTTGGAGAAATTCCTACCGGGTATAGCCTGAATACCAAAGCTTGATCAATTTCTCTATAGGCAGAAATGTGTGCATACCAAAAGCCATTACCAAATTACTTTGAAGATCTTGTTCAGACAATTTTGAAAGTGAAGCATGGGTTTATAAAAACTTCCTTAGTAAAATGGACAGTATCAACAGTAGAAATTCTAACAAAAGATGGATTTATTTGCTTAAGAACAAAGGACATGTCTGGACATGGTTTCAATTTCCTAGAAGAATCTTGGAGAATTCTGAGGCTTGTTGACACAAATTTACTCGCATCTGGCAAAGCTGCATGACTCAAATTGTTATTCTACATAATTCTGTTAGTCAGAATTGTTTTTATTCATTTTGTATTGTTGTTCAGGTACAGTGATCTCCATTTTCGCCCCACCATTCCCCCCACCCCACTCATCACTGCCTCCCAACCTCAAACCTACCCCCTTAGGCTTTGTCCATGGGTCCTTTATACCTACCTGTTCCTTCATGACCACTCCCCTTTCCCTCCCCATTATCTCCCTCTCCCCTCACCTCTGGTTACTGTCAGTTTATTCTTTATTTCAATATCTCTAGTTATATTTTGCTTGATTGTTTTTTTTGTTGTTGAGTAGGTTCCACTTGTAGGTGAGATCATATGGTATGTGTCTTTCACCATGTGTCTTATTTTACTTCGCATAACGCTCTCAGAATGGCCATCATAATCAAATCAACAAACAACAAGCGCTGGTGATGTTGTGGAGAAAAGGGAACTTTAGTGCACTGTTGGTGGGAATGCAGACTGTTGCAGCGACTGTGGAAAACAGTGAACAATTTCTTCAAAAACCTAAAATTGGAACTGCCTTTTGACCCAACAATTCCACTGCTGGAATTATACCCCAAGAATCCTGAAACACCAATCCAAAAGAACCTATGCACCCCGATGTTCATAGCAGCACAATTTACAATAGCCAAGAGTTGGAAACAACCTAAGTGCTCATCAGTGAATGAGTGGATCAAAAAAGTGTGGTTCATTTACACAATGGAATACTATGCAGGAGAAAAAAGAAGGAGCTCCTACCCTTTGTGACAGCATGTTAGTGTTTTTAACACTTGCGGCCATCAAGAGTCATTTGGTGACTCAAATTGCATATTTTGGCATCTAAATTTTAAACTATTATTTAAAACAAAGATATTCTCATTGAAATGAACTTTTAAGGAAAATTAAAACTAGTTTTGTCTTATTTTTAAAGCTAAATATTTTCATAAGTGAGACAAAAGATAGTTTTGTAAAATATGTTTATGTAAAAAAAACAATATAATTATTTGCATTTTCCGGAAGAGGGCAACATTTCTATCAGTTTCTCAGAGATATCTGCAAACCCAAAGAGGTTAGAAAACCCCAGCATTATATTTTCTTGTTTTAAAAACAATTTTTTATTTATTCAATAGTTTTACATCTAGACATTTACCCTGAGGAAATATTGAGAAAATTGTACAGAAATTAAAGTATCAACATGCCTATTATAGTGTTACTTATAATAATGGAAAATTAAGAGCAACTTAAATTCTCAACATTAGGAGAATGTTTACAAATTTATGGAATGTCCTTATGTTAGAATATTACATAGTCACTTACTATTATATTTTGAAACTTGTAAATAACATAATGAGATACTTATGGTATAATCTTAACTCAAAATGACATAAAAATCATATAGTGTATTTCAACTATATTAAAATTTATAGAAATATTTGGAAAGATGTTTGTTGAAATGTTAACAGTGATTATCTCAAGATGGTATGTTTATGAAAAGACCAATTTTTTTCTTTATACATTTTTACAAAATTTACAAGATGATTACATATGATTTTAAAAATCAATGTGGAGCCCTGGCTGAGGTGGCTCAGTGGATTGAGCACTGGACTAGGAACCAAAGGGTCACCAGTTCATTGCTAGTCAGGGCACACGCCGGGTTTTGGGCCAGGTCCCCAGTAGGGGGCATGTGAGAAGCAACCACACATTCATGTTTCTCTCCCTTTCTTTCTCTCTCCCTTCCCCTCTTTAAAAATAAATGAATAAAACCTTTTTTAAAAAATCAATGTGAAAAACATTAAAAAGAAAAAAGTAATCCACACAAGAAGGGTTTGGCAGTGCAATCTTCTTGTAACATGTTATTTTTAAAATCTTTTCAATTCCAGCAATAATATGCTATAAAGAAACAGTAATTCTGAAGATAAATTTTATTCATCCATTAACATTAGACAGTCATTTAGACACTGAAACATCAAGCTCTGATTTCTTTTTCAGGATTTTGTGACAGACTCATGAAATTCTGGTTTTCAGGTGCTGTATATTAGCAAAGAACACAGAGAAGTCATAGATTTTTGTTTGCTTGTTTTCAATGCAGGTTTAGAATAATTTGGAATTCAAACTCCTCAAATAACCTGCAGTCAGTTGCCACCGAAATATGGAAAGAAAAGTGTGGCAAGTATCTATTTTTAAATCACTGCAATTCTTCCTGGAGCATTTCCACTGAAAGCACAAAGGATATAGAAATCTAAGTTAAGCACATTTGGGAATACAGAAGAATCTCAAGCAACATAGTCTCTCATCAGCTAGATGTGTTCAGATAGGTCGGTAGAATTTTGCCTATGGCTATATGAGCTGTTTTGCCCAAGAGACATCAATTTCGATTCTCTCTTTGGGATTCACTGGTGTACAAAGTTCTTCAGAGGATTATTTTTCTCACTAGAAATACTTTCTCTTCTTTACCCACCTCACCACAACCACTTAAAACTCTAAGCCATTTATGTGGAATTTTCATAAAAGTTGATAGTGAAAGAGTCCAAAAACTGTTATCGAAGAAATGATATCACTAAACCATGAAGACACTTACTTTGTTATATAAGCATTTAGAGTGTGGAGAAGTATCATCTGATAATGTATGCCTCAATCTAAAGAAAGTATAATTCATGGGGGCACAATTATATATTAAAATTTAATAAAAGACATAAAAAATTAATTAACTTAAATCTCATGATAGTGTTGTCAGTGATTAACTTCAGGCCTTCACGTTCAGTTTCAATGTTAAAAATAACTTTATTTTATACTTTAAAAATCCTGAACTTGTGATTACGTTTGTATGGTGACAGAGGATTAGTAGAACTAGTGGGATGATCCCATTGTGAGTTATAATAATGTTGAATCATTATATTATACACCTGCAACTAATATAACCAATATATGATTGTATACCAACTATACTGATATAAAAATAGATTTTTAAGAAACCCTGATTTGATAATCTTTATGGGTCACAACTGCATAACAGTGGTACTTTAGTTATTAAAAACAAATGAACAGATTATCGGCCAAGATGGAGGCGTAGTTATGGAAGTCTGACAACCAAGGAGTTAAAGAAGACACATTCACCCCAACCTGTAGGAGGGGCAGAGTAGGGCAGCCAAGCAGCAAATACTCGCAGCAAGGTGGTGGCTGACGGACTGGGTGGTCCCACATTTGTGCACAGATAGCCCAGGAGGAACAATTGAGGAGCAAGACAGACAGCACAATCCAGGGCCCCAGTACAGGGAAACAAAGCCTCAAAACACCAATTGAAAACACCTGTGGGGGTTGAGGCAGTGGGAGAAACTCCCAGTCTCACGGGAGAGTTTGTTAAAACAACCCACAGGGTCCTGGAATGTACACAAGCCCACCCACCCAGGAATCTAGACCCACCAGGAGGGCCCACTTTTCTTGGGGAAAGCAGGGGGAAGTGACTGAAAGCCTGGAGCAAGCGCCATTGTTCCCTCTCGGACCATCCCCACACACAGTGTCACAAGGCAGCGACCGTGGGTGACCCTGCCCAGGTGAATACCTAAGGTTCTGCCCCTCACTACATAACAGGCATGTCAAGACAAAAAATGGCCCAAATGAAAGAACAGATCACAACTCCAGAAAAAATACAACTAAATGGCAAAGAGATAGCCAACCTATCAAATGTACAGTTCAAAACATTGCTAATCAGGATGCTCACAGAATTGGTTGAATTTGGTCACAAAGTAGAGGAAAAAATGAAGGCTACACTAAGTGAAATAAAGGAAAATGTACAGGGAACCAATAGTGTTGGAAAGAAAACTGGGACTGAAATCAAGGGAGTGGACCAGAAGGAAGGAAGAAACATCCAACCAGGAAAGAATGAAGAAACAAGAATGCAAAAAAATGAGGGGAGGCTTAGGAACCTCCAGGACCTCTTTAAACATTCCAATATCTGAATTATAGGGGTACCAGAAGGGGGAAAGAAACAGCCACAAGTGGAAAACTTATTTGAACAAATAATAAAGGAGAACTTCCCCAATCTGGCAAAGGAAATAGACTTCCAGGAAGTCCAGGAAGCTCAGAGAGTCCCAAAGAAGTTGCACCAAGGAGGAACACACCAAGGCACATCATCATTACATTAGCCAACATGAAAATGAAGGAGAGAATCCTAGAAGCAGCAAGGGATAAGGGGACAGTCACCTACAAAGGAGTTCCCATCAGACTGTCAGCGGATTTCTCAAAAGAGCCCTTACAGGCAAGAAGGGGCTGGAAAGAAGTATTCCAAGTCATGAAAGGCAAGAACCTGCATCCAAGACTGCTCTATCCAGCAAAGCTTTCATTTAGAATGGAAGGGCAGATAAAGTGCTTTTCAAATAAGGTCAAGTTAAAGGAGTTCATTGTCACCAAGCCCTTATGTGAAATGTTAAAGGGACTTATCTAAGAAAAAGAAGATAAAAATATGAACAGTAAAATGACAGCAAATTAACACTTACCGACAACCACATTTAAAACAAAAACAAAAGCAAACTAAGCAAACAACTAGAACAGGAACCGAACCACAGAAATGGAGATCACATGGAGGGTCATCAACAGGGGGTGGGAGGGGGAGAGAGGGGGAAAAGGGAGAGAATAAGTAGCATAGATGGTAGGTAGAAATATACCTTACAGGGGGAGGTAAGAATAGTATAGGAAATGTAGAAGCCAAAGAACTGATATATACCACTCGTGGATATGAACTAAATGGGGGGGATGTGGGTGGGGGAGGGGTGTGCAGGGTGGAGAGGAGTGAAGGGGGGGACTGGAACAACTGTAATAGTATAATCAATAAAATATATTTAAAAATAAAAACACAAACAAAACTATAATTAACATGATTTGTTTGATGTTTACATGGAATTCAAAGGAGTGAAGTGGGACAGATCAGGGCCTGATGACAGAATTTGGTGTTGCAGCAACTGACTGTGGGTAAGGTTTACCAATCTCTAAGGGAATTCAACTAGAACATTACTATCAAATGAAAATCAGTATATATTTCTTAGAATAGGCTCTTTTCTGAGCAAAGAGCTGGGTAGACAACTCACTGAGTCGTCTAAATACACAGGGAGATTTACAGAAGTGGTACCTGAAACATGGAGGGGAAGACCCAATAACCAGGAATGTAGGGGCAACAGGATAAAAAGTTAAGTGCAATTAAGGTCACTCAAAAGTCATGCCAAGGTAAATTATACTGTGGAGCGGGGGTGGGGGGTGGGGAACGAGGATTGAGAACTGAATGTTACAACAGAGATTCAAAGAGAGTAGAATAATACTGTTATGCACTGAATTTTGTCTCCCTCAATTTCATATATTAAAGCCCCAACTCTCATCCTGACTGTATTTGGAGATAAAACTTTAAGAAAGTAATGAAGTTTAAATGAGGACCAAAGGGTGTGGCCCTAATTTGACAGGTCTGGTAGCTTTTTAAGAAGAGAAATTAGACACAGAAGGTCTCTCTCTTTCTCTCTCTCCCCGCACTCCTCTCTGTCTCCATGCAGAGGAAAGGCCATGTGAGGACATAATGAGAAGGTGGCCATCTACAAGCCAGGAAGAGAACTCTCAGCAGGAATCAATGCTGCTGCAGATTGATCATTGGACTTTCAGCCTCCAAACTGTGAGGAAATATATTTCTGTTCTTTGAGCCACGCAGCCGGTGGTATTTTGTTATAGCAGCCTAAGCAGACAGCCCTGTGAACCTGAGCAGCTGGAGAGGAGCCAAAGTGGTCATTTATTCCATGGTGAGTACATCTGAAGTGCTGAGTTGGGGGCTCTGATCCGTGGCTCTTCTGGTTTATAGGGCCTGAGGGGCCTTGAGGCCATATTAGGTGGGTTCTGATAGAGCCAGGTTTTCAGTAACAGCATTCTTCTAACTCTGAAAACTGAGCACTTTAAAAAAGTTTTTATTTCTTGGATTTAAAGTGATTTCACGATAGACCTGAAGGTAACAACAGATAAAGGGATAGGGGTTAAAGCAATGTGGATATATTTTTGTGGTAGAGAGCACAGGCATCAAGGATATGAAAATGGAGAAAAGAAAATGCTGTTTGTGTGTCACACAGACAGAAAGTGGCACTGAGAACTTGCATAATGAGCTCCATAAGGATTAGATACTATAAAGAATGACAGAAATCCTTTGCTAAAGAATAGTTTTAAAATAGTTCTACTAAATGAAATTGGCACTCTGAGGAGAAGGAAATACAATTAGTAAAAGGAAAACTTTCCTTCCTTCCATAGATACAAAGGCACAAAGAACTCTGTTAGAACCACAATTGCAGCAATTCTTCCCAGAACGTCAGTTTTATGATTTACCAGAACCCATTCTGACCCTTAGAGAAAAGACTAACACCTTCTGTAATATCAGGACTTGAGAATCAAGGGCTAAATGAATACATACTCTTTGTAGAAGACCAGTCGGTGGAAGGAATAAAACTGGTGAGGGTTCTGGCAATCTCAGAGTCATGACCATGATACAAAGGCAATACATACTGCCTTTTGTAATGATGCTGGCATTTGTGGCTCATTTATTAGAAGTGTTTCTCTCCTAGACAATGGGATACCCTGTTCTGAGCCCACTACATTCCTCTAAGTACATGCATTTGCTCAGTCACTGATAAGGGGTGTAGCTGTGGCAAAGGATGAGAGATTTTCTCTCTGATTACCAAACAACCTATAAAAGGAACAAACTGGCATTTCTGTACTCTGGTTTACATGAGGCAGACTAAGTAGTCCAGACTAAAAGAAGGCCCACCAGTAAGACTGTGCAGTAATACAATATTAAAATTAAATATTATCATAATATTTCACCATATCAGCTTATCCTTCACAGGCATGAATTTCTTTTAAGAATGCACAAATGACATATCGAATAATATATTTACTGTATTTTACTGTGTATAATGTGGACCTTTGCCCAGACTTCTGAGCAAGAAATAAGGATGCACATTGTACATGGGTAGTACTAATTTGTTACCAGTACATAAAATTTCTTGTACCTTGTATCTGTTCTAGTGTTTTGAAATTATTTCTTATATAAAATTTCTTGTACCATAATATGTTCAAAAATAAATGTTAAGATTCCTTTATAATACAAAAAGCAAGTATCTAAATGTAAATTTAAAATTGAATTTAAAAATTAAAACAAAAGATTTTTTTTCTTGAAAGTTTGGGCCAAAAACTTGGGTGCACGTTATACACAGCAAAATATGGGTAACTAAAATGTCATTCATCTGCATAGTTTAATGTATATCATCATCCAGTTTTCTTGGGCTTGTCAACTAATGCTTTTTTCTTGGTGTTATTCACAACTTAAATAAATGTGTACATCCTGTTTCCTGTGCTCCTAAAAATAAATTGCTACCTTCTGATTGACTAGAGAGAAGAAATGATATTGCTTTGTTTACCACTTGTACTAGGTACAGTGCCAGCAGGGCATAGAACCCAAACAGGAAAAAATAGACCATAATATACTTGGTTTAAGATTGTATCACTATGAAATAATGTTTTATTCTAAGAAAGAGGCAACAAAAATAAATAAATCATCACTTTCACCTCTAGGCTTTTGTCTTGAATAGATAGAAGAATGACAGCTATGGGGAGGAGTTTAGGAGGGGAAGGGATTGAACAAAAAGGAAAAAGGCCTCATGGACATGGACAACAGTGTGGTGATTGCTGGGGGGAGCAGATGTAAGGAGACTTAATAGTAATGGGAAAAATACAATGAAATAACTTTTAAAAAAAGAAATAGACCAAAGCCCTGGCTGGTGTAACTCAGTGGATTGAGCGCGGGCCTACAAACCACATGATCACAGTTCGATTCCCAGTCAGGGCACATGCCTGGGTTGCAGACTCACATTAGGCAACCATACAGTGATATTTCTCTCCTTCTCTCCTTCTCTTCCCCTCTAAAGATAAATAAAGTCTTTTAAAAAAAGGAATAGACCAGATGTTTCTAGAATCAACCTAAATAAGAAGATCCATAATAAAAGTATCTTAATAAGGCTATTCTAGGATTTAGGACCAGGCAAGTTTCAAACTTCATTTCTTAATATTATCTGAAAATTGCAAATGGTATGCCATGCAGGATATTTCTGATACATACTACAGTGCTCTTTTTAAGAGTAGAGCTTTACATGGAAGTTCTTTACTCTGCACACTGTAAGTATTTTGCTAGTCACTTTGTATATATTGTTTTTGAACTTTACTAATGTTTTACATTTGTTAAATGCAGAATGTAAAATGATTTTCTAGGGCAGACATTTTTGTTTTACTGACTGGTGTTTCTCAAGTGCTTTAAACAGAGCCTGGCAAATATTTATTTGAAACAATTCAAGTGCTTTTTTCTTGTCCCAACTGAAATATAAGCCCTTCGAGGATAGAACCTTATATGAATGTTTGTAAGATATGCAATGTATGATACTATGTAAGGCATTAAAATATTATAATCATCATTATTCTATGCCTTTGTACCTCCAAAGTCAAGTACAAGCCACTAGACACATATGGATAATCAATAAATGGTTGTTAAGTTTTGGGGGTAACATATTCCTTCAGGAATCTAATCAAAGCTATACAGTTGCCCACCCCCCTTATCTGTGGTTTCCCTTTCCACAGTTTCAGTTGCCTATGGTCAACCACAGTCTGAAAATATTAAATGGAAAACCCCAGAAATAATTCATAAATTTTAAACTGTGTATTATTCTGAGTAGTGTGATGAAATCTCCTACTGAGCTGCTCAGTCCAGCCAGGACGCAAATTATCCCTTTGTCTAGCTTATCCAATTTGTGTATGCTATTTGCCCATTTGTCACTGAGTAGCCCTCTCAATTATCAGATCGATTGCTGTGGTATCACAGAGTTAGCATTCAAGTCACTCTTATTTTACTAAATAATGGCTCCAAAGCAAAAGAATAGTGATGCTGGCAATTCAGATATGCTAAAGAGAGGCCCTTAAAGTGCTTCCTTTACGGAAAAGGTGTGTATGTATAGGAAAAAAGATAGTATCTATCAGGCTCAGTACTATCCAAGGTTTTAGGTATCCAGTAGGGGGTCTTGATCATCTGGGAAGAAACAAGGCAGAATATTCCCAGAAAGCTAATTATCTGGATCCTGGGAAGGCGACCATAGAGAATCCACATTGCTCCTCCCCTTTCTCCTGAGAAAAAACACTGTGCCGGTGGTACCAGTACACTTTGCCGAGTGTCCTGCTCTTCCAAGGGTTTATTTTACCTGTTTTGTGGCAGTCACCTCACCCTAAACAAGATTCTAGTTTCTACATTCTTTGTCATCTGACATATGCTTGGAAATTGACTAAGTATATGTGTAAAACATGTCAGAGTCTATAAGTACAAATATGACTTGATAAAACTATTGGAAAAGAATACTGTCTTATTGCTGTTGCTCAGTTTTATTCTCAGCAATCTGTCAATCCTGATCTGGCATGTTCTGCCACTTCTGTGTACATTCATCCTTATGGCTCTTTGATAACTACTTTTTCTTGTAAAATTTTATTGTAAAGTCTAGTGCTCTCTCCATCTGCATGGCTGATGCAATATTTCCGATTCTAGAATGTTAAACAATGGAACATACTGTTTTAGTTAGAGGGAATAGAAACTCAAGTATGAAAATGTAGCCCCATATTTTTAAAGATAATAACTTATTTCTAACTTTCATTTATCAATTCCCAGCATTTATGGATCTCAGTGGTTTACAGTATTGAAATAGACTGTGTGCAACGAGAATTCACATATACAATAAAAGCAATGAATTTTCATCCACCAAACACCATAATCAAAACAAAGGCTGACACCCAGTAATATAAATTAATAGCAACCTTTAAAAAAAATTTGTTGCTCTGTTGCTTATTTCTCTCAACCGTGTTTCAAGCTCTTGTTGTCTTTAAAAGGATCTATGTATCCAGATGGGAGATAATGCATGAGATAAGATCAAAAGATCTTTCTTAATTCCGGTTGAAGCCAATCTGTTACTGTCCTTATTTTATCAGGAAACTTTGAGACAGAATGCATGACTAAATGAAGCCACATTGCGATTCCTCTGACCTAAAGGCATTTTGTCTCAATGAATTGTAAGTAGCTGACATTTCTTTAGTGTTGACCCATCTTTCTTTTTTTCTCACTCTACTAATAGACTCTTCTACCTGTACTAGACTGAATTTTCTACTTTTGAAAGTATACAAGGAGAAAAAAATTCTGTGCCTTGAAAAAGAAAGGAATCTAGCTATGGAAGGAACCTAAGTTTACCAAGAAAACAGAATTCAAACTTCAGTTAACCCTGCCAGTTTTGAAAGAATCACAGGTAATACTGGTGAGCTCCCTATGTACCAAGAATTCAGTGCTTATATTAAAGGAAGAAAATGGACTCTTTAGAATGGTGATGAAGAGTATGTCAAAATAAGGAAGTTAGGCCTTCTCTTAAAAAATAAGTGCTTCATCTTTTAAAGAAGTTTCCAGAAGGATTTGGAAGGAACCAACAAATCTGGAAACATGCGTTCTATTCCTGCCTGTGTGTGGTATTATTCTAGATACGTCATTCTGCCTTTGCCTGCCCTCTTCTGTAGAGGCATTGAGTCAAACTACATGACGTTTAAGTTCAGTAAGCCCTAAAACTCCTTGATTTTAAGAACTATAATTCTAAATAATTCAAGTATTAGACAGAAAGCTTGTGAGGATTTCTAACTTAGATCATTGTTACATTGATTTGGGCAAATTGTCATCCAAATTATATTCATCAAAATATAGCACTGATGGTATAATTAGCATAGTTAGACTTGTGTCTATTAGATGGATTTGGGTGGGGACATTATTATTGTATAATATATTATAAACTCCCTCAGAACATCTCATCTGATCCAAGTCTCAAGTAAAATTGAACTTCTGAACAAATCGTCCATTGTTATAAAGTGAACATTATGATAGAATAAATTATGGAACCGATAAGATTTCCCTCTTTGCCTTGGCTCCTAGAAAACCAGAGCTTACCTGTAATATATGTATTTATGGTATGCATATTTGTATTAACCTCATTCTTAGTTTTCATTTTATGTTACTATCTTTGATTTGCTCTTTTCCTCTTTTCTTCCTACATTTAAAATTTTTTAAATTGATTTTAAAGAGAGAGAAAAGGACGGAGAGAAACGTTGATTTGTTGTTCCACTTATTTATGCATTCTTTGGTTGATTCTTGTGTGTAACCTGACCCCAGGGATCAAACCGGCAACCAGGTAACCTTTGCTTATCTGGATGATGCTCTAAGTAACTGAGCTACCCTGCAAGGAACTGCCTACATTTAATTCATGCTGTCTTGTTTTATGGTTTGCATCCTTCTACACTACTTCAGCCTTTTAGGAACAAAGCAGGTTATAAATAAACAGCCTGTAAATGTAACCTGGATTAGTTCTTCACTGCTGTTGCTATAACAAATGGCATGACAGTTTGTTTAATGAGTTAAACAATGTAAATTGGTTATCTTACAGTTCCGTGGATCAGAAATCCAAAACAGGTCTCACTGGGATAAACACAAGATATCAGAACGGGTTGCATTCCTTTCTGGATACTTGAGGCAAGAATTCATTTCCTTGCTTTTTCCAATTTCTAGAGGCTACCTGCATTATTTGACTCCTGGCTCTTTTTCCTGTTTTACTTACTATTTTTAAAAATATTTTATTTATTTATTTTTAGACAGAGGGGAAGGGAGAGAGAAAGAGGGGGAAAGAAACATCAATGTGTGGTTGCCTCTTATGTGTCCCCTACTGGGGACCTGGCCCACAGCCCAGGCATGTGCTCTGGCTAGGAATCAAACTGATTCCTCTGGTTTGCAGGTCAGCACTCAATCCACTGAGCCACACCAGCCAGGGCGCTTTTCCCACTTTAAAAGTAAGCAACATCACTAAAGACCCTTGTGGTTATACTGTGCCCACCCAGATAATCTAGGATTATCTCCTACTTTAAGGTTCTTACCCTGAATCAAATCTGCAGAGTATGTTGTGCCATGTAAGGTAGCATATATGCAGATTCCAAGTATTAGGACATGGACATGTCTGGGGGGCCATTTATTACACTTACTACATCAACCCTGGCTAGTTATTAATAAAAGAAGGGGAAAATTAAAAGGAAACAATTAAATTTTTTTGAAACAACTGAATTTTCGTTCAGTAGTTAAATACTGAAATCTCACATGACATTTCCTATGAATCAAGAATGTTGCTGTTGGCCCTGACCAGTGGGGCTGTGTTGGTGGGGCATCATCCCACAATGCTAAAGGTCACTGGTTCTATTCTGATCAAGGCACATACATGCCCTGGTTGCAGGTTCAGTACCAGGTCAGGGCACATAGGAGAGGCAACCGATTGATAGTTCTCACATCAATGTTTCTCTTCCTCTCCTCCCTCTCTCCCCCCCTCCCTCCCTTTCTCCAAAAATAAATAAAATCTGTAGAAAAAAAAGAATGGTGCCATTGGTCGCAGTGTAAATGGGTACAGCCACTGTGGAAAACAGTATGGAGGTTCCTCAAAAAATTAAAAATAGGTCTGCCATGTGATCTGAAATTCCAGTTCTGGGTATTTGTCTGAAGAAAATAAAATCACTATGTTGAAGAGATAGCATTTTTCCTCTTTTCTGCCTACATTTAAAAATTTTTAAATTGATTTTAAAGAGAGAGCAGAGGACAGAGAGAGAAAAACGTTGATTTGTTGTTCCATGAAGAGATAGCATGTTTATTGCAACATTTTTCTTAATTACTAAGGGGTGGAGACAACATAAGTGTTCATGAAAAGATGAGTAGATAAATACAATATATGATATATAAAATATACATATATTTTTTTCAGAGAGCAAGGGTGGCTGAGCCGGCTCCAGGTGCACCTCGGGTGCAGGTGTGGGCATAACCAGTGAGGAAGCTGTTGGGTGACCTCACAGAGCCTCGGCCTCAGCCTCTTCATCAGAGAGATGGGCAAACGAGGGGATGTGCTCCCATGCCTGCCAGCATCTCAGCTGAGGGCTGGGGGGCCATGAAGCCTGAGGGAGGAGCATCAAGCGATCTTGTCGGAAGTCCAGAAGAAGGTGTTCCTTCAAGCCAACCCAACAGATGACACTGAATATTTTTGGACCAACTGGAGAACCTCAGAACATTCCTAAAAGAACCAACCCCCCCAGGGGGAAAATGAAGTGGTCTCTTTGAGGAATCAACACCTGTGCACACTCCACAGCATCTGAATGCACCTGGTGGGAAGACTAGTAACGTTTGGATCACCAGTAACCACCACTTTACCCTTGGCACACCCAAACAAACCCAAGGACCACATACTATTGTGTGAGGAAGACCAAAAATTAGACCTTAAAGCCACAACAAGCACCTTGCCCAGAGAAGAGCTGGGTGAGAAAAGTGGCCAGAGAGAGGCAGACTATGCTCAGGAGCCCCAGGCCACACCCACAGTTGACAGCCATTAGCTCAGATTGGGCCCACGGCCTTGATCTCACAACAAAGTCCTGAATCTCCCTGGAGGCCAATCCAGCATCTCCTTCTACTAGAGCAGCTATTGCTTTTCCTGTAGCCAGATAACAAACGCAAAAGATAGGACTTCAAATATAGTTTCTTTAGTCCGAAGGAACCGGGTCGGGGAGTGTCAGTATTGTTGAGAATCTGGAGCCACTGCTCAGGTTCCACTGACACCATGAGAGCCACAGAGGAGCTCGCCTTTCAGATTGCCGAGAAACATATCTTTGTTGGGGGGGGGATGTGACACCTTGGTGAACACTCATTTTTAATTTTGGATGTGAGAGGAAGTCTCAGATGGGCTGGGTGGGGAGCTGATGCAAGTCCATGGGAACGTGATGAAGTGGGGTCTTCCATGTCCTTGTTGCATCAGCAACATGACAACCAATTGGGTATCTAGAAATCACTTAACATAGTAGCAGAGTGTAAAACCTTAGAAAGAAATCCAGAAACGATGTTAAGCGTAAATCAAATAGTTGTTCTAAGTCTTACCCTTTACAGAGAGATTGTTACCCTAATCCTCTGTGGTGATCTGACAGGAATCTGCCTTTCACTCACAAGGGACTGGTTTTGCTATGAATTGTTTTTTTTTTTTCTCTCACTCCTAAATCTTGGCCTTTGCTCTTTACCAGAGATGTGGACAGTTCCTTTATCTGCTAGGCCCACTGATTTCTTCCAGACTAAAACTGTCCAGATACATCCAGGTAATTGGGTTATTTAAATCCTTCATGTGTCTTACTTTATTCCTGTTGACATTGGGTAGAAGAGATGCTGGAGAACCTTGGGTTCTTGGGTTTGAATTCTTTAATAATACCTACAGAGCTATTCTTAAACAGCAGCTTTACATAAGTGACTATTGACTGGTCTATTTCTGATGCGTTTCTAGGAAAAAGTTACTCAGGTTTACCAAAGAAGAAAAGTTTGCTTAGGCCACCCTCCATAAAGCTCTGCAGAACCTCTGGACTATATTCCTTTTCTAGAAGGGACTTGGAAACCTCAGGCTAGATTTACTAGTTTGGCAGCAAAGCCTCAGCTGGCCAGTGGAGTTGCTTTTCTCAGTCAGGCAGAAGTTTCTTGCATTCAGCCTCCTAAGGGTATAGTCTCCATTCACTCATGCTGGACCAACAGTTAACAGGAGAATGGGTTTGTGCGGAAGCAGCTTTTGTTATGGGTGCCTACAGAGAAAATGCCAGGTGGTAGAAATGTCTTCATCATTATTAAAATTGAGGAGAGAAACAGCTGTGTTTGGTTATAATCACAGTGGCTGAGACACTGAATGCCTGCAAGAGCTGACTGCCAAACCACACTTCTTACACCCAGAACATTAAGGGGATCTGTAGGTGGCTTTGTCAAACAAAGAGTTTCCCTCCTTTCAGTTGTCCTGCTGACTTCAGAGCCCAGAAATACTCATTCCGTGTGACTTTATCAAGTACTTCCTGTCTCCATGCTCCAAGTAGTCATTTTTAAAGAAATTTGTTTGGAATTCAGAGTATTTTTTTTTCAGATTAAAAACAGACAGTAACCAGAGGGGAGAGGGGAAGGGATAATGGGGAGAGGGGGGAAGGGTTTGCAGGAACAACTATAAAGGACTCAGGGACAATAACAAGTGGGGGTGGAAACAAGGGAGGGAGGTGGGGATGGGTGGGATTGGGGGGAGAGTTGGGGGAAAGGCAGAAAACTGTACTTGAACAATAAAATTCAAAAGTATTAAAAATGTTGTAAGTGGTGGTTAGCTTTTAAGCCCAAATACACTAATTTGTTTAACTTACAGTGAAATGTGCTAATGGTGGAAATGAGCTGCCACTTATAACTACATTTTGTTTTTTCATATACAAGAAAACGATTTGTGAATTCCAAATTGGGTTGCTAGGAAGAACCCTGACATTGTACTGCTGGCCCTTGTGGATTCACCCTCACTGTCAGCCGAATGACAGGAAGAAAGAACTCTAGCCCTGGCTGGTGTAGCTCAGTGGATGGAGTGCGGGCCTGCAAATCAAAGTATCACGGTTCGATTCCCAGTCAGGGCACATGCCTGGGTTGCAGGCCAGTTCTCAGCAGGGGACGCACCAGAGGCAACCATACATTGATATTTCTCTCCCTCTTTCCTTCCCTTCCCCTCTAAAGATAAATACATTTTAAAAATTTTTAAAAAGAACTCTAGCTCTGTCCACTGGCAGGGATTTCTGGGGTGGAGATAGGGAAACCAAAGATGGGAAGAGAGGCCTGGAGGGGTGAGGAAAACAAACTGCAGCAAGAACCTCTGGTCAGCAGTGACAACTCCAGTTTTTGCTCCTCATCTTTACCCCCTTTTCCTCCCTGGGGCTATAGGGATGGTTTAAAGTGCCTGCATAGTCTGGTCCCTGGGAGAAGCAGAAGAGGAGTTTCTGTTCCTGTGAGCCCAATGGGGATGGTCATCTGTATTTGGAAAATGCTCTAGACGCTAGGGCTGTCTGTATTTCGAAGATTCATTAACTATTAGCATCCTGTTCTCAACCTCTAGGCTGCACTGAGAAATTACCAGTCTGTATTTTTATCGAGCCTTAAAACTTTATGTGCATTTGGTGCTAACTTTTTTCTAGAGCTGTATCAAAAGCAACAAAACTAGTTACATGACAATGTAATTCTGATAAGAACATTTTGTTTTTTTTCACAAGGCAGAATTGGGTAAAACAGTTGAATTAAACTTAGTAATCATGTAAAAATAAATAAAATATACATACATATATAGAGTGGGGCAAAAGTAACTTTACAGTAAATCATATGGAAAATAATACAATAATTGAATAATACAAGAATAAACTTTGTTTTGCGTACTCACAACTGTAAACCTACTTTTGCACCACCCTGTCTATGGTGGTGCAAAATACAAGATTGAATATTATTCAGTCATAAAAAGAAGGGAATCCTGCTATTTGTGACACCACTGATGGGCCTTGAGGGCATTATGCTAAGTGAGATAAGTCAGACAGAGAAGACAAATACTATATGGTCTTATTTGTATGTACAAACTAAAAACACGCAAGTCATAGAAAGAGTAAAAAATGTTTTTTGTTTTTTTTCCCCCTAGGGCTGAGGGGTGGGAGAAATTGGGAGATGTTGATCAAAGTTTACGGGGAAGTTCTAGGATTAAGGTCAGTAAGTTCTAGGGATGTAGTGTATGTTAGGGTGGGTGGGGATAGGAGGAAACTCCGGCTGGACTTTGCCAAGACGGACATCCTCACAGTAACCTGAGTCCGAGGAAGCGACCTCCAACGCTGTATTTCCGCTTTGTTCAGAGGGGACCAATCCCCGGCTCCCATGAGGAGCCAAGGAAAATAAAACCCCACGACATTCCCTGCTTGGGTGCGACTTCTCCGGCCTCACTCTGCAGACAGGGGGAACCTCGCCCGGGCACGCAAACCCCAATAAAAGCTCTTTGTTGCCTACTTTATGGCTGATTGGCATTTCTTTCTTGGCGGATCCTAAGAAAACCTCTCATTTGGTGCCGAAACCCGGGAGGGGTTGTTGTCTGCTGAAGACCACTCCTCTCCCTACTCCACGAGAAAGCCTCATGGCCACCCCACCAGTCCGGACAAAGAACCAGGGTAAGTGCCGCCGCCCTTAAGTTTCTGATCCCCGAACACTGATTCCGGGGCCCCCGTCTGCTGGAGAGACTGCTCTCCACCAAATTGCAGCGCTGCGTTGGGGTGACCCTTCTGGGAGGGACTGCCCTCCCCGCGCTGAGAGGCTCTAGGCACTAGAGGAGACGTCCCTGGGCCTAGATCCTCATTTTTACCGACCGGATCAGCAGATTGGGTTGAGGGACACCGATTCCCTTCTGCTGCTCCTCGTGGGACCAGGAATGGGGGGGCAGGAGTCCAAGCCAGATCCTAAATCACCTCTAGGGTGCCTTCTGAAAAATTTGAAAGTAATTGATCTTGGCCTCAAGCGAAAATGGCTGATTTTTCTATACACTACAGCCTGGCCGTTAGATCAGCTCAATAATCGTGAAACCTGGCCTCCTAAAGGCACTTTTAATTTCGTTACCCTTACTGACCTAAATAATTTTTGCAGACGGACTGGCAAATGGTCCGAGGTTCCCTACGTTTAGAGCTTTTGGGCCTTGCGCTCCCGCCGGGCTCTCTGGCAAGTTCTCCTTGCCCCAGGGAAACCTAACTCCGTCTAGCCTCCTAAGCCTACTGCCCCAGAGCCTTCCCCCCACCCCCAGCTTTTCTGATCCCCCTGAAGACCCTGCTATCCCTCCTCCTCATCATCATCAGCTCTCTGCCAGCAGTCACTGCAGCCCCCTGCCCTCCTTTCTCAACCAAATTCTCCCCCTCCGCCTAAAGACCCTGCTACCCCTTCTCCTCCTCCTTATCAGCTCCCGCCAATGGGCTATTCCAGCCCCACCCTCCCCTCTCTGCCAGATTCTCCCCCTCCCTCTGAAGACCTTTCTTCCCTGGTCAGCTCACACACTCGCTTCCACCTAAATCTAGAGCCCCTAGACTCCCTCATTTGCCCCCTCCGGGAAGTGGCAGGAGCAGAAGGTGTAGTTCAGGTCCATGTTCCTTTTTCAGTAGCTGACCTCTCTTCAATTGAAAAACGCCTAGGCTCATTCTCCACTAACCCTACCAATTTTATCAAGGGATTCCAGTACCTAGCCCAGGCCTATGACCTCACATGGCATGACCTGCACATCATTTTTACTTCCACTATGACCCTGGAAGAGCGCAACTGCGTCCGGACTGCAGATAGGGCTCATGCAGACCAAACCCACACCACCAATCCTCTCATGCCAGTACAGGCTGTAGCCGTGCCAGAGGCAGAACCAGGCTGGGGCTACCAGTTAGGGCAGGCGGGTCGGAGACGCCGCAACCAAATGGTCGAGTGCCTGATAGCAGGTATGCACCAGTCTGCCCAGAAAGCAGTCAATTACGATAAACTCAGAGAGGTCACCCAAGGCCCCGGAGATAATCCAGCGCTGTTTCTCAACAGACTAAAGGAGGCAATGCTGCTCCATACCTGCCTCGACCTGGCTTCTAACGCTGGGGCCACTGTCTTAGCTACTCACTTTATCTCCCAGTCCGCCCCAGACATTAGACGGAAACTAAAAAAAGGCAGAGGATGGCCCCCAAACCTCCATCCTAGATCTGGTAAATATGGCATTTAAGGTTTTCAATAACCAGGAAGCAGAGGCTGAGGCTGCCCTCCAGGCTTGCCTACAGCAAAAAAAAAAAAAGTAGCCCTGCAAACCCAGGCCATACTAGCAGCCCTGCGACCGGCGACAAACACCGCGCACAGGGATGAAGCCTAAGTCTGGGCCAAAGAACACCCCACTGTGGGGCCTGTTTCAAGTGTGGCAAAAAAGGGCACTGGGCCTGCCAGGGTCCTCAACCTCGGCCACCAATGAAGCCTTGCCCTGAGTGCCTAGTGCCAACAGCTTGGCCACTAGAGGGATGCCTGTCCCCTTACAGGCTCATCTCCGGCGCCTCCACGTTGGGGACCAGCTGAACAAGGTGCGGACTCTTCCCTGGTCGAGCCAGCCTAGGCGATTGAAGTGGGCCTGGACTCGAAGACCCCTATCACCCTCGCGGAGCCCAGGGTAACGCTGCAGGTAGCGGGTGAGTCCATCTCTTTCCTAGTGGACACGGGGGTTACCTTCTCTGTTTTACCATCTTTTTCAGGACCTCTTACTCCTTTCCAGATCTCGGTCATGGGGGTTGATGGGACCCCGTCTTGCCCATGGTGAACCCCCGACTTAGCTGCAGTCTGGATGGCTTTCTCTTTTCCCATTCATTCCTTGTCATACCCTCCTGCCCTATTCCGCTCCGAAGACCGGATGTTCTCAAGTTACTAGGCGCCACTCTTCAGATTGCGCAAAATCCAACCCCTTCCCCCTCCCTTATCCTCCCGCTGTAGGAAAACCCAACTCCTCCTCCAGCTCCGCCCATTTTCCCCCTCCCTGACTCTTCCCAATCCCTCTTGTCCTTTCCATTTGTTCACAAACGAGAGACAGAGAATTGCAGTTAGAGTCTTAGCTCAACCGGCAGGCCCAACATACCGCCCAGTTGCCTGCTTATCAAAACAGCTTGACCCTACCCTACGTGGACGGCAGCCGTGCCTCCGGGCATTAGGGAGCGCGGCTGAACTCGGGAAGGAAGCCCTCAAACTCACTCTATGCCAACCTGTTACCGTATTTTCCTCTCACCGCCTTACAGACCTGCTATCCCACCCAGCTCTCTCTCCACCTCCTGTTCATCGAGAGGACGGCCCTGTCTCTCCAGCTCTCACCGCGCCTCAACCCAGCCACCCTCCTTCCAACACCCACTACAGACATAGAGCCTGCCCTCTCTTGCCCAGAAGTACTAGACCTCCTGGGTCAGCCTCTAGACCGTCTACTAGCTACACAGACTCCAAATATGCTTTCTTGATTGTTCAGGGCCACTTGGCTTTGTGGAAGGAAAGGGCTTCCTCACTACTAAAGGTTCACCTGTTGTTAATGCCTCCCTCATTGCCAAACTCCTCCAGGCCACAGACCTGCCCACTGCCATAGCAGTGGTCCACTGTAAGGGTCGCCAGGCCTCACAGGACACTATCCCGTGGCAATGCCCAGGCGGATGCTGCGGCTAGAGAACTCACCGCACAAGCCCCTCCACACCCCATCCTCTTTCTGACCACTGATATTCACCCCACCTATACCCCCCGAGAGTACTCCACTCTCTTTCAGCTGGGTGGGCACCCAGGAAATGAGGGGTGGGGTGGGTCTTCCTCAATGGAAAAATAGCCCTACCCCAAGAACAGGCCACGGCTCTTCTCTCTGAAATTCACCAATCTTTACACATTGGTCCAAAAGCTCTGATGAGGTTTCTAGACCTCTTGTTTATTCATCCCACTCTTTTCCAAGTCATCAAGGAAGTCCACTCTAAATGTGCCATTTGCTCCAAGACATTTATTTGCCCAGGGAGGAACGAACCCTCAGGTCCCGGGCCATCAACTACTTGGACACTTCCTGGGACAGGATTGGCAGGTCGACTTTATGCACATGCCTCCCCACAAGATATTCTGCTACCTTTTAGCCTTTGTTGACACATTTTCAGGTTGGATTGAGGCCTATCCCATGACAAGAGAAACAGCGGATACGGTAGCCGACTCTCTCCTCAACCACATCGTCCCATGATTTGGGCTGCCCTCCTCTATCCAGTCGGGAAGACAGTCCCAGTCACTCTCCTACAGCCTGGAGACCAGGGATTACTTAAAGAACTCCAACCTGGACCACTCCGGCCCAAGTGGACGGGGCCTCATACTGTTATTCTAACCACCCCCACAGCAGCAAAATTGGTGGGTCAGCCAGTGTGCATCCACCTCTCCCACCTTAAGCCAGCCCCTGCCTCAGGAAAGTGGTCAGCGCAGCCCATAGGAGATACCCGAGTCCGCTTTACTAAAACACCAAGTTCTCCCAATAAAGTCTCTACAAATCCTCCTTCTCCTCCTTCTTGCTTACCCATCCCTGCCAAAAAAAACCCCTCCTAACCTACAAACCAAATACATCTAGAGATTCTTTGTACGTGAAATATATTGCAGAAATGGACAGGTAAATTCTCACCCTGTCACTTTTGTGGACTGCCCTCCCACTGGTTACTCTACAGCCATCCGTCTCTCTGCTCCCAAAAGTAGCTTTAGAGGGTTAGACTGCTGGTCTGCCCGATATGGATTGCACATTCTCTGCTTCCTCTATGACCAGACAAAAAGTAAGTGCAAACTCTGGCCAGACACATATAGAGGCTGCCCCTTCCACTATTGCAGATGCCATACATGGAATACTCTCCAGTCGTGGTGCATTACCATTTATGATCCATGGGACTCTAGATGGGAACAGGGAGTGAAGGGAAAACTATACCAAAGCCTCTCATATTTGTATCCCCAGAGTTCCATTGAAATATACCGAACTCTTGTTCCAGAACCATGGAATACAACCCTATTAACTGATACCATATTAACACAGGAACAAGGTTTGCAAACACAGATCCAACAAAGAAAACAGAGTGCCCCCTTTTCTTGGCTAAGCCTCATACACCAAGGAATTCAGTTCTTCAATATCACTGACATAGGAAACATCACCGACTGTTTCCTGTGTGCTTTTCTTGACCGCTCCCCTGTTGCGGCAGTTCCCATACCCACTCCCCTCAAGGTCACGAACTCCCCGACACCTTTTTTCCTAAAGGATGTACCTCCCTTTCAAAACAATGAACAGTCCCAAAGTATGTTACACTACTGCAGGCACTTCCTCATGCGACCAGACCGTGTAGACGTTGGGAACCACTACCAGCCCCCCAGGGTACATTTTTCTGGTGCAATGGAACACTACTGTGGACCATTAACTCCTCCTCAGCCTTCCCCTGCTTCCCAACTGTGCTGACCCCACAGCTTACGCCAAGACCCCACCACTCTTGAAATAACCCTGTGGTGGCGTTCCCTATTTTTTACCACCCTGGCTCCGGTCCTAGGGCCAATCATAATAATCTACATACTATTAATGCTTGGCCCCTGTTTCCTGAGATTCCTCCAGGAAAGAATTCACGAAACTTCCAGGGTTACTTTTCACCAGATGTTGCTTCAGACACAAACTTCCTCACCCCTCCCTGGCGAACTAGAAACAGCTGACCTCTAGGCCCTCCCCTCTACGCCCATGTGACAGCGGGAAGTAGCCAGATGAACAGGACACCCCTTATCCTATCAAAGAGGTCGGAATGTTAGGGTGGGCGGGGATAGGAGGAAGCTCCGGCTGGACTTTGCCAAGACGGACATCCTCACAGTAACCTGAGTCCAAGGAAGGGACCTCCAATTCTGTATTTCCGCTTTCTTCAGAGGGGACCAATCCCTAGCTCCCACGAGGAGCCAACGAAAATAAAACCCCACAACATTCCCTGCTTGGGTGTGACTTCTCCCGGCCTTATCCTGCAGACTTGAGGGAACCTCGCCCGGGTGCACAAACCCCAATAAAGCTCTTTATTGCCTACTTTATGGCTGATTGGCATTTCTTTCTCCGCAGAGCCTAAGAAAACCTCTCACTAACCTCTTTACATCTTTCCCACGCCCTCATTCTGTGGCACTGATTTTTATCTTTATCAGGAATTCCTAAGGATCTCTTATTTTGTGCTACTGACACACACTGAAAAGTGTAAGAATTTTTGACTATTTATGAATCCAGTGTTACCAGTTTCCATTTGCTCTGCTCTGCAAAAGATCTATTAGAATCCTGAGATTTCACCTGACATTTTGACTTTATTAATGTTTTTATTAGCATTCCCACATCCCTGGAATGCACTGTAACTTGGAACAGTGTTTTATATGCAAACAATTAATTTCTTCTGTACCATTCACACATTTAATTTTTAAAAGATTCGAGCCCTGGCTGGTGTAGCTCAGTGGATTGAGCGCGGGCCTGCGAACCAGATGGTCGAGGTTCGATTCCCAGTCAGGGCACATGCCTGGGTTGCAGGCCAGTTCCCAGCAGGGGATGCACAAGAAGCAACCATACATTGATGTTTCTCTTTCTCTCTCCTTCCCTTCCCCTCTAAAGATAAATAAATAAATATTAAAAAAATAAAAAAAAATTCGGACAAATGTGTACTACTCTTCCCCAGAACTTTCCAAAAGTATATGAATTTCTTGTAAACCAACATCTGAAATATGAAAGTAATGAGAAATTCTTTGCCAGTAAAATGCCCTGCAAAATACTACACAGAGGAGTGTAGCGTAGTAACTGAAGAAAGTAGAGTGCAGTGCAAGTACTGGGGTAAAATAACATTTTCAATGTGGGTATCTCCAACAGGATACTTTATAAGCATAATGCATTTTAGATATTGCAAAATCTCAAAGACTAGCATACATAGATATACAAAGTGCTAGTACACAGCACTTTCCTGAAAAGTGCATGTTACTGTAGGTTGCAATTTTGTAGATTCTGGTTCTGAGGTTTGGGGAATATTCACATGGGAAATGGCATGAAAGAATAAAGAGAATTGTAAAATGCTAAATGGCTTACTCTTTCATTGATCTATTTAATAAGAGTTACTTACCTATATAATTTCTTCATGCCTCAGTGGAGGAGTAGGTTCCATAGGATACTTTTATGTAGTAAATAAAAAATATTAATGCATGTCAGTGCATGCTCAAAATTCCCTTTATAGAACACAAAGATTTTAACTGTATTTTTTGATTGAGCACAATGCCTTAGTTATTTTTCTATTTTTAATTTAAAATATTGTTATTTCCACTAAAGAGTATGTTTTCTAAATTCTAGGCAGATACCTTACTACTTTGATGTGTCGTGCCTAGTTCTCAAAATCTTTTTTTGTTATTCTCACTAGAGTACATGGTTGTTGATTTTAGAAAGAGGGGAAGGGAGGGAGAGAGGGAGAGAAACATCAATGTGTGAAAGAAACATCCATCTGTTGCCTCCAGCACGTGACCCCTCCCGGGATCAAATAAGCAACCCAGGCATGTGCCTTGACCAGGATTCAAACCCACAATGTTTCAATTTAGAGAAGGACACTCCAACCAACTGAGCCACACCAGCCAGGGCAGTTCTCACAATCCTTTTTACATAGTAAATCATTCAGGTAATATTTTTCCATGGATATATTACTAAAAATTCCAAATAATGATTTCTTCATGTTAGAGGTTAAAAAAGATGATTTTTTCCGTCTTCCCTCTTTCCTTTCCTCCCTCCCTTCTTTCCTTCCTCCCTTCCTTTGTTTCTTCTTTCCTTTATTTCTTCTTTTTTAATCAAAAGGCTCAATTATTTAAACATATATGATGAAACTCTAGTTCAAAGGTAATCCGGGGTTCACACTGAATTCTGACTCTTGGGACAGACAGTATCATGAGTACCATTATATTTCAGGTAGGATGAGTTTGTCTGAGAAATCACCCATCTATTACTTTAAAAAATCTTTCTTTGAATACCAGATTAAACACACATTCTAGATTTTAAATAATAGGATGATAAATATCCTTTAATATTCACTTAAACACATATAAACAGGTCTCCATATATATATAAAAGAATATATATTCTATATATTCTATATATATAAAAGAATAGATATTTTTGTACATGAGAAGGATAACGTGCAAAATCATCTGATTTTACTGAAGTAAAAGTAAATGATTGAATCAATCCTGCAGTATCAAAACTTGCACTTTTAAAAAATATATTTTATTTATTTATCTTTAGAGGGGAAGGAAAGGAGAGAGGAAGACAAACATCAATGTATGGTTGCTTCTCGTGCATCCCCTGCTGGGAACTGGCCCCTGATGGGAACTGGCCTGCAACCCAGGCATGTGCCCTGACTGGGAATTGAACCGTGATTGTCTGGTTCACAGGCTCGTGCTCAATCCACTGAGCTACACCAGCCAGGGAAAAAATTGCACTTTTAAAATAAAATATTTCACCCTGACTGGTGTAGCTAAGTGGATTGAGCACGGGCCTGCAAACTAAGGGATCATGTTTCGATTCCCAGTCAGGGCACATGCCTGGGTTGCAGGCCAGTTCCCACCAGGGGACTTACGAGAGGCAACCATACATTGACATTTCTCTCCCTCTCTCCTTCCTTTCCCCTCTAAAGATAAATAAATAAAATATTTTTTTAAAAGAAATGATTTGAAAATAAAACAAAATAAAATAAAATACTTCTAGCTATACTGCTAAGTGAGTGGAAAGACAACTAAATGTTAGTGCTGGTTGTTTCTAGGTGGCAGGATTTGGAAAGTTATTTTTCTTTTTCCTTGTCCTTTTTCTAAATAGGAAAAATGTTGCTATTTCAATAAAAAGCTAACAAGAGAACAACAACAAAATTCACCTGAAAAGCATAATACTTCCATTTTGAAAACAATTAGATGACAATGATTTAAATATAAAAGAATATAAAAAACAAATATAACAGGAATATCAAATACTGATCTGGGATGATGAATCCCAGGTGTATGATTATAATATATATCCTCCCAGGGGTTTTTGTCCCTTAATCTATCTATCTATCTATCTATCTATCTATCTATCTATATACATATACACACATATGTGTGTGTGTGTGTGTGTATTTATAATCATATATATACTGATCTTCCCAGATCAGTATTTGGTATCCTTGTTATATTTGATCTTTTTCTTATAGAATCATATGTCAGGGCAATAGAGAACCATCCTTACTGGGCTATTAAATAATAGCCCAGTAAGGATGGGCTTACTGTGTAAGAACATAAGAACACTCACTTATTCCAGGTAGCTGAGCTCCTATTTCTTCCTTGGGAAACATGGCCCGCTGCAGTTTCTGGAGCATTATGTTTTCCAGATAGGCTAAAAGTTATGTCATGCTGACTGTCTCCCTTCTATATCTATAATAATGCTTGCCTTGTACCTTTAGCACTTGATCAAGCTTTTTTATGTAATTTGGAGGTTAATATTCCCAGTAAGTCCCTCCTTAGGAGTAAGTTAGAGGCTTAGGGAGCCCACTAAGGTACTAACCCCTTCTTGCAGTTATACAATAAGTAGCCTAAAAACATTAATGCACTTCCTTAACCACCACACTCATTTCCCAGGGAGAGACTAAGGCACAGGAGAGAATATGGCCAAATATATTTTATTTTATTCATTGGGTTTATAGTGCTCATTACCCTCTAGGCACACATAAATACTGTATAAAAATTTGGTTTGGATAAAGTCAGCTTTGATCAAGAAAATGATTGCTGATGAGGTTCAAAATCCACTTACACTTTTTTGTTAAGGTCTGGCTCCTCTATTTTGAAACCTCTACTGCACAGTCATGAGCTCAGAGATGACAGTTACAGAATGAGATAAAGTGTTTGTTCTTCAGCAACTGCAATGATTTTAAGGTCCACTATAAGTCCTTGATTTGAATGAATTTCTCTTATTCTTACCAGTGTGCTGTCTCATTTGCTACCAAGAGATTTCCTGCTGGGCTGGAAGGGCTGATCCTATTTGAGTATTTGGTGTCACTGAAAGCTGTCACAAAGCAGGCAGAGTCTAAAGGGTTCTCTTCCAGAATAAAAATAATTACCTTCATTTCTACGACACTGTTCTGACATAGGTTCTTTTTCAAAACGCCCCCATTTCTTTGCTGTTTTATTTTTGTCAGTAAGCTAATAATATCTTGATGAGGCCAGTGTGACCTAACTTTTCGATTTCTTATTTAATAACATTTTCACAATCTTCTTTTATCCTTACAATTTCCAGTCTGACTGCTGATGTTTTTTCTCCTTGTAATTGTCTGCTCAATACAATGATGGCAGTTTGGTTTCTTTTTTGTTAGCTGCACATTAATGGGAATATCTGGAGCAGTTTTACACAGCGTTCTCTGCTTTTATGTTTTATGTTTTTATGAAGTAATATATTAGGATCTAAAACCCTGTTTATCAATAAAGATTATTGTCTTTTTTTCATAGTATGAATGCACCAGTGTGGAACTGCTGTGCACTTTGATTTGTAGCTTTGGTGACTGATTTATCTGCAAAGGGGTTGGACTAACAAACTCTTCTGAAAATGAGTTTCTCTAAAAAGGCAGTATCCAGTGAGGGTGGAATTCAGAAAATAACTTCACCAAAGACTTTTTTTCCTTTACTTTTTCTTATCCATAAAAGAGAAAAAAATCTACCTATTTCACTTTCTGCCACCTTGAATGGGTTTTATTTATTTATTTATTTATTTATTTATTTATTTTAAAAAATTTGATTCTTGTTCAAATACAGTTTTCTGTGTTATATTCCCAGCCCTGCCCCCCCCAGTGCTCCCCACCTCCCTCCCATTTCCGCCCCCTGCCTTAGTTATTGTCCATGCATCCTTTATACTTCTTCATGTCAGTCAATCCCCTTTTCCCCTGTGAATGGGTTTTAATAAAGGAAGTAAGCCCCGAATGGTGTGGCTTGGTGGAGTGAGTGCTGTGGCTTGGTGGAGTGAGTGCTGGCCTGGGAACTAAAGGGTTGCCAGTTCTATTCCCAGTCAGGGCACATGCCTAAGTTGTGGGCCCATGAAAAGCAAGCACACATCGATGTTTTACTCACTTTCTCTCTCCCTTCCCCTCTGTCTAAAAACAGATAAATAAAATCTTTTAAAAAATAAATAAAATAGACTTCCACCAAGATGGAGGCATAGGTGGAAACACTGTGCCTTCTCCCACAACCAAGTTTGAATACAACAAAGGTTTGGAGAAACAAAGACACAACCAAAGGACAGAAAATTGAATTATATGGAAGTCCGACTACCTCTAACCGTTCACCGGGGACGGTAAGAGGGGCGGAGCCAGCAGCGAGCAGGGTCGGGCAGGACACGGCCCCCGACCCAGGCGCGCAGGCAGACGGGAACCAGTTGGGGTGCGGGGCAGACCGCGAGCGCATATTCGCGCACAGTGAGACAGACCACGCAGGCCCACGGGGGCGAGGGCTGACAGTGGTGGCACACTCGCGTGCAGTGGGACGAAAGGCGTGGGCCTGGTGACGGCAGCAACTGCGGCACCGGTGAGGGCCGTGGCGGCAGTCGGCGGACAGGACGCCATAGTCCCTCTTTGACCCCGCACCCACATACAGCGTCACAAACCAGCGACTTAGTTGCCCTGTGGCACCGGTGAGGGCCGGGGCGGCAGGCGGCAGACGGGGCGCCAGAGTCCCTCTTTGACCCCGCCCCCACACACAGCGTCACAACCCATCGACTTAGTTGCCCTGCAATACCAGTGAGAGCCATTGTCCCTCTTTGACCCCGCCCCCAAATAAACGTCACAACCCAGCGACTTAGTTGCCCGTTTCTAGTGAACACTTTAGGGCTCTGATCCTGCTATGGAACAGGCACAAACAGCCCAGAAGATGGCGCAAGAAGAACTCAAAGTCCCAGAGCCAATAACTAAGCGACCGAGAAATTGCCAGCCTCTCAGAAGCACAATTCAAGACACTATTTATCAGGATGCTCACAGAACTGGTAGATTATAGTCACAAATTAGAGGAACAAAGTCACAAATTAGAGGAACATATGAAGGCTAAACTAATTGAAATGAAGGGAGATGCACAGGAAACCAATAGTGATGGAAAGGAAACGGGGACTCAAATCAAGGGAATGGACCAGAAGGAAGAACAAAACATCCCATCAGAAAGGAATGAAGAAATGAGAATTCAAAAAAATGAGGAGAGGCTTAGGAACCTCCAGGACATCTTTAAACGTTCCAACATCCGAATTATAGGGGTACCAGAAGGAGGAAAGAAACAGCCACGAGTGGAAAACTTATTTGAACAAATAATAAAGGAGAACTTCCCCAGTCTGGCAAAGGAAATAGACTTCCAGGAAATCCAGGAAGCTCAGAGAGTCCCAAAGAAGTTGGACCCAAGAAGGAACACACCAAGGCACATCATAATTACATTAGCCAAGACCAAAATGAAGGAGAGAATCCTAGAAGCATCAAGGGATAAGGGGACAGTCACCTACAAAGGAGTGCCCATCAGACTGTCAGCGGATTTCTCAAAAGAGACCTTACAGGCAAGAAGGGGGTGGAAAGAAGTATTCCAAGTCATGAAATCCAAAGACCTACAGCCAAGATTGCTTTATCCAGCAAAACTTTCCTTTAGAATGGAAGGACAGATAAAGTGCTTCTCAGATAAGGTCAAGTTCAAGGAGTTCATCATCACCAAGCCCTTATTATATGAAATGTTAAAGGGACTTATATAAGAAAAAGAAGATGAAAAATATTAACAGTGAAAGAACAGCAAACACACAGTTATTAACAACCACACCTAAAACAAAAGCAAACCAAGAGGACAGCTAGATCAGGAGTGGAACCATAGAAATGAAGAACACATGGAGGGTTAGAAACAGGGGGTTGGGAGGGGGAGAAGTGGGGAGAAGGCACAGAAAATAGCATAGACAGTAGGTAGAAAATAGATAGGGGGGAGGGCAAGAATAGTGGGGGAAATATAGAATCCAAAGAACTTGAGACACGTGGTTATAAACTAAGGGGGGGAGAATGGTGGGGGAGGGAGTGTGCGGGTGGAGGGGAATGAAGAGGAGGAATAGAACAACTGTAATGGTATAATCAATAAAATATATTTAAAAAAATAAAAATAAAAATAATAAATAAACAAATAAATAAATAAATAAATAAATAAAGGAAGTCTCACCATGCAGTGGAGGGAAGGACACTAAGAGATAGAAGACTTAGTTTCTGGGCTAGGTTTTATCTATCTATCTATCTATCTATTTACATTTATTTTTTTTAGAGAGAGAGGAAGGGAAGGAGAAAGGGAGGGAGAGAAACATCAGTGTGTGGTTGCCTCTCACATGCCCCCCACCAGGGACCTGTCCTGCCACCCAGACATGTGTCATGAATGGAATAAAACCAGTGACCTTTTGATTTGCAGGCCAGCACTCAATCCACTGAGTCACACCAGCCAGGGCTGGGCTAGGTTTTATGTTTGTCCTAGCTCTATTTAACCTTACACACAAATTATTTAATATGTAGACTTTAACTTGCACATTCAAAAATAGGACAGCTGATATTATACATTCCTATCTCACACAATTCTGAGGGTCAAATAAAATTTAAACGTGCACGTGAAAAAAATTGAAAAGCCTAAGGAGCTCAACAGAGGTTAGTCATATTTATTGAATGTAATTGTTTCTGTAATTCCATAATTTAAAGGAATTGCCAGTTTTCATATCATTTCATTTATCAATAAAAAGTATCACAGAACTCTTCATTATAATTAAGGTTCAGGAGTCTCAATCTCACCTTTCAATTAGGTAGGAAGTAAATGTAATCAAAATAATGTTAAGTGTTTAATCCTTTGGTCTTGTGCACATATAAGCTACTCACAGCAGCTCATTCATAATGGCTGCTAAAGTTTAATCACACCAATGCACCACAGTTTATTTGTTCAATGCAGTTAGCAGAAACCAGTGTCATTGGAGTTAATGATACACTGCTGCACCCATGATCAAGTTTCTACAAGATGTCATAGTGACCAGCCTTTTAATCAATTTCCTAAAAAACAAAATAAAAAAAAAAGTGTTTTTCTATGGGTGTAGATTCAGGGCATACAAAGAGCCATACATAGAGCTTCTAAGTAGAGAGGAAAACTAGTTCAGAATGAAACCCTTGGCCTACCCTGTACTCTAGACCAGTGGTTTACAAACAGAGCTGACCATCAATATTTCCTAGAAAGTGTGAAAACATTAGATTCCCAGACCCTTTCCCCAGAGAATCTGATTCATTGTGTATGGTACAGAGCCTGATAATTTTTGCTTTTAAAATCTCCCCAGGAAATTGTGAGAATCAACCAGATTTGAGATGCACTAATCTAGGTTACCATGAGAGGCATAACGGGAGGTATTTGTCCTCAACACTGTGCTCTTCAGAGGCAATTGAGTCCTTAATTGCAGTTTTACAGTATAATTGCATACTCCATTATGCTTCTTTACTGTGACTATAAACAGTATCTCATTGTCAGAGACGAAATCTTACCTCTAGGACAGTGATGATCCAACTTTATTGTGCTTTAACATCATTCGGGAAGCATGTTGAATATTCACATAACATGATCCCCACTCCCCAAGATTTTGATTCACTTAATTTGTGAGAGGAATGCAAAATTCTGCATTTTAAACAAGTATTACAGATGGTTCTTATACACATGATCTAGGGGATTGCACTTTGAGAAACACTGGCTTAGGCAGCTTTCTATATCAACTTAAATACATTAAATATGTTGCCTTTACTATATATGGTTATATTTTTAAATTAATATTTTATGAATATACACATTCTCTTAAAGATATACTAATTTTTTCACATTTCTTACACATCGTTCTTGTTTTTCTCTTCAATATGGATCAGAATTAAATGGGTCTTTTTGGATTGACATAGGACAAAGTTGAAAAGCCCTGCTGGATTCTATTTTTGGATCCTTAGCATTGGATACTTACTCTAATTTAAGAAGAGTGCAGACCTGGCTGGTGTAGCTCAGTGGATTGAGCAGGGGCCTGAGAACCAGACGATCGCGGTTCGATTCCCCGTCAGGGCACATGCCTGGGTTGCAGGCCAATTCCCAGCAAGGGCCAGTTCCCAGCAGGGGACGCGCGGAAAGCAACCATACATTGACATTTCTGTCCTTCTCTCCTTCCCTTCCCTTCTAAAGAAAATAAATAAAAAATTTTAAAAAATGTTTAAAAAATTAAAAAAAAAAGAAGAAGAATGCAAATGGATCAATAAGGATTACACGTATGATCATTTGGCTCATTGGGACAAAGGAAAATGCTTGAGTTGTCTCCTATATATTTTATCCTGAACTAAATAAGCAGAGACATTGAAATTGAGAACAGCCCTGGCTGGTATAGCTCAGTGGATTGAGCATGGGCCTGTGAACCACACGATTGTGGTTCAATTCCCAGTCAGGGCACATGCCTGGGTTACAGGCCAGTTCCCAGCAGGGGACTCACAAAAGGCAACCATACATTGATATTTCTCTCCTTCTCTCCTTCTCTTCCCCTCTAAAGATAAAACAAATACATTTAAAAAAAAGAAATTGAGAACAAACTGACAGTAACCAGAGGGGAGGTGGGAAGGGATAATGCAGGTGGTGGGGAATAGGGGGAAGAGTTTTCAGGAACAACTATAACGGACACATGGACAAAACCAAGGGCAGGTTGGGATCAGGGATGGGAGGTAGAGATGGACAGAGTGAGGGAAGTTGGAGGAGGAAATGGAGACAACTGTACTTGAACAACAATAAAAAAAGAAAGAAGAAAAAAAGGAAAAAAAATAAATATAGCTTCCAGATCACCAGAACATAGTCTGAAACGGGATCAACAATTCTTTTAGCTTGGTCCTTCTGCTTTGGAACATGAACAGCTAACACAGAACACATTTTTCTATCAGTCCAGTCCACATCCTTCACGTGATTTTTGTTAATGTTTTATTGCCAGCTAAGTTGTGGTTCTACTTGGGTTCAAATGGTACAGAATATATAAAGAAGAAAATGGAAACCACCTGCAATTCCACTATCTAGGGGGAACACTATGAATATTTAGTGAATTTCATCTCTCTCTATCTAGATAAATATGCACCTATATAAAACAGAGCCATTGTAACACAATACATAGGGTTTAAGTGTTAAGTCAAATGCATTTTTCCATGTCATTAAATATTTGTTTTAAGCATCTCAGAGTTTTAGTTTAATGGTCACATAGAGCCATGGAATAAATAAAAGACTAACCCTAAAAGTAGATTAGGCATATTTATTTGTGTTCACTATTTAATAGTTCCTACTTCATAAGGCTGTTTTGACTATTAAATGAGTTAATATATATTTGGCACAAAGAACTGTCTGGCATATAGCAAGTGCTCAATTAATGTTGACTATTATTCAAAAGCATTTTGTGTTTCTTTATATTAGCAAAAGTTATTAATGCCTTAGATAAGCAGAGGACATTATACTTATCCTGATTTTTCTCATTGAACCAGAAAACCTGAAAATTAATGAGTATAGAGAATTATGTTTTCATGCATGCTAGTCTGGAAAATATAAATTCATCTCATAAAAAAAGTCCAAAGATCAACAAAGGTTTTCACTGTTAATTGGAAACAAAGTGTCACTGGTATCTTGATTTAAAGAGCACTCAATTGTGATTAGCTAATAAAAGAAAAAAAGAAAGAAAGAAAAATAAAGGTTAAAGTGAAGTTATTATTAGCCCTATTTCACTAAAATCTTTTCTTCATTGCCCATGGCACCAAATAAAATTAAATATAGAAAAGTTTCATAACTCATGATGACATTCTCAGTGGTAAGATATTTTAAAATAAAAAAAATGCGTCACTGATAGCATACTTCAAAATTATTAGATGTAATATTTTTAGAGCCAAAAGCGTTTAAATTTTAAGTATTGAACAACTGGAGGACTAGAGACTATTTATGGATTTAGAAAGATTTAGTCACTTTCATAAGTTAAAATTCTCTCTTTAAGCCACCTGTTCTTTCTCTCTCTTTAGAAATGGTTTTGTTAAAAATACTCTCAAGGTTCTGGCTGTTTTCTGTTCTAAAGAAACCATATCAAGAGCAAAGTAAAATATTTCTCTTAATTATTGGTAAAGACTTTGGACAAGTTCATGGACGGACAGTTCACTAGTTTGTTACAGCCTTTCCGATAGCATTAGAAAAAATGGTCTGGAAAATCTCAGAATAGACACTGCCTAAAATAAAACCAAGCAACCGATCTAAGTTCAGTGAAATGCTAAGAATATATGTTACCTGAAACTTTAGCTTAATGGGTTCCTTAATTAGGGGAGACATAATTTAAGGTGCTAAAAGTCAGGTGGTTGAGTATTTGAATTATTGTGTGTTTACATCCATTTAACTAGAAGCTATAATTATCAATTGAGGGAAGCCCAAATTAAAATTCTTCTCTGACTTCCACCACAGCTAAAATATTTCTGAGGAAGTAGTAATGATGTGCTTTCGTTATATGCTTCAGACACATTTATTCACAGACACAGTTTTTCATTCCCATAAATGAGAATTCAAGTAAAATGAACAGTACTAGAAAAGACAATTGTTTAAAAATATAACATTAATTTTTTTACTGTTTATGCTACTATAGTCTGCATTTTCCCCCTTTGCCCCTTCCCCCCAGCTCCCCTTCCCACAGGCAATCCCCACACTTTGTTTATGTTTTGGGATGATGCATATATGTTCTTTGACTAATCCCTTCACCTCCTTTCAACCAGCCCCAACTTCCTGTCTTGCAGCCAACAGTCTATTGGTCCTTGTTTCTGTGCCTCTGAATCTATTTTGCTCGTTAGATTATTTTGTTCCTTAGATTCCAGTTATAAGTGAGATCCTAAAAATGTAGTATTGTTCAACAAACAACAAATAATAGTTTCTGGTTACATATATTCTTTATTGGCATAGTGTATTTAATTTTAAATATGTGTAATATATTTCTAAGTACCACCTTTCATTTAACTCGCTATTGTAAGTTACCATAAAAATGAAACTGTGTAAATGATGTTTACAAAGAGTTATACAGCAGTTTGGAAAAATGCATAAGATATGCAATGTGTGAGGGGAAAAAGTGGAACACAGTTGCATATAAAGCATTAGTTTTAAATTTCCCTGTTTTTCCAATTTTCTACAATGAGCGTATATTATTTTTATAGTTAGGAAACATATTTAGATAGTGGAACCCTAGTCAACTACCTACAATTCAGGTACAACAATTATAACACTCATACTTTGTTTATCTTATGATCCTATGGATGTATAATTTATTATTTCAGCATTTCACATCATGGAACCCAACTTAGGAAATACATTTATTATCTACCCTTTTATATTAACAATGATAATCAAGGCAGAGCCCCCTTATGAAACACATTGTTAGCCTTTAGCACGGTGGGTTACACAGAAACAAGATTTTTTTGCTTGTTACAGTTATTAGCTGAAACCATGAACTGCAATTTGTTATTAACTAAATAAGCAAGCAAATGTTAGTACTATACCTGTTTTGTCAAGATCCCAATGAACTTCGATATTTTTTCACACATGAAACATTGGCCCCTGAGTAGAAAGAGACGGGATTTGCACAGATCCCCTGTCTATCTGCTTAAACAATGTGCTTTCCATCAACCAAAATCTCTTCATTTCATTCTACTTTATGACTTTTTAAAAATCCAGTGTTCCAAGCCCTGGCTGGTGTAGCTCAGTGGATTGAGCGCGGGCCTGCAAACCACATGATCGCAGTTCGATTCCCAGTCAGGGCACATGCCTGGGTTGCAAGCCTGTTCTCGGTTCCCGGCAGGGGGACCCATGAGAGGCAACCATACATTGATATTTCTCTCCCTCTCTCCTTCCCTTCCGCTCTAAAGATAAATAAAAATAAATAAAATATATTTTTTAAAAATCCAGTGTTCCAACTTTTTACTCACATTATAATACTCAGCTATAAATTTTCCTTACATTGTAGTATCTCATACTAAGTAGGAGTTACATATTCTTTATTCCTCCTTCTGAATGAGACATGCTTGTGTTTTAGTGTTCTTTCACTAGGGCCCTGTCTAGCATTTTCCTCCATATGTCTGACAGGTAAAAAACAATGGTCCAGTTTCAAAAGAAACATACTGCATTGCTCAGTTGTGATATTTAATTAGTTTATTTGGTTTTTTAAGATTTCATTTATTTATCTTTAGAGGGGAAAGGAAGGAGGAAGGGAGAGGAATATCAATGTATGCTTGCCTCCCATGCGTCCCCTGCTGGGAACTGGCCTGCAACCCAGGCATGTGCCCTGACTGGGAATCGAACCGTGATTGTCTGGTTCACAGGCCCGTGCTCAATCCACTGAGCTACACCAGCCAGGGCAACAATTTCTTAATTGGGGTAGTTCTTGGCCTCAAACATGAAGTTAATGATTATTTATAGTCATTTAATCACTTGGAGTTCTCATTTTCATGACATTTATGTGTTCTAGGTATAAATTTGTTTTCTTATTTTGTTATTAATAAATATTTACTTGATACCTGGTGCTTTGCATTTTATATATTTCAATTTCAGCAGATGATAGTATTTATCCTGGGGTAGAATTACATGAGCTTTCAACAAATTATTATGTGAAAATCTGTACTTGAAACAGTAACAATGGCTTCACAGAGTAGAGGTTAATCTTAGGAAGATGGTAAATACCCTCTTTAAAGAAACTTTAGGAACTCTAGGTGAGATCCCATATGGGTATGATGAATAAATCAATAAAAGTTATTGGTGACATACCTACTGTGTTCCATTCTATTTTGGAACACAAGTGGGGCAAGACAAGAGCTGGGATGGATGTTGAATACTCCGGAAACTGGTAGTGTCCCCAAGGCACTTACTAGAGTGATTAGTGAATGGTACACAATAGAATCAAATAAGCTGATAAATTGTGAGGTACCGGGAGAGACTGATATATCATAAAGCCAGTGAACCTTAAGCTTCAGGCACCCATACTAGAATGGGTCCCTTGGAAGGTTCCAAGGGAATTGTATTAGTTTGCTAGAGCTGCCAGTCTAAGTATCACAGACTGGGGACCTAAACAACATACATTTATTTTCTCACAATTCTGGAGGCTGAAAGTCAGAGATCAAGGTGTCAGCAAGTTTGGTTTCTTCTGAGGCCTCTCTGTTTGGCTTGAAGATGGCTATACTTTCCCTGTGTTTTCACATAGTGGGTGTCCTAATCTCCTTTTTTTGTGTGTGTAAAAACAAGTCATATTCGATTAGGACCCACCTATATAGCCTCATTTTTACTTGATTACCTCCTTAGAGAACTTATCTCCAAATACAGTCACATTCTTAGTTACTCGGGGTTAGGACTATAGGGATACACAATTCAACCCATAATCCTTTGCCTTCTGCCCCACAAATTCATGTCTTTGTAACAAGCAAATTACATTCACCCTGACGCAACAGCCACAAAACCCTTAACTCATTCCAACATGGAGTCTAAGTAAGAAGTCTCATCTAAATCAGATTCGTGTGAGACTCCAGGTTTGATTCATCCTGAGGCAAAATTCCTCTCCAGCTGTGAACCTGTGAACCAGACAAGTTATCTGCTTTCAAAATACAATAGTGGGCCTTGGCTGGTGTAGCTCAGTGGATTGAGCTAGGCCTGCGAACCAGTCAGACCAGTTCAATTTTCAGTCAAGGCACATGCCTGGGTTGCAGGCCAAGTCCCCAGAAAGGGGCATGTGAGAGGCAACCACACATTGATATTTCCCTCCCTCTCTTTCTCCTTCCCTTCCCCTCTCTCTAAAAATAAATAAAATCTTTTACAGGAATCTAAACAACAAAACAAACAAGCAAGCAAAATGTAACCAAAGACACTGAAACACAGAACGTGCTGACAGGGTCTAGAGGGGAGAGGGGAGAGAATCACAGGGGAAAAGGGGAAGGACTCACATGAACAAGTATAAAGGACACATGGACAATAACTAAGGTGGGGGGCAGAGATGCGAGGGAGGTGGGGAGCACTGGGGGAGGGCAGGGCTGGGGATACAAGAAAGAAAACTGTACTTGAACAAGAGTTAAATAAAAAAATATTTAAAAAAATTAAATCTTAAAAAAATACAATAGTGGCACAGGCAGAGGATCGACATTCCCATTCCAAAAAGAAGAAATTGAAAACAAGAGACAGATTGCAAGTCCCAAGCAAGTCCATCTAGCAGGCAAATGTCATTAAATATTAAGGCTCAAAAATAAACCTCTTGGGCTTGATGTTCTACCCTCCTGATCCACCATAGTGGCAGCCACACTTCCTCAGCTCTGAGATATGGCCCTGCCTCCTTGGCTCTGGGTGTCTGCCTGACGACCCCTTTAGAACTAAGGAGGAGAAAGCTCTGTTCCCTGGGCTGGCGGGCCCTTGGCCTGCAGTAACAGTGGCAGCTCTCTGACCTCTGGACTGCCTTCAGGATCATTTTTTCCCTTTAGTCAAAGGATACAGCATATTCCCAGACAGCTGTATTGGCTCATCTTATAGAATCCCAGCAGTCTGACAGCATTCTTTCATTTCATCCTATCTCTGTCCTTTTCAGGCAAGACTGGCAGCATTTTTACTGGTATAACCTCCTCTCTAATTTCTGACTTCTGCTGAGATGGTTGATTGTATTCTTGAGTCATGTGCTATGATCTCTTGAGCAAATGGCTGTCCACCTACATCTTTGATTTCTCTCTGTAGCATGTTGGCTGTCTGTCTCTCTGTCTGTCTGTCTCTCTCTCTTTTGCAATATGGATAGTCTAAGAAGTTTCCAAGTCATGAAGTTCAAGTTCCTTTCTGATTAACTATTCCTTCTTTAATTTGTCTCTCTCCTCTAGCATTTTACTACAAGCAGCAAGGAGAGACAATGCCATGCCTTTAACACTTTGCTTATATTGTGTTAGCCAAAAAGTCTGCTTAGTTTTTTTCTGTAAAAAAAAAAGATTGTTAATTTTCGCCAATAACTTTATCGATTTGGATATTTTGAGTATGTCAGCTATTTCCCATGTGATAGAACATTGATTATACTCAATTAATGTCTCAATTTGTCCGCTATCAACTTCAACTGGTCTACCTGACTGTGGAGCATCGTCCAGTGAAAAATCTCCAGCATGAAGATTTGCAGACCACTTTTGACATGTTCCATCAGTCACAGCACCTTCTCCATACACCGCACAATTTCTTTTTCTGCATTTCAGTTGCATTTTTACCTTTCTTGAAATAATAAAGCATAATATACTGAAAATGTGGTGTATTTTCTTCCACCTTCAATATTAAAATGGCAGCACAAATATTCACCAATTTTAATAAGTTTTTTTTTAAAAAATGCACACTGATATGACAGCTGTCACCATACAATCTAACAAATTTGTTTCAAATGAAGTTAAAGACAACTAAGCACTACTAGAACCATCTTACAGAAAAATACAAATGTACTCTTTGGCCAACCCTATAAATACCCTCAGCTAAATATCCAAGTTCATCATTCTACTTGCCACAAAATGCCAGAACACAATTTAACCAAGTTCTTGGCAGTTTTATAACAAGGATCACCTTTCCTCCAGTTTCTAATAATACATTCCTTGTGTTTACCTGAGACTTCAATAGAACTTTTAACATTCATATTTCTACCAACATGCTGTTTGTGATGATATATGTATATGTCTAATATTATAGAGCTTTTCTCCACAGCTCTTCTCTTTTCTTTTTGACTCCTCGCCGGAGTTGCCTTTAACACCCATATTTCTACTAACCGTCTCTTCAATGCAATCTAGCTTTTTGTAACATGCACCTCAAACTCTTCAAGTCTCTGCCCATTGCCCAGTTTCAACACCACTTCCACATTTCACCTTTTTCTACCCACCCTCTTTGCCTTGTATATACTAGAGTTGGAGGAGTTGTAAACATATTAGGGATCTGGATAGGAGAAAGTCGGTTTGGAGATCACTTAGTTTGGCTTTAGGAGGATTTATCTATGTGGTCACAACCAGCTTTATGTATAGTTATTACTAACTGCCCCAGGGTAGGAGTGGCTTCCAGGAATAATTTTAGCACCTTCTAGGCTTACAAGATGAAGATGCAAAGTTGAAGCTATGTTGTGATATGAACATGACCTATACCTCCTGGCACTGGAAATATAAAGGCAATGAAGGATAAACAAGATTTGAAATGTATGAGGCTATATGCTTACTTATGCAAAAGTCTTCCAAATGTTACATGTATCATTTTTGATGAAAATTCTACAAAATACAATTTATCAAAAGTTCTGTGTGTAGGGCATTTATGTATGAGGGGCCAACCCCCCAAAACCCAGAATTTATTTATAAAAATGTGTATGTATTCTTACATGTTAAACTTCAGTCACCTTCAAAGTACTCTCCATTTGATGCAATACACCTATGGAGATGTTTTTTTCCAGTACTCAAAACGGTTTTTGAACTTTTCAATTTTGATGTTTTTTAGTGCCACTGCTGGTTTGTTTCACCTCCTCCACATCAGCAAAAAAGTCCTTTGAGGACTTTTTTCATCCAGAGAAACAAAACAAAGTCACTGGGGGGGTGAGATGGGGTGAACAGGGAGGGTGCAGCATGGGGGCCATGCAACTTTTGGTCAAAACCTGATGAACACTCAGCGGGGTGCAGGCAGGTGTGCTGGTAAATCACCCATCATGAAATGGGCAAATGCGTTGTCTTCAAAACAAAGTCATTGAAGCTGAACACAGTCTCTCACAACAAGGCCAACTGATACACTGATATAGATGGGTTCCTAGAACACTCACCTAGCAGGGGAAGTGTGTACTACAAGGGACCCACCCTCCAGAGGATAATTCCAGTTTTTTGGGGGGTCCCCCCTTGTATAGCAGCATTATAAACAGTGAGTATAACTGTATGAAGTTGCATGCCTTATGCATCTTTATTAACAATATAGAAAAGGAACTAATTTTGATCAACTATGTAAAAGACTAAACTATCTTTCTATTTCCTCTATATACAATAAAATTCATAAAATAATTGTCATATGAAGAAGTGATCTAGACTACACATCCAAATATGATTGGGTATGTCAGACAGTTAAGCCATAAAATATGCTATATTTCTTGATTTTTGTGATGCGTGTGGTATTTATCAGTCACTTAAAATGTGTAATTTTTTGTCTAATTATAAACAAATGTTCACTTTTGACCCTAACTGTATATTCTTTTTCTTAAAGAGGATCCCACAATTAGTGTATAAGTTCAGTGCCCACAAAATTTAGATCTGCCTGAATAGAGACTATTCATGCTGAAGGAAATAATAGGAAGGAGAGATCAATAACAATTGGGATAACCAGGGAAAATTACTGGTCATTTTTATGGAAAGAAATCAATTTTGTTTTTTAAACACTTGGGTCATCTATGTAGAGAAGCTTTGTTTTGTGTATTTTGCTTTTTTTTTTTCCCACAACATGAAACTTCTTGTTTTGTGGGCAGAAAGTTGGTACTATATTCAGAGTTCTTAAGAATTATTAAGCCTTTATGAGACCAATCATATTGTGGTAAATGATTTTTTGCTACCTGGTTGCAGGCATTTTCCCTCTATTTGCTAGCACAGAGCCTTAATCTCATTCCCAGGCCCAAAGAATGAATGATGACTTGCTAGAGAGTGATCTACATTTAGGCATGTTACCCAATTCTGGTGAGTAAAAGTAGAAGGCTGATGGGAATTTCTGGGAAAAATATTTATCTGTAAATAAGGGCTTTTACTGTGTGCTGGGCACTCTGCTAGGCACTAATGATGTGTTGCAGAGAAAATTTAGTGAAAATATTTAAATGTGAAAATTATTGTAGTACACAAAAACAGACATAGATGCACTACATAGGCACATATATCAGGAAGAAATTTGTCATTTCAAAGCTAGTTTTGTTGATTCATTTATGACTTCACAAAATCTCATTATGGGAGTCTGCATGTCAGTTTCCATTTGGTCATAACAATGATATAATAATGAGAATAACATTTTAAAATGTTTGATAATTACTGGCCAACACAAGACTAGGAGCACTACAATAATTTGTGAGGTCTCCATGAGGAGTTTGTCTTAAATACAATTTATCTTATTTGGGAATGAAAACTACATACACATGTATATATTTGAGCTTCTGAGCATGTTGCTTTGCAGTATGAGTAAGATCTTATTGCAGCATAAATGAAGATCTATGAAAAGTATATTAGTCTAGATATTACTGTAATGTGAATAAAGTATTAGGAGAAAATGAGAATAGGTGATGAAACAGTCTATGGGCAGATGCATTTAAATTCACAGTTGCTGATTGTGGTGACCAGCCTTCAATAGGACTTCCAATGATATCCATCTCCTGGTATTCTCACCCTTGTGTAGCCCCTTATCACAGGGTACCAGAATTGGCCTGTGTGACCGATGAATAATGATTGTAAATTGCTGTGGCTTCCATCTTGGATATGCTCTCTGCTCTCTCTCACTTGCTCTACTTTTCTTTTCCTTGGGTCACTTATTCTTTGGAAGGCCATGTCAGAGCAAGCTAATGGAGCAGCCCATGTGCTGATAAACTGAAGCCTGTTGCTGAAAGCTACAAAAGTGAGCTTGGAAGTGGATTTTTCAGTTGCCTATCAACTCTTCAGACACTACAGCCCTAGCCGACATCTTTACTACAACCCCATGAGAGAAGCCCTGAGCCCAAACCACCCAAGTATCGTGCTCCTGGATCCCTGATGAACAGAAATTATGAGATAATAAATGCTTGTTGTTTTCAGGCTCTGTTTCATGGTAATCTGCTATGCAGTGATAAATAACTAACATGAAGATTGAGAAAATATTACTGGATGCAAACAAACAATTTCTGTAAAGTAAATCTTCAAGGAAAAGTGAAACCTTAAAATTCCTATGGCTCTTTCAGTCCTAAAAGGTTAAAATTTTTTCTAGCAATATAGTTAAAACCCATATAAGACAAAATTCCATTTTAGTCAATATTTCTTAAAAAGTATATTATAATTCTAGTCATAAAGAAATATTATGAATTGCTCAATAATATGCATTCTATGTGAAGTAAATTCTCCCTTGGTCCTACAATGTCTACAATCTTAAATTTTTGTATTACTATTATTTTTAATATCAGTTAACATTTAGATGCTTAGTACTGGTAGACATGCTTTATAGTTTCATGCTCTGATACTTATTGCCTGTAATATATCCCCATTTAATTCTCATAATAATTGCACAAGAGAGGCACTATTATCTCTGTTTAAGTTCACACTGCTAGCAAGTGGCAGAACATAACATAGATTTGAATATGTCTTTTGCCAGAGCCCAAGATTTTTAAAGAGTGTATTGAAATATTTTATATGAAGAAATCAGTGATAAAGACTTTTTTTACCAAACTTCAGTCAGGGTCCTGTAAGCTTTTTGTCGTGTTATATTCTCATTTATCCCTGAATAACTTTCCTGGATGTGAATTCTGCTCTGTCTGAAATTAACACAGCTACTCCAAATTTTTTTTAATTAGTGTTAGTGTGGCATACCTTTTTTCCCTTTCATTTACTTTTAATCTACCTGTGTCTTTATATTCAAAGTTTGTTTCTTGTAGACAACATATAGTTGGGTATTATTTTTGATCCATTCTGAAAATCTCTGTCTTCTAGTTGGTGTGTTTAGATCATTGACATTTAAAGTGACTATTGATATAGTTGGATTAATATCTACTATACTTGTTACTGTTTTCTATTTGTTGTCTGTATTATTTCTTCCTATTTTTGTCTTCTACACTGTTTTTCCTTTTGTGGTTTTAATTGAGCACTGTGTGTGATCCTGCCTTTTCTCTCTTTTTTAGAATATTGATTATACTTCTCTTTCTTTTTTTTTTTAGCTGTTGCTCTAGAGTTTGCAATATACATACATTTACAAATAATCCAAGTTCAGTTTCAAATAACACTAATTCCTTCTCATCCTTTGTATTATTGCTGCCATTCATTTTACTTACATATAAGCTTCTGTAATCAGATATATATACACACAAACAAAATTAAATGCATTGTTTCTTTTATTATTTTGAACAAAATGTAATCTGTTAGATCAATTCACAATAAGAAAAATGAAAGTTTTTATTTTATCTTGTGCATTTTCCAATGTTCTTTCTTTCTGTATGTAGATCCAAGCTTCTAATCTATACCATTTTCCTTCTCTTTCGAGAACTTTCAACATATTTGCAAAGCTGGTTTACCAGCAACAAAGTCTCTCAAATTTTGTTTGTCTGAGTAAATTTATTTCTCCTTTAATTGTAAAGGATAACTTCACAGGTACAGAATTCTAGGTCAGTAGTGTTTGTCTCTACACTTTAAATATTTTATTTCACTCTTTATTGCTTTCGTGGCTTCTGAGTGGAAGTTGGATATCTGCTCCAATATCCCCCCCCCCCGCCACCTTTGGCTTCTCTCAAGACTTTTCTTGTAGTTTTGATTTTCTGAAGTTTAAATACGATATATTTCTATCTCCATTTCTGACTTTGTTGTTATTGTTGTTATTTATCCTGCTTAGTGTTCTCTAAACTTCCTGGATCTGTGATTTGTGTGATGTTAATTTGGGGAAATTCTCATTCATTATTGCTTAAACTATTGCTTCTATTCCTTTCTTTCTTTTCTTCCTGGTATTCCTATTACACATATGTTACACCTATTGTAGTTGTCTCACAGTTACTCAGATTTCTTTGTCTGTATTTTTCCATTCCTTTATTTATTTGCTTTTTAATTTTGGAGGTTTATGTTATCTCAGTTCAGAGATTCTTTCCTGAGTTGTGCCCAGTTCACTAATGAGCCAGTCAAAGGCATCTCCATTTTTGTTTTGGTATTCTTAGTCTCTCACCTTTATTTTTCTTCTTTCTTGGAATTTCTATCGATGCTTACATTATCTGCCTGTTCTGGCATATCATCTACTTTTTGCATTAAAGCCCTCAACATATTAACCTTTTTATAATTCTTAGTCTGATAATTCCAATATTTCTGCCATATCTGACTCTGGTTCTGATGATTGTACAGTCCCTTCAAATTGTGCTTTTTGCCTTTTAGTATGCTTGTGATTTTTTGTGAAAAGGTGAACATGATATACTGGGTAAAAGGAACTGCAGTAAATAGACCTTTAGTGATAGAATGGCAAGATGTTGGGGGAGGTGAAGTATTCCATAGTCTCTGAATCTTGGTGAGTCTGTGCCCCTGACTGTGATATTCACCAGTGCTTCTCTGCCACGCACCCCTCCTCCACCCAGTATTCCTCCCTTGTCCCCTGCTTAGTTGTTACAGGAAGACTGAAAGAGTTGGGCTTGTGTATTTCTCTTTCCCTGCCTGGAAGGCAAGAGTGACCTGTTATTGGATACTTCTCCTCCCCCACCTAGGTTATGCTCTAGTAAAAGAGTTTCTCCTGATAGCCAGCCTTGTTAAAGGAACAGAATGTTCGGGCATGTTTTAAAATGTTTCTTGTTACACTCACCCTGCCAGGAGTATGAGGAGATTGTTTTCTGATATTCACTCTGAGCACCTGGTGGGGCTCCTGGTGAAAAAACGCAAAGAAATTTGAGGACACCCCTACGACTGGGTTCTCCTGGACTTTTTATTTCTCAGACTTGTCCACACTGAGCTTCCAGCAATTCATCAATTGCAGTTGAGATTTTCCTACCCCCAGTGATTCCAATAGAGGTTTTTGCTCATGGGTTTCTGCTGCTGTAAATTGTACTTCTCTGTATCCGCCTGTCTCTTCAATTTGGGGGACCTTGATTTGACCCTTGACTTTTTTCTCTTATAGATCTATGAAGAGTTTTTCTTCCTTCCTTCCTTTCTTTCTTCCTTTCCTTTTTTTTTTTTTGCTGTTGTTTAGCTTTTTACTTGTTATTAAGTTGGAGTGAAGGCTTCTAAGCTCCTCACTTGCAACACTGGAGACCAGAAGTCTTTAAAACATAATTTTCGTGTCTGTGTAGCATTTGCTTTTAGAGGCAATGTGGTATATCTCCACCAAGATTGTCTGAAACACTTCTTGTTTCAAATTCTACTTCAATAGTTCACTTCCACTCCTGGTTAAATGTATTTCATGTGTTTCAAGAAAAAAAGTATCTGATAAGGAAAACTTGAAAGAGGTTATCTTTGTCACCATGACTACTCTGGCCTGGCCGAGGAGGAGGGGAAGGGCATATTTGTGAGACTGCAGGGACTAGGCAGCAATGTTGCAGCAGGAACTTGAGATTCCCCCAACAGATTTTAAATTTCATTTTTTTTCTAGCGACAAGAGCTTCACTGTATCACAACTTTCTGTCATGATCTTACATTTTATTTTTGAGGCTGTGTAAGAAATGGCCACATGGAAAATATTTCTGTACCTTCTATGAAATCAAAGTGGAGGATATTGCCTTTCATATTCCTCCATATCTATGTCATGTTCCTTAAGTATTCATTTAATAATCTAATACCAGTAACATTTGCCTTTGCAAACAAATACTTTTGGTTTGTTTTACAGAAAATAAGAACTATATAATCCCATAATGTTTCTCATTTTATCTTTTTATTTTTTAAAGATTTTACTTATTTATCTTTAGAGGGGAAGGGAAGGAGAGAGGGAGAGAAACATCAGTGTGTGGTTGCCTGTCAAGTGCTCCCTACTGTGGACCTGGCCTGCAACCCAGGCATGTGCCCTGTCTGGGAATTGAAGCAGTGACCCTTTGGTTTGCAGTCCAGTGCTCAATCCACTGAGCCACACCAGCCAGAGTTAATTTTATCTTTTTTTCAAATTACAGAAACTTTATCATTTCAAAGAAAAGTTCAGTTTTCACATGCAATTAATTAATTTTCCTTTAAAACTTTTTTCTTTTTAATTAAAATATAGTTGACACTACAATATTATGTTAGTTTCAGGTATATAACATAGCTATTCAAATTTCTTAAAATGTGATCACCACATTAAGTCTAATAACCATCTGTCACAATACAAAGTTATAGTGAACATACTGACTGTTTTCCCTATGCTATAATTCCATGGCTTTCTATTTTTTATAACTGGATGTTTATAACTCCTATTCTTCTTTGCCCTTTCCACCCATCCTCATAGCCCCCTCCACCTCTGGCAGCCATCAGTTTATTCTCTTTACCTATGAATCTGTTTCTGTTTTCTGTCTTTGTTTTATTTTTAAGATTCCACATAGAAGCAAAATCATACAGTATTTGTCTTTGTCTGACTTACTTCACGTTGCATAATACTTTCTAGGTCCATCCATATTCTCACAAATGGCAAAATTTCTTGCTTTCTTTTTTTTTAAATTTGGCTGAATACCCATTTTATCTTTGAATTCAGAAAGATTAGCACTAAATTTAGGCCTCAGCTGCAACTAGATCAACCTTAACCTCCCATCAACATTCAGTTTTTACTAACAAATGGCATTTGATTGTCACATATAGTTTAGTATTTAAGTCAGTTCACTAATTTTAATGGATTGTAGTATTTTTTAAAGGATTTTATTTATTTATTTTTTAGAGAGTGGAAGGGAGAGAGAAAGGGAGGGAGAGAAAAATCAATGTGTGGTTGCCTCTCCCATGCTCCCCACCAGGGACCTGGCCTGCAACTGAGGCATGTGACCTGACTGGGAATCGAACAAGCTATCCTTTGGTTCTCAGGCCGGCACTCAACCACTGAGCTACACTAGCCAGAGTTGGATTGTAGTATTGATCAATATTACAAAATCAATGTAAAATGAAATAAAATATTATACCCCTTGAAATAACTTTTAAATTTTTTAATCCTTACCCAATGAAGTGTTTACTGATTTTAGAGGGAAAGGAAGGGAAGGAGGGAGGGAAAGAGAGAGAGACAGAAACATTCATCTATTGCCTCCCATATGTGCCCTGACCAGGGATTGAACCTGTAACCTAGATATGTGCCCTGATTAGAGATCAAACCTGCAACCCTTTGGTGCATAGGATGATGCTCCAACCCACTGAGCAATCTGGCTAGGGCATTTTTTTCAGATTTTTTTAGAAAAAATAATATGAAGATAAGAATGGAGAGAAAATCATTTGAATTTGAAAGAACTAGAAATGGAAATACAGATGTTTCTTTTCAAATTATTTTTTCTATATTTAAAAAAATTAATTAGGAATTTAAAGATCTGTGATTATTGTAGATTTATGCCAGAACAATTGGGAATGTCATGGCTTTAGCACTTTTATCTTTTTACCTGTAGGGCAAATGTTTCTAAAGAAGGGCTAAGCTTCTCTGTTGGTGTACAATGGTAAATAATGAGCTTACAGTGGAAATAAAAATTTTAACTTTCTGGTGCCCTTTCTTGAATACTGTACAGTCCCTAGGGGTGTTCTCCACAAGGTTTATGCCATGTAGCTGTTTTATAGGGGAAAGTACTTTAAAACTATTGCCTTCTCACACCTACAGAACTAGTATTCTTGCACTAGTAATTTTCTATGAGTTCTAATTTTCCATTTCATAGCAAACCAGTTTTATATCATACAGGAAACAAATTCAGGGTTCTTCTTTTAAGATTTGAGACAATTATCTGTACTATTTAAGTATAAAGGAAACTGTGAGGGTGCCATCAGTATTAACTAAATTGACAGAGCAATTATGCAATTTTCTGTTTCATTTGCCTTTGTACACACAGCCACAAGTCAACAGGCTCAGTTAGCTTACTCTGAAGAATTTGTTTCCTATGAAAAGTTGACTTTTAATGTGATATATTTAACAATAGAATGGAAATCTTCAGAGTGGGCAAACTTTGAAAGTAAGTATACCATTACATTTGGTGCTCAGATACTTGAGGGCAATTATGGTTAGGCTTGTTTTTGACAATTTCAATAATTCTGGCAGATTTATGTATTCACCAAACATTCATTGAGACTTCCTATGTGCTTTTTCAGTGCTAGGTCTGGGTGTACTATTTCGCTATTTAAAGTTTAAAATCTCAAGTCTTAACCTTCAACAAATTCACAATCCACTGGGAAAAGCAGACAAAGAATGAAAATTACATAACAATACCATAAGTACTGTCAGTGCTAGGGTTGTATAAAGTAGTGTTTCAAGAAAATTAATGTAGCACTTTCTAAAGCGCACTTGAGTTAAGGATATGAATTTAGTAGTATATAATAGATACTATTCATATTTCTCTGCTATACACAAGGAAACTTCAGAGGCTCAGAGAGATTCAGTAATAGCCTGGAATCAATCAGCTAATTCATCAATTGTTCATTCATTGACGCATTCATTCCTTAGAAACTGTTCTAGAAGCCATGCCTAGAAAGGTGACCAAGACAGACTGGACCCCACCTTAAGGATTTTATAAGAGATCCAGGAGTGCTGTGATCATTCAGAGAAAGAGATAATGCTACTATATTTTGAAATTCTGGTAAGGGCAGTGGGCATAAATAGTCAATTACACATTAAAGGACAGAGCTGAGTGTCAAACTGACTTCCTCCCAGCTGTCTTTGAAGGTGGTTCTCCCCCATTTTTGCAGCCAGGTTATAGAGGTGGGGAGGGCTTTACTGATGTTTATACATATAGGCCCTTTAGAAGTTATTGAATTATATTGTCTGAGTGAGAATTTACTTTTAAAATACTTCAGGACTGTGTAAGCAGTATCATGGGTAAAAGAAAAAAAAGCTAATTTTAATTAAAATCCTAGGGGTGAGTAATCACCATATGCAGTGTCTTTATTTGAAGTAACACTTTGGGGCTAGCTAATTAGCAGATGAAGTGTCTTAAATAAAACCATCACCTTAGGGTTGGCTGATTTGCACAAGAAATGTTAAAAATAATTTTGATTGGAAAAACTGGCAGTGTGAACATATGTGATTGGCTAGGAATAGTACAAAAGGACCATCCTCCTTAACATGAATGAGATGTTGGAAATCAGCAAGCCCAAAAGTCTGTGTTCCTAGGCACATAGACAATGAGCTCCAAGTCTGGAGCTCATGGACCTTGAACCTCTTCTTCACTGAAAAGCTTACTACTTGGTATGCTTGTGAGGATTCCACATTCTGCCATTTAGGGTGGAAGAATGTAATTGCATTCATTTCAGATTGAGACTTTCGTGCGAGGCAGACTTGAGAACAGAAAAAAATGACTTATTTTATTTACAGAAGGTTGCCAAGGAATATTCCTATCTTTGGTGGAATTTGTTCTAAGAATTGCTTTCTCCTGGTAGTAAGCTTCAAGGTTGGAAATAGGTAGCCTCCATTTATTTTCTAATCACTGGAGGCCACTGATATTTACCAAAAGAACCTGGCATTCACAGAATTGCCAAAACAGCTTAGGCCTGTTTGTAACAGTGGAGGACTCACTGCCAAAGGACAACTAGAATCAACTTTTCCCCAAATATTTCCAACTATTTGATCAGAATGTTGGAGATCAATGGGAGGAAGTGAATTGATGTTGAGAGATGCTCAGTTGGCTTGCTGATTTCTACAGGTTCTATCCCCTGGAGGTAAGGTAGAACAGAGCAACAATACATTGCCTTTACTCCTGAATGCCTCAGAAAGATAGTGAGAGTTCCTCATGTCAATTCAACTAAGATTCATTCTTCTTTCCTACTTGGGGTATTTGGTCATTAACCTAAATATTATTCAACCCTGATAGCATACTGAAATTGAATTCATATGGGCCTATGACTTCTAACTGGTTGTAGATTTTAATAAGACATTTCACAGCATTGCAAATTTCACTTCCACTTTTAGGGATAGTTTCCAGATCTCTACAATCATTTGTCTTGCAAATTTACCTTTTCTTAACACTTTGCAATTCTGGAAATTGTACAACCATAAAATTCAAGCTAATGATTACCTGTTACATTATTTAATTTACATATTTATTCTTTCACCTAGAAGCGACTTTCCTCCTCAGTCTATAGGAGAAATAGCCCTTAGGTAGAGGGCTTTAGCAACCTCCTTTTAATTCTTACTGTCCTAAACAGCTCGTACATGTCAATTATGATCACCCCACCAAGAAATGTCATCTCTCATTTCTTGGCTCTGAGACATAATAATATCCTATTTCTCCTACCTTTCTGTAGTCTTTTCTAGCTCCTGTTTTCCTTCTCACTCTCTATGAATGTTCTCTAAGGCTGTTTCTGATCTCATGCAATAGGACTCTGTTCGACTACTTCCTTCTTAGGATAATCTTATCGCCTTTTGGAGAGTTTCATCTGAGAGATTCATTGATAAAGTGAATAGGTAGCACACGGTGGGTGATGATTTGAATATCGGGAGCTACCTCCACCCTTCTTGGTTCTTGGCTGAGACCTCCCTGTAATAAAAGATTCACAGGAGAAAAAAACCCCAGAAGCTTAATAACATGTATACCTCCTGTATACCTATGAGACACCCAGGGAAACAATAACTTCCTCAAATGGCCCACACCATCCTCTTAAATACCATCTCCAGTGAAAAACAAAGAAAAAATGTTGGGAAGTCAGGAAGCCAGCTTTGGAAGGTTACCAGGAAAGCAGAGTAAATAAGGGTAAGATTGTTATGTAGATTAAAGTCCAGGGCCTTCTCTACCAATAAGAGTTTCTACAGATTGAGTCATCCTTTTCTTCCTCATACAGAGAGGGAAATACACTTACAAAAGGAGATTTCCCTTATAAATGCAAATGTCTCTCACATAAGGGCAACTTCCACTCAGTTTTTAGAGCTTCCCTGTGTCTGCTCTTTCTTAAAAATAACCAGCTAAAGATAATCTTGTAACAGAAGCATATATTGGGATGGCAAATTCTGCTCTCCTTCAGAGCTAGTCTGAAAGAGGAATTAGATCTAGTGCCTAGGCTTCAAACCTGAGATTTCTAAAACATAAGTAACATCAAGGGAATGGAAACTGGAAATAGGTGTAGTAGGTTGCCAGAGTAAATGTGACCGTGTGTTTGTAGATGGTGTGCGAAAGTTGTTAGAACAGGAGTGAGGCCCTGGCTGGTGATGCTCAGTGGGTTGAGCACCAGCCTGTGAACTGAAAGGTCACCAGTTTGAATCCGTGTCAGGGCACATGCCTGGGTTGTGGGCCAGGTCCCCAGTAGGGGGTGTGCGAGAGGCAGCTTCTCAATTTATCTCTCGCACATCGATGTTTTTCTCCCTCCCTTCCCCTCTCTTTAAAAATATATAAATAAATAAAATCTTTAAAATAGGAATGAGAACAAACTTCCTGCAAGCATTTGCTTAATAAGATCAGGAATGAAGGCTGTAAATATTAGCATTCTGGGAAATTTTTGCCTAGGAAAATAAAGTTGTAGATAAATTTATTATCTGTTTTAAAAACTTTCTGAAATACCATTTACCTGAATAATTAGTTGGCTCAATGAGCTTCCCTTCTCAAGTCAAGAGGTTACTCTTCAGGGCACAAAACCCATTCTCAGACTGATAGATCATTCAGTGGGCAAAGTGTTCACTTATCAAATGATTACTCAATAAGACTTACTTCAAAACTCTTGCCTGGCTATATTCACCAGTCTAAAAATATATATTACAGATTTTGTCTAATTCCAATCAGAATCCTGCACTGAAAGAAGTGCCTTGAGCCAAACGCCCAAACTTTATAAATAACTGCCTTTGATTTCCCCCTTCCAAGATACTACTAAGACCTTGCCAAGATGGTATTTCACCTAACTGCAACAAGTAGTGCATTCAGTTTCCTTTGACCAACAGATTTTCTGTGGGTGATCTTTTTTGCACTCAGCAGTCATAGATAAGGTAGTCGAAGTAATGAGATATGCATCAAGTTTTACATAAATACTGTCAGGGATAGGGAAAATTGTCCCCTCTCCTCTTAGTTCTTCTGGTTGGTCAAATAATTAAAATGAGATACAGTGGATTAACGGGACAAAATCAAGTTTTGATATATAGGCATGGGAAATTTGCATAAGCATGAAAATTCCAAAGACAGTGAGGCAAAATGAGGTATAAATGACATTCACAACTAAGGAGGGGGGAGTGAGAAAATTCAAAGGGAAATGAAAAGGGTTAAGGTTTGGTAAACTAATGCATAGTGGGCTGTCTTGAAACAATGAGACACAGAGAAGTATTTGATCAAATGGGCCTTCTAGGTTCTTACCTGGCTACCACAGCTAGTTCATATGAAAATATAGCCATCTATGATGATGGCTCCTTCCTGGAACAAGTCCTTTGTCTAAATTCTTTTTTTTAATTTTTTAAAAATTTTATTTATTTATCCTTAGAGGGGAGGGGAGGGAGAGAGGAAGAGAAGTATCAATGAATGGTTGCCTCTCGTAAGTCCCCTGAGGGGAACTGGCCTGAAACCCAGGCATGTGCCCTGACTGGGAATTGAACCGCAATCTTCTGGTTCGCAGGCCCGTGCTCAATCCACTGAGCTATGCCAGTCAGGGCTGTCTAAGTTCTTTTAGGCCATAAGGGGGAAGGACAAAGGTTCTTTCTGAGCCTTTTTGTTCCTTGTTTTCTGCTTGAAATAATCTGCATACCAGAGTGGCAAATCTTGAAGTGACTCATAGAAGATAGCCAAGGGGAACATTCATGACAGTGAGAAGATGAGCTAGAGAAGACTACAGAAAGGTAGGATACATGAGAATTTTATCATATACCAGAGCCAGAAATGGGAGTGAACTTCTTTCTTGGTGGGGTGATCATAGCTGTCACATATGGAAGGTTTAGGATAATAAGGATTACCAGAAGACTGCTAAAATATTTAAGAGAAATTTAGGAAACCTCAAGTAGAACAGTTAGGCATGGAGCACATGTATGGTTATTGTATGTGAACAATGGGTCTATACTAAAGCTAATGAAATTTGAGAAAAGAAAGTGCAAACATCTACTATAGGTGAAAGGAGCTCCAAGTAAAATTTGTATTAGTGAAGCTTCCACTGGAATGGGGCAGTTTCAAGATATTAGAGACATGATGCAATGGTTCAAATGATGTACACTGGAGGTCAGTCAACCTTTTCTACAAAGAACCCCCCTGTCTCTGGCACGACTTTGCCATCATAGACAAGAAACAATTGGGCATGGTTGGATGTGTTCCAAGGAAACTTTATTTACAAAATTGGACTGCAGGCTGATTTGGCCTATGGGCTACAGGTATGCAGGCACCTGAATTATACTAAGAAAATGTTATGAATCAAAAGAAGCCTGTAGTAAGTTAAAATACCCATAATAGTTGTCAACATGAAATAAATTCACTAGAACTGAGCAACACTCCAAAGCGTTCCTGGAAAATGCTCAGAATGGCAGCCTCTGGAGGCAACTCTCTCTTTCTCCCTGAAGAAAAATATTACAGAGCTGAAGCAGGTATCTGATCTATAGGCATCTTTATCGCCATACTGGATCATCCTATGCTGAAATAGAGAAGTCTTTATGGGACATATTTTGCGTAAAATATATGTTTCCCAAATTAATAGATTTTGTTAATTTAGAATTTTAATCAATGCATGCTAATTTGCTATTCAAATCTCTTGAAAATTAGAATAAAAAAGTGAAGATAATTACTATAAATTAACAAGATACTTAAATTAATCCATTGAATACTTCTAGATTCATGTTCAGACTTAAGTAACATTACACCTCAAAAGAAGTTTGGATAGTGTTATTTTCAAAAGAGAAGTAAATGGGGGACAAAACGGATGCCAATGGATGTGCCTCAGCTCAACTAGAGAATTAACAATTGAACTTTGTGATGCATTTTAACTTTAATAATCTATTATCCATTCAAGTTGCACAAACTAAGTCTTACAAATATGTGGTTGTAGTGTCAATACCAGTGTCAAAGCAAAAGTATATAAATATATTTATCAGTAAAGTCATAAAAGTGCTCTCTGTTGGTCTTTCTTATTTATTTGATCATGAAAGTGTATTATAACATTGTGCATACCTTCTACTTACTATAGATCATACACTTTAGATTATTTTATCACCTGCTTATACTTCTTATACTTTATTTTAACTTAGAATTAGGCAAAAAAAAGCACAAAATTTTAAATGTATTACATTGTAAAATTTAGGCCTCGTGCTTTATATTGCAACAATGCATTTAGCTCTCACACCAAATCCTGTGAGATAAGTACTATTATTATCCCTATACTACATATAAAGAAAGTAAAGCACAAAAAGATTACAAAACTTTCTAATACTAATGGAGCTCATAAGTAGTAGAATTATGAGCTGACCAATTCTATTTGCCTCAAGACCACAATCTTTTAAATACTGTAATAGGTCATCTCTGAAGAAGACTACTGAAGGTGGAGGTGCGGAGTGCAGCGATATAACTACTTTAATCACCTGCGAATCTGTACTGCATTGAATGTGCAACATTTCCCATGGAGGTGAGTAATTTTTATCCAGGAAATTATTGTATCATTTGAAAAAAAATTAAAATGTAATGAAATATGAGAATTTTTCAGAAGGTATCCAGCTATGTAATGTCAAAAATAGAGACATTTATAGCAGAAGATACAAGAAACATTGTACATAGGACAAGGATACCTTAGTCCCCTTCAAAGTAGGCACCTTGGGACCTCACACAGTTCTCCCAATTGCCATTGGCTACCCTGTTGTATTTTCCTGAATCTCATCGATGGTCTGAAATCTCTTCCCTTTCAAAGCTGATTCTAATTTTGGGAAAAGCCAGAAATCACAGGGTGCCAAATCTGGGTTGCAGGGGAGGCTGAGTCACCTGGTGATTTGATGTTTCACAAAAAAACTGCAGGAGATATGATACATGAGGGGACACATTGTCGTGATGAAGCTGCCAATCACCACTTCCCCATAGCTGCAGCCTTCTGAATCATCCCAATAGCTTTCATGGAGGAATGTGCATGCTTAATGCAAAATTTGATGCAGATTTGTTTCTCTACTCACTCAGACATTTTGAATGCAACAACCACACAGTACACACGCTCACTCAATGGTGTCTACCACCCCAACTGACGAGTACAATAAAGTAATCATTGTTCACACATGCTCATTCCAGTTCATTCCCCTTGGCTGCCAGGTTACGTCGATGTTGCACAAACTGTTCTTGTTATATTAACAATGGCTGGACTTTTTCTGGACAGACCTTGTATAGAAATAATGCATAGTTTGAGAACCTTTTGTAAGTGTAGTTAATGTAAACCTACCACCAGGCCAATCATTTCAACAGTATGGAATGGGCCTACCAGAATTCAGGAGTATATCTTTGTGAACCATTGTACTAAACTCTAAAGTCTGAGAGAAAGGACTAGAATCTTGTTCACTTTTGTGTCTTTAATGTCAAATACAAAGCTTATCATAAGTCAGAAAACACTGGATGTCAAAGGGAAACTGTTGTTGACCAACCACTCACCATTTGTAGAATGTTGGGTCAATCATATCCCTTGAACTTCAGTTTTATTATTTCTAAAGTATAGTTGGTTACTGGGTAATTTACAGTTGAAGAAGATACATATTTTTCCCTTATGCAGCTTACCATCTGATGTGTGGAAGACATACCTGTGATAATATTTACCTTACCATGCTCACACATTTGATATAAAAGGTCAAATAAGTTATAGTATGTATTTTACACATTGTACAATACAAAGATTAGCAGCATAATTTTGATCATATAAAGTTGCTTTCATCTATCTATTAGCCTGATTTATTTCTATTTCAATTGCAAGAGAAAGAAATCTAACTCTAACTAGCTTAGGGGGAAATGAATATATTGGACGTATATAGGGTAACTCTTCGAATCAAGGAAGGAAGGGAGAGAAAGAGGAAGAAAAAAAAGAGAAAGAAAAAAACCTGCCAGGCTAGGGCAGCTCTAGGAATTTCAGGTATGTAAATTAGGATCTCAGTGTCATGGGTCCTCTTTTTCCCCTTTTCTTTTCCTCCTGCCCTTCTCTCCCATTGGCTTCTTCCAGTATTAGCTTCCTCCTCTCAGTTTTTTCTGCTTCGTTGAGAAAATACCCTCTGGCAACCTTAGGGTCACATCTTTACAGTTCTTTGATATAATTTGCAGTTACTTGACTCAAGAGAGACACTTCACTGCCTCCAGCTGAAAAGTCCTGAGGAAAGACTCTGATTGCATGCAAAGATGACATGGTCATCCCTGGGCCAACCCAGAGATGGGTTGGGCTGCTGTGATGGTCTCAGGCTGAGTCAAATGCTCACTTATTTTTTAAAATCCTCATCCTAGGACACACTTATTAATTTTATTATTTATTTTTTTTTATTTAAATTTTTATTTAATTCTTGTTCAAGTACAGTTTTCTGTCTTATATTCCCAGCCCTGCCCCCCTCCCCAGTGAATTTTAGAAAGGGGGAAGGGAGGGAGAGAAAGAGGGAAAGAAACATTGAGGTGAGAGAGAACACCCATCTGTTGCCTCTCCCATGTGTCCTAACTGAGGACTGAATTCTCAACCTAGGCATGTGCCCTGACCAGGAATCAAACCTGTGAACATTCAGTTTAGGAATGTTGCTCCAACCAACTGAACCACACGGGTCAGGGCTCATTTTTGTAAGAAATAAGGATGGAAAAATATCCTGAGTAGACAAAGTCAATAATTACAACAATATCATAGCTTCATTTGCTTAATGCCGTATCTATTAAAAATACTAATTTATTTGTAGAAAGGCTAAGATTCTCTGCTTCTCTTATTCTGGTGATCCTTGCAATGAGAGTGGATTAGATAATTTGAAGAGCCTAGTGCAAAATAACAATGGGTCCCTTGTTCAAAAAGCAAGGAAAAAGGTATAAAGGTACTAAAACATCAAATTTTTACAAATTTTAAAAATACATTTAATTACTTATAAGACACAATGGGGCAATGGCAACACAGGAAAAATGACATAACCTTGCAAATTACAAAAAAAATTCTGGTGTAATAATTTTATATAATACCATAAACAATAATACAGATGCTCCTTGACTTATAATGGAATTATGGATACATCCCTACCACTTGTAATTTGAAAATATAGTAAGTTGAAAATGCATTTAATATACTTAAAATGCATTTGATATACTGAACATCACAGCTTAACCTAGCCTACTTTAAACATTCTCATAACACAATATCCAAAACACAGGCAACACCGTGGGTTGTTTACCCTCGTCAGTGAAAGGCTGACTGGGAGCTGCATCTCCCTGGTGCTGCCCATCAGCATAAAAGAATACTGTACTGCACACTGTTTGCCCAAGAAAAGATCAAAATATGAAGTGTGATTTTATTGCTTTCCACTATCATAAAGTTTAAAATTCATAAGTTTAACCATCATAAGTTGGAAAGTGTCTGTATGTTATTAACCTGAAATCTCCATTCATTGAAAGATTTTTCTCTTTCACGTTTCTGTAAATTCATTTATTAGGTCATCAACATATATAATTTTAGCCACTCTTTAAATTGCTGTGAACAGTTAGTTGCTCTTGGTAAATGCAAGATTGCAAATAATTTTTGATAACATTTTAGTTTGAGAAAGATCTTTCTGCTGATGCAACTGTTAAGAGTGTTATAGAGGTCATGACAACATGGGGAGGGATAATTTCTGATAAATTAGTTCTAAATGCAGGTTTTAGTATATCTAAAGCTGATACTTTCTGCAGAACAATTTTTCTAAAAAGATTTAACTCTTCATACAAATCAGTTTCATGTAAGTCTGAATTTAATTTTAAATGTAAATTTATATAATGGCATTTTAATGGTTCCTCTGACATTTTTTGTAAGTTGTTATGGTTATAGAAAAAACTGAAAGTGTTTTCATGATTTGCATCTAATTCAAAATGTCTGTTTATGTATTCTATTGCTTTATGTTCAATTATAAGAAAAATTAATTTAAAAATTTTCTTCCCCATTAATAATTAATTCATGTGAAGCTTCAAATAAAAATAGTGGTTTTTAAATCGAATTTATTTACCAAGCCTGGGGATATTTCCTTAGCAATGTTGCAGCAATTTTCAAGTGCAGAAACTCTAAACACTTTAAAGATTTTAATAATTCCTTGATATGCTTTATTGCAATGTCCATGTGTATGCTTTTATTTTGCAATAATTCACTGGCAAAGTTTACTACCTCAGCTCTTGCAGTTCCTGCTGATAGATTTCATATTTGTATAGATGCTGCAGGGATGGGATGCCAGAATGAACAGGCAAGCTGACCTCCCATTGCAGGTCTCAGATTTGGGCCCCCAGAGAACTCCTCCTTTTTCCCATGTTATAGCCACTGTTACCACCACTGTTACTGCCACCACTACAGCTACCTATCTGGTTCCACTGACTCTGATAGGGTCCTGCAGAGCCCCAGACTTCCCTAAGCTAAAGAGTGGGTCTCAGGCAGCCAAGTGGGGTGCTCATTGCGTTCGTTCCTGAGCCTGAGCTTGTGGCATGCATGCTGTTCCCAAGAACATCTCCTATGCTGATGCCCGCACTCCACTCTGCCTTTCCATGCGACTTGCAAACCATAAGGCGAAAGGCTCCAGTATTAAAAAATGTCATAATAGTGACCACATACCCTTAAAGCAAGTCTGGGGTCCCTTCTGAGATCAGGGCCTTTTTTCTACACAGGTCTTAAGTATATAAGGCCCATCTGGCTTGCAAGATGTGCTGGCTTTGGAAAATAAAGTCTCGGTTCATTTTCCGAATAGGAAGTTGCCCAAAAGTGCTCAATATTGAAAAAAGACATGAAAAAATTGTCTCGTTAGGTTTCACTTATACTCACTTGCACACATATACACATATCACATTCCTAAAAGAGAGTCATGCAACAAGAGTGAAGGTCATTATGTGTGATCCACTCTTTTCTTTTTCAAAACATTGGTCCTGACCCACTAAAAGAATACAATTTCCTTGAGCTATGACCAGCTCATCCTGATTTGCCTAGGATTTCCCTGGTTTCAGCACTGTAAGTGCTGTGTGTCAGGAACCCCCCTCCACTCCTGGGAAAGCCAAGCAAGTGGCCACCCTGCCTGCACGTCATTATCATTTGTTTACAACACCTCCTTGCCTTCTTTTCAAGGGATAGCCTGAAGGCATGGTGTAAGCAGTCCACCATGAACTTTTTTCTGACCTTTCCAGGCAGAGGTAAGTGCTCCTTCCTCTCTGCTCCAATAGAACACTTTTATGGGATTTACCACATTTTCCCCTTGGTTATCTTTGGCATTAGACAAGAGTTCCTTATGGCAGGAAGTGAGGTTTTTATTCACCTTTGTTTTCTTTGTGCGTAACATGGTTCTTGGTACGTAATAAATAATCAATAAACATTTATTGAAAAAAGAAGTGAAGCACTCTGGATCTAAAACTGCTCTTTATCATGAGAATTGGAAAACAACTAAGCACCAATGGTCAATAATCCTTCACTTTGTTAGAAAATCAGATTGGATAGTCTCAGCTTCCTTCAGAAACACTAAACAAATCGACCTACCTTCTAAATGTTGAGGGTGAGTTCAATTAATTCTTCATTTACTAGATTCCTTATTTCACCCTAATCTTCTTTTACTTAATGGGATATGTTTTATTTAAACTAGATTTAGGAAATCCATTACAGTCCACCAACAAAATGGCTTTTTTTTTTTGATAACAGGTTTCAGTATCACTGGACATTGTTGTGGAACTGAAATGTTTTTGGAAATATAACACTATTATTTGCATATGATACATTAAGACTTTTTTCTAACCATATTGATGTCACTCTAATTGAGTTTGAAGAACAGAGACAGAAGATTAAAGTTTAGATTTAGACTCTGACAAAAAATAAGTTTTGTTTGAAAATGTCTAATGCTGACATAAGGGCAATGGATATAATCAGTTTATTCAGTGTGATGAAAAATCTTGGCTGAAAGGCTTTGATTTTATTGAAGAAAATGAAATAGTGAATGAATGCCTTGGTTTACATGAAGAAATTCAGCTTTTTGCAATGAAATGTATGATCTCATAGATTATGATTTGGTTTAATGATTTACTCTAAAATTGTCAATTTAGAGTTCAACATTGTTATGATTTATGGTATTGAAAAAATGTAAACATATGACATTAAAAGCTGTTTGTGTAACCTGAGGAGATATGGAAATTTGCAGTGGTCAACTTTTTAAAAATATTTCTGATATTACACTCTAAGTCAGCTGTTACTGGACTATTGCAATGACTCCTGATGCTAACTACCTGGAGTTAGGCCAAACTTCACAGATTAAGGGAGCAATTTTCCCCAGACTGGCCTCACTTCAGATATCAGCCACCTGCTTGGGGCTTCCCAGGCCATGCACACTTCTAACCAACTGGCTGTTAATTCAGAATTTCCCACTGCCATGTCAGGTGCAATAATTCACTGGAAGAACTCAGAAAGCCCAGGGAAGTGCTATACTTATAAGTACAGTTTATGATAGCTAAAAGGATACAAATCAAGACCAGCCAAAAAAGGGATACATATGGCAAGATCTGGGAGGGGCTCATATGAGAAGATTCCAGTGTCCTTTCCCAGTGGAGTCAAGATGTGTCATCCTCCTGGCACATCATATTGTTCACCAGGGAGGCTCACTTGAGCTTCAGTGTCCAGACTTCTTATTGGAATTTCATTATATAAGCACATTTCATTGAATCACTGCCCGTGTGATGGAACTCAATGTCCAGCTCCCCTTACCTTCCCAGAGGTCACATGGTGTAAAGTGCCAGACATCTAAACACATAGCTGGTCTTTCTGGAGTTTTCAGCTCCTACCCTAAGTCATCCCAGTTAGTTTAAATTCTGTGAGAGCCTACTATGAGTCACCTCATTAGCATAAAGTATCAGAGCCTTACATGAATAACAAAGAAATTATTATCTTTTGGATATTTCAAGAATTTAGACGTTACCTCCCTGGAAATGAGGAAAATGTCCAACCAAATTCTTTATTATACAACTATTCATTGACACGTTGCAAACTATTAAGGTGTTTTTTTTTTAAGATTTTTAAAATGTACTTATCTTTAGAGGGGAAGGAAAGGAGAGAGGGAGAGAAATATCAATGTATGGTTGCCTCTCATGAGTCCACTGCTGAGAACTGGCCTGCAACCCAGGCATGTGCCCTGACTGGGAATAGAGCCACGGTTGTTTGGTTCGCAGGCCTGCGCTCAATCCCCTGAGCTATACCAGCCAGGGCCAAACTATTAAGATTTTTCTGTGCATACAGGTGAGCATTCTTTATCTGTGGAGCATTCATGCTTTATTTTTATATGTTACAAACAGTACAGCAAAAGGAAAGCATTTTATCCATAAGCTGTTACAACAACACATTTTGTTGAGTTTAGGCAAGGAAATAAGGATCTGGGGCCACTAAAGGTTTGTCCTTTATCAGTATCTTTCTTTTCCTGGATAACTATCAGCACAGCAAAACAGCTTCCTGAATGCTTCACATTGTTCCATCTGTGTAATACCACTCAAGGTCTTGACATACATATGCATTGTGCAACTGTTACTGGCGATGTGTTAGACCTTGGTTCTTGAGTTTTACATATATTGGCTAAGAAAGAATTCAGAGCCAATAACTCTAGAAGTTCATTTATAAAGTCACAGAAATAGGAGAAGTGAGCCAATAGGGCTGTGTGGACTCAGGACACAAGTTACAAGGCAAAAGAAGGGCCTTTGATACGTACGAGAGAGAAAGCAAAGGTACATACCTGAGAAAGAAGGCCCAGGCATACAAGACATAGAGAGGGAGAGAGAGTTGGATCCCATGCTATAAGGGTTTTTATCTGTTTCCTAAATTGGGATTTGAGGGGAGGTCTCAGGGTAGAATTTCAACAGAGTATTCATCAGCTTTCCAGGTGTGCCCTTTCAGGATCCTGGTCTCTACCTCATTGGTCACCACTAGGGTAGGGGGTCCTTAGTCATTGCAGATGGTCCTGATTGAAAGGGTCAGGCCAGATCCCCACCCCCCAGACTGCTAATGACCCAGTCAAGCCAGTTTCCAACTCTATGGACTGCCTATTACTCAGTTGTCCCCACTGGCTTGATAGCCTGAGGCTTGATTGAAACTGTCTCTCACCCTGCACAATAGACACCTGACACCAGCCACAATGGCTGGTGGCCAGACTGACCCTCCTGTACCTGGGAACAGCCCAGCCCTTCACCTAACCCCTTTGTCCCGGCTCACATCCTGGAACCCTGAGGCACCCGCCTAGAAAAACAAGAGACCAACCCCTCCCTTATCCCTTCACAAACCCTGAGCTTTTTCTTTTAAAAACTCCATTCCTGCCTTCCCCTGGTGCTGAAGTTGACCCTGACTCAGGCCACCTCTCACTGCAGCATCAACTAGAAGCACTTGGATCAGGTCACCCCCTTCCTCCCACCTGTATTTCTCACGCATTTCTAACACTGATGTCAGCCATGGCCTCCCTTTGTCTGGTTTTGCTGGTCCTTTGGGCTTGGAGCTGGAACACAATTGAGGCCTAGATGTTTTCTCTAGCTTCATCAAAACTCTGTCTCTGGTCAATAGACTTGAGGCTTTTGTCCTAAGATTATTTGATGTGGGTCCAATCCTCATTGTCCTGTGGGCTTAATGCTTGAGGAGTAGCCCTGCAAAAGGCTTGTATGGGAGTCCTATGAGGCTATTCTTCAGTTCCCTTGCTCCTCCTCCAAGGGTGTCTAAACTGCACTGATGGGGACTCAAATGTTGGAAAATTTTTAGTTTTAGGTAATAGCTAATAAGCTAAGTAATCAATGTATGTAAAAAGCTATTGTTTCAGGAACTGAAGGTATGACCCACCTTAACTCCAGGAGACCATAAGCAGTTCCACCGTTGTGCCTCGGGAGGACAGCAAGCAGTCAGGATGGCATCTGAGTCATTGTGCTCCAGGGAGAGATGCCCACCGCTCAGGACACGGCTAAAGACCACTACCCAGGACGCAGATGAAAGAATGCTGCAGCTTTTCACCAGATTAACTTTTCCCTGAATTCTGAACCCCTTATCTACGCTTTTCTTCTCTCCATATATAGGGTCAGTTTAAAGTGGAATTTAAGGTGGTCTGCTAGGGTACAAACCCACCGTCTTCTCAGATTACCTGCCATCTGAATAAAGCACCCATAAAGATTCAATCCCTGTGTCTGCTTATTGGGTCTGGCAGGTAACAGGCAATACCAATGCTGGCTTTTCTGGTTTCAGCATGACTAGCAACATATTGGGGAGGAAAGATCACCTCGTGGGTGAGGTCCTAGCCTATAATAGTTGTTTTCTTTAGTTTTTCCCATTGTTAGGCACCTGAGACTTTCCGCCCTGATGACATTCTGTACCTGGCCTGCTGTTCCTGTTCTGCCTCTGCCCCTCTAGCTGTGTGCTCTATCATAACCACTGAAATAGGAGAGTCAGAGTTTTCTCCTTCCTGTGTTTTTTTTTTGTCCCATCTTTTCTTTTTGTAGGGGTATTTATTTCTTCAGTTACTTTCATACTATAGGGAGGAGAAAGAAGTTTTCTTTTAACCTTCTAGGCTCTAGGTTGACACTCCCCTGTAACAAAAGACAGATTAATAGGAGAAAAATGAACAGAAGTTTAATAACATGCATTCCTCCTGTATATACGGGAGATAAGGAGAAAACTTGAGTCACTTTCTGAAAAGGCCCAAACTGCCACCTTAAATATTATCCCCAGCTAACAGAGAAAAGAAGGTGTGGGGGCAGGGGTGAGACAAGTTATGGGAGGCTGTCAGGAAAATCACAGTAATCAAGGATATGATTGTTATGCAGATTTGGGTCATACCTTGTCTATGGATGAGTGTATCTAGAGTCATCTTTCTCTACCTAGTGTGGAGAGGGAGACATTCTTACACTTGGAGATTTTCTTTTTAAATGTAAATGTCCCTCACAAAGGGTAACTTCTATTAGGTTTTCAGAGCATCTCCTGTGTCTGCTGTTTAAAAAAATAACCAACCTAACATAATCCTTATACCTATGGATGAAAAAAAGTCATCTCACAGGGTTATCTGATCATAAAATTCCTAACTGGGCAGGTCATGGTGAGTAGTCACACCCCAGGCATACAGTTTCTTTATGAAAAGGACTGTTTTTGCCTTAAGCAAGCCCTGTCCAATTTTTCTGTGCATCTAGTTTAACATACCTTTGAAATGCCTCTTTTCAGAGCCTTCCTTCTAAAATGTGACCACCCTCAAAATTGCAAATAAGATAACATTAAACATTACCTTACCCAGTCCCTGCCTTGGTTTTTCCCACCTTCCTGTAATCTTCCTTACTAGCTTCTTTTATTGGCTCCAATAAGCTTTTATAAAAATTCTCTACAGGCTTGAGTGTTTCTTACAGTGACATGCCAAAGAGTCCTGTTCTGAATCTGCAAATTCTGCTCCCTTTCAATACCTTGGTTAATCTACGAAGATCGATTACCTAGGATCGGATCCCTGCTCTTTTACTCATTAGCCGAATAGGACTGGGCAAGTTACTTGGCCTGTCTTTGGCTCAGTTTTTATATTTATAGAACAGTGATAATAGTAATATTTACCTCATAGGGTTTAAGTGAGAACCAAAATAGATAATATATGTAAAACACACAAAAAAGTTGTTGCAAGATTCATTTAATGTTAGCAATTATTCTTTCAATCTGAGCATAATGCATGTTTTATATAGTAACTCAGGACTATTGCTTCTATATAATTAAAGGGTTCCTTGGAGAACAACTAGTCTAAACTTTCTCTGTAAGTTATGAATGTAGGCAACAAATCACAAATAGAAGTCCAAGGGAGACAAAATGACTTGCCTTATAAGATCATGTAGTAAATAGCATAATTGTGATCAAAATCCTCATTGCATTTTTCCAAGCCTACTGCTCTATTCACCACACTGCAATGCATCAAACTTAACGCACTTATAATCATTACAAAGTAGCACCCCCTCAGAAATGTTAGGGAAGAAAGATTGAAAAGGACTGATGTACTGATCGGCACTCAACCTAGAAGTACCTTCTCTAGAAATATTTAAATGAGCAGGCCTCAATTTCTTCAAATGTGAGTTTATGTTCATATGTTTCTGAAGATAGTTCTATTCAGATCTCATGGTGACAATATATTTATTTATTCTATTTTTGTGCTGTTTCTTTAAACTGAATCTTCTTTTCCTTGGAACATTTTAATTTATTTTGTGCTTTGGTTGTTGACAGGTTTATTTTCAATTCAATACAGCTCACTGAATTACAAAGGAAAATAATGCTTGTGAAAGTCTTACAGCACACCCACATAGCCCTTCCACCTGGCTGCTTTATCCTTTCAAATAGGGAGCACCCCAAAGTAAAAACCAATGTTGCTCAAAAACAGTGATGAAAGAGTGGTAACAGTCTGCAGCAATATCCCCATTCAGCAATTTTCAACCTTTTTCATCTCGTGGCACACATAAACTAATTACTAAAATTCTGCAGCACATGAAAAAATATATTATACTTGTTGCTGATTTGACAAAAAAAAAAACCCTAGGTATAAATTTTGATTCATTCACATTAGACAGCTATCGTTGTGCTGGCTGTTGTCACATTTTTATTTGACAACCTGAGGGAAAAGAGGTCAGTGTCCCTGACTAAATAGTCAGGTATTGCATGTTTTAAAAAATTCTTGCAGCACACCAATCGGAAATCATTGTCCTAATTCAAATGCTGTTTCAAATGCTTTTCATGGGCTATAGTGACAAGGGCTGACACAGTCCTGAGATGAACAAGGCAGCACCTTCAAAGTGGAATGCAAGTCCATCTGAGGTACTAATAAGTATTCCATAAAAATACGGGTTTTTTAAATTCAGTTTCTTCTTAAGGTGAAGAAAACTATTTGTAAATGTCCTAGAGAAACAGAGTAGCCTTCTGTTCACCTTTTGCAAGTAAAAAGGGATTGTTCCACTACTGACATATTTAAAAAATACGTTTTCCCCTTTTTTATAAAAAAGTACGCTTGAATAAATCTGAGTTGAAGATTTATAGAAACTATTTCTTGGCTTTTCAATACTTTTCATATGCTATGGAACACATCTTCAAGAACACTTTGGGAAACACTACATCAAGATCTTGATAGTGCTAAGGTTGTTAAGTTGGAGTGTGAAATTTTAACAGAAATTTTTATTAAGGCAATAGTAGATTCATATGAAGTTGCAAAGTACAGAAAAGTCCCATGTAAACTTTATATAATTTCACCCAGTGGCCATATCTTGCAAAACTATAGTACAACATCATTGCGGAGATAATAACATTTAAACAGTCAACTGATTCTATTCAGACTTCCCACATTTTATAATCATGTGCATGTGTGTGTGTGAAGTTCTATATAATTTTATCACACACAGATTCAAGTGTCTGGTGTCCATGAATTTTTATGGAGAAATTATTACTTATTTATTTCCATCACTCTGTAATGGAAATTTAACATTTCATGTGATTATCAACATAAGTAAAACCAAAAATCAAAGCCACAGTTGTATTAGCAGTACCTTGTACTTTTTCATCAATAGCAATCACATTTAATTCTTCCATATACCTCAAAATGTCAGGTGCGTCACTACTTCAAAATTAGAAAAGTTAGTAAATCTGTCAATAGATCCTCTTACTTAATGCTTTAATAAAAATATATTTTACTATGTCACAATTTTATTTTTTTAAAGATTTTATTCATTTATTTTTTAGAAAGGGGAAGGAAGGGAGAGAAACATCAGTGTGTGGTTGTCTCCCACGCATGCCCTACTGGGGGCCTGGCCCGAAAGCCTGTGCTAGACTGGGAATCAAACCCATGACCCTTTGATTCCCAGGCCAGCACTCAACCACTGAGCCACACCATCCAGGGGTACTTTGCCACAATTTTAAATAATTTGATAACTATATGTTAATATATTTAGTGTCTTTGCAATCCTATGTATTTTATATATTCATTTAAATGTGCTACTTTGAGACGAGTTTCAAATGCTTCGCCAGAGTATCAAAGGGTGTATGGCACAAAAAAAGGGTTAAATACTTCGAATATAGTGGGCGGTAATACCACACTGAAAAGAGAGACAGAAACAAGAAAAATGAATTAGAGTTTGGTGTCAAAGAATAAAAGGGAGGATTGAATTTCAAATAGAGACTGGTCAATAGAGTCAAATACCACAGAAAGGTCACATTAGAAGAAACTAGTTTTTCTTTTGTGCATTTTTGGCATTAAATATTAGAAACTAAATTACTTTTTAAAGTACAGTTAAATGTTCACAGACTATGTATCATTCTGATGATTCAACATAAGAAATTAGCCTAAATGCTGTATATGAATCCTCAGTCTACTCTGCATGTTTTAACTATCAGAAAGGGAAATTGAAAGGGTCAGGCCAGTTTTCCTACACACTGCACTGCTCTTAATTCAGTTATCTCATCCCAATTGATAGCCTGCGGCTTAATCAAAACTCTCTCCCACCACACGAAATAGACATCTGGCGCCAGCCACGGTGCTCGGTGGGCAGACTGACCCTCCTGTACCTGGGAATGGACCTGCCTATCACCTAATCCTTTGTCCTGGCTCACATCCTGGAACCCCGAGGCGCCAGCCTGGAAGAACTAGAGACCACCCCCGCCCTCATCCCCTCACAAACCTGAGCTTTTTCTTTAAAAAAACCCATTCCTGCCTTCTCCCTGGGCTGCAGTCCATTCCCCACTTAGCCTACTAGTAAGCACAGCATCAGTAAAGGCAGTTGGATCAGATCACCCAGTTCCTCCTGCCTCTATTTCCTGTACATTTCTAACATTTTGGTGCTGAAACCTGGGAGGACCATGACTGGGGGAACCCATTTGCCTGAACTCCGTATCCATACCGGTGAAATCAGCTAAGGTAAGGTGTATATCCTTCTCCCGCATATGGGCACTCTCCTTCTCTGTTCTGCTGTTGTCCTGGACAACATCTTGAAAATCCCAGTGCTGGGTGAGAGTCACTGCCTGCTGGGTCCTGGACCCTTGGGAGTGAGAAGAAAGGTGGGATGCCTCCCTTCTCTCCTCCCTTTCTCTGTCACGACTCTAAGACACTCGAGGGTGGGACGGCCCACTGTTTATCCTAGGGTAGGGAGACTGGACTTGCTTCTCTTCCTTCTCTCAATCTTACTCTTCATTGTGGGCAGGGGTTAATTGCTGCCTCCTGCAATGCTCCCTTGGGGTGTTTGCTCAAAAGTCTGAAAGATATGGGCTTAGAAATGGACTTAAAACCCAAGAAAATTATTTTCTTCTGTAACATGGCCTGACCTCAATATAAGCTGGAAAATGGGTCCATTTAGCTAGAAAATGGGACACTCAACCCTCAAATCCTCACAGACCTTGAAAATTACTGTCAGCATCTGGGCAAGTGGACTGAGGTCCCATACATCCAGGCCTTCTTTGAGCTGCGCAGGCTCCCCTCCCTATGCCAGACCTGTTCCACCTACCAAATCCTTCTCCTCAACTCTCCTCTTTCCCCAGCAGCATCCATCTGTCTCCAGTGCCCTGGAATAAATATCTTTTGACCCCTCTGGGGACTCTCTTCCCCCTATCCATTGGATAAGGCCTGGGCCGAGACCACAGACTACGAAGTCCCTGCCTCTCCTCTCCACCTCAGATCCTGCACCTCCCTCCTCTCGCAGGACTAGGTCCAGCAGACCTCAGCCTGTCCTAGAGGTGGCAGGACCAGAAGGGCCCATCTGAGACCATGTCCCTTTCTCCCTTTCAGATCTCTCCCAAATTGAACAACAGCAGGAATCCTTTTCCTCTGACCCCATGTATTTTCTCAAAGAATTTCAGTACCTTACTATCTCCCACCATCTCACTTGGTGAGACCTCTATGTCATACTCTCCGCCTGTCTTTCCTCTGAGGAGAAGGATGTGTTTGGCTGGCAGCCCAGGCTCACACTGATACCCTAAATGGGCAAGACCCCACCAACGGGCCAGTAGGAGCCACCACTGTCCCCTGTGAAGATCCTAATTGGGACTATCAGGATGGGAAAAAGGGTGGGCATTCCCACAATCACATGATTAATTGGCTTCGAGGCGGGACTGCAGGCTGCGCACACAGGGCAGTCACCTATGATAAACTAAAGGAAATCTCCCAGGGAGGAGACTGAGAATTCCTCTGCTTTCCTTGCAAGACTTCGGGAAGCCTCCAACATTTTACTAATCTGAACCCAGACTTCCCGGAGGGTATCCTACTCCTCCATATGCATTTCATCTCCCAGTTGGCTCCAGACATATGCCAAAAGCTCCAAAAATTAGAGGCAGGCCCTCAAACTAGCTACACTGAGCTAGTTAATCTAGCCTTTAAAATTTTCAACAATAAAGATGAGGAGAAAGTCCAGCAGCAAAAACAAACGGAGGAAGCTAAGGTCAAGTCCTGTAACCAGACCTACCAGCTACTTGCCTCAGCACTAAAAGAGACCCGAGATTACCCCACACAAATGGGAAAAAGCCTTCCAGGGACCTGTTCTAAGTGTGGGAAACCTGGGCATTGGGCCAAACAATGCCCAAACTCCAGGCTATGCCTGCTGTGCAGACTAGAGGGCCATTAGAAGTCCAAATGCCCCAGGGCCTCTCAAGGCAAGGGGGTATCAGTTACTCACTTGGATCAGACCCCTGATTTTTAACTCCCGAACCTTCTGGGATTAGTGGCAGAAGACTGGCGGTGCCCAGGATCTGCACATTGCCCCACCATAATCAACAGGATGGAACCTTGGGTAACTCTATCAGCAGCAGGTAAGCCAATCTCTTTCGTCTTTGATACGGGGGCCAGGTACTCTGCTCTCCCTGAAAAAGGGCCAAGGATCCATTCCTTAGTCTCTATAGTAGGAGTTGATGGCATAGTCTCACAACCATTACCCACCCTTCTCCTTACCCTATCCACTAGAGGACCACTTATTTACTCTCTCATTCTTGGTCCTTCCTTGTTGCCCTACACCAATTCTTGGAAGAGACATTCTCACCAAGCTTAATGCCCAAATACTCATTCTTTCTCCTTGAAACTCGCAGGGTATTTTCCTTCTCTTTCTCCACACCACCCACTACCTAAAGTTAAATTACTTCTGCTGGCTTTGCCTCTCCTCCCATAGCTGGGGGGATGCCCAGCCCCTACTGCCAGGTCAGTGGGATAATGTCTCTTACAATCTTGACTCCACAACCACCCACACAAATGCTTGTGGGCCTCAGGTTACCAACAACTACCACAATAAGTTACCAGACACCTTCTCTACCCATCCTTCACCCTCTAGTCAAAGGAGTAAAGGAACCCCAATTGGCTCACTTAACCCAAGCCAGTGCCAACAGAGCTTTACAATCCCACAACCCCCTCTGAGAAATGTCTCGAGACTCTCCCTAACCTGGTTACCAAACCTTGGGGTAGGTTGAATCCAAAATCCTGCAGATGAAACTGCTGTCTTATATGTTCACTTCCCAAGACCTGCTACTCTCACTGGCACAATCCCGACATAGACATCCACCTCTGCAATGGCACACCAGCCATAAAAGTTAACTTCCTCAACCTTTTTTTCTCAAGAGGATCAGTACTGTCTGCCCTGGTACCTAGATTGCACTGTGGCAGTTCATTATGGGAAAAAGTGGGCCCTATCTATTCTGAATTTATAGACAAAGCCTTCCAAAATCCCATCATTGTCCCCCTAGTCGCAGCATCCCTAGCTGCATGAGGACTTGAATACCGGGGCACCAAATATCTCGACTAGAACACTGTTAGCAGTAGATATGTCTCAATAGAAATCCAGACCATTCTGATGACAGAATACAAAATTTTTGCAGAAATCCACCACTCTTTGGGGGGTACATTGTATTTGTGGACCAGGGGCCTATTGGGGAGCCCCCTGATAAACAGGGATCTACTCCCTGGGGGACACTTTTCCTGACATATCAATCGCATGGGGAAATGCCACATTCCCCTTTCTCCTCAGAGGACAGGGGCACTTTTTCAAAAGAGGCAGCCTATTGTTCCCTGTAATAGCATTCATTACTGGGAGTTCCCCACAGCTGAGGCTGCAGTGGGTGGCACCTCCCTGACTATTCATCACCAATTATCTCTAGAAACAGCAGAGGCACTGACCAAGATGGGAGAAACCCTAGTTGTATTCCAGGGACAGCTAGACTCCATAGCAGGGGTAGCCCTTCAAAACCGGAGAGCCCTAGGCCTACGCACAGCTTCAGAAGGACAGACATATCTGCATCTCAAAGAGTGCTGTTTCTACGTTAACAAATTAGGCCAGGCTCAATAAAATATTCAGGGTATACTAAAGTCTTCATCTAAAAATCAAAAGTCTAAGTCCCTCAATAAATCCTAGTTCCAGGCTGTCTGGCATAACCTGGGTACTGCCTTTCTGGGATCCCTCAATACTCGTACTCCTTATGCTCACACCATGTATCTTTAACCTGCTTATAAAGTTTATATCTTCCAGGCTGGAACAGTTCAAAAAACAAATTGGGGCAGTACTTGTCCTGCAACATCATCAACCAGAGCCAAGGACAAGCACAAGCACAGCTCATGGAGATGGCTTAGGGACAGCTCTAGGACCCTTCCCAGCTGGAAGCAGTTTCAGAAGACAGACCTTCACCCATTTGTCCCCAGCCTTAGAAAAATAATAAAAAAAACAGTCTGGGATGAAAGGGTCAGGTCAGTTTTCCAACCCACTGGACTAGTCATGACTCAGTTATCTGGATTCACTTGGTAGCCTGCAGCTTAATTGAAACTCTCGCCCACTGTGAACAATACACATCTGGTGCCAGCCTCAATGGCTGGTGGTCAGACTGACCCTCCTGTATCTGGGAACAGCCCGGCACTTTACCTAACTCATTGTCCTGGTTCACATCCTAAAACCCTGAGGCACCAGCATGGAAGAACAAGAAACTAATCCCTCCCCTATCCCCTCAAACTCTGCACTTTTTCATTAAAAACCCCATTTCTGCCTTCTCCCAAGGCTACATTTGATTCCAACTAAGCCTACCTGTAAGCGCAGCATCAGTAAAGGCACTTGGATCAGATCAACTGATTCTTCCCGCCTCTATTTCTCACAGAAACTAAGAAAACAACCCCATTTGCAATTGTATACAAAAATACCTAGTAGTAAACTTACAAAGGATGTAAATTACCTGTACTTGGAAAATTAAAAGACACTGAAGAGAATAGATATAAGTGAATGGAAGCATATCCTGTGTTCACGGACTGGAAGAATTAACATCATTAAAATGTCCAAACTACCCAAAGTAATCTGGACTCAATGCAATTCCTATCAAGATACCAATGGTATACTGCACAGTACTAGAACAAATAATCCAAAACTTTATGTGGAACTACAAAAGATCCTGAATAGCCACAGTAATCTTGAGAAAGAAGAACAAAGTTGGAGGAATCATGTTACCTGATGTAAAACTATACTACAAGGCCATAGTAATCCAAACAGCATGGCACTGGCATAAAAACATATATAGATCAATAGAACAGAATAGAGAGCCCAGAAATAAACCCACAGCTATATGGTCAATTAATTCATGGCAAAGAAGGCAAGGATATATGATGGGGTAAAGGTACTCTCTTCAAACAATGGTGTTGGGAAAAATCAGACAGATAAGTGTAAGAAATGAAACTAGAACAACCTCTTATACTATATACAAGAATAAACTCAAACTGGATTAAAGTTGTAAATATAAAACTTGAAACCATAAAACTCCTAGAAGAAAACATAGGCAGTAATATAAGACATTTCTCTTAGTAATAATTTTTTTCTGATATATCTCCTCAGATGAGGGAAACAAAGGAAAAAATAAATAAATGGGACTACATGAAACTAAAGGTTTTGCACAGCAAAGAAAGCTATCAAGAAAATGAAAAGAATACTTTGTGATGATTTCCAGGTTCTCAGGTGACTCAGTAGATAGGGAGGGTGTGAGCCCAGGGGCAGGATATACTTGTTAGTTCCCAAAGCAAGAGAGATGATGAAACACAAAAAGATCCTTGTGAATATTGCTTTACTGCTAATCTGGAGACATGCAATTCAAAAGACAAAGAAAAGACTCTCAAAAGGAAAATCATGATGGCTGTCATTCTTGTCCAGAAATGGAGTAAAGAAATGGTGACCATGCACTTAGAAAACAGGACATACAAGGCAAAGTGGAGGGCAAAATAGAAGAGAAGCAAGATCTTTACAATGCTAAAGAAAATTGTCAAGAGGGTGATGTTTTGCAAAAATCAAATACACGTATCACTGGAACTCTTTTTGTTATTGATAACAACAAAAACCTTTAAATGGAGTCATCCCACTTAACCTCTCTAATCCTGGGATCTTGAAACCCCAGATCTCTCTGCCTCAACTCTGTCCTCCCTCATAAGTTGTCTGACCTTCTCTGACTCACTCTTCCTTTTAGACCAGGTGTATGTATGTGGTTAGAAGTCTCTTCCGGTTCCCTGGGTGCCTGAGTGACCACTTTTAGTGTCTGGAAAGAGTTCCACAGTGCCCTCTAGTGGCATGGGTATGCTTCAATACTGATGCATCCAGCTTGTTCACCGCATAGGTGGCAGTCTGCCAAGAAAACTTCGTCCCAGAAGGCCTTGCGGCAGGACGCACAGCGCGTCTCTGTGACGTGTTACGTAGGCGCCTCGCGGGACCGCCTCATGGGAGTTCGTACGGTGAGGTAGGCGGCTCTGGTCTTTGTGTGGAAAAAGAGAGGTTCGAGGGAGGAAAGAGGCCTAAGTGGAGGCCAGGACTGGGCTGGGACTGAACTAAGATTGAACAGAGTGCTGAGGGGTGCACGTATTGGTGGCTGCAGCTTTTCGGGTGGAAGCGGCAGGCAGCTCCAGGAAGCGGCAGGCAGCGCGCCAAGGCACGCGGCAGGGGCGGCGGCGGCGGCGGCAGCGGTGGTGGTGGTGGCTAGATACACAGTGGTGGCATCAGTGGCCTCTTTGCCTGTGAGAAGGTTAGTTGATTAGGCTGCAGCAGCCATGGCAGTGAATTTCAGTGACTTCACTAGTGGGTTCCGCCATAATGAGGTGGTTACCTTCATCAACAATGAAGTCCTCAGTAATGGCGGCGGCCCGGATTTCTACACTAACTTCCGCTCACAGCCCTGGAATGAGATAGAGGACCAGCTTCGGGCTGTCCTGACTGACCCTCAGGTACCGCATAACCTCAAGAGGGCTTACACTTGGAGCGCACTGGCCTTGAGTGTGCGTGTGGCTGCGAGGCAGCGTGAGCAGCAAGTGCCCCAGGTCCGCTGGCTGCAGCAGCGGGTGCAGGAGCGCGAGGCGACTTCCTGGGTTCTGGCTTCCCAGTTGCAGCAGCTGTGCAGGGAGCGTGACCATGTGGCTTCGAGTCTCCAACGTGCACTGGCCACACTGCGGGAGACGATGGATGAGCGTGATGTGTTGTGCCACCGCCTGCACCAGGTCCAGAGGTCAGCTCAGGCCAACCTAGTGCCTCAGGCAATCAAGCCTGTGCAGAGAGATCAGCAATGTGGGGCCACAGCATGGCCCACGAGTGCAGAGGAGCAGGGCGAGGAGGCAGCTACAGGGGCACACAGCATGCCACATTTGGAAACCCAGATGGCGTCCCTGGGAACTGAGCTTTATGTGCCGAGGCCCTCGAGTGCCTGGGCCCAGGCCATACACCCGCCTCTGCCAAGGCCGCCTCTGCTAAGGCCGCCTCTGCTAAGGCCACCTCTGCTAAGGCCTCCTCTGCTAAGGCCTCCTCTGCCAAGGGTGCCTCTGCCAAGGCCAGCACCACATCCATTCTCAGTCCATGCACCATTCCCAATGGGATTTCCATACTCGACATCTCTACCACCACCAGCACCACCAGCAGCACCAGCACCAGCACCAGCAGCACCAGCACCAGTCATGGAAGCAGATGGAGCGGTGGCAGGAATGGCGGCAGCAGCAGGAGCAGGCATACCCCAGATACCACCTCTGGGGGTCTACTCATCTGGCCTGAGTGGTGCAGTGGGAACCCAGGAGGCTGTGGGCCCCCTGACTGACCAGAGTTGCTATGGCCCCAGCGGATATGCTGAGAATCTCCAGGGGGGATGTCCCCTGGGGGATAGCACAGACCACAGCCAAGACAAAGGTCCTGTGTGTTCCCAGAAGGCGTATCCGGTGATGCCCCAGGACAAGTATCCCCTGGGGAACAGCGAAAGTCACAGCCAAGAAGGGCCAGTGATGCCTCAGGGGAAGAACCTGGGAAACAGCGAGACCCACAGCCAAGAAGGAGGTCCAGTGATGCCCCAGGGGGAGAACCTCTCAGGAAACAGCGAAAGCCACAGCCAAGAAGGTGGCCCAGTGATGCCCCAGGGGAAAAAACCCCCGGGGAACAGCAAGAGCCATGGCCAAGGAGGAGGTCCAGCGATGTCCCAAGAGATGTACCCTGTGGCAGGCAGCAGGAGTGGTGCTGTGAGAAAATGTCCAAAGAAACAACAGCCTCAGGGTCAGAAGGCTGGGCAACCAAAAGGGGTAAGAGCCTCAGAATTCATGCATCAGGAGGCGTTTGCCTCACACTACGATCTACAGAACTGGTACTGCCCATGGTGTAGAGCGGCTAATTTTTTATGGCGCAAGTCCTGCTATAAATGCAAGAGAGTCAGTATGGCATTTTCGAGTGGAGGCATGGGCTCACGCCAAGCCCATTTCAGGAAGGTAAGAATATAAACACTTCAAAGAAAAAAAACAAAACAATTTCCTAAGACCTCCTTTTGATCAAAAAGTAACTAATTTGCTTGAAAATTTGAAAACTAAAAGTACGATAAAGTTAAATAATCCATTATTCCATTACTCAAATTAACCACATTTTACTATTCTGAATATACAAAAATATATAGGTGTTTATATTCTTATACACTTACTTTAACAAAGATGGATTCTTTTAAGTGTCACACTCTTTGAATAGAGGATTTCTCCTAATTGCATTTAAATTTACAGAATTGCATTTAAGTTTACAGGTGGTGGATTCTGGATGCTGATGCTGATTGGTTGGCACCTGGAGACACTGAAGCCATGAAGCCGTGACTCTCCTTTCCGTTTTCTTATTGACCTCCTTTTCCTGGAAATGCCATGGCTTTGGCTGGGAACAGCCATGTATTTTTTAGAGTTATACACTATATTGAATTTCAGGAGGGCTGATTTTTCTTGAAAATTCTGTTATTACTTTGTAAACTTCTGCAGCATTCATGTTTGCTTGTCTTTTTCAAGTTTTACAGGTAAAGGCCTGTTCTTGTGTTTCTGAGTGTCACAGAATTTGATTGTTGTTGAAGAAGCTGAACCCATTAGAAGATTTCCCGAAAGTTTAAAGAAACTGCATCTTTTTTCCAACTGACCCACACTTCAGTGAAACACCCCACTGGCTGGAGCAGAGAAGAGTGAGAGGAAGTAAGAGAAGAAGAGATGCTTATTCTTTTCTATGGAAACTTTTAATTTTAAGTAGTTTTATTTTCAATTACAGTTTACTTTCTGTATTGTTTTATATTGCTTTCCGAAGTACAGCACAGTGGTTAGACCGTCATATACTTTACAAAGTGTTCCCCTCCCCCTGATATTTCCCACCCACCTAGTATCATACATAGTTATTACACCATTGTTGGTTATATTTCCTGTGCTGTCTTAAAGAAGGCCGGTGTTTGAGGGAGTGTTGGATATACACTCTAGCCCTCAGACTTAGCCACCTCCATCTTAAGTCCCTTTCCAGTGAAGAGTGGATGAAGAACAAAATCCTGTTTGTGCTTCTCTTGGGAAGAGTAATCAGATTAAAAATAGAACTGGACTGGGACAGGTACTCTTGAGAATGCCCCTTGTGTATTCTAGGTAGGGTCTCTACTTCCCTGAAGCAGCTGCTCAGGGAAGCAAGGAGGGGAGCCAGTGTGGAGCCCAGGGGGTGGGAAGTTAGTTCCAGTGTGAGAAAAAGATATCCTAGAGTTTCCTCCTTGATATCCCAGCTCACCTAGTTCAACGTTTGTCAAAGTTTTTTTCTGATTGTAACTAGTAATAAAGAGTGTGCATTTACCTGCTTTGTTTTCTGTATAGTATCTATCTCGACAAGTTTGCTCAAAGGCTGCAGCTCAAATATGCATGTTCCTTTTGTCCCACTGAGGTAAAGGAAAGGTCAATGTCATTCACTGTTGAAGAGCCCCTCCTCTTCCAGAGTTACCTAAGAATGGGAGGGAGGGGAGATTTTATGTGAGCTTCAATCCACTGTGATCATCCCTGATACTCTTACTGTCCAAGTCCACATGCTCACCTCAAGGCAGGCATGTCTACCTCTCTGGGCCAGTGGGGGTTGGAGGTGTCTGTCAGTGCTGGAAGCCATGATATCTAAGGTTGAGTCTACCTACATGTACTATATGCCCATTCCATTTGGGGGGTTCTGCCTTCTCCCTGGGGTCCTGGCAGGGAATAAAAGGTATTTAGGTATAACAAGCAGTGTTGTAAGTCACTCTTCTCTCCCTTAGCATAATTTGGGCAAGAAGATCAGGATTATGGGAAATCAGGCTGGCAGCATAAACTTCCCCTGAGATAAGGGGGCTAAAGATCTGGATACCTTCTTGGAATGGGTATGGTAAGATGGGGGTGGACAACAAAAATTATTGTCATACCAGAAATCTTTTCTCTCAGAGATAAGACTAACAGTGAGGACCTTAGTTAACTGTGACAGGAATATAGGAAAAGAAGAGGGCTGGGGGGGGGGACAAACAACTATTTTGAGGGAGCAGAGGAGATACTATGATTTTTTTTCATAAATGGTAATGTCACCTGTACATTTGGAAAGGTGGGCATGTGCAGGTATTTTTCCTGCTGGGTATAAATTTAGTGCCGGTGAAATAGAAGAGTAAGAATGGTGGTGGAGGAAGGGGATAGAATCAGGCCTGGCAGCAGCTGCTGCCATTACTGATGTAGGGTGGGCCTGGTGCTGCTGCTTTGTGGGCACTTACGAAGATGGTGGTAATAGAGGAATAATATGGGTATTTCTCTGAGCAGCAGAGTACAGGGGAGGTGGGAAGGGGCATTTGAGATCCTTTGGGAGCCTCAGAGAAAGCAAAATTATGTAGAGGATCATAGCAATTTTTTCCATTCCACCTCATTCATTCATTCATTCATTCATTCATTTTATACCTGCTGCTAGACCCTATGCAGGATCGGTACTTTCAAACTCCTATTTCCATTTCCATAATTAATATACCACCTATTATTTAACCCCTTCCACTCCCACTATCAAAAGGAGAGTCAAGATGTGGCTTCAATAACAGCACTTCCTGTGAGAGAACCTGTGGGGGATGGAAAAAGCTGGTAGGGAAGAGGAGGCTGCAGTCTTGGTGGCAGAAGGGACAGAACAAAAAGCATTCCTCAAGATTCCTTAGGGATGAAAGAATTTTGTCTGGTAAAGACCAAAGGACTGGAATGGTGAAAGTGGTTAAAAAATGGTTATTTGTAGGACAAATCCATGCTTGAAATGAAGGAGATACTTGATCCTGGGCAGGAGCTTTGTCTTCTGATTGGCCAGTCCTCTGACTTCAGATATGTAAGTGAGAAACAAGGAGGTATGAAACAGAAGAAATCAATTTTCTGAGTATGTCTCTGATTATACATGCAGCTATAAATGTATTTTAATTTCATTCTAGAAAAAATACAAAACAAAAAGATTTAACCATGTCCCCACTAGAAGCACCGCTGTTTATGTTTTTATTGTTTTAATTTTATAATCTCCACTCCACCTTCTCACCCATTCCTTCACATTATACCTGCCACTAGATGTTACACAGGAGTAGTGTTTTCATACACAGAAATAGGCATGATAAATTTTCTTTAAAAAACATCCCAGCCCTGGCTAGTGTGACTCAGTGGATTGGGCGGCATCCTGCAAACCAAAGGGTCCCGGATTCAATTTCCAGTCAGGGAACATGCCTAGGGTGTAGCCAGGTCCCAAGTTGGGGGCTTGCAAGAGGCAACCAATCCATGTTTCTCGCTGTGTTTCCCTCTCCCTTTCCCTCTCTCAAAAAACAAATCTTAAAAAAAAAAACCACCCTGTACATAATGTTTTATAGCCTTATTTTTTATCGTGGCTGAAAAATATAACATGAAATCTACCCTCAACAAAATTTTAACTGTAAAATTGAACTACATTGTTAACTATAAGCACAATGTTATATAGCAAGTCTCTAGATCTTTTTCATCTAGCATAATCGAAACTTTATACCTAAGCTTTATTTTTAATTAATACATAATTTTTTCTTTCATATTTGGGTGCCCTAGGTGTTAGAGGTCCCTCATCCCAGAATCTTCTATAATAGGAGTCTGGCCCACACCACCTATCAAGCAAACCCCAATCCTTGTCAATACCCCCACTCCCCTCCCCTGATTAACGCCACAGTGCAGTGGTGCCTCTTACCAGGGACCTGTGGCCAAATGTCTGGGACCAGGCTCCTGTCCAGATGCTGTGCAGGGCAGGACTGCCTGGGGGTCAGAATGGGGGAGTGAAATACACATGCACAGGTTGCAAAGTCTGTTACCTTCTAGGATTCCGAAGGCCCAAACGCCCAGGTGTGTGACCCGAGTTTCTGGATTGAAACCCTGGAGCCCCAATCCCACCTCTACCAAGGTCCTAGGCCTAAGCCATCGGAATTTACCTTCCCATTGCACATCCTTTCCTCCAGTTTTTACCTTTGTCAGCAGTTTGCCTTCACCCAGTCCCTCCATCAGGAAATGTTCTCTTATTTTGAACACCTGTGGAATTGCCTACAGGCCAGGATGGGGTCCGGTCTGGGTACGTCGAGTGTGGGGTTTACTAGAAGGGCAAATGGTGTACTTGGAACACACAGGGTATGCTTGGTGGCTTTTGGTATATGAGGCTATAGATGCGGGTAAAGACAAAGGGCCAGTGGAGGATGGGCTGGGATACAATGATCCTCTAGGCTGACTCAGGATGGTGGAATCCGGACTAAGTTGGCTGCTGTCCATACCACTCGTCAGGAAGCCATATCTCGCGGGATCTCGGAGTTTTACTGGGGCCGACAGGTAAATTATGGGATGAAAAACACTTTGGAGCCTCGGGAGTTAGAGGCCCCTGGTCCAAGATGTGCCCTTAAGGAGTCTGTCTGCTGCCACCTATCCAGCAAACCCCAAACCTTTTCAATTTCTAGACCCCTTTCCCCAAGTGTCCGGGACCGGGCTTCTGCCCACAGGCTGCGCATGCGCATACCGCCGAAGCCGGAACTGGTGAGTGAATTGCGCGTACAATATATTAATTAATTAATTAATTCACGGACAGCATCTACAAAAAAGTAACTGATAAAATATTCCCATAGGCCCCAAATACAAGAGCCTGAGGGCAAATCACAGCCACAAGACTTGTGAGCAGGCATATAGAAACAATAGATCTATTACATGACAGATTAGAAAACGGTAAAACCCTAAAATACTTTACAAAACAAGACAAAACAAAAAATTCTACCACTATGTCTTAGAAAACAGAGTGGACCAATGTAAGATTAACAGGTAGAACTAGAGTGGGTACAAGTTATAGCGGGGTAAAGTTGAAGGAGTTGAATCATCTAGGCATTATGAACTCTCAAGAACTGCAGCCAAATCTCCCAGGGAAAACCTACACAGAGAGGAGAGCACCATTCTGCTCCTTATTGTCTTTTTCCTTTATAATAACTTTGGATTTTTCTTCAATCATTTTCTGTTACTCATTTTTAAATGAAATTAGTTTTCATGAACTTCTGTAACACCTCAAAGCTCAATCTGTTGTTTTTCTGTGGCTCTCAAAAAGTAGTTTGTGCCCTGGCTGGTGTGGCTCAGTTGGTTGGGGTGTCGTCCCATAAACCAAAAGCTTGAGGGTTCGATTCCCGGTCAGGGTATGTGTCTGGGATTCAGGTCAGAAGCATGTCCTCCAGTAAGGACTAAAATAAAATTTAAAAAAGAAAAGGAGTTTGCTTTCTTACAGTTCTGGAGGCTAGAAGTCTAAAATCAAGGTGTTTAGCCAAGTTGGGATGTGAGGGATAATCTGTTCCAGGCCTGTTTCTTTTGCTTGTAGATGGACATCTTCCACTAGTACCTCTTCAAATCTCTTCCCTCTTCTGTGCATCTCTGTCTCTATGTCCATATTTTCCCTTTTTAAAAGGCTACCAATCGCCCTGACTGGCGTGGCTCACTGGATTGAGCACGGGCCTGTGAAGTGGAGTGCCGCGGGTTGGAATCCCAGTCAGGGCACATGCTTGGGTTGCAGGCCAGGTTCCCAGTAGGGGACACATGAGAGGCAACCACACACTGATGTTTCCCTCCCACTCTTTCTCCTTCCCTTCCTCTCTCTCTCTAAAAATAAATAAATAAAATGTTTTTTTTTTTTAAAAAAAGGACACCAATCATACTGGATTAGGACCCACCCTAAAGGCATTAACTTAACTAGCTACAGGTATACCTGACTTTATTGCACTTCACAGATGTTTCCGTTTTTTTTTTTTTTTTAACAAATTGAATGCAAGACCCTTCACCAGCAAAAGTGATTATGACTCGCTTTAATGCGATACTTGCTGTTTTGTGGTGGTCTGGATATGAATCCATAGTACCTCTCAGGTATGCTTGTACATCTGCAATGACCCTATTTCCAAGTAAGTTCACATTCTGAGGTACTAGAGTTTAGGATTTCATCATGTGAATTTTTAGAGGACACAATTCAACCCATAAGACTTCTAAATATAGTTACTCCTAAATATAGTTTTTTTTTCTACTTAGGTATCAGACTTTAGAATTATCAAGGCTCTTGGAACTGTTTTCTAGTACAGAGGGCAAACTATATTCAAATCCTGGCACTGGCAATTGTTAGCTGTGTGATGTTAAGCAAGTTGCTTATCCTTTCTGTGCTTCAGTTTTCCCATCTATAAAATGGGAATAATAATACCTGTTGAATATGGATGTAGTGAGGATTAAATGAAGTAATATATGAAATACATTACCAGCTTCAGTTTATAAAACAATTTGTATGATTTTTCTCTTTACTTAGAAGCAACAGTGAAACCCAATGGATTGGCATTAATCTGGCAAATTTCTCTGAATAGTTACTAAATAAAATACAAGTATATGAAAATGTACACTTTTAAACTTTCTTACTAGTGAGAGACAAAACTTCTGCTGATATTCATAATGGTTTTTTAAAAATGTTGATTTGGCTGATAGGAAGATAGTGCCAAAAAAAAGCAAAGCGCCAAGTCTTGAGTTCTATTTCGGGCAATTAGCTTCACTCATTATCTCCATGGTTTAACTAATTGAGTGCATCAGTTACAGATCAATTGATACAGATATCACCCTTTGAATACACTAAAAACTTTGAAAGATAAATAAACTTTTTAGGGTTTATAGTAATTTCATCACTTGGTGCTCCCTGTTTTACAAACAGAAAGCATCCTTAATTTCTGAAGGAGAAAAAAATGTAACTAGCAACACATTAATTTGATTCCAGCAGCCAAAATTTCAATTGAATGCACAATTTATTTATAATTACAAGCAGTATGATGTAGCTGGTCCACCATGCCTTCTTGTGAGTAATAATGTTCCTGTACTGTAATCATATTTTGAGGATCGGTCTGTAGCTAAAAGAAGAGTGATTTGTATTGTTGATGTAATAGAATTACTGTGTGAGTGTAGCAAATTGGAGCTTTTCATTATAAATACTATCATAATTGATCATTTTAGCTATTGGTTAGGGTAACTTAAATGTAACCTGTAATTTCCACAACTTGAAGTCAATGGAGTACATTTATTTTTAATTAAATGGATGCCAAAATAAAATCTACGGAAAATATGAAAATAAAAACAATAATTTAGTTTTAAGTACTACATTAGTTTGTCTATTGCTGTGTAACAAATTACTCAGAATCTTGCAGTTGAAAGCATTTATTTTCTCACAATTTCTGTGGGTCAGGAATCTGGATATGGCTTAGCTTAGCTGGATCCTCTGCTTCAGGATCTCTGACAAGGCTGCAGTCAAGGTGTCTGCCAGGGTTAGAGGCTGCTGGGAAAGCTCCACCATGGAAGGATCCAGTTCCAAACTCACTTACATGGTTATTGGCAGACTAATGTTCCCTAAAGAAGTCTATATCCTAATCTCTGGAACATATGAATATGTCAGGTTACATGGCAATGGGGAATTAAAGTTGCAGATGAAATTAAGTTTGCTAATCAGCTGACCTTAAAATAGGGAGATCATTCTGGATTATCTGGGTGAGCCCAGTGTAATCATGAGGGGTATTAAATGTGGAATTGGGGGGAGGGGCAGAAGAGGAATCAGTATGAGAATGATGGGATGTGAGAAAGGCTCAGCTGGCCATTGTTGCCTTTGAAGATGGAAAGGGTGGAGTGTTAGCCAAGGAACATGGGTAGCCTGTAGAACACAGGTGGCAAACACAAAGCCAAATCCGGCCCTCCTCCTTGTTTTATCTGGACTGGCACCTTGTTTCTACCTGGTGACAGCGCTGAGCTGTTGCTTAACTGTTAGGGAGTAGTTACATTTATACAGTCCTAAAATGACATTTGGCCCTTTGAAGGCAACTGCAAGGCTGATGTGGCCCCCGGTGAAAATGAGTTTGACACACCTGTTCTAGAAGCAGAAAAAGGCAAGGAAATGGAACCTCCTTTTCTCCGGAACCTCCAGAAAGGAGTACAGCACAACTCATCCCTTGATTTTAGCCCCATTAGATTCATTTCAAACTTCTTTTCATTTATTTATTTATCTTTAGAGGGGAAGGGAAGGAGAGAGGGAGAGAAATATCAATGTGTGGTTGCCTCTCATGTGTCCCCTGCTGGGAACTGGCCTGCAACCCAGGCATGTGCCCTGACTGGGAATCGAACCGTGATGTTCTGGTTCACAGGCCTGTGTTCAGTCCACTGAGATACACCAGCCAGGGCTCATTTAAAACTTCTGATTTTCAGAACTGTAAGATAATAAATTGTTTTTAAAATGCTAAGTTTGCGATAATTTGACAGCAACAGCAGGAAACGAATGCAGAAGGATTCAGTTCTTCGAGGGTTTTTGGCATGAAGGCCTCAGTTCCTTGCTGGTGGTTGGCTGTATTGTGGACCTCTGTAGCTTGCTAATCAGAGCAAACACTCAAAGAGTGAGAACTGGAGAGAGAGTGACAGAAGATGAAAGTCACAGTGTTTTGTAACCTACTAGAGTATTTACAAGAATGACATCTTATCACTTCTGATGTATTCCATTTGTTAGAAGCAAGTCATGAGGTCAAGCTCACAATGGAAGAGATGGGATTACACAAGGTTGTGAACTCTAGGAGAGAGGGGTCATTGGGGGGCCATGTCAGAAACTGCCTACCGAAAGTACTTTCACAACACTTACAGTATTTTCCTCATGCTTAAAGTCAGGAGAACTTCCTGCTAGCGCACTGTTTTCATTTTATGTAGTTTTCTTTCTCATCTGCTATAATTTCTTTTCAAAGACTTGAAATATGTAATATGTATGTGGACATATAGAAATATGAAGAGAAAGTGAACAAAAACTGAATGTTGTGATTGCTGGTGGAAAGATTTTAAGAGATACTCTTTAAGTGTTGTTATTGTAAAGTTTTACAATGTACATGTTTTACATATATAATCAAAATTAAGATTAATTGTACTGAAGTATTTGAAAAATCAAAATATAAAACTTTCCACATTTATGAATACCCCCAACTAATATTTATGTGTGCATTGAGTTCTTACTTTTTGTTGAATACAAGTCATATTCTATATTCAGTAAACTAAGCATGCCAAGACTGTTTTTCATTGTAGAATAATTTGATCTAGGTTTCATTGGAAAAATAATTAAACAACTTAGAATGAATTAAAAGTTTATTATGAAAAACAGAAACCTCTCCTAACCTCTGATGAGATACATAATGACAGAATTTTGAAGTGATAAGGTGATTCTTAAAAATCACATACACAGAGGTCTTACTGCTTTCTAACACTTTCAGTTATTTTTTTTATGGAGTTTATCATGCCCTTGAATAGTTCCATGTTTAGACATGTAGAAGCAAGTCTCAACTGAAGAAAAAAGCCACATGCCCCCTGATTTATTATGAGTAAGGAGATTGGTTGTGAGAACACAGAAAGTGAAAGATAGGCTCTGAAGTTTCTCTGAAAAAAAATGACAGCTTGGCAGAGATTCAAATTGGACATCCTTTTGCCTTTGTAAGAGAAGCAAAGTGAACATATTGATTTGATTTCTGCAAATTAATGAGTTACATGACCAGCTAAAACACTAGCAGAGAATAGCATACATTTAATCACATTCCATCCCTGGGGAAAAGTTAGTGCTTTATAAAGCTATTTTGAGCTGAGAAAATGTGATGAAAATATTGTTATTTGGAAAAATATATATTCACAAAATGACTTTTTGTCATATTTCTCACTTTAAAAATCAAGATATGAGTCCTGGCTGGTGTAGCTCAGTGGATTGAGTGCCAGCCTGTGAACCAAACGGTCCTGGGTTCAATTCCTAGTCAGGGCACATGCTTGGCTTGCAGGCCCGGACCCCCATAGGGGGTGTGCAAGAGGCAAGCACACTTTGATGTTTCTCTCCCTCTCTTTCCTTCCTTTTCCTCTCTCTAAAAACAAATAAATAAAATCTTTTAAAAATCAAGATATAGTATACATTACTAGATTGGAGTAACTCACCTTTTCTTCTGACTGCAATCTGGATTTATACATTATATGCTCTATATTTGATTAAAATTATTTATAATTGTGTGTGATTTCTCAGGTGTAAAATAGATGAGAGACAGTTTTTTTTTCTGAAGCTTAAAGTCATAGCTTGTGACTAGAGAAAGTAAATAAATGACTCTATCTGCTGTGGCATTTTGCAAATGCACATAACATTCATTTTCTGTTAATCCCTGTTGCCCTTGTAGCATTCTGTGAGATGTCATGAGGTCAAAATGAAATTAATACTGCCCAAAAATAATGATGAGAAAATGTCTGAAGGGATATGTGAAAATATTTTTTCCTCTATAGCATGAGAAACAACATATGATGTAATAAAACTACCTTTTAACTTTACCTTTAAAAAATAAATGCAAACATGCATAACATTACTGACATAAGAGAACTGTATATACTGGAGTGTTTGTGTTCACTCATTGTTACCATTTTCTGTTAACTTTAGATGTTTATGGCTATGGTTTTAAACTACACAAAACACATTACTCCTGGAAATCATTATGAATATGTTCATTGATATAGATAAAATTTATATTTTGAACACCTAATATTTTTAAATAAAATTAAAAAATATTTTATTTATTTACCTTTACAGAGAAAGGAAGGGAAGGAGAAAGAGAGGGAGGGAAACATCAGTGTGTGGTTGCCTCTCACACTCCCCCAACTGGAGACCTCTCCTGCAACCCAGGCATATGCCCTGACTGGGAATTGAACTGACGACCTCTTGGTTTGCAGGCTAGCACTCAATTCACTGAGCCACACCAGAAAGGGCTGATCACCTAATGTTTTAAGTATCTGTGTTTTATGATGATTGCACAGTATGCTATGTTTTGATAGAAAACTATACTATTAGATATTAATGGAACCCTTCCTGCTTAGTGGCTATATAGTTGCTTCCCAGAAGCAAGTAGGCATGGTTAAGAATGTAAAGGCAATAACATGGTTAGTGGAACCAGCTATTTTATTTGGGATGTTTTTTAAAAACTCTCTTGAGCCTTGGCTGATGTGGCTCAGTTGGTTAGACTTTGTCCTACTATGCAAATGGTCACTGATTAGGTTCCAGGTCAGGGTACATGCCTAGGTTGTGGGTTCTGTTCCCTGTCAGGGCATGTGTACAAGAAGCAACTAATTGATGTTTCTCTTTTACACTGATGTTTGCCTCCTTCCCTTTATCCCTCCCTTCCTCTTTCTCTAAAAAAAAAAAAAAAAAAAAAAAAAAAAAACCAGCAAAAAAACCCCACTCTGTTTTGACAAGTGGCCTGCCAAAACAGGCAACTGACAAGAAACAACCTGTTCTAGGGAATTTGTAAACTAATGATAAAAAATTCAGTAGTGCTTCAGTAATCCAAGTTTTTGGTGAATTTACATATTGTTTTTGTTGTTTTAATAATTGAGTAATCTACAGCCTATTATCTGAATGTTCCTAAGGGTATTTTTCTTTACAATTAAAAAGACTAGGTTGCCAAAATGGGCAGTATTTGAGCTAATTGCACTCTTGCCAGCTACCAAACGAATTGTACATCTGGATGTCTGCAGCCAATTCAAATTTGCTGCCAGCAAATCAGTCTACAATTGGGAATTCAGGTTTTATTTCTCAAGAACCAAAATAAAAAGTGGAAAAACAATCTGCCATACCTTTAGCTTTAAAACAATATATGTGAATGCAACTATACAGGTATTTTGAAAGTATCAGGTGAAATTTTGTTTTTTTTAAAAATATTTTAGTCATCAGAGAGATGCATCAATTTCATCTAACTATCTGAAGTTTGTCATGGGCTTTATTACACTTATTCCTTCAGAATATGCATATGTACTACAAGTTTCAAGTTTGCTTTATGCCAAAGAAGTGTCAACTAATTAAGACACACCTCGTTTTAATGTGTTTTGCTTTATTGCGCTTCACAGATGTTGCATGTTTGTTTGTTTGTTTGTTTTACAAGTTGAAGACAAAACTCTTCACTAGCAGAAGGTTTAAGACTTGCTTCATTGTGAGTTTCGTTTTATTGTGGTGGTCTGGAAATGAAGCCACAATATCTCCTAGATATTTCCGTATGTGTCATGTAAAAGGTTTAATGTAAAGATTTGCAATCCTGTGGTGTTTTAATATTCTATCTTTTATTACTACTACTACTACTACTACTACTACTACTGTTGTTGTTTAGGAGCAGTCTGAAGGCTATACAAAATTAAGTTTAACATATATAGTATTTATTTTTAAATTATTTACTTTGGAAATTGGAAAGGACCTTAAAGGTCATTGGACATCAGAACATTCTTTAATCCTGTTTGCAACATTTCTCAAAGTGATTGTTTGGTTTCCAAGTAAACACATCCTCATTCTACCCAGGAATTTATAATCTCCAAAGGCAGCAACATTTTTCTTTGTACCAAGATGAAATGTGGCAATTTTTACCCAACAGTCCCAATTTCTTCTTTTAGGAGTTTAATAAGATAATTTAATATCTTTTGTGAGCTCCTCTTTTTCAGATTGAACATCGCTAGTTCCTTTATCTACTCTTCATATAGATGGTTTCAAGTCCTCTCATCAGTTTGACTGCTTTCATGTAAATAAATTTTTAAATTGTACCTCACAGAACTGAACATCATACTCAGGTGTGGTCTGAGCAAGATTACAAGATTATTTGTTCAGATAATAGTATAACTATCTGATATATAATCAGAGACATACTCATATATTACTTTATCGAAGATACTTCTTTAACATACTGTGCCTGTGTTAACATCACTGAAATTGTAATCCTCCTTTTGAAGGCTGATTCATTTTAAACAGAAATGTCTAAGTATTTTTCTTTTCTTTCTTTTTTCTTTTTAAAAATATGTATTGTTGCTAGGCTAAGTTTTTCCCATGCTGCATTTGTATGGCTGTCTTTTGAATCCAAATCCAGGACCTTACACTTATCACTATAACAATTCATCTTGCTAGATTTTACCTGTCATTTGCCAAACCTGTGACAATCCATAGAGATCCTGATGTTTTCATTTGAAAGCAGTTTCTCCTTAACCCAGATTTGTGACATCTACAAGTTTACTAGAGATTCCATTCATATTTTCAGAGAATTCATTGCTTAAGTTATTAAACAGACCAGAGACCAGAGAGCTTCTTTCTCATGTTGTTGGAGATCTTCATTTAGGTTAACATTATTCTATTTTAGGTATTCTGTTCATTTACATCCTTTGCTTTAGTTATTCAAGTAGTTACATATTTTTTTAGCTTTAGTGTCATCTAACTCACATTTCTCTATCCTGTTCAAATTTGGCAAAAATATGATATTAAGAGACACTGTTTTGGGGTATATCCTTGGTCTTTCTTTTTTTAAAAATTTTATTTATCTTTAGAGAGGAAGGGTAGGAGAGAAGGAGAGAAATATCAATGTATGGTTGCTTCTTGTGAGTCCCCTGCAGGGAACTGGCCTGCAACCCAGGCATGTGCCCTGACTGGGAATCGAACCGCGATCAAGTGGTTCGCAGCTTGGTCTTTCAATTATTGATCTTTACATAAGAGAAAATGAAAGTTAAAATGAAGTTTTCTTTTCCCCAAATTTTGTTGAGCAAGCACAATTTCTTTTTTTCTGTTGGCTGCTTTAAAACATGGTTCTTAAAGCATCAACGTGGTGTTTCACTTGCTATTTCATTGCTTCGTGAAATCGAATCAGCTGTTATTTATTGACTGATTACTCTAGTCATAGGCAGTAGGAAACCAAAAAATAATTGTACGATCCTCTTTACTGAAACACATTGTATTTTTATGGTCACAGATTACACTACTCTAGTGTTAGCTAGTCACCTCACACAATTCTGTGGCCCCATCACAAGGGAGACTTTTTGTGAGAGATAATGAATGGCACATTGTGAACACATCCTAACTGCCAAAAACAGAACCAAATCCCAAACTCTAATGTAGTCCTTTAAAATTTTCTTTTTAGGCATGAAAGAAAGGTATTTTACCTTAATGCCTATACACACACACAAGTGTATATGTATATATATATGTATATGTATATCATCATATGTGTTTATATAATGCCAAAACAAATATTTCACAATGCAATATTTACCCTCATTGCTGGGGGTGTTCTAAACTTATTTATTTATTAAACTTGTTTATGTACAATTTTCATTTGGTGGTCACTAAATTGCTTTTCTGATCCGCTAACAGTATGTGACTATTCTAAGGTGGAATTTCTGATGATGGTAGTAGGTCTGCCACATCATCCTTATTCTTGAGGCAGGGAGACATTTACCCAACGGTAACAGAGACATATTCTCAGTCTAAGTGCAGTGAGGATTTATAGCCCTCCATATTGTCTAGGCCACCATCTCCTTTGTGTGATCTACCTTACGGTTCTTTGTAGATTAGGGCAGCCCAAGGAGATTTGTTTAGTCTCCTTTGGGCAAGGATGCATCTGGCCATTTATAAAGTGCCTGCCGAGCCCTGTTTAGGGTATTTGACAAATTTTGTTAATTTGGCCTTCAAAAAGAAGTGAGGATCAGAGACTATAGTAATCTGCCCAAGGTCGTTAGATTCCTTTATCTAGGAAACCCTGGATTTAGGCCCAGGCTCTCTGATTTCAAAGGCCATGCTGCATTCTCTTTCACTTTAAAATCTGATGTGCTTTTAAGCATTTGAAGTGCACCTTTCTTCCCCTAAATTCATAAAAAAAAAAAAACTCCAATTGCCTTTCTAGCAAGACTTTTCCTTTGGAATACTGATTGTTTTATTCCAAGTCTTTTCGGTATTCCTTATTTGAGACTCAGATTTGTATAGTGGTTCATAGCACAGAAATTCTGGAGTCTCTGGAGCCAGATACCCCGTGCTTGTATGTGGCCCTTCTACTTTGTCAGCTGTGTAAACTTAGGCGAGTTATGTAGCCTCTCAGTGCCCAAGTTTTTTCATCTGTAAAAAGAAGGTAGTAGTAGTTTCCTCATGGATTTTGTGTGAGGATTAAAATGAATGAATGAGGTAAAGCACTTAAATGGTATGCCTTATATAGAGTGCTATACAGTATAAGTGGTAGGTATTGTAAATGCCCTATGTGCTTACCGACAGGGTTCATTCTGTTTCAGCAGAGCTAGCTGGCTGTGGTGTGCCCTGTGAGACACTGGAAGGCCCAGCTGGAAGAAAGTTGTCTTTTGTAATGCAGGTAGTGGTGTTCCTTCCTATTTGGGTCTGAAATTCTAGCTGTTGGAGTCACTAATAGGAAATATAATGTGGAGGAGGGGACACTATCTCCAGAAGAACTAGGAATGCAGCAACTAAGGATAACAGGAAACTACTCGCTTGTCCTTTGACATTAAACCATACTTAGATCTATGTGATTAAAGTGGGGGCTGGTATAACATGGAGAGCCTGAGCAGTAGGAGTTTGGCTCTTAGCCTCTGGCGCTGCTTCAACCACAGGGCTCTTTGCCTCCTCCCCTTCTACACTTCTAGAGTCAAAATTGGCAATCCTCCTCCCCCTAATGAAAATTAATGACCAAATAGTCAGTTTGACCCATATAATTGAGAGTTGATTATATTATTCCCATTTTAAGTATGAGAGAGCTCAAAAAGTGTAAATCATTTGCCTTATATCAGAGTTTCTCAACATGGGCGTTATTGACATAGGCCAGATAACTCTTTGTTTTAGGGGGCTATCCTGTGTGTTATAGGATGTTTAACAGCATCCTTAGTCTCTCCCCTGTAGCTGCTTATTGTATTCACCAGCTAAAACAGCCAAAAATATCTGTAGACATTGCCAAATGTTGGGGCTTAGGGATGGGAGGCAGAGTATAAAATTACCTCCTGTTGAGTACCACTGCCTTAGATCATAAGCTTGTAAGGTGGGGAGCTGGGGATTCGAACTCAAGTCTACCTGCTTCAGAATCCTGTGACTTTCAACATTCTGTGAAACTATATTCACATGTAGTTTCTCTGTAGGCTCCCCGTTCTCCTCTCTCCAAAAAAATATTCTATAGTTTCACAGTTTCACAATGTCCCTATAGAATGTGACATAAATAAGCTCTGAATGAGAAGCAGAACAAAAGGGTGAATGCTATGGAAACTCAGGTCTGGATGCCAAACTCTACCTAACTCACAATTACTGGAAAATTCATCATAAATGGCTTCTTAGAACCTCATACTGCTAAGTGAAATATAGACTGTACTTGAAGAATAATTAAATTTTAAAAAATTTAAAAAAGAAATAAAACAAGTGTGAGGGCTCGAGGTTGTTTCTGAGGTGAGTAAAAAGACCTTTCAGAGTGGGGACACAAATGTGCAGGTGACAGAAAAAGAGGATCAGGACATTAGGCCCTTTCACATTTCCTCCCACTCCCCAAAGCATTTGAAGTAATTCTACAGAGTTCCGACGTGGACCACGATACCTGGATACACCCAGTCTACTCTATGTTTCCTCACCAAAGGGACAGTATTGGAGGAACTGAGCAGGCATCTTAAAATTTATTAGAAGATATGAGGGATCTGAGATTTTCCAGCTAATATGCTTGGTTTCCAGAGATAGTTGTACTCTAAATCCCCTTCGGTCCTTGAGGAATACTAAAACCAGAACAAAAACAAAAAGAAGGAACATTTTGGAGCCTGGAACTCTGCATCTAGGCATCTTCCACATGATTTACTGCTCACAGTGCAGGATACAAATAATGGCCATGCCAGCATGTGAAAGCTTAAAATACATTCTAATGAATATCACATTGTGAGCATTGCCAAGGCAGAATAAAATGCAATCAGGATTTAAATGTGGCTAAAATAATAGCTCCTTGGATTCAAGCACACTGATTAATGCCAGAGGCACTTATGAAATGCAGTTGTCTGGTCATCAGTGTTATTTTTCTTGTGGAATTCTTTGTACTAAAAGCAATAAAGGAGGACTAATAAACTAAGAAGAGAACATCTTATTCTATAAAATTAACATGGCTCAGGTGAAGTGCTTTGGTTACATATGATTTATGTTCCAAGATTGACAGCTTATCAGCATAGCTTATTTTGAAATATGCATATTCCAAATATTTCTGAAATATTCACATTTCACAGCATATTCTCTTGTTTTTCTCATGTCTACGTATAAATGTAACTTTTCTGCTTACTGTATACTCAGCTTTTTTTTTCATTTGAGGAGCCAAAATCTGCCTTAAAGATGTCACTAATATCATTTGAAGAGGAAAATTTGCCTAAACTTAAAAAGAACATTGAAACATCTTGTAAGCATTTCTGACCTCAATAACCTAAGATGGTAATTAAATAAACCCATGTTTATTTAATGGGTGACTGACCCATGTCAGTCTACAACGACTGACATGCTTAAAAGACTGAGTCACATGAGTTAGTGATAAGAGTGCATGGTAAATGCTCTCTGTTACTCTACCTTGTCTGAAACACAAAACAATAATGAGCACAACATCAAGCCTGTTACGTGCATCCTTCCTATCTCATATACACCCTCTCTTGTGAGGTTAGAGTTGTTAGGGAGCAAGCAGAGACTTGTTTGTACGCATAAAAACAACTAATGGAATGACCACCCATTGCTAAGAAGGAATTGAAATTGATAGAACTGTTCACTGTTACTCTTGTCAAATAACACTTTCATGTAACTGATGTAAGAAAAATTGCTGGTCATGATGAAGTTTCAGCATAGCAATGTGGCATTAACTGTACGTCTACTAACCAATTATATCCCCATTATTACCATTGTGTAGCACAGAGAGAAAGAGCTTAGGAATGAACAGGTAGATGCTAACCCTGGCTTTATATCTGTTTATACTTTTACTCTGCTTCCATCAGTGTAATGTAAGGTATGATAAAGACAAAAGGAAGAATGTAGCTAAACCAGATAAATGTAATATTGTAGGAACAAAACAATTGGTAGAACCTATTTATAAACTTATTATTTTTTAAAGATTTATTTATTTTTAGAGGGGGGAAGGGAAGAAGAAAAAGAGGGAGGGAAACATCAATGTGTGGTTGCTTCTTGTATGCCCCCTACTGGGGACCTGGCCTGCAACCCAGGCATGTGCCCTGTCTGGGAATCAAACTGGTGACCCTTTTGTTTGCAGGCTCACACTCAATCCACTGAGCTACACCAGCCAGGTCTATTTATAGAATTATTAATGCAAGTAATAGGTTTGGCTGGTTATAGTATAGTAGGAAGACTACTAGACCAAGAACTAACAGACTTAGATTCTAGTCGTGATTCTGTCACTAATTAGCTGTGTGATTGTAAATAGTTCATTTAGTCTTTTTCTGACTCAACGTCTTCATCTTTAAAATGAAGCATCATGCCCTGGCTGGGTGTGACTCAGTGGCTTTAGCATCAGCCTGTGAACCAAAAGGTCAATGGTTCGATTCCCAGTCAGGCAGATGCCTGGGTTGAGAGCCAGGTCCCCAGTAGAGGGTGTGCAAGAGGCGGCAGACACATGTATCTCTCACACATTGATGTTTCCCTCCCTCCCCTCTCTTTAAAAATAAATAAAATCTTTTAAAAATTTGAATGAAGCATTGAATCCAGATGATCTAGGTCCAAGTTTCCTTCCCCTCACACACATCTTACATTTCATGTAGGAAGACCAGGTCTTGGCATTCCAGCTATGTACCACTCTGTTACCATTCATTGTGAAATTACTACTAGACTTTAAATGAATTTTTAAGAATTAGCCCCATATATGCGACATATAAACAATTTCAGCATGATGCTCACTGGTAAAAAAGCAAAGCATAGCTGTTCTGGCAACATAATGCATTGAACAAGTGCACATGCCCTTTTTTCACGTGTTAAATGAGCCAAAGGTGGCCTCTGTATATTGGCCCCTAGGCTGTTTATTCCTGCACAGCAGGCTGAGATCCCTTAGCCCAAATGCCCTCTGGCACGAAATTCAACTTTTTATTCATCCAGTTGTTTTAAACATAACCCAAATAAACAGATTTTTAGCCATTTAGAGTCTGCCTACTTTGGATACCCTGTAGAACTGCAAGACATCTGTTAACTGTAGATAAGATAAAGCCTGTGGCTATGAAGACTCCCAGTCACTGCTGCCCTTCAGAGCTCTGACCCCGAGATTCCCTTCAGTGCTGCTGAGGTGCATGCATCACCTAGACACAAGAGTCCCAGCTATGGTTCCTCCTCCCCCTGAAGTTCCCTTGCCCTCATCCCCTTCTGTGTGGTCGCCAGTGTACCAGTACCAAAGCCTTTGGGCAGTGTTATGCTATGAGGGACCTCCTGACATGAATGCAAACCTGTCAATATGTCATCCAAATAAAGCTTGCATGTGCAACTGCCATATGTGACAATTATAAACACCTGAAGGATGAAATTTCTGAATAAATAATGTTCCAAAAAAGAAGCCATTACTGAGATTATAAACTAAAACTTGTAGAATGCAGAAAAGAATGCTAAGAAAGATATTTATAGCCTAAAATGAATATATTTGAAATGAAAGATTGGAAATTGAGGCAAGCATTACTATTGGGTTGGCCAAAAAGTTTGGTTTTTTTTCTGTAACATGGCTGTAGTAATGCTTAGTTGTCTTTAACTTCATTTGAAACAATTTTGTTAGATTTTATTGCAACAGCTGTCATATCAGCATGCATTTAAAATACTTACAAAAATTGGTGAATTTTTATGGAGCCATCTTAATATTGAAGATGGAAGAATATATACTGGTGTATATATTCTGAATATATATATATATATATTCATATATATATATATTCATATATACATACATATATATATATATATTCAGAATATATACTGGTGTTTTGGTGTATTCTTCTTTATTGTTTCAAGAAAGGTAGAAACATAACTGAAATGCAAAGAAGGATTTGTGCAGTGTATGGAGAAGGTGCTCAGACTGATTGAATATCTCAAAAGTGGTTCGCAAAGTTTCTTGGTACCATTGACATTTGGGCCAAATAATTCTTTTTTTTTTTAAATATTTTATTTATTTATCTTTAGAGGGGAAGGGAAGGAGAGAGGAAGGAAACATCAATGTATGGTTGCTTCTCGTGCATCCCCTGCAGGGAACTGGCCCCTGCCGGAAACTGGCCTGCAACCCAGGCATGTGCCCTGACTAGGAATCGAACCGCGATCGTCTGGTTCGCGGGCCCATGCTCAATCCACTGAGCTACACCAGCCAGGGCTGGGCCAAATAATTCTTTGCTGTGGGACTGTCTTACGCATTGGAAGATGTTTAGCAGCACCCCTGGCCTCTACCCACTAGAAGCCAATAGTTGGAGATAGCTGACATACTCAAAATATTCAAATCAATAAAATTATTGGTGAAAATGAAAATGTCTTTTATTTTATGTAACAAGCTAAATGGAATTTTTGGCCAACTTAATAGAAATGAGCACAGAAAGCTCTAGTATATTTACTTGATTCCTGGTTCCAGCTATGTCTGAAGGCAGATGCAGCCCTGTATCTCCTAATAAATTCTTTTGCTTTTTCTTTTTTGAAAGGTGATCCCTGACTGGTGTGGCTCAGTTGGTTAGGCATCATCCTTCAAACTGTAAGGTTACCAGTTCAATTCCCAGTTTGGGCATGTTCTGGGTTGCGGGTGTGCTTAAGAGAGGCAACTGATGGATGTTTCTCTTTCCCATTAATGTTTCTTTCCCAACCTTCCCCTCTCTCTACAATGAAAAAAAAAGTGAATATTTAAATTGATACTTCGCATAAGAAGTCATTCAAATAACCAATAAAATATGTAAACATGCTCTTCATTAATAATCAAGAGAATGAAAACTAAAGGCACCATGGGATTTTACAACAGAAGTACTAAAATGAAAATGATGGAAAATATCAAATATTAGCAAGAATGTGGAACAACTAAGTACTCTGTTGATTGTGCTTGAATTGGTATAAGCTCTTTGGAAACTAGTTTAGCAGTGTACATTAAATTTGTTCATACTTATGTAACTCAAGATTCTCACTTTTAGATAAATACCCTAAGGAAATATGTGTACATTTGCATCAAGAAATATATATAAGAATGTTCATAACAGCATTATTCAGAATATCTGTCATCTTGAAAGAATGCCCATCAAAAGTAGAATTGATAAAGATATTGTGCTTTATTCACATGATGAATGGTATATAGTAATGAAAATGAATGAATTATAGCTACACGTAGCCAGTCACATGGGTGAATCTTAAAAATATATGGGTGAGTGAAACATACCAGGCACAAAAGGATAAACAGTATATTGTTAGAGTCAATTTATAAAAAGTACCAAAATATGGAAATCAAACTCTGATGGTTATAAATTGAGAGTGTTTAAATGCTGAGAAAAATGGAGAGGTAGTGATTAAGAAGGAGTAGGATTTGAGGATGTTTGGGGATAATGATCTGGATGGGGTAGGAGAGGTTCACTTTGTGAAAATTCATTTGAGTTTTCTCAAAATTCATTTCTGTTTTGTGCGCTCTTGTGTATGTGCTTTAACTTCATATTAAAAATAAAATAGAGCAATTCAGCATATAACTGTATATCTAAAAGAATTGAAAACAGTATCAAAGAGGTATTTGTACACCCATGTTCACAGTGGCATTCTCTGCAATACCTAAAAGGAGGAAGCAACCCAAATGACAATTGATGGGAGAAAAAATAAACAAAATGTGGTCTGTACATTCAACGGGATATTATTCAACTCTAAAAAGAGAATAAACTCTGCTGCATGCTACCACATGGATGAACCTCGAGGACACTATCATTAGTGAAATAGGCCAATCACAAATACTGTGTGATTCCACCTAGAGTAGACAAACTCACAGAAAAATTTAAAAAACTGATGATTTCCAGGGGCTGGGGGAAGAGGGCTATGGGAGCTGTTGTTCAATGGGTGTCGAGCTTTAGTTTTCCAAGATGAAAAATTTCTGGTATTGGTTGCACAATGTGAATATACTTAACATCTCTAAACTGTATACATCAATGTGGTTAAGACAGCAAATTTTATGTTATGTGTATTTTACCACAATTATAACTTGTAAAAATTAAAAAAAAACAGATTAAAAATGACATTAATGGTCTTGATGGGTGTGGCTCAGTGAATTGGGCATTGTTGTATAAACCAAAAGGTCGCTGGTTCGATTTCCAGTCAGTGCACATGCCTGGGTTGCCAGTCAGGTGCCCAATTGAAGGCGTGTGAGAGGCAATCACATATTGATGTTTCTCGCCCTCTCTTTCCTACTCCATTCTCCTCTCTCCAAAAAAATAAAGCCTCTTGCAAGCCTCCTACTGGGGACCTGGCCTGTAACCCAGGCATGTGCCCTGACCGGGAATTGAACAGGCATCCTTTTGGTTTGCAGGCCAACACTCAAGCCACTGACCCACACCAGCCAGGGCAGTAATTAAAATCCTTAAAAAAAATAAAGATACAATGGCATTAATGGAAAAGCTGGTGAAATCCAAAGTGTTTAGTTTATCTAATAGTAGTGTACCAAAGTCAGTTTTGTCATCTTGATAATTTTATTGTGGCTATGTAAGATGTTATCAAGGTGAGTGAAGGCATTAAATATAACTATGTAGTATTTCTGCAACTTTTGTGTAAGTCAAAAATTATTTCAAAATAAGAAATAAGTGAAAATATATGGTTGGTAAGTTTCCATGCCAAATTGTGGAAAAGGCCTGAACTTGCAAAGCTAGATAGATTATCTTGGCGCTAAAACCTTTTGTCTATTTTGGTGTATTTTCCTCACACAATGGGGTAATGTTCCAAGCTCGCAAGATCTCCAGCAGTAGCATCCAGCCTAAGTATCCCATTCCTAGAAATGATCCAGAGGTTCCAGTATATGAAGTGGAATTATTAAACAGACCACTTCATTTTCCCCTGAGCCCACATTTATTTTGGCTATTTCAATATTCTTATCCAAAAAGCAACACAGTGCTTGCTACTCCATTCCCATAAAAAATCAATAGAGAAATTGGTGTTGTAAGGAAATGTTCTCAATTTGATATGTTTTTTCCCCTGCCAATATTTTTAGCTTTCCTTCTGCACGAAGAACAGTTTGTATTTTTCCCTGATATTGGTAGGACTTAGTGACCAAATTAACTGATGAATAGCTAAAAATCTTTTGTTGGAAGGAATAATTGAAAACAGATAGACTCAGGCCTCAACTAATTAAAATCCTAAATAGAATCATAATTTCTTGTCAAATAATTAGATAGATTTCCATTTTTTTTACAGAATTTTTTAAAATATTTTATTTATTTATCTTTAGAGGGGAAGGGAAGGAGAGAGGGAGAGAAATATCAATGTATGGTTGCCTCTGCCGAGGACACACAATGTACCGTGTGTCCCCTGCCGGGAACTGGCCTGCAACCCAGGCATGTGCCCTGACTGGGAATCGAACCACAATCCTCTGGTTTGCAGGCCCGTGCTCAATCCACTGAGCTACACCAGCCAGGGCAGATTTCCATTTATTAATTTTTAGTAAACATATAATGTCTACTGTAGCTATATTAGGTGTTTCTCAGCAAGAGCAAGAATAAAGAGCATGTACATCTTTACTCATATTATGTAATATATATGCATATGTATGTATACACACATATGCTATACAGAGTGTTTGATTTCTTCTAAAATGAGTAAGGAATATCAGAAGGTATAGAAGGCTTTTTGACAAATAATTACATTTACTTATGATAATTTCAATAAATGTAATTTAATAGTCATAGCTCTTTCTCCCAGAAGTCTTTTTAGAGTTGACTTTGTAAAATAATGTGATAGTAATTTACTAAATCAATTTTATTTCAGTTCACTTCAGATTTAAGTTAGTTATACCTGAGATGAATAGACATACTATTAGCATTTTAACAATTATTTATTTAAATAAGTTATTAGAGTTACTCTAAATATATTCCTGTAACAGATTATCTTCATATAAATCTCATTTTGGTTTACTCTAGTTTTGGCCAACCAGAATGTCTTTTAACAGGTGTTCCCATACTTGGTAATTGGTCATTGAATTATGACCCCGAAACATTGCAAAATATAGGCTTGCTTTCAAATTGTCAAAGAAGTAAACTATGCAGCTTTATTTTTAGCACCAGGTACAGTTTATTGGAGCAAAAAATCTTTGACAATTTGTGATCTGTGTATGGCATATATACCAATATTATATTAGTCAAAATGATTAATATAAATATTCTATTCTTCAGTGATTAAAAGAAAATAGCAGGTGACATTTGTTGTAATCATTTACTTTCTTGTCTGTTTCCCAGCAAAAATATAGAGCAGTGTTATCTATCTTTGGGTTCTTGGCCCTCAAGGATAGTTTATGATGCATATTAATAGGGGTAGTAGTTAGTAGTAGCAGCAGCAGTAACGTTAAGAGTTGACATTTATTGAGTACGTACTATATGACAGGTCCTGTTATAAGTGTTATACCATTATTAATTAATCTTACAACAGACATAAAGTCTGTACCATTAATATTCTCATTTTATAGTTGAGGAAAGAAAGGCACAGAGAAATTAAATAATTCTTCTATGGATACACAGCTTTTAAATGAAAGTCAGGATTCAAACCCCAGCAGTCTGGTTCTAGAGCTTATGCTCTTTCTATTTTATGGTTTTTGTTAAAGAAAGTTTCCTACAATAATTTTGTAAAGCTCCATTAATTCCTTCTAGTGTGACTAGAATGTATCGTGTTACTTTAAAATTATTATTTGCCCTTTAAACTCATATTTATTTAACAATTACTGAATGCCTACTGTGTTGTAGAAATTGTGCTAGGTACAAGTCACGGTTGTCATGAAATTTAAATTCTACTTAGGGAAACAAGCATTAAATATTTCTTTATTTCATACAGTATGTAAGTATAATTATAATCAGATATGGCTTATTCTTAAAGCTACCCAAATTTAAAAAGGCTGTGGATGCCTCAGTCAGTTACCCTTTCTTTTCTCTATGAGCTCCTCCAATACTCAGTAACACTCAAATGGCAGCTAGTATGCTCTGCCTTATATCGCAGCTATTTAGACACTTGCTCTTTATCATTTTCTAAAGGTCAAGTTTGTTGACAGCTAAGATTGCTGTTTGTGTATCTATGACCAGTAGACATAGTGTACAGAGTAGGCCCTCAATATTTATTGATTGCTTAAATTAAATTAAGAAGAATTAAATCTGCTTGTGTTAGAAGAATGAAAATGATGAGTGGAATTCATCATCACCAAGCCCTTATTATATGAAATGTTAAAGGGACTTATTTAAGAAAAAGAAGATCAAAACTGTGAACAGTAAAATGACAACAAACTCACAACTATCAATAACTGAACCTAAAAACAAAACAAAACAAAATAGATAAACAACTAGAACAGGAACAGAATCACAGAAATGGAGATCACATGGGGGGTTATCAGTGGGGAGGGGGAGGAGAATGGGGGAAAAGGTACAGGAAATAAGAAGCATAAATGGTAGGTACAAAATAGACAGGGGGAAATTAAGAACAGTGTAAGAAATAGAGAATCCAAACAACTTGTATGTATGACCCATGGACATGAACTAAGTGGGGAGAATGCTGGAGGGAATGTTGGTGCTGGGCAGAGGGGGATAAAGGGGAGAATAATGGGACAACTGTAATAGCATAATCAAGACAATTTTTGTCTTACTGTCATATCAATTGCTTAAGTGGGTTCAATAGGCTCATATTGGGATCACCTCTTGTTATTGCTATTTGAATTACCTGAGTGTAATAAAAGAATAGGCACTAAATTAATGGATTGCCACTGATAGCCTTTGTTTTCACCATGAGAATCATTGCCAAAAGCACACAGAATCTTTAACAAAGAAATATTTCTTTTCAAAATAAAAGATTTCCTTGGTCTGTTATTTTGCTTGACAGCCTAAAGAAATGGGAAGTTTGGAATCATTCACCCTTTATTTAAGCAAAAAAATATAAAATACTGGAGTTTTAAGTTTGAAAAAAAGAACTACTTTATAGCAGCACACAGTTAGAGGTGATGTGTTGTGCCTGTGAAAAAACATCAAAGCAGATTTTGTGCTTTAAAACATAAAATATGTTTTAAAATTTACCGTAAAAATTTTTTATTTTGCCCTGGCTAGTGGGGTTCAGTGGATTGAGTGCCAGCCTGCAAACTGAAAGGTCCCTGGTTCAATTCCTGGTCAGGGCACATGCCTGGGGTGTAGGCCAGGTTTCCCAGTTGGGGCACATGGGAGGCAACTGATCAATGTTTGTCTGGCACATTGGTGTTTCTCTCCCTCTCTTTCTCCCTTCCCCCCTCTCTAAAAATAAGTAAATAAAATCTTTTAAAAATGTTATATTTTATATTTTGATAATAAGACATACAGACAAGTATTGTGCATCAGAGACAGAGATTGTTAATCATGACACTTTTAAATGGTGGAACACTTATCTTTCATTTGGAACACAAATTCTGTTCTTTTCAATAATGGAGGCAAAATTATTCTATGAGCTAATTATTTATAATAAAAATCAAAAGGAGAAGCTGATTAGCTATCTTAACAAGGAAGTTGGATATTTATTTATAAATCTGTAATGATGTATAATTTCTGAGAAATACTGAATTTAGTTTTTCCCCCATTTCTAGCCAGAAGACCAAAAAATGGATAAAGAAACATGTCAAATTATTTCTATTACGGTAGCTGCTAAACAGCATCTTGTTTGGTGCCTGAAATCATCTCTTCTGTTTAAAATAGACACATGACTGAATAAAATACACTTTATTACTCATAAAGATATCTTTATTTAAAATGACTGCATTTTGGAAATTTAAAGGAAGGAACATAATACAGCTACAGAAAGATTTTGGAAGGTTCTTAGATAAAATAATAAAATGGCTGTTATCTAGCAACCCCATTTCTGGGTATTCAAAAGAAGCTGAAATTGGGATCTTGAGATATTTTCACTCTCATATTTATTGCATCAATATTCACAATAGCCAAAAGTTTGAAACCACCTTAATGTCCATCAATGGATGAAGACATAAAAAAGCATGGTACATACATACAGTGAAATATTATTCATCCTTAAATAGGGAGGAAATCCTGCTATGTCCTACAACATGCATGAAGCTTGAGAACATCACATTCAGTGAAATAAGCCAGTTGCAGAGGAACAAATGCTGCATGACTCCATTATGTGAGGCATCTTAAGTGGTCAAACTTCTCAAAGCAGAGGGTAAAATGGTGATGGTTAGCTATGGGGGAGAGGAGGGAATGGTTTTTTTAGGGGGGGCATTTAATGGGTATAAAGTGTTAGTCATACACAATGAGAAATTCTTGAGACACGCTGTACAACATTGTGCTTTCAGTTAATAATGCTATATGGTACACTTAAAACTTTAAGGAGGTAGATCTCATGTCATGTTTGTAACAATAATAAATAAATGAGGCTTAAACGGATTAATTACTGAGATAGAGTATTATTTCTTCTTGACTCCTCAAAAGGAGAATAATGTTTCTGTCGTGCAAATGTTCTTGGGACGCCAACCAGAAAAGTTTAAAAACGGAACATTTCCTGAAAAAAAAAAGTTGATTTCCCCTCTCTCCTGCTGTCTCTCTGACTAGCAGAATCTTTAATGTCTACAGCTTCAGAGAATAGAGCAAACCTCAGACTTGTCTCTTTTGTAGAGAAACAGAAATCTTTGTAATTCATACTACTTTAAATGTACTATTTAAAATTCCTACAAATATTTTTTTTCAGTTTTGAAAATCAAACTCACTTGATTATGGAAATGTCACATGTCACTATTCAGTATTGCACACACGACAAGCTTGACATTTAAAAAATTATTTTGAATAATTTAGCAGTGGGAAAAGCACATAAATAATTTCTGAGCACCTAGAATATATATTTTAAGCTAAATTCACTACAAAGAGTGACACATTTCCCCAAAACCTTCTAAAATAAATGAATAGTTAGGCCAAGAACAGCCATGAAAACTTTTACCTTCATAAATCTTTTTGTGAGGAATAAAAGCCTTAAAATTATGGGTTTATAGTCTAGCTGCCTTTTTAGCCTTAATTATAGCATTCATAGTGATACTTTATTTTCTGACATGACACACATTTATATGTGTTTCTATGTTAATTCCCTTTTATAAACAGGCTCTCGATTTATTTAAGAAACAACTATGATAACAAATGTCCCGAAACTAAAGATTGACAGTACAATTCAAAGGAAATGAGGGTGGCAAACCAGTATTTGCACTAAGTACTGATCTTTACTTGTGCAACTTTCAAACTATGAGTGTATGCTACATCCATCATATTGTTTGGATGTGATATCTATAATAGTAATGTGTGCATGTTTTTTGTCACTAGGAAAAATCTAGATGTTTCTTCTTGTTTGATCATTCAGTAACACTTCACTATAGGCCTCATGTGGATGAGACACAGTATTAGAGACCCAGAGACCAAATACAGACTCAGAGTCCTCAAGACACTCAGTGTAGAGGCATCATAGTCCATATATAAGCTAATTGTTCCAAGTGAGAGATTATAATGAAATCGGTAACAGGCTCATGACACAACATCTAAATAAGAACAGGTGAAACAGAGGAAACAATTATACAATTGCCATCGAGAACTGGCAGGCATTTAGTCATCAAACATTTATGATGCTTAAAACACTAGACATGATGAGTGAATATATGAGACTTGGTCTCTGTCACTAGGGAGCCTGTAATGTGTGGGGGGGAGTCAGAGAAGAACCACTTGCATGAAAACTAAGTATAATGCAAGATGGAGTAAAATAAGTTGAAATAAGTTTTACATTGGTACATAGAGCTGATACAGAGTATAGGGGAAGGAATGATTAAAACCAAGCTTTGAGGATAGGGTAAAACTTCAGTTAAGCCATGAAAAGTGCCTTTTTGCCCAGGCTGGTGTGGCTTAGTGGATTGAGTGGGCCTGCAAACCGAAGAGTCACCAGTTTGATTCCCAGTCAGGGCACATGCCTGGGTTGAGGGCCAGGTCCCCAGTAGGGGGTGTGTGAGAGGCAACTACACAGTGATATTTGTCTCCCTTTCTTTCTCCTTCCCTTCCTCTCTCTCTAAAAATGAATAAGTAAAATATTTTTAAAAAGAGTGCCTTTTTAATAAAAAAGAAAAAAAGAGAAATGGGCATTTCATAACACAATCGTAACAGAAGGGATGAGGCCTGACAAAACATGGCTAGAACATAGCGTGTGTGTTAGTGTGCAGTCATTGATGAACCTAGGAGGTTCATTTAAAGCCAGATGCTCACAAATCCTAAGTATCATTGATAGGAATTTTGAATTTCATTCTGTGGACAAAGTGATGATGGGTGGGTGAGATAGAAAGAAAGCAGTGAAGGTTTTCCAGTAGTTTCTAGAGATGCTATTCTGAGTCCTTTTGGTCACTTCAAAGTGATAGTGCTGTGGACTAAGATTTTGTAACATTCTGCGACAGTTTTATACAACAAATGCTTCTGCAGTCTCTGCACTTACAGCAACATTATATACCTTTATTTAAAATTTCATTTTATTTTGCCTTGTATTATACTTAGTTCTTTTTTCAGTGCATGTCTCTTCCATGCTAGATTAAACGTTCCCCAAAGGCATGTCTATATATTCATTTCATGTCTATATATTCATTTATCATTTATAACAGACATTTAATAACAGTAGTCACCTCTGTGGGTTTTTGTAAAGATTAAACAGAAGAAAATGCATGAGAGTCTAAGGGTATAGTAGTTAAAAAGTTGAACTCAGAGGCCCAGCCACCTGAGTTTCAATTCCAGTTTTGTCAGTTACCAGCTGTGAAATCCTGAACAAGTTACTTATTCTTAGAAAAAAATACTTTTTTGGAAATATTCATACCGTACTGTCCAGCCATTTAAAGTTCACAATTCAATTCACAGATATCTGCAACCATCACCGCAGTCAATTTTAGAACATTCTTGCCACAAAAAGAAACTCCCATACCCATTAGCTGTCATCCCACTACCCTCCTCCCACTTTCCCACAGCCCTAAGTAACCACTAATCTACTTTTTGTCTCTGTCGATTTCCCTGCTCTGGATATTTCATATGAATGGCATCATATGTGGTCTCTTGTGACTGGCTTTTTTCATTTAGTGTAATATTTTTAAGACTCATTCATGTTTTAGCAGAAATAAGAACTTTATTCCTTTTTATGGTAGAATAATATTCCATTGTATAGATGTATCTATAGATTTTACTTGTCCATTTGTTAGTGGATGAGCATTTTGGTGGTTTCCATCTTGTGACTGTTGTGAATAACCTTTCTATAGATACCTGTGCACAAGTATTTGTGTGGCTGTACGTTTTCATTTCTTTCAGGTGTGTATCTAGGAATAGAAGTGCTGGGTCATATAGTAACTCTATATTTAATTATTCTAGGAACTGCCAGACTTTTCCAAAATGACTGCACTGTTTTACATGGTACTCCAAAGCTGTCTTGGGGTTTTAATTTTTCTACATCTTTGTCAATACTTGTTTCTTTTAATCTGACTTTTTGGATCTAGTCATTCTAGTGGGTGTTAAGTAGTGTTTCACTCTACTTTTGATTTGCATTTCTGCGATGAATAATGATGTCATTTTCAGATCCTCCTTTGAGAAATGTCTATTCAAGACCTTTCCCCATGTTTTAGTTGAGTTATCTTTTATTATTGAATTGTGTTCTTTATATATTCAAGATATAAGTCCTTTATCATATATTTGATTTGCAAAAAACTTCTCTCATAGTGTAGGTGATCTTTTTACTTTCCTGATGGTATCCTATTAAGAACAAAATTTTTTTAAATTTTTTTAAAAGATTTTATTTATTTGTCTTTAGAGAGGAAGGGAAGGAGTGAAGGAGAGAAATATCAATGTATGGTTGCTTCTTGTGAGTCCCCTGCTGGGAACTGGCCTGCAACCCAGGCATGTGGCCTGACTGGGAATCGAACCTTGATCGTGTGGTTCGCAGGCCCACGTTCAATCCACTGAGCTTCACCAGCCAGGCCTTAAATTTTTTAAAATTTTGATGAAGTCAAGTTTAGCCATTTTTTTTGTTGTTTCTCATGTTTTTGGCATCATAAGTTACTTAATCTTGATGGGTTTCAATATCCTCATCTATAAAATTATAATTATTATGATAATAGGGTTGTTGGAATTAAATGAATGCAAGCACTTAGAACAGCTGTTTTCAACTTTTTTCGTGTCATGGCACATATAAACTAAAAACTAAAATTCTGTAGCACACCAAAAAAATATACTTATTGCCAATCTGACAAAAAATAGGTATCTTTTTTATTCATTCACACTGGGTGGCTATTGTTGTGTTGGCTGTTGTCATGTTTTTATTTGACAGTTTAAGGGGAAAAGAGGCTAGTTTTCCTGAATAAACAATCAGGTATTGCATGTTTTAAAAACCCTTACGAGCTCTGGCTGGTGTAGCTCAATGGATTGAGTGCGGGCCTGTGAACCACATGATCGCGGTTCGATTCCCAGTCAGGGCACATGCCTGGGTTGCAGGCCGGTTCCCTGCAGGCTAGTTCCCAGCAGGTGACTCACGAGAGGCAACCATACATTGATATTTCTCTCCTTCTCTCCTTCCCTTCCCCTCTAAAGATAAATAAATAAATAAATCTTTTAAAAAAAGAAAAAAAAGCCCTTACAACACATCAGTTGAAAATTGCTGACCTAGAATAATACTTGACATATATTAAGCACTCATTAAATGTTATCTGACACTATTAATCTACTATTATTGATATTATTATTATATAAAGCAGGGGTCTCAAACTCATTTTCACCAGGGGCCACATGAGCCTTGTGGTTACCTTCAAAGGGCCCAATGTAATTTTAGGAATGTATAAATGTAACTAGTCCTTAACTAGGGGCAAGGACCTTGGCACTGCTGCTGGGTAGAAACAAGGTGCCACACTGGATAAAACAAGGTGGAGGGCAGGATTTGGCCCTCAGGCCTTGTGTTTGCCCCCTGGGATATAAAGCAATTAGAACAGTGCCTGGCACATTATAGGGATTCAGTAATGTTAGCTCTTATTATGTAATAATGCTTTTTTTTTTATCAGATAGAACAAAATGCATTGAGCAGAAAATATATGTAAGTATTTTGGGAGGAAAGGTTTTTAGGATATGAAATCTTAAGATATTAAAGGCCCATTTTTATAGTCTTTGTTGGGAATTGCTGTGGTTTCCTTCCTCAACAGTGCTTGGATGGATCCTGCCCTTGTCCTCCATTGCAGCTGACTGCTCAGATTCAGCCCTTTGCCACCTCCTCACAGCACCCTTGGACCACCCCAAGGCCCCTACCAAGGTCCCAGCACCTCCAGTCTTGAGGGCCATACCCTCTTCACAGGTGCACTAGAATTACTACCAGAACGTGAAGGCTGCCATCAACCTCCAGATTAACCTGGAGCCCTAGATTCCTATGTCTACCTGTTCATGTCTTGCTACTTTGACCATGATGATGTGTCTTTGAAGAACTTTGCCAAATATTTCTTCACCAATCTCATGGAGAGAGGGAACATGCTGAGAAACTGATGAAACTGAAGAACCAATGAGGGGGCCAAATCTTTCTTCAGGATATCAAGAAACCAGACCATGATAACTGGGAGAATGGGCTGAATGTAATGGAGTGTTCATTACACTTAGAAAAAAAGTGTGCGTCAGTCACTACTGGACTTGCACAAACTGGCCACTGAAAAAAATGTCCCTCATTTGTGTGACTTCATTGAGCTCACTATCTGAACAAGCAGATGCAGCCTATCAAAGAATTGGGTGACCATGTAACCAACTTGCACAGATTGGGGGCTCCTGGATCTGGCACAACAGATTGTCTTTTGACAAGCACACTCTGGGATATGGTACAGACAGCTCAGCCTTAGGCTGCCTTCCCGCAGCCATGGGAGTGACTTCCCTAGTCACCAAAGCAGTAGGTGCTTATTGGAGTTACCTTCACCTTTTCTATTACTTCTACCAAGTCATCCACTTATGTCTGTCATTTGTACCATTCCTTCAAATAAAGTAATTTGGTACCTCCCCAATAAAGGTTCATTTTATTTAAAAACAAAAATTACAAGGGCATAATTCTAAATATTTTATCAAAAGTTGTTTATATTAAAAAGAACAAACTGAGACAGTGATGAATTGTTTTAAATCTTCCTTTAATATGGTGCCTTTTATTCTGTCTTTACTTCTGACTCGGGTGATCATCAGGAATAATTTGGATTTTATGATAATGGAGGAAATTGACAATTCACTTGTGAAATATTATGGCAATAATGGCTTTGTACTAAAGATAAATCCTTTATCTTCTCCAAAGTAATATGATGTGTCAATAAGTGTAAAGTAAAGATGACATACATATTTGTTTAGCCAACAACCTTTGGAGAAACTTGTCATGCATCATAATAAAATGGTTTTAATAATTTCCACTGTAGACAAAAGAAGTTTGGAAAATAGATCAAAATTTCTTTCTGTTTTTCTTCACTTTTAGTAGTAAGCATGTGTGCTATATAAACATTCATTCAAATGAAAATATAATTGTGTCAGTATGAAACAATTTCACAACCAGGAGAAATGTGCATGGAAATTATGCACAGAAGAGAAAGATAGAAATGGAATATCCATAGCTAAAGAAGGAATTGGGGTTCTCATTAAAGAGAGAACAATTACTAACTCATTAGTTGATTATATTCATACTTATTTTTCTTTTGTCCACCCCAATTCTTGCTTGCCCAGCACAGGCCTCCTTGTTTGTTATATAGCACTAATAATTGCTATCAGTGACAGTGTTTCTGAACATAACAACTGTGTAAAAATTGCACACTTTCTTTCTCCATCTGGGCTCTTCTCATAACCAAAGTCATCAGAATGGCCTTGAGGAGATTTTATGCACTAAGGAGTGATTATTTTTCTCTCTGCAGTACCAACTAAAGCTGAATCTGTGAGGCAAGAGAGGAGTCTGCTTGTTATAGATTTTGTTATTGCTGACTAGACAGGGAATGGCCAAGGTTGTCCTTACTCACATGGAAACCTGATAGGAAAGCATCTGATTAAAGCTCTGTTGGGAAAAGGACTCTGCTCTTGGTCACTTCACTAGGGAACTTTGAAGAGATTGTTTTTTCTTTCTTGACTCTGTTCTTCAAGCCAGGGCATCACAGGGGGAATCAAGCGTTTTCCACCTCAGTTGATACGATATTTGTGAGCTTTCTGTTTTCTTTAGTTTTTGTTTGTTTGTTTTTTTAAGTAAAGAGAAAGGCCTTTGCTTAGTTCTTAGTGTCCCTTCTTACCACTGTGGAATTAATGTTACCGTTTAGTTACTTTATCATTTGCTTTGTTTTATTTTTTCATTTACAAAATTGTTTCCAAATCCTTAACTTTCATGCATATTTGAATGGGGAAGAGGAAGTGCCAGCAGAACAGGAAGAGTGCCAAACTAGGCCTCTACCCTTTAGGCTGTCTTTACAGAGGCACTTTTATAATATTAAAATTCATCTCTGTGCCCACTTTGAAGTGGACATCAAGAAAGCTTCTAGCTCAGCCCTGGCTGGTGTAGCTCAGTGGATTGAGCACGGGCCTGTGAACCAGAGGATCTCGGTTCGATTCCCAGTTAGGGCACATGTCTGGGTTCTAGGCCAGTTCCCTGCAGGGTGGTTCCCAGCAGGGGACACACGAAAGGCAACCATACATTGATGTTTCTCTCCCTCTCTCCTTCCCCTCTAAAGGTAAATAAATAAAATCTTTTTTTAAAAAAAGAAAGCTTCTAGCTCTATGCTTAAGGTTACATTCCTTGAAACCTTTGTGAAGTTCAGGCTATAAGATCCCCATAAATTGGATCCCCAAATAATTCAGAACTTCTAGCACATTTTTCTTTTTGATTTGTTTTATTAAAAATTTATTATTTTGCATTTTCAAGGAATAGGTGATTTTTACTTCTCAGGGGAGTACAAAGCTATTTCTGCAGAAAGATAATGGTTTTAGCTTTTGTGCCCTTTCTTTGGATTTGAGGGGATTAAAAAGCAAAATAGCTGCATCCAGGCAGGCAATCCCTAGGGTTGTAAGGGGCCACAGTGAGCCCCTAAATCTCCTCTGACATTGTCCTACTACTAGCGTATGTAAAACTGAGGAGTCTCAGAAGCCAATGTTTGGGTAATTGCTTTAATTTTTTAAAAGATTTTATTTATTTAGTTTTAGAGAGAGGAGAAGGGCAGGAGGAAGAGAGGGAGAGAAACATCAATGTGTGTGTCTCTCAACTACCAAATGAGAGACAGTGACTAGCAGAGTGGCTAAAACAACACTCAAATATATGTTGTTTACAAGAAACCAACTGTAAATATAAATACACACATAAATTACAATAGGAGGTAAAGTATATACCATGCTAACACCAATCAGAAGGAAAAGAGAATAGTACATTAATTTCAGATAAAGCCAACTTCAGAACAAAGCAAATTATCAGGGTTAAAGAGGGTCATTTTCTTACAGCTTGACTCTGTCCTATATCAACATCAGCAGTCATAAATCATATTGATAGTACGTACCCTTGATAGGAAATGATGAAAATGTTACTATAACTGTGTGATTGTCCTTCCCAAAATACATAATCTCAATCTAATCATGAGATAAACATCAGACAAATATAAGTAGGGGATCTCTAGAATATATATGACCAGTACTTCCTGAAATTATCAAGAGCATCAAAAATAAGGAAAAGATGAGACTCTGCCATTGTTACGAGATGCCTAAGAAGACATAAATATAAAATATAATGTGGTATTTTGGTTGAGGTCCTAGAACAGAAAAAGGGCGTTTGGTAAAAGCTAAGGGAATCAACTATGGTTTAATAATAATGATCAAATTGGTTCATTAAGGTCACAAATGTGTCATACTGATGTTAGATATTAATAATAGAACTGGGCACAGGAGCTATATGGGAAAATCTCTGTTAGTATCTGCTCAGTTTTTCTGTAAATCTGAAACTATTTTAAGATCTAAATTCTGTTCATAGTTGAAACTCAATAATAAAACATATGTCCTCGAAATGTGTTCATTTGGTTAAGTATTAGTCAGAGTGATCCTGACTTGATTGATCATATTTCAGTTATCAGGAATATCTGAGAATAAACTCAAGAATTTTGTGTAACAAAAAAAGCATTGAGATCTTCCATTCAGTCATCAAAGAAACAAAAACAAGTCATCTTCTCTGCCATCAAGGAGCTTTTGCTCTAATGGGGGAGATATCTGTGTAAATAAACACAGTAGATGATTTAGGTGCTGTGATAAAAACATGTAGGTCTAGTGGGGCACAAAGAGAGGAGTGCAAAATATTGTCTTGGTACAAAAGGCAGGAAAGGATTTTTAAGAAACATGCTTTTCCCTTCTTTACGGAATACCATTGTGTTATCATCTGTGTTGCAAATTTGTACTACTGCCCTTACAGCCAACTGAGTTTTTCTCTGTTCTCGGAAAAGTTCCCTGAGTCCTCTTCCTCCCTTCTCTCTCTTCCCCACTTCCCTGTGTATACCTGCATTCAAGTAGTTATGGTATTGTATTGTAATGTTTACCCCTTCTCCATCAACCTGTAAGCTCATTGAGGGTAAGAATTATGCTTTCAAACCAGGTATCACTAAATGCTGACTACTTATAATGGGCAGTCAATAAATATGTATGCAATAGTATGCAACACTTAAATATCAACATTGCTTCAGTTAAAGCACTCATGCTAAGTTTGGCAGCTTAAAGATGCCTCTAATTTATTTGATATTCCCTTTTTTTTATATCTGGGCCGGTTTATGATTGTTTTGACTAACATAATATGGTGGCCCAGTAATTAAGAGAAGCTTCCATGATGGTCTCAGAACTCTGAACCATCATGTAAGAAGTTCAAGTATATGACTGGAAAGATTAGTGGGAGAGCCCTTGAAACTACATTGGAAAAGAGACAGTCCCAGCTATGCCTAGCCTTCTCACCAGTCCTGCAAGGGTCCAGGCATATGACTAAAAGCATCTTAGAATCTCCAGATAAGTTCATATGCTAAGTGAATATTACAAAGTCATCCCAGTAAACAACATGTGAAGTAGAACTTTCAGACCAAGTGCCATCTATATTCTTGACTCCTCAAATCATGAGGTAAAGTGGTTGTTATGTTAAATTACCAGGTTTTGGGATAGTTTACTAATTATAAATAGATAAATAAAAGACTAAATTTCTTCAACTCTATATTTTTTCAATATTTGATGTGAAAATTTTCAGACAGAAAGTAAAAGGAATTGTACAGTGAACACCCATATACCACAATAAACATTTTACAATAAAATTTTTGTCATATTTACTTTATTACATGTTTGGCTGTTTTACCAACCCTCTACTGATACATCAAATTATAAGATTCAAAATAAGTTGATGTCAGTATACTTTATCCCTAAACATTTCATTGTGGATATCATTCACTAGCATTCAGTATGTGGTTATATATATATTTTTTCTTTTGAGAAAAAAATTGACATACAATGAAATACACAGAACTGAAATAAACATTTGCTGAGTTTTAACCAATGGGTACACTTGTGTAACCTTAACCACTATGAACATACAGAATGTTAATATTGCCTCAGAAATTTGCTTCACATCCCTTCTAAGTCACTCTTTGCATCTAGTCCGCAGGAAAGTGTTTGCCTGATTTTTTTCTACCATAAATTTAATCTGTTCTAGAACTTCATATAAAAGTTCCTGTAGATTTTCTACTGTTTTGTGTGAGGCTTGTTTCATTCAGATTAATGTTTTTGAGATTTCATCCATATTGCATTTATCCAAAGCTTATTCCTTCTATTACTGTTACCAAGTACAAAGAGTTTGTCACCTGACACTAGTAAGGCAAGCATTAAACACCGAGAATTGCAGTGGAGAAATTAGAGTCAATTTATCTGCAGAGCACTAAGCAAGAACAGTAAAGTTATTGTTCAAAAAAATTGAATTCCCTAATCCAGCATTTGGGGTGGATTTTAAGGGCTTATGGGGAACATGTGAAAGTGCTGGAAAAACGGATGTTTGCTCTTTTCCTGATTTACAGTACCTGGACTTAGTACAGGGGGAGAAGGGAGCACTGTGTGTGTGCGTGTGTGTGTGTGTGTGTGTGTGTGTGTGTGTGTAGGTGTATACCCTAAAGGACTCTGATATTTTAATACAGGCGTTAGGCCTGAATGGCATTAAATAAATGTTTCATTTCCTTTTCACAAATCTCTGGCATTGAGAGATGTCTTTCCAATTGGCGGTGGACAGAAGAGCCCAGTAGGTATTGGTATACTGTCCTTGGGAGGGGCCCCTGTTGTTCTGTAGCAATTTTTTTGGCATCCCTCGGTGGACCAAGTATTGCCCCCCCCCTTGGACCTCTGTTCAGTAACACTGGCAGGGCAAGTTTTAATTGAAGGACCTGGAAGTTGGCTATTTACAGTAAGGGGAGTAAGCAGGGATCTTCCTGGATAACAGACCCCTCACTTCTGAAAGGGTTCTGGTGCTCAAATTCCAGTTCTGTCCTGGTCCTTTAATGCCCATGTGCAGGATGGGGCAGGGGTGGGGTAGGGGTTTTGCTGGGAGACTGATTCTCTGTGCAGCTGGAGTTCAAAACTCTCTGGGCTGCATGACTTGTGGTCTTGGTCTTTTATCTCTAAAAAGAAATCCAGTATTTTGTTAAACAGGATAGGACCATTTTGAGGTGACTCTGCAGTTACATTACTGAGTAGAATTTCATTCTATGAATGTATCTCAGTTTGTCTATCCATTTTTCTGGTCATGGACACCTAAATTAATTTCAGATTTTAGTTATTATGAATACAAAACTGCCCAATTCTTTTTCAAAGTAGTTACATCACTTACAGTTATAACAATAATGTTTGAGTGTTACATGTTGTCAGTCTCTTAATTGTAAGTATTCCAGAGGGCATGTAATGGCATGTCATTTTAGTTTTAATTTGCATTTGCCTAATGATTAATGATGCTGAGCATTTTTAAAAATGTGCTTATTGGCCATTTTTGTATCTTTGTTGGTGAAATGTCAGTTTGTCTTTTGCCCATTAAAATGCTTTTTGTGTTTTTATTATTGAGATATGGGAGTTCTTAGATATTCTGGATGAGTCTTTCATCAGACTATGCTTTGCAAATGTTTTCTACCAGCCTCTGTTCTGGTCACTTATTTTCTTAATTGTGTCTGTTAGTGAGCATAGTTTTATATTTAGTATCTTAATGACAAAGTAACTGCTTGAGCTAAAGCTGACCCCAATGCTTTATATTTAATGGAGTCAAATTAGTCACAGATTTTTTTTCTTAGTGGCACTGCTTTTGTGTCATGTCTATGAAACCCTTGTCAAATTTCAAGTCAAACATTTTCCTCTACATTTTCTCCTAGATATTTTAGATTTAGTTTTTACTTTGGGGCTCTGCCATCTTAAATAGATTTTTATGTGTGATTTGAGGTAGGTTGTTCTAACAACATTTATTGGATTGCTTTGGTGACTTTGTCACAAATTTAAGGACCATGTAATGTACATTTATTTCTAGTCTCTCTAATCTGTTCCTGTGATATATTTGTCTATCCTTATGCCAGTTTTATATTGTCTTGATTCCTATAGTTTTATAGTTAGTACTGAAGTCAGCTAGTATATATCCTCCAACTTTACTATTTTTGCAAGATTATTTTAGATATTCTACGTATTAATATTTTACAACACACATAAATTTTAGAACCAGCTTTCCAATGCTACAAAAGGCCTGAGGCAATATTATCCCTCTCTGTCTGTCTGTCTGTGTATCTATCTATCTATCTATCTATCTAACGTGATTTTCCTTACATTCCCTCCTTAATTCAACATGTATAAAAGAAACTGTAAAACTGCCATTTTGGGGAGCATTTGAGATCTTGCTTCCTGGCATGTCAGTTTAGCTTAAGTAAACTCAAAAAATCTCTACCTGTTTGTACATTTCTAATGTCAACAATAGGTATAAAATGTTATATTGCATATATTAATATATAAAACTTTGGAGAAAATGGCATCTTAAGCATATGTGGTCTCTCCAGTCCATGAGCATAGCACATCTCTCTATTTTTGAAGATCTTTAATTTTTCTAAGCAATGTTTTATAGTTTTTAGCATAGAGGTTTTGCATGTCTTTTGTTAAATTTATTCCCAAAATGTTTTATGATACTTTGTAAGTGAAATTGCATTTTCAAAAATTTTGATTTTCTAAATACTACTACTCTATAAAAGTGGACTTTGATTTTTTGTAATTTAGCCTGGTACCCTGCAACCATACTAAATTTACTATTTAGGTCTAATAATCTTTTATGCTATGGTTGTCATATGCATTACCTCTGTGTGTGTTATAAATCCCAGAATATAATAGTACAATTTTGCTTTAAAAAGTCATATATGTTTTAAAGTAATTAAGAGGAAAAACAGTATTTTACATTTACTCACATATTTCCCTCTCTGATGCTTTTTATTTCATTCTGAAGATTTAAATTTCTATCTGTTATCATTATGTTCAACCTGCAGAATATTCTTTAAAGCAAATTTCCTTTCTTGTTGTTTATCTCAAAATGTCCTCACACTATCTTCTGCCTTCATTGTTTCTCATGAAAAATCAGCAATAATTTGTGTAAATGTTCCTCTCCATATATTATACCATTTTTCTTGGGTTGTTTTAAGGATTTTTCACGTTATATCTGTTTTTGAGCAAAATGACATGATATGCCTGGTATGGTTTTTCTCATATTAACTTCTATGTCATTTGCTGATGAAAAGGAGTAGAATTTGCCACCACATAATATGCCTCTTTGGGATATTATTTTAGGCTGGTTATTTTTAAGAAACAGCAGACATGAGAGAAGCTCTGAAAAGCAAGTGGAAGTAGCCCTTTGTAAAGAACATTTCTATTTTGAATGGAAATCCGCACTTGTGCTGTTTCCCTCAGGGACCTGCCTTCACTATCAATGGACAAGGTGTGGAATACATCTGCATAACAGTATTGCCCATGTTTGCTGTGCTTCTCCTTCCTGTAACCTCCCTTAACTGTCTGTCTTGGAGCAGCTCGTTTTGCCAGATAATCTTTCCTGTAAATCTGCCTTCCATTCTGCTTTAAGATTTGGGCTCTGAGAGCAGAGAGCATTTAGCAACCTGTACGACCACCAGTCCTACAGGTGACACTGGCCGTGAGTTATAACAGGGAGCCAACACAGGTGACTGTGCTATTTACTTGGACTTTATTAATGCAGATTCAAGTAGCTTTTATTAATGCAGATTCAATCCAAATCTATACTAACCTAATAATAATAATCACTTATAATCAGTAATAACATCACACAAGAGAATTGGGGGATAACAAAACTGAGTCCCAGAGTCTCAGTCTACCAGTTGGGGAGACAGCAGGCGAGTGGGGGAGCCATTAGTGTCTTACAAGGCAGAATTTCCAGAGCTGGGCAGGCAGTGGGGTCCAGCAGGACAGAGGCTCTGGAAGCACAGCAGGAAGGAGATCAGCATGGTGTGGAGAAGCATCTTGGTGTGTAGAGCTCAGCTGTCTCAACAGTGATCTGAAGTCTACCTCAGTTACACTCTTGAGGATGGTGTACTCCCTCCTTTTGGGTCTCTTCTTTTAAAAAACACTTTAAAAAGATTTTATGTATTTATCTTTAGAGGGAAAGGGAAGGAGAGAGGGAGGTAACTATCAATGTATGGTTGCCTATCCTGCATCCCCTGCTGGGAACCGACCTGCAACCCAGGCATGTGCCCTCATTGGGAATCAAACCAAGATCCTTTGCTTCACAGGCCCACACTCAATCCACTGAGCTACACCAGCCAGGGCTTGGGTCTCTTAATAAATGTCATGGGACCCCTGATGGCAAGTGGGGAGTATCCCCAGGAGCCTATCTGTGGGTGGTCCCACTCTGCAGACATGACTGTTTTGGTCACATGTGCAGATATCTTAGGTGTGTTTCTTTGCCAGATGTGTCTAGCATGACTTAGATAGTTTCCCTCTTGAACCAAAGTGTCACAACTGACTGTCAGCCATCTTGGTTGACATGAGTGGCTCCACTTTGTTTTATATACTTTATGCTATCTTGATCAGACCAATGCCATTTTATTGGTCCTGCTCTCCACACTGTCTTCACCTGCAAGGTCTTCTTTTGTCTTTAGGTGAAGGTGGTATTTTGGTACTGCCTTCTATTATTTTGGGGAGTTACTCAGTTTTTCTGGTTCTTTCATATGCAGGGTAAGGGAAAAGCACATTTGTAATTGCTTGTATGGAAAATAATACAAAAAATAATAAATAATACAAGAATAAACTCTGTTTTCATCACTCACAACTGTGAACCTATTTGTGCTCCACCCTGTATACAGGACATATACATGTTATTAAACTTTAATTTGCTTTTCTGCAACTAATTTGTGTTAACTTGATTATTATTACAACCAGAAGAACCTTGAAGGGTAGAGGATGATTTTTTTCTCTATACACTGAGTTTTGTGAGTTTTATGTTATTCACCAAGTTTGAGAAAATTTTAGTCATTTTCCCTAAAAATGCTTTGTTTTCCCAACCCATTTTCTCTCTCTCTTCTTCTGGTATTCTATTTACATCCATGTTTAAACTGTTGCTATTATTCCTCAGGTTACTAAGAGTCTATACTGTCATTTTTTCCTCTGTTCTTCAGATTAGATAATTTCTATTGATCTATCTTATTGCCTACTGATGTTTTCTTCTATCACCTCTCTTCAGATAGTAAATCCTCCAAATGTATTTCTCAGAAATTGTATTTTCTCAATTTTCCTTTGCCTCTTTTTTATAGTTCTATTCATATTTTCTATTATGAAATTTTTTACAAGCACTAAATGTCCTTTATATTTTTGAGCATAGTTATGATAGCTACTTAAATTTTTCTATTTGTTAATTTCAACATCTGGGTCATCTTGATATATACTCAATTGATTCCCTTTTCATTTATATATGGGTCACATTTTCCTGCTTCTTTATATGTCTAGTAGTCTTTCACTATATCCTGGACATTACAAATGATACAACTAGAAATTCTGAATTCTGTTTTATTCTTCTGACGGGTATTGATTTTTGCTACTACTTTGGTTATAACAGGCAGTTAACTTTGCTAGATTCATACTCCTATCTCTGTCTTCTCTGTGGTGGCCAGAAGTTGAAATCTATTTAGTTATTTTAGTCATAGCTGGGGTGCTTACAATCTGTCTCATACCCATGTTATTTGGAGGTCAGCTCGCTATACAGGATGATTACACTGAGTGTAGCTCTACACTGAGTTTAGATGCCCTCCTCTATGGCTCTCTTCTTAATGAGATAATTACCTTCACTTTCCAGCTGCTGCCATTGCTCCGAAGTCTCTAACTTGTTTCTTGAAGTCATCATGGTTTGGGGTTTTCTATTCAAGTGACTGCAAGGGCCTTCCCTTCATGCAAAAACCTCTAAAATGTGTAAAATCAACCATGTCCTCTTCTCCTTTTATGTGTATCTGCCTGCTTTTGCTTGTCTGCCTGGTGCCTTCAGGCATTCCCCACCCCCCACCTCAAATTATTCTCTGTAGGTTATAGAAGAGTTGATCTTGTAACAGTTAATTCTTCAGTATGAGATAAGGAACATATAAATTTTGTGATTTTAAAATACATAAATAAGATAGTGAATGATATTAGATGATTCCCAATTTATCTTTAGTTGATTGGTGTGTAAATATAAGTTTACGTCAGACTTAGTATAGTGGGAATTGAAGATTATATGTATATTTTTCCTTTATTATAATATCTCCTAATTTCTTATGTTTGCCTCTTTTGTTGTGCATTTTGAAGTATTGTTTTTTTTTAAAGATTTTATTTATTTATCTTTAGAGGGGAAGGAGAGAGGGAGAGAAACATCAATGTATGGTTGAAGTATTGTTTTTTAACTTGTATCTTTCTTTCAGTGACCTTGACGTTTTAAAATTTGGTTATGTTTTTGATTATTGGACAGTTTTTTCTACTAAAGAAGGAGGAGTTTAGATACATAAAGAATTATAATTTTAAGTGCAAAAATACATATGACCAAAGATGACATGGTCACTATAAATGACAAATTTAAATAATTAAGAAAACTTATATGTCTTAAGAAAATGAAAGAGCAAATCCAAAGGTTTTACTTGACATTTTACGTATTGTCAAATCAGGTTTAAGAAACAAAAGTTATATCATTATCATGGCATTTTATTACAGTTCACGTTTGAATTCTAAATTTGTGGAGTTGAGAGTATGATTCTTAAAATAACCTCAAATGAATGCACTGTAAATTATAAATTTCTAGTACACTGTAAACAGGATGTGTTGTTTACAGCTGTTTATATCTACTAAATATCTGTAGATTTGCTTCCTCAGCTAGAGCAGGAACTTACTGGCTATAACTCCCTGCCTTGTTCAATAACTTCCAGTAATTATCAGGAAGAAAATGCAATAAATTTATGTAATAGACTGCCCCTTTGCCATAATATACAATCAGAGGCGATCAATGCTTCTTACAATAAGGAGAAGAATTACAGCTGTGTTTTGTTTTATAGCTTTGGTAATACAGCTTTGCAAACCACCAGAGGGAGTAGAGTTAAACTTCAGTGGTCCAATTCCATTGCGGTAAAACATAGCCTCAGGCTGACATTTTTACAAAGTAGCAACACAACAAGGGGTTGTGTACTTCTTAGCAGACTATTTTATTTGTTCACCCATCCAGCTAGTGGAAGACTTCCTTGTACTGCTGCTCTTTTAGTTCATATGACTGGAATCATGAGAATTTCTGAATATAATAAATAATAATCAAGTTTAACCTTTGGCCGTTCCATTTCAAAAAGGGAAAGATAGACATAGTTGATAATGAAGCCCCCAGTGTTCCAGCAACGCACAATGACTTGTTCATTACAAAGTTATATTTGTTATGGTTTTAAATATATACTTTTATTATGGTTTAAATCAAAGGGCATTTCTGAGCTCTGCCTAGTTATGCTTAAAGTATAATTACACGCTACATATCTTAGTAAACAAATGAAAGCTTTTTCTTGGTTATTTGTTACAAATTTTACTTTGCCTGTAGCTAAGTGAAGGCCAGTCCTCTAAAGTGTTTCAAGTATAATGCACAGTGAATATAAAACAGTCCATTAATTGGGATAATAGGTCCCAGCATGTAATTGCATTTCTTAGGTACTATGGATAGCAACTGAGTGAAGTGATATTTATTCAAGGTTGTTAGTCACCCGTGGATAACTTTATTTGTCCACTGATGCTTAAATAAATGCACCATCCATCAGTGAGAATATTTATAAAGAAATTAATAACAAAAATCATTATTGCATCTCAAATTATGAAAGGAAACAGTATATAAAAGTTACTGAAGAATGCCACAATAAAGTCTTGCCAGTGCTTCAGGTTACTTGCTTTTATGTTGGTGGACAGTAAAATATTGTAGGAACTCAAGAATAAATATGAGCTAAACTTGATGAATTTGCTTTATGTTGTTTTATCCAGCAAATTATCTGTAGTAAATTCCATCAGCAATTTCTAGGCACAGGTACTTGCACTGTTTTTCAAGAAAAGAGAGTTCGTCAACCATTTGTCAACATGAGACAAACCTTTGCAATCTCTGAGATTGTGTGCATGTGCATGTATGTATGAGGTTTTATTTACAGTTGCAAAAATGTTCCCTTTAGTTTTCATTTAATATGTTGTTGGCTATTTCTAAGGTGTTAAAAAACACACGTTCTATTTTAACATGTGCAGGCTTCCATATCTCATTCAGAAAGTCAGGAGGGTGTTTCAGAGCCTCATTAGCTCAGTACGAAATTACCTTCTTTCCCAGAAATCATTGGCAGTTCTGGGGGGTGGGGGCAGAACTTTGTCTCACTACCCTTCTAGATCCCTCCGTGTCTCAATGTTTCCCCTGCATTGTATGTTCTAAGATTATCTGGATGAATTCTGTGACATCCTCTGCTCTACTTACATTAATTCCTGAAAGAAATCTAGGATTTGTAGAATCCTAGATCATCTTAGTCCTGACTGTCTTCCCCATGAGGTTCTGGGGCCTGCAAGTCAACCTACACCTTTCTACCACATCACTTCCTATTTCTTTGCTTTATCTTTCTATATAACATCCACCAACTTCTTAATTAAATAATTACTTACCTGTCTATTTTCTTTTGTACCAGATGCATTAAAAAGAGAGCATTATGCTAAGTGAAATAAACCAGGCGGTAAAAGACAAATACCATATGGTCTCACCTATAAGTGGAACCTAATCAACAAAACAAACAAGCAAGCAAAATATAACCAGAGACAGTGAAATAAAGAACATAATGACAGTAACCGGAGGAGGGGAGAGGGATAATGGGGAAAGAAGGGGAAGGGGCAAGCCAAGGAACACTAATAAAGGACCCATGGGCACAGACAATGGGAGGAGATTGATTGTGGGAGTGGCAGGGAACAGGGTAGTGGAGAGCAAATGGGGAAAAAGGCAGAACAGCTGTAACTGAACAACAATTTTAAAAAACCTGTTTCTTAAATGGCTGACTAAATAAATCATTCTCTTTTCTTTGGATTCAAAATAGGCATTTCTAAAAACAAAGAATGTTTTTATTGAAAGGGGAAGATTTTATGAAGCTCCATGGGACAGTGTATAACATCTTCTTGTGTTATTGAATAACTCCTAAGAAAGAGAAACATTTCTTCTATATATACTCAAAAATTGTGTGCCCTTTTATGTTACTGATCATTTTATTCTCCTAAATATGAGAATGGTTTTGCTTATCGACTTGGGAAGCTTTTGTTGCCCCTGGTATTCCTGTTAGACTATAGTAGTTAGTACTGCCTGGATTTTCCTCAACTGTATTTATGTATATTCCTTTATATAGACTTAGATGTGTGTAAAGTACCACATATGGAAGGACTATTTGGTCCAGGAACTTTTAAAATTTAAATTGAAATACTGTAGTAGGTTGTTGATTCAGACCAAAATTTTACATTGTTCCAGTCTTCTCAATTGTATTAAACTGTTAATATGCTATGAGATCACATGGTTATTTGGTGAAGAGCTGAAAATTGAGAAAAAGTTTGTTAAGGGTTGTGTTAATTTCACTGGCAAATTTACTCTTACATACAAATTAGCCAACATTTTAAGAATCTTGGCATTTCCCTTTCATCTACAAAGAAATATAAGACACGAATTATTATTTTATTCTTAAAATCTTGCAGATGCATTTTGTTTTAAAAGAGAGACATTTACTTATTCTTCAGGTTTTTCTAGGAGCAAACATTTTTTAATGACAAAGAATGCATAAGTGTTCTTATAAAACATTGGATAGTAGGAAAAATAGAAGATTGATAAAGCAAAGACAAAAATTACTAACCTTGAAATCAGAACTCATAGATAACCTAGCATAATATCATCATTAACTAAAACTAATGGGTGTTTAATATGTTTAATATTTCTGTACATCTTCCATAACAAGTCAGGAAGGAGAGGCACTATGTTTACATGATACCCATCTAATCTTTTGATTAGCAATATCATATTTCTGGAAAATATAATGAGATATGGGGCTTTTTAGAATCTTATCTGACATGGTCATTAAAATTAGAATAACTGTGTTTTTCAGGGATTCAATCTGGATTATGTGTCCATAATGCCATTTTATGACATATAGTGGGGTACATTGATGCATAGCTTTATAGTTGAAAAGAATAATGTATTAAAACAATAAAAGTAAGATGCTCTATATTTTGATGTGATATACCTATATAAGTTTTCAGTGAGAAGACTGCATGTATTCTGTCCCCAGATCACTTTTGCGAGAAAACCGGCAAGCAAAAATTGTTAAATAATATATGGATATCTCTTATCTTACTACAACTTCTTCTCTGCAGATCTTACTTCCATTACCAAGTTTCTTTATTTTTCTTTGAAATATAAGTTGACTTAAAATCTACTATCTTAAGAAGTATCAGTGAAGGGCTTTGAAATGAGATTTTCTTTAATAATGTATATCCCTATTGGTATCTAAGAATCCATTTAAACTTTATATTATATACCTCTCTTCAGAGTACTATCTATTTGCATGTGGAACAGTGCCAATTATATTAACATGTACCTAATACAGACTAGAAGTTGTACTTATGGTCATCTTAGAGGTGTATCAAAGAAGGACTAGTTGCCTCAGTTGTCAGCAGCTCTAGGTAGTGATTCAACTGCAGAGAATTGCCCTGTCTGAGATCATGTCCTTCCAGAGGCAGCCCATGGCCAATAACTGCTTGAGGTGGGGTATAAAGGCTCACTTATTTAGGTCCACTGTGGGACAAGCCTGAAGGGCCATGCATGCTATAGAGCTTCTGGAATAATTGACCAAAAATGTGTAGGTCTGAATCACATTTTGACTTTACCCTGTTCCCAATTTTGTTTCCTCTTTTTTCCTTCCAAACCAAGTTAGAACTTGGTCCCAGAAATCCCCAAACTGCAACATTACTTGCTTAGCTCTAAATTCTCATCCAAATCTGGCTAGACCTCTGATGTCTTCTACATATAGGTTCTCTGGCAGAAATACACACTTTCCTCTTAGCCTTTCATTACTAATATTACTAAAATAAAACATGATTTGGCCTTCAACTGTCATGAGAATCAGTTCTGACAAATCTCTTTTTTTATTTACCATGGTGGGAAGGCTTCATAATTGGTATAGCATACAAGCAAAGATAAGTCATATCACCTTTGATTTTTATATCTACTCTCCTTCCTCACCATATACCATCACCCAATTACTACGTTCATAATATGATCAGAGAATTAAAATGGTGGATGAGGGAGCTGTAAGGGCCAATATCTCCAAATAAACACAGAAAAATGAGTGAAAACTATCAAAATCTTTTTGTACTCCATTAAATAAGAAAAGTTTACAAAAGCCAGACAATAACTGAATCAAGAAAAAGGTGACTTAAACATGAATGTAGAGCTTTCTGGTATTTTTTAAAGTTTTTATTTATTTATTCTTAGAGAGAGGGGAAGGGAGAGAAACATCAGACATCGATGTGAGAAAGAAACATCCATCAGTTGCCTCTTGCATGCGCCCCAACAGGAAACTGGGCCCACAACCCAGGCATGTGCCCTGACCAGGAATCAAATTGGCACCTTTTGCTTTGCAGGATGATGCCCAAGCAACTGAGCCACACTGGTTGGGGCAGTGTGGTGTTTTAATTAGCCTCTTCCTACTCCCCTCCCTAGCATAGCACTTGTTTTAAAGACAGTGCTCACATTCTTGGTGTAGGTACGTGGTTTCAGAGGGAGTGGAGCAGAGCAGAGCTTATTCCTGAGAACTTGTATGTGTCTATTTTGACCTAACTGAAGGTTCCTTAAGTCTTGACACAATTTTTTTTTCCTAACTCAAAACTCTCTCAGGGTGGAAAAGTCCTAAACACAGGGAGTCTTTCAAAAACAAATAAACAAACAAACAAACCAAAAACTGTAAGGCAAATGAACAAGCTACTGCTGCCTGGGGCAAAGTATTATAATTGGAGAAAACAATAGACACATTGAAAGCCTGAGTAGAAAATCGGGGATTGGTTTATTTCGAAGAATAACAGATTGAAAAACTCCCACAAGTAATAGGGAATCCGAATAGCCATGTTTATAGACAGGGTAGGACAAATGCTCTTAGAAGACTTGTGAAAGCCTTGAGTTTTCCCCTGTGGCTGATCTGTAGGCTCAGCCCAACTAGAAAGTGAAAGCTAAGGAAGTGTTGTTAAGACAGTAGTTAAATATTGAGGGAGTGTCCAACACAGATTCAATTTGCAAAGATCAGGAGAGTATGTTTTCTTCTTTTCAAAAATTTTTTATTTTTCAGTTATAGTTGATATACAATATTATATTAGTTTCAGCTGTACAACTCAATAATTTTAAAAAAGATTTTATTTATTTGTTTTTAGAGTGAGGGCAAGGGAGCAAGAAAGAGAGGCAGATAAGCGTCTATGTGTGATTGCCTCTGGTGTGCCCTATATCTGGGAACCTGGCCGGCAACCCAGGGATGTGCCCTGACTGGGAATTGAACCAGCAACCCTTTGGTTCACAGGCTGGTGCTCAATCCACTGAGCCACACCACTCAGGGCTACAACTCAGTGATTTGATGTTTATATAACTTATGTAGTGATCACCCTGATAAATCTAGTACTCAACTGGTACTAGATTATAATATTATTGCCTATATTCACCATGGTATACTTTATATCTCCATGATTGTTTTATAACTACTGATCTGTAATTCTTTTTTTTAAAGATTTTATTTATTTATCTTTAGAGAGGAAGGGAAGGAGAGAAGGAGAGAAACATCAATGTATGGTTGCCTCTCATGAGTCCCCTGCTGGGAACTGGCCCACAACCCAGGCATGTGCCCTGACTGGGAATTGAACCTCCATCGTGTGGTTCGCAGGCCCGTGCTCAATCCACTGAGCTACACCAGCCAGGGCTGATCTGTACTTCTTAATCCCTTCACCTTTTTCAGCTGGTCTGGCAACCCCCTCCTTTCTGGCAACCCTCGTTATCTGTGTCTATGAGTCTGTTTCAAGTTTGTTTGTTTAGTTTGTTCTTTAGATTCCACATATAAGTGAAATTATATAGTACCTGTTTTTTTCTGACTGACTTATTTCACTGAGCATGATACCCTCTAGGTCCATTAATGCTGTTACCGATGGTAAAGTTGCAATATTTTTTATGGCTGAGTAATACTGCATTGTGTTTTTGTACCACAGCTTTTTAAATCTACTCTTCTATTGACGGCTACCTGGGCTGCCTGCCTATCTTGACCATTGTAAATAACTGTGCAATGAACATAGGGGTACATATGTTCCTTTAAAGCAGTGTTTTTGATTTCTTGAGATACGTATCCAGAAGTGAAATTGATGAGTCACAAGGTAGTTCCATTTTTTTTATTTTTTCAGGACCCTTCATACTGTTTTCTATATTGCTTGCACCAGTCTGCATTCCCACTAACAGGGCATGATGGTTCCCTTTTCTCCACATCCTCACTGATACTTGTTTATTGATTTATTGATGATAGCCATTCTGACAGGGGTGAAGTGGTATTTCATTGTGATTTGAATTTGTATTTCCCTGATGATTAGTGATGAACATTCTTTCATATGTCTATTGGCCATCTGGATATCCTCCTTGGAGAAGTATCTGTTCAGGTCCTCTGCCCAGTTTTTAATGACATTATTTTTTTGGTGTGGAGTTGTTTGAATTCTCTATATATTGCTAGTGAAGCCATCCTCTGCACCCGCAGAGTAGTTTGGGAGGATTAGCCAGGATGGTTAGAGCTTGGGCAGGCAGGCCAAGTCTCGAGGATCAGGCCTGGGATCCTGAGATAGGTGGGCTCAGCCTCTGTGTGGTCCTTAGAGTAGGCTGAACTCCTGCCCCTGTTCAGTCCTGGAGAGGGTGCAGCCAGCGGCTGAGATGGGCATCCAGCAGTAGCTGTGCTGCATGAGCTTCAGGGCTGTTGCCTGGGAGATAGGTGCACTGGTGGCCCTGCTGCTCTTGCAGGAGCTTCCTGCCTTTCCCTGTCTTTGGGCCCTGGTGCTCTCATCCAGGGTGCCACTCTGGTCATGGCTGGTGACCACTTGCAGAGCTGCTGGAGGTTTCACCTGTTACCACCCCCAGGACGCTTTGGTGGAGACTGGTCACTTCACCCTGCTTGCAGTAGTGCTGTGTGCCAGTTGATGAGGCTGGAAGATGGCCTGGGTGCTCGAGATGGATGATGTGATCAAGTCCAGCCTGGTGCACAACTTTGACTCCAGCCTCTTGGGCACTGGGCTGAACCTGGGCGCTGGTGCCTACAGCATGAGTGATCATCTTGGCACTGGCCATTTTTTCTTTTTCTTTTTTAGCTTCTTCTTACAAACATTTTACTCATTTATTTTTAGAGAGAGGGGAAGGGGGCATAGAGAGAAGGAGAGAAACATCATGTGAGAGAGAAGCATCTTGGTTGACTCCCATACACCTCCAACTGGGGACCTGGTCTGCAACCCTGGCATGTACTCAGACCAGATTCAAACCTGTGATCTTTTGCTTTGCAGGAGGACACGTACCCAACTGAGGCACACCGGTCAGGGTGGCACTGCCCATTTTCAAGCAGAAAGATTCCAGCCTCCATTGGATGATGAATCTAAAAACCCGCTCCTTCATTATGTAACATGTACCATAATGTCTCCAGCAGTAAAACTGCATGATAAAATGCTCACTTACCTGAACCAAGGTTAGCCTTATGAAATTCAAATGCTGGATAATCGGAAAATGGGAGCTATGCCTGAGATGACTCGAAAATTGGTAAAGAGCCTCATAAGAGTTCTATTTAATGATAGACGGCTACAGTATACAGAGTGTGTGCAACTTCAAGGTTGGAGGATAATTGCCCAGGACACAGACTTCTTCATTTAGGTATTCCAATATCTGTGGGAATAAATGACAGAAGGACAGATCCAAGTCAGGTAAATGCGGTTGAATTTCTGTGGGACCCTGCAGAATGCACATCTGTTTTCATTCAGCTAAACTGCATCAGCACAGAACTTACTCCATGGAAGCGTGGGGGTGAAAAGGGAGTGCCTTTTAGGATCCATGTAGACACCTTTAAGCAGAATGAAATGGAGAACACACAGATAATTTACACTCAGCTAGCTACCAAGTTAAGAATTTTAAGCCTAAAGGTACAGACCAGGAAAAAAATGAACAAGAGAAGATGGAGAAGAGAACTTGTCATGAAAAAGAAAAGTATCAGCCATCCTGTAGTACCACAGTCCTCAAGAATATTGCATTGTGGCCCAATGCTCTCTGTGGGCCACTATCCCCACAGCATCTGTGAATGACAGCCCCTCCAGAGCGACTGCTTTCACCTCTCCCCAGCAGAGTGCCTATAGGGTCCCAGACAGCAATTCTTCCTCAAATCATCAGGAAAATGGAATTTCACAGATCTTTAGTGAACAACTTTAGCCATGACCCAGCAAACCACAGTGGCTGCTGAAAAACAGATTCTCTTCCTACACAGATTTTTTCCAATTTTTCAGGTGCCAACTTATTAAAACTGACAGAGGAAGATTTAGTACAAATTTGTAGTGCAGCCAATAGATGTCAGGTCTATAATTCACTGAAGTCAAGGTTGGTTATGCCCCACATAACCATCTGTGTCTGCCAGGAGAAGCAGGGCAGCTCACTGCCCCAAGGGCAGCAGTGGCTGCATGTAGTTGAGCCGAGAATGGCGGTGGGACACCTGTGTCTATCATGCACAGAAATGGTTGCCTTGGAAGTTGCTTGAAAACTTACATAGGTGTTTAATATTCCTTTCCACCAAATTAACCACATTTACAGAAAGGGCCCTGCTGATATTGATATTCTTGTTGGTGATCAAATGGTTCAGAACTTTCAAGATGAGATTTGTTTTTTATTCTCCAGAGTAGAAGCTGAAAATAGTGGTGATAGCCACATAATTTTGATGTGATGTCTTACATAGTCTAAATTATGAGTATATTCAGTACCAAATACAGTCACACTTAAAAGTATGTCAAGACTGAATCTAAGAAGTCTTGGGATTGGATTTTATTATATGAAGTGTTTCATATTGAACACTCAAGATGAACTTTCTGATGAGTTGTACGAGAGGTGACTCCCCTTACTGTCACTGGCATAGCCAAGCATCCTCGTGACTGTGAGCACATTGGGAAGGCACAGCTGTTCTGGGAGTGGTGCTCCAGGCAGGGGGCTACCTGCTTCTCTCATAGAGGCCAGTATAAAGAGTTCCTAGAAGCAACCTTTGCTGTCCTTTTACACTGTATGCAGTTTGGAACTGAATGTAAAAAAAATGTACAGTGGGCATTTACCTGTCTGTGCCAGTTTGGACTTTATTACCTGAACCTTCTGCCGACCTGGGGCTAGGGGACAGAGCTGTTGTGGAGCCAGCATGGAATCTGTCTGCAGAGAGATGCAATGTGCTGACACAATGATTGTAGTCAGGCAAGAAGCTTGGCACCTTCTCAGAAAAAGCCATGTCTACGAGTGTGCATCTCACATAATCATGCCAGATGGGGGAAGAGCCCAGCAGGAAGCAAGCTGCATTAAAAAGAGGACCTTGGTAAGGGAATCAGTGTAATTCCTAACAGGTACAAAAACTTTGTGTTTTTGCTTTGTCACAGATTCATTGAAAACCTTTTTGCTCCTGCTTCCATTTTTAGCATTTTATTTCTGTTCTTTTAAATATATTTTATTGATTATGCTATTAGTGTTGTCCCAATTTTTCTCCCTTTGTCCCCCTCAACATGGTACCCCCCATTCCTCCAGCAATCCCCTCCTTAGTTCATGTCCATGGGTCCTGCGTGTAAGTTCTTTGGCTTCTCCATTTCCTATACTGTTATTAACATCCTCTTGTCTATTCTGTACCTACCAGTTTGTACTTCTTAATCCCTGTACCTATCCCCACATTCTCCCCTTCCCCCTCCCAGCTGGTAACCCTCCAAATGATCTCCTATCTATGATCCTGTTCCTGTTCTAGTTGTTCGCTTAGGTTTTTTTTTTTTTAGCTTCAGTTGTTGATAGTTGTGAATTTGTTGGCATTTTAATGTTTATAGTTTTGATCTTCTTTTTATTAAATGGGTCCCTTTAACATTTCATATAATAAGGGCTTGGTGATGATGAACTCCTTTAGCTATACCTTGTCTGGGAAACACTTCATCTGCCCTTCCATTCTAAATGATAGCTTTGCTGGATAGAGCAATCTTGGGTGTAGGTCTTTGGATTTCATGACTTGGAATACTTCTTTCCAGCCCCTTCTTGCCTGTAAGGTCTTTTTTGAGAAATCAGCTGACAGTCTGATGGGAACTCCTTTATAGGTAACTCTGCCTTTCTCTTCCAGCTTTTACAATTCTGTCTTTATCTTTAACTTTGGCATTTTAATTATGTGTTTTGGTGTGGTCCTTTTTGGGTCTAACTTGTTTGGGACTCTGTGTTTCCTGGACTTGTATGTCTACTTCCTTCACCAAATTAGGGAACTTATTTTTTCAAGTAAGTTTTCAATTTCTTGCTCTTCCTCTTCTCCTTCTGGTACCTCTATGATTTGGGTATTGGTACATTTGGAGGTGTCCCAGAGGATCCTTATACTATTCTCATTTTTGTAATTTTTTTTTCTGTTCTGGTTGAATGCTTATTTCTCCCTTATGTTCCAAGTCAGTGATTTGAGTCCTGGCTTCATCCCCTTTTCTGTTGATTCTCTGTAAATTTTTCTTTATTTTATTTAATGTAACCTCCATTTCTTCCTGGGTCTTTGTTGTTGCTGTACTCAGTGAGTTCTTTGAGCATCCTGATCACCAGTGTTTTGAACTCTGCATCTGATAGGTTGGTTATCTCTGTTTCATTTATTTCTTTTTTTGAGGTTTTATTCTGTTCTTTCATTTGGGCCATATTTCTTTGTCTCCTCAATTTGGCTGCCTCCCTGTGTTTGTTTCTGTGTATTAGGTAGAGCTGTTGACTCCCTGTCTTATCTGTGTGACCCATTGTAGAAAAGGTACCTGTAAATTGTGTGGGGTGGAGCCTTAGGTAATCACCAGAGTGGGGTGACCCACTTCACTGCTTTGTGGCTCTGTGTTGAGGGAGGGCTTGGAGAGGGGACAGTGCTGTTGTCTGGCTTCTGGAAATTTGCCCAGAACTTGCCCTGTTCCCAGTCAATTCACTTACTCCCCGTTTGTGACTGGTTGCCTTGCAGATGTTGCCCTGTTGCTGAAACCCAGAGTCGGTGGGTCTGCATACATTCTACGTCATTGTGGGCTGTTTAAGAGGAGTCTTTTGAAAATCTGTCAGTTTCTTCTGCCACCCCAACCTCCACTGGTTTTTACAGCCTGAAGGTTGGGGGATTTATTTTCCCAGTGCTGAAACCATGTACTGTGCAGTCTGTCCTGCATCTAGGATCACTCACTCCCAAGGTATCCCTCTTGATTTTTACCCACCACATGTGAATGTGGGACCACTGATTCCACTGCCACTGCCTCTCCACGCCACACCCTGTCTCTGAGACTCTTTGCCTGTCTCCACTTCTCAGTATCTCCACCCCTCCTACCCATGTGGATGAATGTGGCTTCTTTAAATCCTTGGTTGTTGGATTTCCATACAGTTCAATTTTCTGATGTTTCTGGGTGTTCTTTGTGTTTGAGGTTTAGTTGTAATAATTCTTTCTGTGGTTGCATGAGGAGGCAGAGTGTGTTTGCCTATGCCTCCATCTTGACAGGAAGTGCCTGTCTCTGGTTTTCATGTTTGAAGCCCCGTTGCCTTTGCTTTCCCATTGTCTTATAAAGTTACCTGATTTTTCATTCTTTTTTTCCTCCACCCCTCTCTCTTCAACTGCCCTTCTTAACTCACCCTGTACCACCCATTCTTAAACATTTTTAAAAGATTTTATTTATTTATTTATAGAGAGGGGAGGGAGGGAGAAAGAGAGGGAGAGAAACATTGATGTGAGAGAGAAACATCCATCGGTTGCCTCTCATGAACACTGCAACTGGGAACCAAATCTGCAGCCCAGGTATGTGTCCTGACCAGATATTGAACCAGCAAACTTTCGCTTTGTGGGATGATGCACAACCAACTGAGCCCCACTTGTCAGGGCCCCTTATTAAATATTTTTAGTACCCTGCCCCAAACATCATGAATAGGTGACTTAAGCAGTAGAAAAAAGTCTGGTTTCTGACTTGGTTTTAAGGGGTCATCTTTATCAACAGTTTGAAATTATTCTTGGACCACTAGACATCATAAATCAAACACTAAATTGTACCATGAAAATTCCTTACACTTCTCAAATATTGAGCTTTAGTACAATCATGATTAAGCATTCTGGTGATTACTTAGAGGCTTTTTATATACCACATAATTTTTTCTATAAAAATATTGCCTTTTTCACAAAACCAAATGCTTGTTTGCCATTATACTTTTCAAAGGAAACCCACTGTTTTCATAATTTATCCTATCTCGTGCCTTCACCCAAAGCCTTTCCCAAAATTAATCAGTAAGCATTTTTGAAGCGTGTCATGTAGCACACCCAGTTTGTCTTTAAACTTCAATTCCATTTTAATTAGAGCATCTCTGTCCATTTACCCAGGTCTTGGTTTGGAATGCATTATCTGATCCTTATCTTTGTTCAGGCAGAAATAGGAATGTGTCATTTTGAATTTAAAATCTCTCCCAGAAGATAAACTACTTCAGTGGGTAAAAGCTTTGACATTTTATTTTATTCATAAAGGGGGTTGTCTGTTACAAAGAAGCAATGTGTCTAAATATTTTCATCTTCAGTGTGAAAATATCTATACCTCTTATTAGACTATAAAGCAGGAGAGCCTTCCTTTCTGTCATTTTCCCTTTTCTTTTCTAAGACCACATATTTCCTGTACCCGTCACTTGGGAAAGAACTGAGCTTCAATGAATTATTTTAGTTTTTCTCATGTTTTTAGCATTCCTTTTTCACTCTCAAGATTTATGGAGCAATACATGTTGTTTAATGCTATGTGCTATTTTGAATTACTCATAGGATTTTAGAAGTGGGGTAAAAATAATTAAAAGCTCATCAAAGTTGAAATTACTTCTGTGGTGTTGATCACTGTCTGCCCTAGTGAAATAAGTTAAATTATGGCACCAACAAACTTGTTACTTTGGTTTTTTTTTGTAATAGTAGGGTGTATACATTTCAGTATAATGAATGTTTTATGATTACTTGGCACAAAAATTTTTGTCTTTTGGATATTTACCTTTTATCAGTTGTATCATTGGGAAATATATTCTCCCATTCAATGGATTGGCTTTTTACTTTATTGATGGTTTCCTTTGTTGTACAAAAACTTTTTAGTTTTGTTGTAGTCCCATTTGTTTATTTATTCTTTTATTTCCCTTGCCTGAGGAGATAATATGAGAGAAAAAAATATTGCTAAGAGAAGTGTCCGAGATTTTACTGCCTATATTTTCTCCTAGGATTCTTATGGTTTCAAGTCTTACATTTAAGTCTTTAACCCATCTTGAATGAATTTGTTTATACTGTGGAAGAAGGTGGTCTAGCTTCATTCTTTGTATGTAGCTGTCCAATTTTCACACCCCCATTTATTGAATAGACTGTCTTTGCCCCATAGTATGTTCTTGCCTCCTCTGTCAAATATTAATTGACCATAAAGGTATGGGTTTAATTCTGGATTATTTTGTTTCATTGATTTATGTTTTTAAACAGTACCACATTGTTTTGATTACTATGGCCTTATGTAGTATAATATATTGATTCCTTTAACTTTGTTCTTCTTTCTCAAGATTGCTGTGGCTATTGGGGGTCTTCTGTGCTTCCATATACATTTTTGGATTATTTGTTCTAGTTGTGTGAAAAACACCATTGCTATTTTGATAGGAATTCAGTTGAATCTGTAGGTTGCTTTTGGTTGTATGGACATTTTAATGATGTTAATTTTTTTATCCATGAACACAGTGTGTGATTCCATTTGTTTGTATCTTCTTCAGTTTTTCCTCAGTGTCTGATAATTTTCTGAGTACAGGTCTTTTACCTCCTTGGTTAAACATACTCCTTGGTGTTTTATTTTTGAGGCAGTTATAAATGGGATTTTCTTAGTTTCCTTTTCTGATAGTTCATTATTGGTGTATATGAGTGTTTCTGAATATTTATTTTTTGAATATTTATTTTTATAAAGGTTTATTTTATAGATATTTATACTAATTTCTGAATATTTTTTATCATGCTACATTCCTGTTTTTTTCCTGATCTTAAGGGAAATGCTTTTAGTTTTTCCCCTCTTGAGTATGATGCTGGCAGTGGGTTTGTCATATGTGGTCTTTATTATGTTTAGGTGTGTTCCCTGTATTCCCACTTTGCTGAGAGTTTTTATCAAAAATAGGTGCTCGATTTTATCAGATGCTTTTCCTACAAGTATTGATATGATCACATTGTTTTTATTATTTATTTTGTTTATGTGATGTATCATTGTTTATTGATTTGTGGATATTGTGAAATAAATCCCATTTTATTATGGTATATGATCTTTTTAATGTATTGCTGAATTCAGTTTGCTAAAAGTTTTACAAAGGATTTTTCATCTGTATTCATCAGTGATGTCCTATAATTTTATTTCTTTGATGTGACTTTATATGGTTTTGAAATTAGGATAATGCTGGCCTTGTAAAATGAGCTAAGGAGTCTCTTTTTTCCTCTTGGGCTTTTTGGAGTAGTTTGAGAAGGTTACATGTTAGTTCTTCTTTGAATGTTTGGTAAAATTTGCCTGTGAAGCCATCTGGTCCAGGGCTTTTTTTTTTTGAGACATTATTTTAAACTTGTTTCTTGCTCTTCGTAAATCTTCTTGTCATGATGTTCTTCAATTTGGAGATTGCCAAGAATGTCAGTAGTCTAGTAACATATCCTTAATATGAAAACCTGGTAACTTGGCAGGCACTTTTGGGTCTTGGATGCAGGTACAATGCCTTAGATTGAAATGATAGTGATCAAGTCCTTACTAGAGTCTCCATCACTTACCGTTTCTTACTCTTTCTTATGGAAGCAGAAAAGACACAAATTTGCAGTATCCTAAAATATTCTGGTTACTTTAGCTTTTCAGTAGTATTGACTTAAATAACAATATATGAAATACTCCTATGAGGAAAAGTTAAATATGATTTTTGATAATGGCATAATATAAAATGTAGGAATTTAAATAGTTTTACATTTGTAACAGCACATTATTATTGTGTTTGATGCCTTTCTCCTAGAACTTACAAGGCATGTGTTTATTGCAAAAACTATTTTTGTGTTTGTTTCAGACATTTTTAAATATAAAAATATAGAATGAAGCAAATATAAGTCAGCCATAAGTTGACTTTGTTTTCTTGAGGTCTTTTTCTTTTACAGAAGTGCGGTAGAACTCCATATGCAATGTTGTATCTTGTTTTTGTATATGTTCAAGTTTTTAAAAGTAAACATAACCCAGGATTTTGTTAATATTTAGACTGTTTTGTCATTAAACTACATGGAATATTGAAAAATCAGGTGTGAGACTCAGAGCAAGAGTATGGATCAGGAAATGTGTCAGAGCTTGCAATTTAAAATTCATTTGTAGAACTTAGAAAATGTTTCTTGACTGTTTTATATTTTACTGTCAGTGGGATTCTAGGATTAGAAGAGTACTTAAGTGTTTAGCTAGACCAATGTGTCTTAACTTCATAAAAAATGGATGAAGACCCCTTTCTTTTACTTCCATTCCTCTCTACCTCTCCCCTCCCTCCCCTTTCCTCTCCTGTCTTCTCTTCTCTCCAGAGAAAATGATTATAATTTGCTTCTAGATTATATACCAGTTACAACAAATAATTTCTTCATTGCTCAAGAGTTTATGATTGACAGGGTTGGAGCCAAATTTCTAGGTTACGCCCTTTACCAGCAAGCAGAACTGACCTTCGTCCAACCTAGGGAAAAAAGGAATACAGGAATGAATTGTCAAGGTCTCAGTTCTCCAGCATTGGGTTTGCATTTGGATGCTTTCTAATTAGATGCAGATCATCAAAAAAGACCCACACTTTATGAATAGGAAACAATTTGTAGAGTTATCTGCTTACATATTTGGTAGAAAAACAGCCCCGGCTGGTGTGGCTCAGTGGATTGAGTGCAGACCTGTGAACCAAGGGGTCTCTAGTTTGATTCCCAGTCAGGGTTCATGCCTGGGTTGCCAGACAGGTCCCTGGTTGGTGGCACTGGAGAGGCAACCACACATTGATGTTTCTCTCCCTCTCCTCCCTCCTTTCCTCTCTCTAAAAATAAATAAATAAAATCTTTAAAAAAGGAAAAATAATCACTAGGAATTTATTGTGCACTTAGAACTGTGCTAGATGCTACTATATTAGGAGAAAAAATAACCAAACTAAAGACAGTGTCCTTCCTTTCTTGATTTTCCAACTCTGAATTCCTAAATACATCAAAGGCACACCTCCCACTTGGCAATAAGCTATTATTAATAATGCCTTGGGTACACTAACTTTTTGTTTTTGTCAACTTCATGGATTGCACCAGTGCTGGGGTAAAGTGAAAAGCAAAGTGAGTCTGTTCAGGTGCAGACACCTGACAGAAACCTCATTCAGGGGCAGCAGGGCAGGAGGGGAGCTCCTTGTAATCACAAGGTCACCCAGCTCCACTGTGGTTGGAAATGCTTCCAGGGAGGAAATCACAATGATTTCCATGTATGTTCCTTGCTCTGATGCTGGTTGTAAAAGAGGGATGAAAACCTTGACTTCCAGGGCTGGAAGTGTTCACCTGCTCTGGAAGTATGATGTTGCTATCTGAAGTTGTAGCTAATGCTTGCTGCAAAAGTTGTGATGTAACTTTCTGAAAATAGTTGTAGAGACTGATCAAATTTTCTAATGTTTGATTTTGTTCTTTCTTATTTTAGGTTGCTAGGTTTCAAACTGAAAGGGAATTCTCAGCACTGAATCTAATTTTTATCAGTGCTTAACTGAATCCTAGCTCTCCAAGAGATAATCTATAAAAATATTTATTAAAATGTTAAGCAGAGGTCCTTTCTTATTCAAAGTGGTTAATTACTCCATGTAAAATAAATTAATTATAATAGAATGGTAGAAAATAATTACCAAACAATCTTGAATTTATAAATTGATTGGTAAATTAGATTATTCTTTCTAGCATCTGTTATTGAGCTCTTTTATGTATTTCATGAGTCCATTCCTCATTAGTGTCTGTGAGCACATGAAACAATCAAAGCACAAAGAAACGGTTCCTGCCCATCTATGAAAGGCTTTCCTTACTTGCTCTCATTCTTACAAATGCACATTTCCCTCTGTTTAAATAAAACTCCAATTTCTATTTAAGCATGTGTTTGTGCATTATCCACCTGCTATCTTGCTCTTTTAAGTCATTTACCTCCTGTCTCACAGGTTCCTTAGAAACATTTTGGGAAGTGGTATTTAAACCCCCCTACCTGGCTCTCCTTTTACATTAATACATTTAATTCTCATGACTCACAATTTTAGTCTGCAGTGATGAAGATGGTGTAGCCTACATTTCTCTAATGTGACTCATTTTTACACCATTTTCCCACATGATCCATAGATACCTTGACACAGCTTGTATTTCTTCTCAGTGAAATCTGTTTCTTGCGCCTGTTTTCCATGCCTGGCAGAGGACAGGCTTTCTTTTTTTAAAATATATTTTATTAATTATACCATTACAGTTGTTGTTCTAATCCCCCCTTCATTCCCCTCCACCCTGCACACCCCCTCCCCCACCATTCCCCCCCTTTAGTTTATGACCACATGTCTCAAGTTCTTTAGATTCTATATTTCCCCTACTATTCTTGCCCTCCCCCTATCTATTTTCTACCTACTGTCTATGCTATTTTCTGTATCTTCTCCCCCCTTCTCCTCCTCCCACCCCCCTGTTGCTAACCCTCCATGTGTTCTTCATTTCTATGGTTCCACTCCTGATCTAGCTGTCCTCTTGGTTTGCTTTTGTTTTAGGTGTGGTTGTTAGTAACTGTGAGTTTGCTGTCCTTTCACTGTTCACATTTTTTATCTTCTTTTCCTTAGATAAGTCCCTTGAACATTTCATATAATAAGGGCTTGGTGATGATGAACTCCTTGAATTTGATTTTATCTGAGAAGCACTTTATCTGTCCTTCCATTCTAAATGAAAACTTTGCTGGATAAAGCAATCTTGCATGTAGGTCTTTGGATTTCATGACTTGGAATACTTCTTTCCAGCCCCTTCTGGCCTGTAAGGTCTCTTTTGAGAAATCTGCTGACAGTCTGATGGGAACTTCTTTGTAGGTGACTGTCCCCTTATCTCTTGCTGCTTCTAGGATTCTCTCCTTCATTTTAATTTTGGGCAATGTAATTATAATGTGCCTTGGTGTGTTCCTTCTTGGGTCCAACTTCTTTGGGACTCTCTGAGCTTCTTAGATTTTCTGGAGTCTATTTTCTTTGCCAGTTGGGGAAGTTCTCCTTTATTATTTGCTTGGTCTGCCTGCCCCGCACCCTCCCTGGGTCTGCGATGCTACCCCAGCTGCCAGCACGCCTGGGTTGCCTGGGCCATGGGATCCTTCCTGCCCAACCCTGCTCTGCTGCTGGCTCCACCCCTCTTACCTGTCCCCATTGAACGGTTTGTTGTTGTTGGACTTCCGCATAGTTCAGTTTTCTGTTCTTTGGCTGTCTTTGTTTACTAAACCTTTGTTGTATTCAACCTTGGTTGTGGGAGAAGGCACAGGGTTTCCACCTACACCTCCATCTTGGCAGAAGTCCCTAGGCTTTCTTGACAGCACAACTGCTTGCCATTCATCTGTGCTTATTGGTGACCCAAGGAAAGGGTGTGTTTTAATCACTTACTTACTTCTTTACTGAGGGAGGGATTTCTACACTATGGTTTTGAATATGGCTAAACACTTGACATCTAATACTGGACAGATGACATTGACAGTAATTAAATTAGTCACATATAGTCACAGCCCAGGCTAGGAGGACACAGCATACCACACATAGCCACACAGGGGTTTTACTTGAGAACACAGTAAACAGCCATGGGCTTGTGGGAGTCAGGTTTTATGGCATTAAAATAATAATCTACTACTACTACTAGAGGGTGTGGTGTTCCCCTGGTTTTCCACAGGAGGCTGTGCTTGGTTTGTTTGAATAATTTTGTGAGCTGGCTGGGAACTGAAATCCACTACTCAGGGATAAGCAGGAAATGTGCGTGGTCTCCTTGATAAAGAGGGTTGTTTGGCTATGGGGGATGCTGTCTGTGGGAAAATACTAGGGAGGGAAACTTGGAGTTAGACCATTTGAAGCACTCCTAGTGCTTCAGATGTCAAGGCAGCACATAATATTGGGCCTTAATTTTAAGCCTTACACCACTGGGTGTAAGCAAACAATGGGAGCAGTGGAAAGGGGAAAGGTAAAATAAGGAACTGTGAAAGAAAGTCTGTTGACCCGAGATTTGACTTGTTGTGTAGTTGAAGGCCTGAGTCCAACAATAATCTTGTGCATAGTAGCTGCTCTTGTTTCCTCCCATCCAGGCAGGAATTTGGGCTGCTTGTGGAGTTGGACACAACCATACTTTTTGTGTGGTCCAACTGTGGGAAATTAAATTAGATGAGCTCAGAAATATAATGTTCCGTCATGAAATTAAAATAGATAGCCCAGCACCTAGTGTAACAAAAACATCAAATCAAATGAACTGGTCTTTGAAGGAATTAAGTTTTGGTACTGAGAACTAGGGTATCCTTTCTCAGGAACTGGCTCTTTCTGACAGTGTCCATATTGCATAACCTGAGGCTTGTAGCTACTAGGATTACCCCCACTTACCCCTTATTAAATATTGCAGTTCTGTCTCTTTTCTCCTGTGGGAAGTCTCTCTGGGCCTCCTGAGGTGACAATTAGCTAAATTTAGGAATCAACTTGTGCTGATGTGCTAATAAGAGAAGGCAATGGGTTCTCCTTCCCTTCCCAGGGGGCATATGTGCATTTAAATGGTGCTTTACAGAATACTTTCTCTAACTCTGCTAATCAGATGAAGAATTAGGACTACTGTATGGTTAAATATCCAGGATATGGTCTTAAGCTACTGGATTCAGACCCGAATCTACAATTGCTGTTATGACTTTGGAAAAGCTACTTAACACTTTCTGAGTTTCAGTTTCCATATAGGTAAAATGGGAGAGATAATAGCTAACACTTATCAGTTAGTATGTGCAGATGCTGTGCATGCATAATCTCATTGGATCCTTACAACACTTCTATGAAGTACAGGCTTTTCCTGTTTTATTGCACTTCATATATATATACAAATTGAAGGCAAGACCCTCCACCAGAAAAAAAGATTATGACCTTCTTTATGGCATAGTCACTTTATTATGGTGATCTCGGACTGAACTCAATATCTCTGCAGAATGTCTGTAAGTACCATTGTTACTCCTGTTTCTCACACATGAGAAAACTTTTAGTATATCTAATCTTTAAGATCTCATAATTAGAATAATAACTAACATTTATTGAGTAGTTAACTGTATGCTAAGAATTGTACTAAATGCTCTATATGTCTCACTTAATCTTTACAACTGCTAAATATATTTTCTGAATAATACTGCAAGTCAATTCTCCTAGGTCCAATTTCCTCTTTAACAGAACAGGGGTAATGATACTCACCTTTTAAGGCTGAGATAGCAGTTTTACAACCTCATAAAGCTGCTGTGTAGATAAAATGACGTAATATGGGTATGGCTTAAGCACGTAGTACATGCTCAGTAAGTAGTAGCTACTATTTCTTTGTTTTACTTTCCCTGGGAAGGGACTGGATGTGGCCATGGCTACTTGCATCTACATTTTATACATTGTAGGGAACCGTTTCACATGCCATGGAATTGTAGCTCAGTCCTCATATGGAAAATCAGTGGGGTGCGTGTCGGCCATGCCCGCGGATAGGTTTTCCGGCAGGGAATCAGGCCTGCATTGTACCTAGACTGCTATGAGGCTTGCTTTTGCTGAAACTCCCTCACCCTGAATTGAGGCAAAGGGCTTACAGCAACTTCCTAAAATCTGATCTAAACCTCCCAAGTATGGAGTGTGACCAGTTCATCCACTTTTTGTTTTGGTCTGCAACCATCCTTCTCTTTGACGTAATTAGCAACATTCTTTCCTTTGTTATCTGTAAATGGTAATCCTTTGCAGTGAACTTGTGCATAGTAAATGAGGACTACCCTCCGGGTAATGTACCCAGAGAAGCAGTAAAAGCCTGTCCAGGCAGGGGCTGAGCTCTCTGGCCCTCTCGCCCTCTCTGTCTTAGAGAGTGGCCATACCATCCCTTTTTTCTCCACAGGACTTCTGTAGTCTGTGTGTATTTGTTCTCTAGCAGCCACAACATACACGGATCCTGCCGGCCAGGATCTGCCATTTTACATGACTTTTTTATTCTCCCACTTCCTATCTCTGTACAGACAAGCATTCCTCTGCCATGAGAAGCCACAGCTCACAACTTCCATATGAACCATTTACTTGTATAGTAGCTGCTGCATTTTCGCTAAAATTTGCTATTAAATCATTATTTAATAGCAACTTTTACACAAAATACTTGAAAATATGCCTTCTGAGTGTTCCAGGAATGGACCATGGTACTGGTAGAATGTTCATGCAAGCATTTATTGAGTGTACTGTGAAATGTTACTCATACTCATCGTGGAATTATATATGAATAATACTTGAGTGCTTACTATGTGCCAGATGCCATAATAAGATGTTTGACATAATTAGATGTCTATTTCTTCTACTCCTCTCAGTCACCCTATGAGCTAGGTATTACTACCTTCTGTTTTACAGAGGGGAAAATAGAGTCTTAACTAGATTAAATAATAATCTTTTAAGGCTTGTAAATGGCTAGTAATTCTGTCAGCCTCAAAAGGCCAAGCAACAACTTCTCTTCCCTCTGTTCCACTCTTTGATTGATTCTCATCTGCCTTCCAACATATAGTAAGTACCAGCATGAACTTTCAAAAATAAAATAATCTTTTTTTACAACAGAAATACAGTAAGAAATTTCCCTTTCCCTGAGAATATTGTCAAAATGTATTTTCAATCCTATAAATTAAGAATGACAAAAGGGACAACAGATTTTTGTTGTTCTATGTAATAAGGATTTAGTTTAGTATGTCTTAAAGAGTTCTGAATGGAGTATTACATCTTTTGAGCAATCTTTGATAACACTGTTCTGTGTCCAAATATGTTTGGAAAATTTGGCATACTTTATTCCCTTATTAGAGCTTCATAGTATCCATTAATGTCTTAAAGGATATATGAAGTCTTACAGTAATGTGTTTAATTATGAGTGATTTATGATTTTTTGTCATATCTTTTTATTGCTCTGTTTCTGCTTTTTTGTGTGTGTTAAGTATTTTCTAGTAGACCATTTTAATTCCCTTTACATTGCTTTCACTATGTTTTTGACTTGTTTTCCTAGTGATTGTTATGTAGGTTACAATTAACATGTTAAAACAATCTATTTCATATTAATACCAACTTAATTTCAATAGTATACAAAAACTTTGCTTCTATATAACTTCATTTCCTACCCCTTCATTTGTGATTTTTTTGTTATACAAATTATATTTGTTTGTATTTCCTGCTTGTCAAACAGATTTGCAATTATTGCTTCATGAAATGTCTTTATTTCTCCTTTATTTAAAAAATAGTTTCACTGGATATAGAATTCTTTGTTGACAATTCTTTTTCTTTTAGTACTTTGAATATGTTATCTTACTGCCTTCTGGCCTCTGGATTCTGGTGAGAATTTGGCTGTTACTCTTACTGAGCCCTTATACGTGATAAATTGGTTCCCTCTTTCTGTTTTCAAGATTTTGTCTATGTCTTTAGACAGCTTTATTTTGATGTCTCTTGGCATATATTTTTTAAAAAAGATTATCTGATTTAGTGTTTGTTGAGTCTCTTGAATATTAGAGTAATGTTTTCATCAGACTTGGGAAGTTTTATGCCACTGTCTCTTCAAATATTTTTTCTGACTCCTGTCTCTCCCTTGTTCTTCTGGGATACTCTTCTTGAGTATTTTGGTACTTTTGATTATCTCCCACAGGTCTCTTAGGCTGTGTTCATTATTTTTTATTTCTTTTTCTTCTCCTAGGCCTGGATACATTTAATTGGTCTATATTCCATTCAATGATTCTTTCTTCTGCCTTCTCAAATCTGACATTGAGTGTCTCTAGTGAATTTTATATTTCAGTTATTATGCTTTATAATTCAAGAATTTCTATTTAATTCATTTAAATATCTATCTCTTTGTTTAAATTCTGTCATATGAGATATCATTCTCATACTTCCCTCTAGTTCTATAGACATGTTTTTTTAAATATATTTAAAATAGCTGGTTCAGAGGTACCTGTCTACTATGTCCAATTTCAGGGCTCCCTCAGGGTTGGACTTTTTGAGGGTTAGCTTTTTCCCCCCTTTGAGTGGGCTGTATTTTTAAATTTCATTGCATGCCTTATATTGCTAGGTGGAAAATGGGACATTTAAAATACTATAATGTAGCATATGTGGATATCAGATTTTTCACACTCCCCAGCTTTGCTATATTGACTGTTTGCTTGCTTAGTGACTTTTCTGGACTAATTCTGTAAAGTCTGTTTTATTCATTGTACATGGCCACAGAAGTCTATCCTTGGTTAACTCTTAGCATGCACATAGCCCTACACACATGGACTTCTAGATTCTAGGAATACTGTACAGCTTTTCAAAGCCCTTATGGACATCCTATTCAAAATATTTTACTTTGAAGCTTTTTTGGGTAATTTTTGTTTGTTTCAACTGGTACACATTCTCCCTAGGCAACCATAATTGACTGCAGTTGTTTTCGATCAAGGCCCCTAGACAAAAGGCTTTTACACGGGAAAAGCTCCTAAAACAAAGGCATTATTTTTTTAAGACTTTATTTATTTATTTTTAGAGAGGGGAAGGGAAGGAGAAAGAGAAGGGAGAAACATCAATGTATGGTTGCCTCTTGAGCACCCCCTGCTGGGGACCTGGCCTGCAATCCAAGCACATGCACTAGACTAGGAATCAAACCCGCCAACCTTTGGTTCTCAGGCTGGTGCTGAATCCACTGAGCCACACCAACCAGGGCTAAAACAAAGACATTCTTGTAAGTGGGATCCTTTAGGAAGGAACCAACAGGTCAAATAATAATAGTTCTCTGTGAAAGGAGCTTTGAAGAACCCTCAGTTCCATATTGCTGGCTCTGATTTCTCTAGGACTTTTGGTTTTCACCATGATCATGGGCTGTTGCTTTTCAAGAGTACTACTGATGCCTGGCCTGGTAGCTCAGTTGGTTAGAGTGTCATCCAAATATGCTGAAGTTGTGAGTTTGATCCCCAGTCAGGGCACATATAGGAATCAACCAATGAATGTATAAGTAAGTAGAATGACAGTTGATGTTTTTTTCCTCTCTCTCTAAACAAACAAATTAATTAATTAATACAAAAAAGAGTACTGCTAATCTAGGGGAGGGGCACATGAGAATAGGGTAGATTTAAAATACCACAAAGCTTACTGTCACTACTGAAATTTAGCTGTTTTTCTTTCTTTCTTTTTTTTAATCCTCACCCAAGGACATGTTTTGATTGGTTTTTATGGAGCACGAGAGGCACAGACAGACATCATTGTGAGAAACATCGATTGATTGTCTCCCTTAAGTGCTCCAACTGTGGGTTCAGTCTGCAACCTCGGTATGTGCCCAGACAGGGGACTGAACCTGGGGACTGAACCTGCAACCTTTCAGTGCATGGAAGGAGGCTCTGACCAACAGAGCCATGTGACCAGGGCTAGCTGGGTTTTTTTTAATGAATAATACCCAGATTGCTGTAGGACTGTGTGAGGATGCTTTATGGCCTTTTAAATTTGCCTAATATTCTTATGACATAGATATATAACAAAAGATACCATAAACTGGGTGGGTAAACAACAGGAATTGTTTTCTCACAGTTCTGGGGGCTGGAAGTTCAAGATCAGCACTAGCATGGTCAAGTTCTGGTGAAGGCTCTCTTCTGTAATGGAGACTGATGACTTCTCACTGTGTTCACACCTAGTGGATAGATATAAAATATAGAGTTGTCATTGTGCTATTTCTTAACTATAGAATAAATAATTGTTTATTTGTTTGAGCTTTGCTAGTGAGAATCAAACACTAAGGAATTTTTATAAATTGAAATGAACACAACACAATTTTCATTAGCATAGCATCTTACCGTAAGGCTGGGTTCCCACAGTTAGGTGCCATATATGCAGAATTTAGATTTTTTTAAGGTTTATAACATGAAATTCTAAGAACTGATTGGGAGAACATTATGCTGTATCTACTGTTAGATGACTTATTTGGAGTTAATGATATCCATATATATATATTTCTAAATACAATCCACATATAGTATCTATATGACTATATATAGTATTTTCATATGGTAGTTATAAACAACTCTATTAATCTATATCCATATATAGTACCTAGAACACAATTGATTTGAGGAAATATGTTCTGTATATATTCTGAAAAAGAGGGAGAAGTAATATGTTTTTTACATTATAATACAAAAGGGCCTTGGCATCTTTCCAGACCTGTAATTTCATTATGTATTCAACTTATACTTGTCAAAACCGTGAGAAAAAATAAATAAGTTAAATTATATATTTGCGTGGTACTGTTGGAAGGACTGAATATGAATGTAAAACTACTTTTTAAGATGTTAATAACTACTTATGGGGGATTAGGTTGATGGTTCTCTCACATAAAAAGTAAAAACGTATTATAAATGGAAGTCTAAAATTTATTTAGAGTGGAGAACTAGATGGCACTTCATCTTCTTATATGATGATCACATTATAAAAGGCATGGATTGTCATGAAACTGATACTTAACCTATGTACACAGTTTTTTAAGGCTAGAACATTACTATATACCAAACGTAATATCATTAAAAATGAATACAACCTTAAAGAGAAGTGACCATATTTCTTACCAGCTAAAGACTTAAAGAAAAAAGAGCTTACCATCAATATTTTTTTTCCTGTTGTAATACCACACATTGAAGTGGTACAAATAGGAGTAAAGTAACCTATATTGATTGCCTTTTTTTTTTACAAGATGGATATTCAGTGAATGATATACAGGTTGCTTCTCTTTCCATTGTGCTCCTGGAATCATATAAAGTGAGTATGTGAGTCATGATGGTAAATTTGGTAAGTAAAAATGGGAAAATACAGGATAGCTGTAAAATTATTTGAATTTGAAGATAAGGATTACATTATAAGCATACTTTGTTTTATTGTGCTTTATTATATCTCACCAATGTTGTGTTTTTTACAAATTGAACACAATACCCTCCACCAGCAAAAAGATGATGACTTGCTTTATTGTGATACTTACTTCATTACGGTGGTCTGGAAATGAACCCACAACACCTTTGATGTATGTCTGTAAAGGGAAAAATTGCCATCATTTGGGAACTTTGTAGAGAAACATTCACATTTGCTTTAAACAGTCAGTACCAGGCGGTATTGTGAAGTCAGTAAAGTTTTTCTTCAGTGGATAAATCGTCTCCATTCTTGATTCTTTCTTCTCATCTTTAATACTGTCCCCACCCTTCTAGGGCTTTCACATTGATTCCTTATTCTTCCTAATCAGAAAAAATGGACTAAATATTCCTAACACTAAATTATTGGGAAATTATTTGTTTTCTCTTCCAAGGGTACTGCCCTTGCATCTTTAGCAATGGACCTTTAACAGAGGGGATTCTGGTATCAGTAGCCAAAAAGCAGAGAAAATACACTCTATCAGGTGGTTCCTTTCCAGAACTTCTCAAATTTCAGTACATAGCTTAGCACCTACTCCCCTAATTCACAAGAATCTAGAGGTTCCAAAAGAAATGTTTATTTTTACCAAAGATATGGGCCCAAGGAAATCCTGGAATGCGTTTTCAGCTGTAATGAACAAACCTGTGAGAAGTCATTTCTGTAGTTGTTAATCATACAATAAAATATTTGTTCTAGCAGAATGAGCAGAGTTTTTTTCTAGATTTTTTTGGAGAATAGACTTCAAAAACAAATAATTGCTTATGACATTTATCATATAAATACCTGAAACTGTAAAGAGATAAGGGGACAGTCACCTACAAAGGAGTTCCCATCAGACTGTCAGCGGATTTCTCAAAAGAGACCTTGCAGGCAAGAAGGGGCTGGACAGAAATATTCCAAGTCATGAAATCCAAAGACCTATAGCCAAGATTGCTCTATCCAGCAAAACTTTCATTTAGAATGGAAGGACAGATAAAGTGCTTCTCAGATAAGGTCAAGTTCAAGGAGTTCATCATCACCAAGCCCTTATTATATGAAATGCTAAGGGACTTATATAAGAAAGAGAAGATAAAAATATGAACAGTGAAAGGACAGCAAACTCACAGTTACTAACAACCACACCTAAAACAAAAGCAAACCAAGAGGACAGCTAGATCAGGAATGGAACCATAGAAATGAAGAACACATGGAGGGTTAGCAACAGGGGGGTGGGAGGAGGAGAAGGGGGGAGAAGGCACAGAAAATAGCATAGACAGTAGGTAGAAAATAGATAGGGGGGAGGGCAAGAATAGTAGGGGAAATATAGAATCTAAAGAACTTGAGACACGTGGTCATAAACGAAGGGGGGGAATGGTGGGGGAGGGGGTGTGCTGGGTGGAGGGGAATGAAGGGAGGGAATAGAACAACTGTAATGGTATAATCAATAAAATATATATATTAAAATATTAAAAAAGAATGCAGGATTCAATCTGAAAAAAGAAAAATAATATTTAAATTATTATTTGATTTTAGGACTAGTATTAAATTTTTATAGTTTTAGCCTTGAGGCAAAGGAAAAAAATAATATTTTATGATTTTATAACAAATATGATAATCCCAGAACAAAATAATGAAGGCGTGACTACTATTCCTATTCAAGCAATTACTGTAATCTTTTACTTAGAAGTATAGTTTGTAAACTATGATTTATAGACTTGAATGTTTCACAAAAAGCAGTTTTTCAAAGTTTTATCAGACAGCTAATTAAAAATTTCCAAATTTATATATTTTAAATGTTCATGTTTTATTAAAACTAATTTTGGCAAGGTATAATTAACTTACATTAAAATTCTTCCTTTTAAACAAATATAAAGGATACATGGACAACAACTAAGAAGGGTGGAAATGGGAGGGATGGGAAGAGCATGGCGGGGGGATGGGATAGGATGGGAGTAATAGAAAACTGTACTTGAAAAATAATTAAATAAATTTAAAAAATAAATAAAAATAAAATAAAATTCTTCCTTTTATATACAGTTTAATGGGTTTGAGTAACATGTGACCATACTTATTGTTCATATAACCGTAGAGGTCATGTGATCATTATTGAAATTAAGTTTTAGAATATTTTCATTATTCTAAAAAGCTCTTCCCTGACTGCTATGACTCAGTGGATTGAGTGCTGGCCTGCGAATGAAATGGTCATCAGTTCCCAGTCAGGGCACAAGCCTGGGTTGCAGGCCAGGTCCCCAGCTCGGGGTGCATGATAGGCAACCACACATAGTTTCTTTCCCTCTCTTTCTCCCTGTTTTCCCCTCTCTCTGAAAATAAATTAATAAAATCTTTTAAAAAATAAAAAGTTTCCTTATTAACCTCTGTAGTCAATCACCTTATCTACCCTGTCCCCTGATCTGATTTCTCTCCCTACAGTTTTACTTCTCCAAAGTGTCACATGAATGGAATGTGTAGTCTTTGTTTCTGGCTTCACTCACTTAACACAGTGCTTTTGAGATTCATCATTGTTCCATGAGTCAATACTTTTGTTACTGAGCAGAGGTCCAAAGCGGGGGTAATCTTTGGCCCACCCAGGGATGCCAAAAAAACTGTTAAAGAACAGATGCACCGGCCCGGACTCCAGAGGACGGTATACTAATACCGTCCGGACACCCCTACTGGGCCTGATCCTCCGTGGCCAATTGGAAAGACATCTCCCAATGCCAGAGATTTGTTAAAAGGAAATGAAATGTTTATTTAATGCTATTCAGACCTAATGTTTTCATTAAAATATCAAAGTCCTTTAGGGTATACCCCTACACTCACACAGTGCTCCCTTCTCCTCCTGTCCTAACTCCAGGTAACATAAATCAGGAAAAGAGCACACGTCCCTTTTTCCAGGCCTCTGGTATCGTCAGCTGTGTTGACGTCCAGGCAGCATCTCCAATTAATCCAAAGTTATGCGGCACCTTCCATTGGCAAGAGTTCTTTGTACCAAGTTTTCCAGTCAAAACCTCTCCTGCTTTCCAGGCCACGTGGCCAAAGGGAGCACCCCAAAGCCACGTGGGCTTCTTCTACAAAAGCTGCAGGGGTCCACACTCCACCAAAAGCGCGTGTCTTTCTTCTTCACCTGGCCGCAGGGATCTCCATTCTGGCAAAGCTGCGTGGTTTTCCCTTTCACCTCGCCAAGAGGGGGTCTGCACTCTGCTTGAAACCGCATGGCTCTTTCTCCAATGGCTGCCATGTCTGGGTTTAAATCCCCCATGCCCATCTTCCTCTGTCCCCCTATTTCTGACTCCTCCCACAATCAGTTACACCTGCCAGTATTTCTGTACTATTATTACAAGTTTACTAGGCTGCCATTGTTAGTCTGGGCAGGTATGGCCCCATGTCCTAGAGCCAGTCTTCTCCAAGCTCCCATGCAGGTGCTGTAACTTGGGGGACCTGCCCCCCAGTTACATCTCGAGGGGGAAGTGACTTTATTCCCCTAGCTCCAAGCCTGGCCACAGCCATTTTACATATCCAAGTGACCCGCCAAAGGCTATAGATATGTTAAATGACCAGGCCATGGATTAGCTGCAGGGCTGTGGCTGTACAAAACAGCCCTGCATGTTCTTGCTCCATGTGTCCCTCCCCCCGACTCATACCTGTGGGGGGAAGGGGTGAGGGCATCTTATATGTCCCTCCAATATTCCTATACACTTTGGGTTCTGGACACCATTTCAAATCTTTTTTGGGAGTCCCCTCCTTGGCTGTACCCTGTATCACTTTGATTGATTTTATTAAGGAGTAGTCGTCTATTTTATTTATGTACTACAATTTGTACATTTATTCAACAACTGAACAACATTTGGGTTATTTCCAGTTTTGGGGTGTCTGTATATTCAAGTATCGGTCTTTGTGTATGTATACATATGCATAAATACTGAGATAAGGGATTGCTTATAGTGTGGTAAATATTATTATGTTTTTACTCTTTAAGAATCTGCTAAACTGTTTTCCAAAATAGCTTTACCTTTATGTGTTTCCAACAACAATATATGAGAATTTCAAATGCCCCATGCTTTCTCCAGCACTTGGTATTGTCACTTTAAAAAAAATAGTTTAGCCATTCCATAGGTGTGTAGTTACATTTCCTTGTGGTTTCAATTTGTGATTTTTGAATGACCAATGATGCTGAGCACACTTTCATATGCATTTTGGACATCTCTATCTTTTCTTTTGTGAAGTGTCTATTAAAATCTTTTGTCCATGTTATCATTGAGTTTTCTGTTTTCTTTCTTTTTTTTAAGATTTTATTTATTTATCTTTACAGGGGAAGGGAAGGAGAGAGGGAGAGAAACATCAATGTATGGTTGCCTTTGGTGCGTCCCCTGCTGGGAGTTGGCCTGCAGGGAACCGGCCTGCAACCCAGGCATGTGCCCTGACTGGGAATCGAACCGCGATCCTCTGATTCGCAGGCCTGTGCTCAATCCACTGAGCTACACCAGCCAGGGCGGGTTTTCTGTTTTCTTATCATTGAGTTGTATGAATCCTTTATATATTTTGTATGTTAAGTCCTTTACCAAAATATATGTTCAAACATTTTTCCTTGTGTGTGGCTTGTTCTTTTATTTTTTAAATATCATCTTTAAAGTATCAGAAGTTTAAAGTTCAGCATTATTATCATGTGTGCTTTTTGTAAATTTTCTGAGAGGTCTTTTCCTAATCTAAGGTCACAAAGATTTTTTTCCTGTGTTCTCCAGAAGTTTTATAGTTTTAGGTCTCATATTTAGGTTTATGATCTATTTTGAGTTAAATTTAATAGATGGTTAAAAAATAAAGCTTCAGTATTTTTAAAAAGATTTTATTTATTTATTTTTAAAGAGGGGAAGGGAGGGAGAAAGAGGGAGAGAAACATCAATGTGTGGTTGCCTCTCGCGCGCCCCCTGCTGGGGACCTGGCTCACAACCCAGGCATGTGCCCTGACTGGCAATTGAATCAGTGACTGTTTTGTACCCAGACTGGCACTCAGTCCACTGAACCACACCAGCCAGGGCTTGAGTATTTTTTTTAAAATATGGATATTCGGTTCTTCTAGCACAATTTATTGAGAAGCCTCTTCATTCTCTACTGAGTACTTTTTCAACTTCGTTGAGAAGCAGTTAAGCATACATATATGAGTCTTTTTTTGGACTCTCATTGTGTTTCGTTCATTTATATGTCTGTCCTTATGCCAACACCATACTATCTTGATTAGTCTATGTTTATAGCAAGTTCTAAAATCTGGTGCCTCAAGCCATCCAACTTTGTTTTTTTATCATTTTGGGGGCTATCTTAAGTTCTTCATTTTTTGCATATGTACTTTAGAGTTAGTTTTTCCATTTCTATTAAAAAAGCCTTCTGGGATATTGTTGGTGATTACATTGGATATATATAGATCTTTGGGAAAGAGTTGAAATCCTAAATGTGGTGAATTTTAAGTCTTCAACATGGTAGATCTTTTCAGATATATGTCTTTCATTCTTTTACCTATGTATCATAGTATTTAGCATGCAATTATTGTAAATGATATTTTTCATTTAAGAAATCTGTATTACTCATTATCCATTATTTGTATATAGAGATATAGTACATTTTTGTACATTAACCCTGTTTCTTAGTCTGTTTGGGCTGGTATAACAAAAGATACCATAAACTGGGTGGGTAAACAACAGGAATTGTTTTCTCACAGTTCTGGGGGCTGGAAGTTCAAGATCAGCACTAGCATGGTCAAGTTCTGGTGAAGGCTCTCTTCTGTAATGGAGACTGATGACTTCTCACTGTGTCCACACCTAGTGGATATGGCCAAAGTGCTCTCTGGGTCTGTTTTACAAAAGCATTAGTTGTATTCATGAGGGCTTCACCCTAATGACCTAAGTAAGCACCTCTCAAAATCCTGACATCCTAATACCATGACATTCAGCATTAGGTTTCAACATACGAATTTTGGGGCACAAATATTCAGTCTATAGCACTCTGTGTCTTGAGACCTTATGAAGCTCACTTACTAGTTTAGTTGCTTTTATATGGTTTATTTGGGGTTTTCTATGTGATCATAAATAAATAGATAAGTAAAGAGGACTTGTAAATAGAGTTTTATTTTTCCCCAAATCTGTATGTCTTTTTAGTTTTTGCCTATTGCACTGGCTAGAACCCATAGTACATTACTGTATGATTCTCACTGAGAAATATATATGCTATAATATGTTTTGTGTATTATAGATATTGTTAAGAAGGAAAATAAAGATTATTTTATAGAGAAATAATCTAACAATACATTACCTTAACACCTATTGGAATGGCAAAAACAGAGAACACTGACGAGACTAAATACAGGCGAGAATGCGCAGCAACAGGAACTCTCATTCCCTGTTGTTTTAAATGCAACATGGTACACTCTCATTGGAAGACAGTTTGGCTGTTTCTTACAAAACTAAACATACTCATACCATTCAATCCAGCAATAACATTCCTTGGTATTTCCTCAAATGTATTACAAACCTTTATCCATACAAAACTCGCAGATAAATACTTACATCAGCTTTATTGATAATGTCCAAAACATGGAAGCAACCAAAATGTCCTTCATTGGGTGAATGGATAAATTATACGTGAATTTTAATAACAACTTTATTCATAATAGCTCACAACTTAAAATGACTTGCTGTCCAGATGCAAACTGTAGTCCATTTGGACAATGGAATATTATTTGGTGCTAAAAAAGAAATGAGCTATGAGCCATTGAAAGACATGGAAGAACCATATACGCATAATATTATATTTGGTCCCAGGTGCAGATATGATACAACTTGTATCATGATTAGTCTTTTTATTTCTTCCCTTTTTTAAAAATAATTCTTGCCATTAGTTGTAAAACCACAAAAAATCTATATTGGTTATATTTTAAATTGATTTGGTAGCACCCACTCTGGGAATACTATATTTTCCTTGAAGTTGTTACCTTTAAAATTATGAATACTCTTTCTCTAATTCTGTACAAATGTTAGATTTTTCAAAAGAGAAATACCAGAATCTCTTATTGTGTATGCCGGAGCTCCCTGTTTTGTGCTGGCTGTACAGTTTGGATCCAAGTAAAAAAGACCCATTTTTCCTGTTGGTGAAAAAAACTGCTATGATGAAAATACTACTGTATTTCTTAATGAATTACAACTATTTTAGAATAGCACCCATCATTGTATTTTTTCAGGAAGGTTTCTACTCGCTTCTGTGTTAATGTTAATATTTTAGGCAACTGTATCAAAGCAGACATTTTGAATACATTGAAAACTAAAAAAATTATTTACTATTTCATGAAAATCTAAGGTAAATTTAACAACTGCTAGTGATTCTCTGGAATTAATAAATACTACAAAACATGAGGCAACATCCTTACTCTTTGAAAAGCACATTAGGAACATCTTTTAAATATATTAAATGCAACACAGCAAAACATTCTGCAAAACTGAAATAAATTGTAATAATTTGTTTTCTAAGAAGACTTTTAAAAATTAAATCCTTATCATGTAAAGCTAGGGGGAAAGGCACCATGACTTGAAAAGGAATACATTTTTTAAAGAAGTACAATAATATTCTGATTTTATCTAATTTTACAACAGTTTTATGGGGAGCAACTGTCAGCCATTTAATTGAAACAGAATGCTAAAAGAACTCAAGTAATTCATTTTTGTTCATTTTATTGTGACTTACAGCTTTAGTAAAAGTATAGCAGAACAAAACCCATCTGTCAGGTAAATGTAGACAATAGGGGTATACAATTACAGGCATGCTTATGAAAGAAACCAATAAAAATTGCTACAAAGGTAAAATTTATATCAGCACTTGAAACACCCAAAATACTATGAAAAAAATTGTGGCAAAAAGCTTATAGGTTAAAAAAACTGTATTGTTCATCAAAGGACACTATTAAGAAAGTAAAAAGACAATGTACAGAATTGGATAAAATATTTCATATATATGTATATAAAGGTCTGATATGCAGAATGTTTGAAGAACAGTTACAATTCAACAACAAAAAGACAACCCTATTAAAAATGCACAAGGGATTTAATTAGACATTTCTCAAAGAAGATTATACAAATTGCTAACTAACACATATAAAGAAGTTCATCATTATTAGTCATTAAGGAAATGGGAATTAAACTACTAAATAGCACTTTATACCCAATTGGGTGACACAGATGTGGAGAAATTAGAACCCATGGAGAGTATTTTTGGGATTGTAAAATGTTTCAGTCACTGTGGAAAAGTTTGGCAGTTCCTCAGCAAGCTAAAAATAGAACTATTTTATGAGTCAGATGTCTCGGTATATACTCAAAAGCATTGGAAATACATGTGTACACAAAAATTGTACATGAATGTTCCTATCACTATTATTCATAATAGCTCCAAAATGAGAGCAATCCATTTGTCCGTCAGCTGGTGAATGTATAAACAAATGTAGTATATCCATGCAAGGGAATATTATTCAATCATAAAAAGGAATAAAATACAGTTTATGGATGAACAGTGAAAGCATCATGCAAGTGAAGGAATCCACACACAAAAGGTCATATTATTGTTTGATTGAACTTATGTGAAACATCCGGAATATGTAGAAATTAGATTAGTGATTACTGACAGCTGGGAGTGGGGAGGAACAGAGAGTGACTGCTTAATGGGTAGGGTTTCCTTTTGGAATGATGAAACAGTTTTGGAAATACAGGTGACAGTTGCACAATATTGAGAATGTAATAAATGTCACTAAATGATACACTTTAAAATGGTTAACTGTCAATTATTTTAAATCGTTTTTTAAAAGATTTTATTTATTTATTTTTATGTCCTGACTGGGAATCAAACCGGCAGCCCTTTGGTTGGCAGGGTGGCACTCACTCCACTGAGCCACAGTAGCTAGGGCTGTCAATTTTACATTATGTGAATTTTACCTCATAAAAACAATGAAAATAAAAGTTTAGAGGAAGTTCGTAAATCAGGTAGAAACATACTTTGGATTAGTATTTTATATAAAATGCAATAACCCACACTGATTAGAAATGAATTAAATGATGTTCTTCTGGTAGAGCTGGTTGATTAAACCCAGTAAGGTATAAGAAACTTGATCTTGAATCTGTCACTATTGAGCTGTGTGATCTAAGACGAGTCATTTATCTTCTTTCTCTTTTATGGTTTTACTTGTTAGCCTGAAAGAACTGAAAGGGACAAATCAACTTCCCTTATATAAATGATTTTTTTATGTAGAGAAGGGGGCATTGTGGTTGCCACAGGAAAGAATGAGTAATGTGAAGACCTCAGAAGATAGTTCAGAAAATCAATCCAAAATGTAGAAGATATAGGAAGCAGCCCTTTCAAACATAGTGAAGGAAGAAGAGAGGCAAAAGAACATATTTGAATTTGTGTTTCTTTGTATAGGCATTTGGTATGATTGTTACTAGCTGCAGTTGGCATTAGAGCCCCCTAACTATTCAGATTATCTATGAAAATATTTGAGACCTTGTTGAGGATTCCTCTAAAGATTACTTCTCCTTGATCTTCATTTTCACTGCAAATTTGTTTGAGTCAAGCGTTAAAATACCTTTTCTCCTTTGTCATTTCAATTGCTATTTTTTATTTTTTTAAATATATTTTAATCGATTATGCCATTACAGTTGTCCCATTCCCCCCTTCACTCCCCTCCACCCTGCACACCCCTCCTCCACCATTCCCCCCTTTAGTTTATGACCACATGTCTCAAGTTCTTTAGATTCTGTATTTCCCATAGTATTCCTGCCCTCCCCCCTATCTATTTTCTACCTACCGTCTATGCTACTTATTCTCTGTACCTTCTCCCCCCTTCTCCTCCTCCCACTCCCCTGTTGCTAACCCTCCATGTGATCTCCATTTCTATGGTTCCACTCCTGATCTAGCTGTCCTCTTAGTTTGCTTTTGTTTTAGGTGTGATTGTTAGTAACTGTGAGTTTGCTATCCTTTCACTGTTCATATTTTTTTATCTTCTTTTCCTTAGATAAGTTCCTTTAACATTTCATATAATAAGGGCTTGGTGATGATGAACTCCTTGAATTTGACCTTATCTGAGAAGCACTTTATCTGTCCTTCCATTCTAAATGAAAGCTTTGCTGGATAGAGCAATCTTGGCTATAGGTCTTTGGATTTCATGACTCAGAATACTTCTTTCCAGCCCCTTCTTGCCTGTAAGGTGTCTTGTGAGAAATCAGCTGACAGTCTGATGGGAACTCCTTTGTAAGTGACTGTCCCCTTATCTCTTGCTGCTTCTAGAATTCTCTCCTTCATTTTAATCTTGGCTAATGTAATGATGATGAGCCTTGGTGTGTTCCTTCTTGGGTCCAACTTCTTTGGGACTCTCTGAGCTTCCTGGATTTCCTGGAAGTCTATTTCCTTTGCCAGACTGGGGAAGTTCTCCTTTATTATTTGTTCAAATAAGTTTTCCACTTGTGGCTGTCCCTCTTCCCCTTCTGGTACCCCTGTAATTTGTACGTTGGAACGTTTAAAGATGTCTCAGAGGTTCCTAAGCCTCTCCTCATTTTTTTGAATTCTTCCTTCTTTTCTGTTTGGTTGTTTCTTTCTTCCTTCTGGTCCACTCCCTTGATTTGAGTCCCAGTTTCCTTTCCATCACTGTTGGTTTCCTGTGCATTTCCCTTCATTTCAATCAGTTTAGCCTCCATATGTTCCTCTAATTTGTGGCTGAAATCAGCCAATTCTGTGAGCATCTTGATCACCAGTATTTTTGAACTGTGCATCTGAAAAGTTGGCTATTTCTTGGTCACTTAGAATTATAGGCTCTGGCCCTGCCTGGTGTAGCTCAGTGGATTGAGCATGGGCCTGCAAACCAGACGATTGCAGTTCAATTCCCAGTCAGGACACATGCCTGGGTTGCAGGCCAGTTCCCAGCAGGAGATGCATGAGAGGCAACCATACATTGACATTTCTCTCCCTTTCTCCTTCCTTTCCCCTCCCTCTAAAAGATAAATAAATAAAATCTAAAAATAATAGGCTCTGGGGCTTTGAGTTGTTCTTGAGTCATAATGTTTGGTCTGTTTGCACCTGTTGTGTATGAGGGGCGGAGCCTTAGGTGTTCACCAGGGCGGGGCGACCCAGTCGCTGGGTTGTGATGCTGTATGTGGGGGCGGGGTCAGAGAGGGAAGAAAATGGCGCTTTGCTCCCCCTCTCTCAGATTTCTGTCCCCTCTGCGGCTTCCCAAAAGCAAATTGGGCCGCTCTGGTGCTGGTTCCCAGGTGTGTGGGCCCGTGTACTCTCCAGGACCCTGTGGGTCTCTCCAACGAACTCTCTGTGGGTTTGGGAGCCTCTCCCGACCCCTGGACCCCAAGAAAGTCTTTCCAGTTGGTGCTTTCAAGCTCTAATTCCCACTGAGGCCCTAGCCTGAGCCGTCTGTCTCACTGTCGCTTGGTTTATCTGTGCTCGAATGTGTGCCGCAGTGAGCTAGCCGCCCTGCGCCCTCCCTAGGTCCACCCATTGCCACCCCACACCTGGGATCCACCAACCGCCTCCGCCTCTGCCTCCGCGCCTGGGTCCGTTGGACCTAATGATCTTTCCTGCCCGACCCCACTCTGCTGCTGACTCTGCCCCTCTCACTGGTCTGGCTGAGTGGTTCGTTGTTGTCAGACTTCCGTACAGTTCAATTTTCACTGTTTTGGCTGTGTCTTTGTTTCTAAAACTTCACTGTCTTTAAATTTAGTTGTGGGAGGAGGTACAGTGTTTCCACCTATGCCTCCATCTTGGCCGGAAGTCAACTGCTACTTTTTAAATTTTTCTTAGTATTTTTCACTTTAGTTTGGCTTAGCAGGAAGGGGAGAATGAAATCACTCCAAAAGGAATTTTTTATTTACATATTAGCTCAGCTATAAGTGAGTCACTTATTTTCACCCAACTGCTTTCCTCTCTTTTAGGGAATAGAGAGGAAATTTCCTATAAATATTGTTTATATGCCCAGAGGCTATTTATAGCATTGCGTGAGTTTATGCATCAAACAATAATTAAACACCTACTTCCTGCTACTTTGAATATCATCTCCCTCATTTCCTATTCTAATTTGTGCAGCATTGTATTGTGCTTTCAAATAGCTACTGGGTCCAAACCTAGAGGTGACTACATTTCAGTGAAGGGGTGACGTGATTAAAGTATTTATTTAGGAGATGTGATCTTGTAATCATTTTTTACACAGAATTCCCAAGGAAGTTAATAGGAGATGGTGCATGGACTGATTGTAGATTTTTACTCCATATATTCTTCCTGAACTAATTTAGGATCTTTTGGGTTGAAAAGTGGTATATGAATATAATACTCTACAAATGTTTTTTAAATGGTCTCACATTTATTAATGAACCAACTTACTAATGCAGGAAAAATGTCAAGAAAAAAATAATCCAATTCCCAGTAAAATGCCAAACTGTCTCCACAAGGATGGTCTTTTCAGTGACTTCAAGAGGCAGACAACATGAGAATAGAGCGTAAATATATGAGACATCTCTGATGTGCCCTTCTTTATAGACCCAGTATGGTTCTTCTCCAATGTCTCCTCTTGGAGTTGTACCTGATTTTATTACTAATTTTCATCCAAATCCATTGGGGGAATGGGCCAATTCTGCTTTGTTTCTTGTCCAGGAACCTCTTGATCCCGAAAGTCTTGTGAAAAGACATGGTGAAGAAGAATGAACCTCATAGACCACAATGGCGGAGAAAAAGAGAGGAGGAAGCCAAATGTTTTTTTATTATGGTATCCTTCAAACAAATTGCAATATAGAGCATTTTACAAAGATAGGGGGTAAAACTTTAAGCTGAATAATAAAAGTAGAAGATGAAGCACAATAAGGAAAGGAAGTAGAAGAGACAGGTTTGATCTGCATTGTGCAAGAGGTGGAGATATATAAGGTTGTACACATAAATTATTATTAGCAGTATTAATGATACATTAGTTCTATTAGATTATGAATTTGTTTTGAGACAATTTCTAATGCCAAACATTAATATTGTATTTTGGTATACTGTATGAAAGAAAAATACACAATTTAACTTAAGTTGTGCTCCAAGTTACGTAAACTAGTTGAAATTTTTTTCTTTATATAACAAAGAGGGAAAAAGTCTAGTTTTGCTAAGAAACTTTCTAAATCTGCTTCAAATTGAATTGCACTTTCAAAGAAAACTAGATATACAGGGATATTTTCAAAGGATGAGATTAGTTTAGGCAAACTAGAAAACATAAATTCTATGCCAGATTTCTTTTGATTCTACAGAAAAGAAATTTGTAATGGAGCAAAGAAACCCTGTGATTGGAGTGGAATGAACAAAGGTACAAAGCAAATGCATAGTAATAACTTTTTCAGAGGTAAAAATAAAACAAACTGAAACTTTAAAACAAAACCAGCATGAAAGGAAAATTATCCTCCAAGACAGTACTTTACAATTTTCAAAAAAAAGTATTTTCTCTTTCATGTGAACTGTATCCATGTAATTTTCACTGACTAAGGACAAATTATGAAGGCTACTGATAAATGAACATAAAGTACTCAAGTAACACATTTACTATTATAAACTGATGTCACGTTATTACATAAAGAAAAAAGTTACAGTTTACATTTATTAACCCAATAGTGCTTAAAATAGTTTTAGAAAAATTATTATTAAATGATGTTAAATTTTCTCATTGCCAATGATTTTATATTGGTAAAGCAAGGGAATTGTTAGTAATTTATACAACTTTGTGGCAATTTACACTCCTCCTGAAGGCATTGTTTTTTATTCAAATACACTCATTCTGACGATTTGTTTTGAGTATTTACCAGGTTCAGAGAGCTGCTTTCTTTTCTCAAGGCTGTAGACCATTGGAACTTCTATTCAGGACCTCTTTTTCCACATGTGTAAATGGAAGTTGGACTAATATTTCTGAGACTGCTCTTAGTCCCTGAGATATTCTAAAAAAGTACCTTTTGGATGTATTGATGAGGATTTAGTCTTTTTGAAAATTTCCATTAGGTAAAAACTTGTTAGTTATGTGCTATATTACCATTGTTTGTGTGTTGTGTTCCAACCACATGTATTCTATTGCCTTCATCAAATCAAACACAGGGAGAAGAAGAAACTCAAAATTCATGCAGAAATGTGGCAAGCAATGCATGTCTTTCACAGCCATTGTCAAATGGGTAGAGCAGTGAAAATTTCAGACTGCTAAGTTCACTGGACGTCCACACAAGAAGGACAATGATTACTCTTACTTCATTTTGATACAATATGTTGTTTCACCTGGTGACTTGATACCCAATACACATCGTGTGATAATGTTGAAGAAAGACAAATGAAAAATTGCATTCGCTGATTAATTTGCTTGTGGCAAAATGCAGAGCATGCAGCCTGCTTAAGCCCTTTGATGATCTCTGTACAATTTGATCAGGTTTTAAAGGTATGGTTGTGCTTGGGACAAGAGACAGAAACTCTTTTCCTATATGGAAGCAGCACAAGAGAAGCAAATTACAATGGGGTGCCACAGAAGTAACACAGTCTGAGTCACAGCTGTCACTGATATTACTGATGCCTTCTCAGCCTTCCCAGTGCCTAAAATCATGACTTTCTATGGGTAGCACATACACCTGGGTTTGTGCACATTTGTCCCTGTGCATGCGTGTACATACACACACCACATACGTCTGCTTTGCTCCAAGCCTTTACCCAGCTACTCATACTTTAGAACATTTGCTTTGCGACACAAGCATCTGTCTGTTGGAACAGGTCTATTTATAATTACAAAGTCCTGGCCTGTGCTAGATGAAATATTCATGTACACTCCACTGCCAAACTGCACTTATGGCATAGTAAACTGCAAACATTGTCATATTAAAAGCAATTTTGAAGCATGGTTCATGCCAGCTTAATAAAAATGTCATTTTAAATATTGTTTAAGAGCACCAATTTAACAACTTTTACAATGCTGGACCACCACAATGTATCTATTATCTACAATATATTTGGAAAAACTAAAATGAAAATGAAAAGAAGTCCTTGGAGTCAATCATGTAGTTCCCAAGTAATGACAAGGCATTAATAAAGGGTCTCCCTTTATTTCTGAGCAATCCTGGAACATGGGGATGATCTGATCCCTTTGAATTGGTTCCTAAACCCTGGGCTGTGTATTACCTGGCACATCCATACACAGTAGTGACTTGCTACCTCATAAACTACACAGAGACAATAATGGACAATTGGCTTATTTGGTGTGTGCCAGGGGGAAGGGAATGTATTTATCAAAGGGTTAATGCCAAGATGCTCTATCCTCCATTATGTACTCCCTTAGTTTACTTCTGTTTATTATTTAAGAGAGTCAAATCAAAGTGTTCATGTGTGTTGAAAGTTCAAAAATAGACTATTTAGCTCTGACTGGTGTGGGTCAGTGGGGTGGGTGTTGTCCTGCAGACCAAAAGGTCCCCAGTTCAATTCCCAGTCAGGGCACATGCCTGGTTTGCTGACCAGGTGTCTGGTTGGAGGGTGTGTAAGAGTCAACTGATTGATGTTTCTATTTCTCTGTTTTCCTCCCTCCCCCTCCCTCTAAAAAAATAAATACAATTTTAAAAATAGACTATTTGTAACCCAGAAGAAGGTGTGGAAGTTTGGATTATCTGAGACAATTTTCAGTGGTACTGTACCATTCTTTTCTTAGTGCATTATTCTCTCTCCCTCCATTCATTCCTTTCTTTCCTCTTACATTCCCCCCTGGGTGGTGTTCAAGGCAGTAGAGTGCAGAAATATCTAATAGGCAATAAGAATTTGTAAAGGAACTATAAATTTAAGAGTACAGCTTGATTTTTAAATGTGGACAGTATATTTCTCATCACATTTTTTTTCACCAGAACATCTTAAAAGGAATTACTTGTGGTCCAAATATTGTAGTTTGAAAGGTTACCTAATGGGATTGTTTCATTTATGGAAATTGTGACTAAAGAGTATTTGATGAGTTATTCACTTCAGGATGCTCTAGAATAAAAATAAAATGACTATCAAACTCATTTCTTTGAAAACAAAGTTTGTCTTCAAAACCCAAATAAAAATATTATAATATAGAACATAGGACCAGATGGTCTTTAATATATGGAAGATTGTTGTACAGACATCTTGAGCCAACAGGTAGTATAAGAATTATTGTGTTTCAGTATTGACTCAAGAATTTAGGAGCTACTAACAGAAACTGCAAAGTTTAATCAGTAGAGTAAAATATTCCACTATGCAATTTATTTTATTTTTTTAATACATTGTGTATTTTTATATACCTTTTTTCTTTTTTTTAATTTTATTTATTTATTTATCTTTAGAGGGGAAGGAGAGAGGGAGAGAAACATCAATGTATGGTTGCCTTTTGTGTGTCCCCTGCTGGTAGTTAGCCTGCAAGGAACCGGCCTGCAACCCAGGCATGTGCCCTGACTGGGAATCGAACCGCGATCGTCTGGTTCGCAGGCCCGCGCTCAATCCACTGAGCTACGCCAGCCAGGGCTCCACCATGCAATTTAAATATGCCTTTTAATAATAACCATGTGCAAAAGCAACAATGGATTGACCTCTACTACTTTGGCACTAATGCGGAAAGACTGTGTGTTGGAAGGAGAGATGTCATGACTTTGTGAATGGAATACCACACTATTTTTTATAATAAAAAAGAAAACCCAAGAATATAGTAGACACTTATAATTCTTACCTGTACAATTAAACTTTTAGTTGTATTCTGAATAGATAATATTCACTCAAATGTGCTATAATTTCTTTTAAAATAACAGTGCAATTATTAGGAGTAAGGATAGAATGGTACAAAGTATTTGGTGTCCAAGCTTCCTATTTTCTGCTCTGCCACTAACTAGCTAAGTTCCCTGAGTCACTTCACCTCTGTAGGCTTCAAGTTCTTTATCTCCAAAATGATTTGGATTTAAGCATCTCTAAGGCACCTTTCATTTCTATTACATTTATGATTTCACTCAAATTATCTTAATATTAACTATCTGAAAATATCATTTAGTGCTTTATATACACAATATCCCCAATGATACCTGTGGACAGTAGTAAAAACTGAGTTTCTATTTTTCCAGTACTTTATGCTATTGTTTTGAGGATAACTTATAACTAGTGATAAGTCATCACTAGTTAGCATTCGCATCTCAATTTTAGAAGCCACATGAAAGTTTCAAGATATTGTGCCAGACCATTTCATTCATTCAGAAAAACCCCAATACATGGGATAAGTCAACTTGGGATACATGGTCATGTGATCAAAAGAGGATACATTAGTATTATATGCTGCAAAACAAATCATCACAAAGCTAATGGCATAAAAACACACATATTTATTATCTCATCATTCCTGGGGGTAAGAAATTCAGGCACAGCTTATATGAACCCTTAGCAAGGCTATAATCAAGGCGTGGGCCAGGGCTGAGTTCTCATCCAGAGCTGTGAGGATGTGTCTGCTTCCAAGCACTCCCAGCTTGCAGGCAGATTTCATTTCCTTATGGCTGCAGGACCCATGGCAGCTTGCTTCTTCAACACCAACAAGGAGAGCAAGATTCTAGAGCAAGTCTGCTAGCAAGATAGAGTTTTATGTAACAACACAATGATGGCAGTGACATTCTATTACCTTTGACATATTTTGTTGCTTAGGAGAAAGACACCAGTCCCACCTACACTCGAAGAGAGAGGATTATACAGAAACACCGGGAGACAAGTATGGAAACGACCTAACAGTTTGTTCATCACAGAAGAAATATGAGGGTGTAAATCGTGCTCCACTATAATTTCTTGTCTTCCCTCTCTCTTCTCACCCTCCCCTTTGGCTTCTCCTTTTTTCCTTCTTCTCCTTCTCTCTGTTTTTCTTTTAGTAACACTGATCATTATGACTGAATTGTGTAGATGCTCGATGCATGTGTGAAAGGTCAAAAGCTACATTAGTGGTGCTGCGTAGCTTCAAGTACAGGTACATAACCTAAAGATATACAGTTGGCTTTTCTGCTTTACCCAAATACTAGGTAGTTATGAGTTATGTGATCATTGTCAAATGCTCTTACTCCTGGCTATGTACTTTAACCAAGTCAGAGGTTCAAGTGAAGATTGATTTCTCTTGGCAGCTAGTGTAGCATAATTCTCACTAATTTCATGACCCAATTTTAGTATCAATTATTGAACAATCAATATTTTAAAATATCTGTCTGAAAGACAAATGTTTGCAAGAAATTTAGTGAGTGGAGGAAGAAAACATAAACATAAGGTAAAGGAAGAAACCTGTCTTTTAGTACCATTCACTCTCAAGTGTTCATGGACTCAGGATACAAGCATTCTTCTGTTTTCTCTCATCCTTTTGGCCCATTGCTATCAGATATCATTACTGTTTTTACTTCTGGGTGATCAGAAAGAGGTCACTAAATTCAAACTCAAGTCATTTTTTTTGCCACTCGTATAAAAGAAGAATGTCTCTAGTGAAATCCTCTAGGTTACTCTAGTTAAATCTGGACTTCTTCCTTCAGATGAGTTCCTCTTAATCTTTGTTTTGTTGGCAGACTAGTGGGTCTGTGTGACAGTGATTTAGGGTGGGATATTCTGATTATGTTTGGATTTAGTGTTGAAGATTCTGGTCATATCCTGTCTTTATGTTGCTTTTCTAATTCAACACTGTTGAAAAACTTTAAAAAATACATTAAGGTAGGGCATTAGCTCCACTTACATGTGACTTCTGTGTGGAAAAATTGTTCCTATACTGACATAACAATGATGTAAAATGAACGAAGTCCATAATCATATAGGGCAAGGTAAATCATATAGAGCATTGACAGAAATTTCTGTGTGAGATGGAAGTATTACTCAAACAAAGCAAATGCAGAATTTTTTGCTTGGTTGGGGAGACATAGGTAAGATATTATGTACTTCACTTAAATCCAAAGGAAATGAAATGGTTATTTTATGGAAGTAGTAAAGAAGATTGTTAATTATTCAAAAACATGGAGTCATGTCTGCTAAGGAGGACAGTTCTGCCTAGTTCACAAGGATATTTCAAATGAAAGGAATACCTCTTTTCCATTCCTGTATTCTATAAGGAAATAACAAGCCCACTTAGAAATATTAATAAATGGAGTAATTAAGAAATTGTAGTTTAATCCAGCAGCCATTGGTAATAGTTTCTCAACTCAATAGTAACTACTATGGAAAAAAAGAATTTTTGGTTAGAGTACAATGCATTTATTAAACTATCAGAAATGAGGCAGGTCTATTCTTTCTATCTGCTTTCTACAGGCCTTTGAACTTCCAAAGGGTGTATATTACCTCATGTTAATTCAGTGCCCCAAAGGATATATTTTCCAGTGATATTATGTTAGATTATATGGTGATATTTTTCATTCATTAAGCATCTTTTGATCACCAAACTAGGCATAAAGATCTGGTAATAATTATTCATCTTAAATACTTACATTAATGAAATAAATAGTTTATTAATTCCTTAAAAGTGGGGTTTTAAATAGCTTACACAATTTTTAAGTGGAATTAAAAAATTCAGAGTTTGGTCAGGTTCTTGTTCTCCTGCCATTCACCTCACTGAAATATTCCTCTAATTTAAAAAATATATAAGCCAGAGGAAACATTATGTTTTTATGAACAGAAATATATAATCTATTTTTTAGAAACGCACCTTGTCTGTTAAAATTCACAAGAACAGTATTGGTAGCCCACAGTTCTAGAATAAGGCCAATTATCCGTTTCCTTTCCCTTGCAGTTTTGTTGCCCCCCAGTAGTCATTCTTGGTAAAATAGCAATGCCTATTCAGGTGTTGAAAGTAGTAAATTTTTTTTCAGGTAGTTAAGCAACTGACTAGAAAGACAGGAGTAGAGAATTATATTTGGAACCCACAAATGAAGGGCAAGAAGTAGTTGAGTGGAAAACCCTCAGCAAAATAGCATATTTTCATTGTTGGAAGGAATCAGCTTTTAATTGTAGCTTCTTTTAAAAATTTTTCAAAAATATTTTATTTATTTTTAGAGAGAGGGGATGGGAAGGAGAAAGAGTGGGAGAGAAACATCAATGTGTGGTTGCCTCTCATATGTCCCCAACTGGGGACCTGACCAGCAACCCCAGGTATGTGCCCTGACTGGGAATGGAACCAGCAAACCTTGCTTCACAGGCCCATGCTCAATCCACTGAGCTACACCAGCCAGGGCAAATAGTAGCTTCTTTTTTTAGTGTAGACTTTTAAGAAATTGGATAGAGGAAAAGACCTTTCAGTAATATAAAATCTGAACTCTGAATACTTTCTGAGAGAGAATAATAAAAAGCCTATAATTATCATATCAGAAATTAGATGGGTCCTTTGTGGCTCAGCAGAGGCCTGAAATAGTGACAGAGAGGGAAGTACGATGTTGTCCAGAGACCAGTAGAAAGAGATTGTCTGATATTTGTTTTTCAATGTATAATGTATATGCTTAAATTAGTTCTCAGCAAACTGTATATATTCATTATCTAGTTCTGATTATGTTCTCCTTATATTGTTGTTTTTATGAAGTTTTAAATATAAAGTATTAATTTATGTTTTAAGAAAACATTTAGATTGGTTACACTCAGATGCCATTTGAGTTATAGTCCTGGTGATTTTATAACTCCTAATTAGGACTTCTTCATATTTGAGTGAATTGTTTTTATGTTGGGAACCACTCTGCCTGGTTTCAGGAATTGTAACTACCCCCCATGGCTAAGAATGAGCGAGTGACCTCCAGAGTGCCGAGCCACAGGAGACAAAAGCTTGTCTCTGGTAGTGAATGCTGCCTCAGTTTCCTCTCCCTTCTCCCAAAGCATGGTCCGAAGTCAGAGACGGGTAAGACTCCTCACAGCGAGGAGCAACCTAAGCCAGACTTGATCACTTGGGAGGCCATCATGGAAGGACTTGGGGGGCTGCAACAAAGAGCAAGCAATAGACCCCTGCCCCCTGGCTATGTGACATAGCCCAAGTCCCCATGTCCTCTGGGAGAAGCGCTTCCTGGCTCTAATCCACTTAAGCCTGAAAACCTGATGGGAAGAGGTGTAGCTCCTTGCCTTGCTAGAGTGGATCCAGGGAAAAATCTGGCATCACAAAGAATTCCTAAAAAATCCTGTGAAACCTGCTCTGCTAAGAGTGTTTCATTCATGTGTTAAGGGTCCAAGCAGGAAATGAGTATGTCTCCCAAAGTTTCTGCAAACCCCCTTCCTGACACACTCTGACTCAGACTAAGCCCTCAGATTTCTTTGAAATGTTATCTACTGTTTGATCCTTGCCATCCTATGCTCCTGTGTATTACAACTCAATAAAAGGCCCTGGAGGAAGGGACTCAAGGCCTTTTTCCTCTGAGAAACTGGCCACCTCTCTTCCCAAGCAGATCATGTCTTGGTAATGTTTACTTTCATCTGTGGTGGACGGGGGGACTTGAGGGCAAAGTTGCCCCCACATCTGGTGCCTGGCCCAGGAACCTGAGGAAACCAGGACCTGCCTTGGACCAGAGGCTTTGAGCCACAATGCCATGGATGCACGCCTAAGAGGAGGGAAATCAACCCTTCATCCCCAGAGGGATCAGGGGCAACTGTTGGTAAGGCCTCCAGGTGTGTTAGAGACAAAAGGAAAGTTACTTTTACCACTCCTTGAGTGGTTTTCATCTCTCCTCTGCTCTCCCCACTCCCTTGAATAGTGAGGTATTTTTATGAGCGTTTCAGCTCCTTGCTGAAAACGTGGAAGAAAAGAGGCAACTTCCTCCCTCTGGCTCAAGAAATCGGGTGTCCCTACGTGAGTGGGAGTCTAGCAGAGGTGTATGGGGTCCAGTTCCTAAGGTGTGCAGGGACCTCATAGGGGATTCCATCTCACGTTAATCTTGGGGCTTGGCGGGTGAGTGCATATAAGGACTGGTCATCCGGTGCTCCAAGCCCTCTCAGCTGTCTAGGCAGCTGGGAAGTGAACCTGTAACCCATAAGCAGGCTGAGGGGTTACTGAGGGGTTTTTACTGAAATATTCAGTAAAATTTCCTTGATGGTCTTCTCACCAACAGACATTTATGACCCACTACACTCTGCTCCCTAGCAAGAGATAAGATTTAAAGAGTGCAGGGGAGTGACTGAATTTGCCGCTTTTTTGAAGTAGAAGGGATTTTAGAAAAAAGATTCCTTTGTTTGGGAAAGCACATGCACCCAGAGCGGTCCCCAACACTTTTATATACATACACATTTTAATATTCACCCTAGGACACATTCATTGATTTTTAAAAAGTGCAAAGGAGAGAGAGAGAGAGAGAGAGAGATCTACATAAGAGAGAGACATCTATTGGTTGCCATGTGCACGCACACACCCTAACTGAGGATTGAACCCACAAACTTTTGCTGTACAAGACAATGCTCCAACCAACTGAGCCACACGTCCAGGGCAGGATGAACTGCTTTTAAAAAGCTCTTTGTCAACGAATGATTTAGGTAACAACAACTTGAGAAATATGTAAGTAAACCAGTGTTCTTATGTGGAAAATAGGATGATTAACACTGGCTCATCTCTTCAGGTGCCTAGGAACAAAAACTAATAAAATTATTATAGACAGTTGATAATATATTAATTATTGTACAAATGTGTGTTCAACAGGAAGAACAGCAATAGCAGTACTTTGCATCCTACCAAATATCTCTTCTTTCAATAAAGTCAGTTCTCTCCTTTAAGCTTCTGTGTAATTTATTGCCAAGTGCAAATTATCTCAATTTACCTATGCTCACTGCTGCTGACATTTAATTCATTATCATGTAAAGTGTTTTGAAAGAGCTTTGAGAAATAAAGGAACTAAATATGAAATCAGGTTCTTTTTTTATTATCTATTCCCTACTGCTTCCTCTCTCTTACTTTTAATAAACAGGTATTAGTATTTCTGTGAACTCTTCAGAAGGGCTGAGGATAGAGAACAATACATTTCTTGGACTCTAAAATCCTCTGGCACTTCCTCCTCAATCTCACTTTCATTCTGATCTTAGATAAAATCATAGCTTTACTTTTAAAAGAAATTGTAACAGCTGAAATTTATTTTGCATGTATAAAGAGTCTTTATCATGACTGATACTGGGATGTGCATTGTTTAGACTTTAGAAAGGAGACCTCTTAACTAGGGAAAACAGTAGGACAGAGAAGCTAAGTGATTTACAAGAGGGTTCAGGGTAATTCAATGTCTGAACTGGAGATTCCCCAGGATTTACACTCTCTTAACCCAAATGTCTACTTAAAGATTCTCTGAAGTTGCCTTTCTTGGAAATCTTTAATGTCCTCTATAAATTCAACTTCTTCTATAGAGGAGTTAGGACCAGAGTCATATTACAAAAAATAGACTAGGTAAATTCCTGAGACTGTAAAATACTAAGCTTTGGAAGAGTGTTCCACATTTTGTTTCTGTCTTTCCTGTCAAGATGATTCTACAATCAGCAAACTTATCTTTAGTTGTTGTTATTGTCTCCTTTTCTGTATACATTTCCATAGTTTGTGATAATGATTATGATTATTTTTCTTCCTTTTTTCTTCATCCTGTGGATTTTGTAGTGGTAATATCTTTTGTAACTATATCAGTGGATCTCACAATGAATTAGTGTTACCACTGGGTCAGTAGCTTTTCTTCCTTTGCAAAATTACTTAGAATTCTTCAGCTTTCCTTCCTCCTGATTCCCACTTGAGTCTTTCATTGTCTTGAATAAAATCTGGTCCCTTTCTCCTGACTATATATACTAAAGGGGCTCAGTGATCATCTTGGTAATGTGTTTTAATTAGTGACCTTCTATAATTAATGTAATGCTCTCTTCTGGAAAAATGCACAGAAAAAGGGGGAGGATAGCAAGGTACTCTTATCAGGGTGCTGGATTATTACTGCCACTATTTTTTTCTAATAAAAATGAGTGCAGTAGCAGTATCAGTGGTAGTAGTACAGTAAGTACCATCCACTTAATACCACAGGTCCATGGTCTATTGTCACAACCTCACATGTATTTCATTTTGAAAAGCTTTACAAATGCAAGTTGTTGAAGTGATTTGCAATGTTATTCAAAGTAAATGTGCTTTTAATAGAAAATCAAACTTGACAACTCATGTTGTTGCCCTCATTGTCTTTTTTCAAGATTTTATTTATTTATTTTTAGAGAGAGGGGAAGGGAGGGAGAGAGAGAGGGAGAGAAACATCATGTGAGAAGAGAAATATCATCGATTGGTTGCCTCTTATATGCGGCCCAAGTGGGAACCGAACCCATAACCCAGACATGTGCCCTGACTGGGAATTGAACTGGCAACCTTTCACTTTGTGGGATGACAGCCAACCAACTGAGTAACATCAGTCAGGGCTCCTATTATTTTCAACTAATGTTCTTAGTACTCATTTTGGCATAGTTTTGATGGGGTTAAATAAACATGCTGGCATTTTACTGTAGCCCTCTCTCTTCCTTGAGGCCATCAGGGACCAAACTGACTCTTAATGAGATCTTTGGTATATCCTTATGAATTGGGATGGAAATAGGGAAAGTTTCTATAAAGCAAACCTTGTTATGATGATTTAATGTATTAATCAATGAAAAGAACTGTGAACTTTTCACTGTTTTTTTATCTAATGAAAATAAGATAGAAAGTCTTCTTTTACTTTGCATGTATAAGAATCAAAAAATAAAAGTGTATGACAAGAGAGCACCAGGAATGTTTAAAAGTGAGGTGGGTGAAAGCTGCTGTAGTATTTTATATCATTGCCAGGCTGTCACATTGTCAGTTAAATTTACCTTTTGCAAGCCTGTTCATGGTTCGTTTTGAATAAATACAATAGCTAAAGGGAATGAGAAAGGTCCAGCGTTCTGATTTGTCATCTTGAAAAATGATGAGGGCATTCAAAATGGAGGGGTTGTATTAGTAGTGTATGTTTGGGAGAGTGATTATCTGCATTTTTTCAGGTTTGTTTGCAGGTAGGTAATGTTATACCTCTGTGATATTTAAATGCATTTTTTCTCTGCTTTCTAAACTCCTAGCAATGGTTATGATTCTAGAAATAATAAAACATGCCAAATGCTTTCAAATTGATTACTAGTCTAGTGGGGATTAGAAGTAATCAGAGTCTTAAAAGGAAAGAAGGAGTAGAGGGAAGCACCATATTTGGTATGAACAATGCTTCTTTCATAAGGAGAATAGAGTCCCTAGTTAAACCATAATAAAGGATTAAATTTTGAAAACTGGTTTCAAAATATATTAAAAACCTCTCAAACTTGAATAGCTTACTTACATAAATGACCTGTATCCATTGAAATACGAAGATATATTATTTTGTTAGATGTTTTCCATTATTCACCACTAATTCAAATGCTTTCTCCCCTTTTCCATGAATTTGTATACTTGATACATCTAGGATTGTGTTCCTTTGCTTGAGGTATAAATTGCTGCATAACAAGTTAACCTCAAATTTGGTGGATTAAAACTATGCACATTATCCCAGTTTCTTTGAGTCAGTAATTTTGGAAAAGCTTAGTTGGGTGAGTTTAGCTCAGGATCTCGTTCCAGGAGTTATAGCCAATATGTCAGCCAGGACTGATAGCATCTGAAGGACTGACTGAGCCTGGGGGATTCATTTCCAAGCTTACTCACATGGCTGTTAGTTTGAGTCCTTAAGTTTTTTTACCAGCTAAGGCCTCAGTTCCTTATAACACATGTCTCTGGATAAGTGAATATCTTCATGACAGCGTCTGGTGTTCTCCACAATGAGTGATCTGAGAGAGAAAGAGTATTGAATTGCTTTTTGTGAACTAATCTCTGAAGTCACACAATATTTTGTTCTATTTGTCTGAAGCACGTCGCTAAGTCCAGTTCACATTCCAGGTGGTCTATTAGGCTCTGCCTCTTGAAGTGAGGAGTATGTAAGACTTTGTGGACATATCATAAAACCATCACATTGTATATCACTTATTTCTCTTAGTCATTCCTCATAGCCACTGAAAAAGCTGCCTGAGTGGGTAATCACCCATTATTTCTCTATGGCTTCAGTGCCAGCTTTGGTAGTAGACATCCATAAATTTTTTCCCACATCTCTTAATAACTTAACATTATTGTATACTTCATTAATGGTGCTTTTAAATAGACTTTTTTTAAAATTTCAATTGCAATATAATATTATAGAGTGGTTGGCAAAAGTACGTTTACAGTTATTCATAATAAATAATGCAATAATTAAAAAATAAATAATACAAAATAAAATTTGTGTTTCATGTGCTCACAGGTGTAAACCTACTTTTGCCCAACCTGTATAAGTTTCAGGTGTGCAACATGATTGCACATTTATATCACTTACAAAGTGGCCATCCCAGTGGGTAAATAGACTTTTGAATAATTTTTCATGGATGTTCACAGACACATTCAAAACAGTTACTTGTATCTATTTTCCAGGAAATGTTTTATCTGTTCTGTATTTGACTCCTAACATGGATGTTGAATATGACATTTCCTCAGTCCTAGCAGTGGTTTCTGTTTCACTAACATTTTTTATGATATTGTTATGGATTAGACCTTGGTATTGAGCAAGAAACTATATTATATATGGCAAAAAATGGTAAGTAGAGCCATGGGCTGTTAGCAATCAGTTCTGTAAAGAAATGGTTAATAACATTAATGATAATTATTACTTTATGGCAACATATAAACATACTGTGAATAATTGGTTGACTGATATATAACCAAGAAAAGCTATAAAACCATAGATATATTGTCTGGAAGGGAATATGTAGTCCAACCTCTGTCTTTAATTTACAGATGTGAAAACAGAGTAACTGATTTTCTGGGATAAAGAGCTCTGTGGATTGTAGCAGAACATTTTGTGCAAAGAGAAAGCAATAAATAACTTTTAACTGGCGGATGATAATGCTGAGTTTTTCAATTCTCACTAATATTGGCCACAATGCCTTTTTTAGATAGCTATTATTATTTTCAGTGTGATTGGGGGAGGTAATTCTTATTTAACTTATTGGACAAATCATCAATTATATTCTGCTTGAAAGGTGATTTTGCTATAAAAAAAAGAATTAGTCTGCTGCTTATAGTGTTTTCATGTATACTCTGTGACTTGCTTTTCACAAAGATCTTGAGCAATAGGGGAAAGTGTAAATATGCATGTTTTATATTAGAAAACAGAAGCTAATTAAGCGACCATAGCATTCGTTTTTTTCCACTGGTCCATGCTTCCCCCTTTGTTCATAATTTATGTTTAGTTATGTACTAATTTATGCCCAATCTTGTTCCAAAAACATTTTAAAGGACTTATAAAATTCATACAGCACAAAAACATTGAAACAAAAAGAAAGGATTAGATCAATCAGTGCAAAATAAAAATAAACATAGAAAAACACAACAAAGCCAGGGTAATATAAATACACAGAATTAGTGCCGAAATGTCAGTACACCTGCGAGTAGGCCAAATATTTACCTCTGAGCTTCTTAACATTTCATACAAAAATAGACATATAGCTCACAGTGAACTTGAGGTAAAAAAAGCCAGTTTTATAAAAGAAATACAATTATACCTCATACTGAGATGTAAGAGAAAATTTTGTAATGCATTTTGTAAGGAAGGTGTTATATAATGTGTTGAGCAATGTCCTCAACAATAACTTTATAGTAAATACAATTAAGCATTTTATGAGATTTTTTCCCTATAAGCTTCTTCAAGATAAGACACTGCCATCAATAAAACAATTGTATATGAGTCCTGAATAATGTGGTTCAAATATATCACTATCTGCTGGTCTAGTTTAGTCCCAAAACAAATTCTTGGTGAATAGAGGAATAAATGTTTTGTAGCATGTTTAGGCAAGTCTGTAAAAGGCCTATTTCACTTAATTTTTAAAATTCATATTGATTTCAAATAGGTCTAAGGTGTATAATATGGAGTGTGTTAATGGCTAAGTATAGACACATAAACTTCTGACATTGACTGGGCATAGAAATGACTTCTTACCAAGTAAAGCAGCTCAATAAGAGTTTACATTTCAAAACAAGTAAAGGTGGGCTGAGAGCTGGCAAGGTCAGCATGTTTTGCTTTGAGTTCTACTTTGGTACACAGAAAACAGTCAAATGAAGTTCCAAGTGTGTTGCCACATGCAGCCATTCTCATGTGGAAGGAGGAAAGCTCACTAAGTCACCCATAATACATCTGAAAATCAAGCAACATAAGTCCCCAATTAACCTTTTAGTATAAGTTGGTTGCAAAATATATAGCAAGAGATCAAGCTAGGTTAAACCATTAGATAGTTTTAGTTATAAGTCAGTTGAATGTCAGGGGATATTTACTAAGAATTGTTAGTAATTTTGAAATACTGGGAGGCATGCTTTCTGGCAATCACTAGCTAGCAGCATCTCTTGTCTGTTAAGACCATGGGGTTTTTTTAAGAGTTTTATTTATTTATTTTTAGAGGGGAAGGGAAGGAGAGAAGGACAGAAATATCAATGTATGGTTGCCTCTTGTGGGTCCCCTGCTGGGACGTGGCCTGCAACCCAGGCATGTGCCCTGACTGGGAATCGAGCTGCGATCGTGTGGTTCTCAGGCCGGCGCTCAATCCACTGAGCTACACCAGCCAGGGCAAGACCGTGTTTTATAGGTTTTTAGTCTTTTCTTTCCCTTCTGATGTAACAGCTTATCCCTTTTCCTATATGGCCCATTCCATCAATGACACTCTGTTCATATTTTTATTTTAATTTTTTTTTAGTTTGGGGTTTCTTATAGTTTACCATCCTGTTATACACAACTTTGGCTCAATGTACCTATCTCCCATTTTGTAGTCTACAGAGGAATGCTGAATACTACTAAGGAAAAAAACCGTACAACTGTGCAAACTGTTGTCCATTTTTCAATACGTTCTTGGGAGGAAGTGGGATCAGGCTGGGGTACATAAGAGCTTTGGAGCATTAGGAATGCTTTATATCTTGATCTGTAAGCACCAGTGTTTATAATTTTTATTTTTCCATACACTTATGTTTAATTCATTTTTCTACATAGGTGATATATTAATCAGGGTTCTCCAGAGAAACAGAACCAAGAGGATGTGTAATTATATACACAGATATTTATTTTAAGGAAGTGGCTCATGCAATTGGGAAGGCTTAGTGAGACTGAAATCTGATAGAGTGGCTGGCAGACTAGAATCTCAAAAAAGAGTTGCAGTTTAAATCCAAAGGCAGTGACCCAGGGAAGATCGAATATTATAGATGAAGTCTGAAAACAGTCTGCTGGAGGATTCTCTTCCTCCAAGGAAAACCAGCCTTTTGTTCTATTCAAGCCTTCCATTGATTGAATGAGGCCCATCCACATTATGGAGGACAGTTGCTTTCCTTAAAGTCCACTGATTTAAATGTAAATCTTACTGAAAACCATCTTCCCAGAATTATCTAGAATGATGTTTGACCACATTATCTGGGCACAGTGGCCCAGCCGAGTTGATACACACAATTAACCACAAGGGATGGGATGTGAGATCTGTCCAGAAAGTATCCATCTGTGCAATATGAAAAAAATAGAGACATTTATTGAAGAAGATACAAGAAACATTGTACAGAGGACAATGACAACTCAGTTCCTTTCAAAGTAAACACCTTGTGACCTTACAGAGTGCTCTCAGTCACCGTCAGCTACCCTGCTGTATTTACTTGAATCTCATCAATGGCCTACAACTCTTCCCTTTCAAAGATGATTTTCATTTCCAGAAAAGCCAGAAGTTACAGGGTGCCAAGGTTCTGGCTTCTAGTGGGGCTGAGTCACCTGGGTGATTTGATATTTTTGCCAAAAAACTCTGCACGAGACATGATGAATGAGCAGGCTTGTTCTCATGATGGAGATGCCAGTCACCGGTTGTCCATAACTGCAGTCTTCTGAACCATCCAAATAGTTTCCGCAGAGGAATGTTCAAACTTAACACAAAATGTGATGCAGATTCATCACTCTACTTGCTCAGTCATTTCTTTAAAAAAGGTTATTTATTTATTTATTTTTACAGAGAGTGGGTGGGAGAAAGAGAGGTAGAGAAACATCAGTGTGTGGTTGCCTCTCATGTGCGCCCCCCACTGGGGACCTGGCCCGCAACCCAGGCATGTACCCTGATTGGGAATCAAACTGGTGACTCTTTGGTTTGCAGGCCAGCGCTCAATCTACTGAGCCACACCAACCAGGGCTCGCTCAGTTGTTTTGAACGTGATGGCCACACAGTACACATGCTCATTCAGCAGTGTCTACTGTCCCCACTGACTAGTACAGTGAAGTCATCATTGTTCAGGCATGCACATTCTAGTCCACTCTCTTTGGCTGCCAGTTTACATCGATGTTGTGCAAACCATTCTTGTTATATTAACAACAGCTGGACTTTTTCTGGACAGACCTCATATTCCACAATAAAGTATTTACATCAGTCACTCACTTCCTTCTTTACAGGGGCCCTTCATGCTACCTGACAATAATTCTCTATTTCCCCAGTCAGCTTTCTTTCATTCTCTCTGACGGCTATTTCAAAACTTTTTCATTTTCTTTAAACCTCCAACCTTCTACAGTTATTACCTCTTAACTATTTCAAAGAGAAAATAGACACCATTAAATTATACTTCCTTTATCTCACTGTTATCAAACCAAGAATCTTATCTGCATCCACACTCCATATTTTCCTCTTTCCTGTCTTCTCCAGGGAAGAGGTGTCCTTCCTCCTTTTCAAGGCTAACCATCAGTCATGAGCTGAGTCCCATCCTTTCTTATCTTTGTAGGAATACTACTGTATGGATGATTCCCTTTCTTTTGTATTGCCAACCTCTCTGCTTCTGTTCACTCATTCCAAGATTCTACCCTCAGTGATGGATGTCACAGATAAATAAAATTTTTCCCACGAGGAGGTATTATTCTTGAAGGCTTAAACAATTGGTGCAATGAGATTTGCTTAGTTGATTCTCCCAATCAACTTTCTGTTTTATGATTCATTTCTTTATTTGCATGTTGTTTCACTGAATATTCAAGAGTGTTTACTGTTGTTCATTTTCTTCCCCTGGAGACCTTGACAAACTAGGTTTTAGGGGCAAGTCTTACCTTTTGGAGGCAGTAAAGCCTAGAGGTATCCAAAGATAGACTGCTCAGATTAAAAATGCTAATGCTTCTATTTTTATTTGTGAGTTTGGGCAAGTTACTCCCCTGTTAAGCCTCCACTTTCTTCTGAAAATGGCAACACTAAATGTTCTTTTCTCATAGGGTCACTGTAAGAATTAAAAGAGATAAAAGAAAAATATATACAGTATCTGACACATTAAGCAATGAATACATGCTAATTATTATTTTCCAATGTGGATAAAACCAATCTAAAATGACCAGCAATTTTGTGCTAAGAGGTAAGTGAGAGAAAATCTCCATTGGATATTTATTCTTCTTTGGAGAATTAGTGTGGGAGAGGTTGTACTCTAATCCAAATAAACAAATTATCTGCAGCAATCAAGTGATAATTCTATTATACTATTAAATATTGTTACTGTTGTACCACCGGTTTATTTTGTGACTTTATACAACTTTAAAAAAAGATTTTATTTATTTATTTTTTAGAGAGAGGGGAAGGGAAGGAGAAATAGAGGGAGAGAAACATCAATATGTGGTTGCCCCTTACATGCCCCCTCCTGGGGACCTGGCCTGCAACCCAGGCATGTGCACTGACTGGGAATCCAACTGCTGACCCTTTGGTTCACAAGCCCGTGCTCAATCTCCTGAGCTACACCAGCCAGGGCTTATACACAACTTTTATATCTACTGATCTCACACTCTTCATTTTCAAAGTGATGGAGATGGACTAGATGCTTTTCATTAAAGCTTAATATGCTGTTTTGATAATTCTTTTAAAAATATATTTTAATGATAAGTGATTGTGGCATTTTCCTGATTTTTCTTATATTAGTTTAGTTCCTTTCAGCAATTTATTTTGTATGCTTCTTCCCATGTACTATTTTATCATGTTATATATTTTTCTTCTATGGTGAAATTCTCTCTCCACCTTTGGTATAACCATTACTTTCAATCTATCATTTCACCTAATGTTTTCAACTGTAATACCAAGACATACTCCTTCTCAGCTTTTATAGTTTGTCATAGAGGCATGCATCTTAACCTGACTCTCAGACTGTGGAAGTTCAGTCATTATTTATCTATGTTTTCTTGGATTTGGGCTGATAATCCAGAGGAATATCACACTCACTTGTATGTGTTACATAAAATAGATTTCAAGCTAAGTTACATATAGTCTTAGTCTAGTAGAATCTGTAGCTTCCTATATTCACTTATTATATTTTGTTCATTTGTAAAATGTAATGGTTGACTTTTCTAGAATTATTACTGAAATAAACAGGTAGATGATGGGTCTTCACAATTTATGTTATGATGAATACTTAAACAGTCCTCAACTCTGTATTCTTTTAATTGTTTTAAATCACAATAACCTGGAGTGACAACTGCAACAAGGAAATACATTATTTTTAGAATCATCTTTTATATTAATATTTATAAAAATAGATAAACTTTAGATTCTATCACCAAATTATATTAATATTAGATAGCATTGACTCAAATCCTTTTCTACAATCACTGAATATGCATATGTATATGTATATTTTATTGTGATCAGGGTCACTTTCTCTCAGAGATACCCATCCCTCAATTATTTTATATTTTATTTTCTTAGGTCTGTGAATTCATTGTTTCAATTATCATTTGGTTAAGTTGCATCTTTCACATATTAATAAATCTATTACGCCAAAATGCAATCAATATGGCAATCAACTAATGTTGCTTTGGAATCACTGCTTTCATGTAAGGCATTGTATTTCCCAAATGTCTGTATTAAAATGTAGATATAGTATCTAGGAAAAATTGTACTTTGGCAATGATTAGTATGCATCGGTTATTTTGATTACTTGTCAATGATCATGTGGAACATCTGCTAATGGAAGCAGGGCTATGTAAGTTCTGGTTGTGGAACTTCACTTAAGAAAGGGAGAGAATGGAAACACTTTAGTAAAGGATTCTGGGAATTGTGGAGCATTATGGATATACCAGAGTTTCAGACATAGAGAAGTAAGATTACTATGTGAGCTACACTCAAAAGTTTTGCTAAAACTTTTCTCTATATACTGTCTAAAACAACAATAAAAGGACCTGCATAGAAACAGCAATCCTAAGGAAGAGGAACAAAGTTGGAGGAATCATGCTACCTAATATTAAACTACATGTTAAGGCCATAGTAGTCAAGACAGCATGGTTATGGCATAAAAACAGACACGTGGATCAATGGAATAGAACAGAGAGCCCAGAAATAAGCCACACCTTTATAGTAATTATTCCCAGAAAGAAAGCACATACATAGGCTAAAGATAGTTTATTCAATAGTGGTATTGGGAAAATTGGACAGATACATGCAGAAAAATGAAACTAGACCACCTTTTTACACCACACACAAGAGTAAATTCAAAATAGATCACAGACTTAAATGTTATATCCCAAACCATAGAAATTGTTGAAGAAAACATAGGCAGCAAAATCTTGGACATAGCTTGTAGCAATATTTCATTGGATATATCTCCCCAGGCAAGAGGAACAAAAGAAAAAATTAGCAAATGGGACTATATCAAACTAAAAAGGTTTTGCACAGCAAAATAAAACATCAACAAAATAGAAAGACAACCTACAGAATGACAGAACATATTCACCAATAATATCTGATAAGGGGTTCATAGCCAAAATTTATAAAGAACTTAAAAAAACTCAACAGCAAAAAACAAGCAACACAATTTTTAAAAATGGGCAAAAACCCTGAATAGACACTTCTCCAAAGAAGGCAGATGGCCAAAAGACGTATGAAAAGGTGCTGAACATCACTAATCATGAGAGAAATGGAAATTAAAACTATGATGAGATATAATCTCACACCTGTCAGAATGGCTATCATCAGTAAATCAAACAAGTACTAGTGAGGATGTGGAGAAAGAGGAATCCTTTTGCACTGTTGGTGGGAATGCAGACAGGTGCAGCCACTATGGAAAGCATTATGGAGATTCTTCAAAAATTAAAAATGAATCTGCCTTTTGACCCAGAGATCACACTTCTGGGAATATATCTGAAGGAATCCCAAACACTACTTTGAAAGAACATAAGCACCCCTATGTTCATTGCAGTGTTATTTACAATCACCAAGATATGGAAACAAGCCAAGTGTTGTCCATCAGTGGATGAGTGGCTAGAACAACTATGGGTAAATTACACAATGGAATACTACTTGGCCATAAAGAATAAGAAAGTTTTACCCTTTGCCACAGTATGAATGGACCTGGAAAACATTTTGCTAAGTGAAATAAGCCAGTCAGAGAAAGAAAATTGCATGTAATTTCACACATGTGTGGAATCTAATGAACAAACTGAACTAACAAGCAAAATAGAGACAGACTCATAGATGGAGAGCAGGCTGACAGCCATTGGGCAGGGAAGTTGGGATGGAGGGATGGAGCAAAAAAGAAAAAGGACTCATAGACATAGACACAGTGTGTTGATTGAGGGGGTGGGTAGAGGGGAACAAGTGGTAATGGAAAAAGTACAATAAAATGAAAAATAAAGTTTATGACATTGTTTAATACCTCATGACTAAGGTCATTTGAAAATCATGTCTCACCTTCTCATATTGCAAAATGTAAAGTGAAGCCCTAAAAATTTCAAGCTACTCCTGAGATTGTTGCATTTCTTTTAGAACACAAGTTAAATAGCATACAAAACCTCAGCCAGAGACCATGATAATTTAGACCATCATGTTCAAGATATTTTAATTTGCAGATCAGATAGTTTTCATTTGCAAAATTGAGAGGGGCATTTGGCAGTAAATATTTGCCTTATAAAAAAGTCAGTGATCAATATTCAAACTATTCCAATCATCATGCTTCTCACTATGTGGTAAAAAAAGACTCTGATGAGTAAAATGAGGAAATGATCTAAGGTCCGATACCACTGGTATACTGCTGTCTCTGAGAGGTGAAAATGCTTGAGCAAGTGTGTCACTTAAAATCAAAATCATCAGTGCAATTATATGCCTCATGGTCATTATGGATAGTTATATTTTATTTTTATTTTTTAAGATTTTATTCATTTATCTTTAGAGGGGAAGGGAAGGAGAGAGGGAGAGAAATATCAATGTATGGTTGCCCCTTGTGTGTCTCCCGCTGGGAACTGGCCTGCAACCCAGGCATGTGCCCTGACTGGGAATCGAACTGTGATCCCTTAGTTTGCAGGCCTGCACTCAATCCACTGAGCCACACCAGCCAGGGCTGGATAGTTCTGTTCTAATGTTTTTACCTTCGACATGAGACATGTTATAATAGTTGTCATTAACTCTTTGCTGATTCACTATCCTTCCTCTCTGAAAATTAAATAATCTTATCTCATACCCTAACAAACAATAATATTGTTTCCATCCACCACTAAAATCATTCTGATGTATAATGGTCAAGTGTTATTACATTAAAGTAGGAAAAGAGACTAAGATCACACAATTTTTAGAGCAATGTGTGCATCGAAATATTGACTGTTTAGTGCAAACTTAGAAACCTAATATTGTGGGAAGATAATGAAAATTGAACACCAAGAGTAACATGAATTTATCTCACCAGAACTTAGCTCAGTCAGGGCTTCTCTACCCCAGCATTATTGATGTTTTCAAGCCAGATTCTTTGTTGTTGGGGACTATCTCGTGCATTGTAGTGTTTTTAGCAGTATTCATGGTCATTACCACTGAGATGCTAGTAGCACACTCACAACTGTGATTAACCGAAATGTCTCCAAATGTTGTCAAATATCTCCCAGGGGACAAAATCTTCCCCAGTTGAGTACCACTGACTTAGCTGATCCATTCTGAACCACCATTTTAATCCTTCACTATGTTGTCCTCTGGTTATTATTTCTCCTGAGTATTTAAAATTATGTATTTCTAAAGTCAGATTGTTCACTCGTTATTGATGATTTGTAGGCGATTGAAATCTCAACCCAAATATCTTCAGCCTCACTCTTTTATCTCTCTACCTCTTGCTTTATTTATCTCCCAGATCTCAAGCTTTCTGAGGGAGATGGGAACTTGAGAAAGCAGGAAAGGAAGTTATCAGTAAATAGTAATTACGATGGAAAGAATGCTGAGAGTAAACTCTAACTTTTGAAACTTTTACTCATGTCACTAAAAACCTGACAAAGAAAGAGCCCTGTTACCTTGGCAGTCACTGCTTTTCTTTCTTGTCTATTAAAATTTAGCGTTTAATATCTCCTGTAAATGTTAGAGTTCATTGTAAAGGCAAATTGGGGTGTCTGTGAAAATTCTATATAATTAAAATTTTGTGAATCTATCCTAAGAAAAATAAAATTATATTTTTCTATAACAGTGGTTTTATGTAGTCTCAGGCTGAATCACATGAGTGTTTTCCCTCTACATAAATTACATAGATATTAGGTACTTAGAAGACGTATTTTCTAACCCCTTCACAATACATATTGTAGTGCAGTGTCAAATAGGATTATTAAAAGTGTTGATTGACATTGAGAACAGCTAGGTTTGGGAAATGTAGTGTTATTTCTCTCTGCTTCGTATTTTACTATTCTGTTTATTTAATAAATAAGATGCTTCCTGAAAACGCAACTTAGGCTGCAGTTCTATAAAGAACTCTTAGTTTATGTGGTCTTAAAATAGAAATGCACCTTAAATTAACTTCGAAGTCTTCACTGTGAGAAAACCTGTGTCCTACTTGCATAAAAAAACATGAATAAGTGGTGTTTGAGTCAGCCACTAATCAATTTTTCAGTCATTTTCTTCTTATAAAAATAAAATAAAATAAAATAAATCTTTCTCTATTGATATATCCTGACCTTTATCATGGATTCTTTAGCCATTTTAAAAGCTTTCAGTGCAAAGGGCTTGACTTACCATCTGCAGAGGAGAAAGCTGACAAGTTAATCAAGCAGACTGATGATGTGGTGGCTACAATAAAAAAGGTCAAAATCATGTATTATTTCTTGAAATGTATCTACTGATTTGATGATAATGTCAAGTTCAAATCTTAAAAGGCCATTTAATAGAGTATAAAAAGAATTTTTCTTGGGGCATAGAAATTTTGACCTCATAAAGTGAAGTCTGTGACCTATTTCAACTCTTGATCAGAAGTCATTTTCATTTGTTAATTCATTCACTCTTCCATCCATCCGTCCATCCATCCATCCATCCATCCATCCATCCATCCAACGTTTATTAGACACTTACTAGCACTAAGCTAGTTACTGGGGAAATTGCATAAAAAATAAATGAAGGTTACTGCCCTTGAGCTACATACTGTCTACATCAGTATTTCCCAATACATGTTCAGAAGAACAATGCTGCTATAAGACACTAGTTATTCACTCCATAGTATTATTTTTTGTTTTTCTTCTGAATTTTCTGGAATCATTAAAAATATCTCAGTTTTCTAATTATAAACACATTTTTTTTAACAGGAGATCTTAATAGAAAGTAGTTTAATATTGACCTTGGAAAATGTGAAGGTCCAAAATATCTGGTATAAAAGATACAGTTAGAATGCAAATCTGATGGTACTTTAGCAATTTAGATGGATGTCATTCCCCTCATGTAGGGTACAAAATTCACTTAGTGTAAATTAACAAGGAAACCTGACCTTATGGAGACAATCTGAGAAACTGATGTGTGGATGACTATAGGTAACTGGATTTTAAAAGAAAACTAGCTTCAGCTAGCAGACCAGTTCCAAGGAAAGCACCTCTGAGCCAGAGCTGGAGGCCAGGGCAAGAGGAGTTGGCAGCACCAGGGTTCGCAGGTGGCAGTACTGGGGTTCGAGTAGGAGTCCCTGCTGAGGCCAGGGCCTGTCTCTGATGATGGACGAGGCAGTTCATCAAGAGTGACTTTTTCTCAAGTACATTTTCTAGTCTGCTTGGAATCCAGGAAATTAGGATTTTAATTTTGGGCTTAAATGGAGCAGGAAAAAGTACAATTTTGTACAAATTACAGGTTGCAGAAGTCATTACTACTATTCCTACTATTGGATTCAATATTGAGATGGCACCATATAAGAATCTTTAATTCCAAGTCTGGAATTTAGGAGGGGAGACCATTAGCAGGCCATACTGGAGATGTTATTATTCAAACACAGATGCCGTCATTTATGTAGTAGACAGTTGTGACCAAAATGAATTGGCATTCCCACATTAGAGTTGTTAGCCAAGTTGGAGGAAAAAGAACTGAGAAAAGCCATTTTGGTGGTGTTTGCAAATGAGCAGGACATGGAAAAAGCCATGAGTCCCATAAAGATGGCAGATTCACCTGGGTTACCTGCCTTGAAGGACAGAAAATAGCAAATATCAAAACTTTAGCAACCAAAGGCACTGGCCTTGATAAGGCAATGGAATGGTTAGTTGAAACATTAAAGAGCAGACAGTAATTCAATCACTTCTGCTTCTCTGAAATGAAGACCACATCGCTTATTCCTATAGAAACATACGTACTTCACATTACTAAATGTTAGAACTCTGTGTGATTGTTGATATCTACTGAACTGACTACACTATTTGTAATAAATATAAAAAACAAGTGTTTGGTTAGAAGGGTAACTCATCATGAATGTCTGGTTTGTGTAATGTAAAGTAGTCCTTCCTTGCTTTCTTGTGTTAAAGTATACGAGGTCTGTTCAGAAAGTATCCATCCTTGTAATATGAGAAATAGAGATATTTATTGAAGATATAAGATACAAGAAACATTGTACATAGGATAATGACATATCAGTCCCCTTCAAAGTAGGCACTGTGCAACCTCACACAGTTCTCCCAGTTGCCATCAACTGCCCTGTCGTAATTTCCTGAATCTCGACAGTCTGAAATCTCTTCCCTTTCAAAAGTGATTTTAGTTTTGGGAAAAGCCAGAAGTTGCAGGGCACCAAATCTGGGCTGTATGGGGGGCTGAGTCACCTGGGCGACTTGATGTTTCACCAAGACACTCTGCACATGATGTGTGAGTGATGAAGCTGCCAGTCATCAGTTGCCCATAGCTGCAGCCTTCTGAATCATCCCAATAGTTTCCTTAGGGGAATGTTCAGGCTTAACACAAAATTTGGTGCAGATTTGTTTCTCTACTCGCTCCATCATTTTGAGTGCAATGGTCACACAGTACACATGCTCACTCAGTGGCATCTATGGCCTTCACTGACTAGTACAGTGAAGTCGTTGTTGTTCACATATGTGCACTCCAGTCCACTCTCCTTGGCTTCCAGGTTACATAGATGTTGTGCAAACTGTTCTTGTTATATTAACAACAGTGGACCAATTTTTAAAAGCTATTTCATTTAAAAGCTTCCGGTTATAGGCATGAAGTTGAAATAATTATTTTGGTGGTTAACTTTACTGACTCATCTGTAGTTGTCATTTTATAGTACTTTATAAAGTTGTTGAAGAGATTTTATATATATTGACCCTATTGGTTTGTGCAAGAACCTTGTGATGGCCCTGGCTGGTGTAGCTCAGGGGATTGAGTGCAGGCCTGCGAACCAAAGAACTGTGGTTCGATTCCCAGTCAGGGCACATGCCTGGGTTGCAGGCCAGTTCCCAGCAGGAGATGCACGAGAGGCAAACATACATTGATATTTCTATCCCTCTCTCCTTCCCTTCCCCTCTAAAGATAAATAAATAAAATCTTAAAAAAGAACCTTGTGATGTAGGTAGGACAGGCTGTAACACACTGTTTATGGACATGTGGAATCTTGGTTTGATAGTTGGGTTACCCAGCTGCTACTTAGCTGGGAGCAGGGCTAAAAATGAGACTTCAGGGTCAGAAGCTTGTCCCATGAACTACACCTTGAGTTCCTGAAAATGTGAACCGTGCCACACAGATGAATTAACTCCTTAGGAGACTCTGTACATTCAAAATAATGTCTGTACATTTGTTTGTCCACACTGGTAGAGGTAGCAAAAACAACCCTTCATGGTTATATTTGATGAATTCACAACACATTAAAGAAAAATTTCATTTTGAAGGAAATTAAAAAGTTGTATTTTAGAAAGCATTGTAAAGAAAAATTTAGCCTCTTTCTGAAAGGAGAGAAAAGTTTGTCATTTGTTTTCTCAGTCATATTTCAAAGGTTTAGTTACACTTTAAAAAGTGGGGAGATGGGTCAAATTTTAATCAATGACAGTTGTAATAATATACCATTTTATAAAGAAACGATATTGGCATTAAGAAAGTAGTAGAAAAGATATTATTTCTTTGTGTAAAGAACATTATTTTAGTGAGTGTTTATCAACTATCATAGAGATGGAGATAAAGTTGTAATTTTGTGACTTCACATTAGTCCAACAGTTTACGTCCATTTGTATGTTTGCTGATTTATAGAAAAGAGGTTAGCAGATTATTTCAGTATAATTTTAAGGATAAATTTATGCCTCACAGAGCTACACACACAAAACCCAAAAGTGTTAGTATTGTGGACAGCTAGATTTCAAAAGTTCAGAAATTCTTTTTTGATCAGCAGTTAGATGAGCCTGATATTAAGAGTTTATCTAAATGGTTTTTTAAAAAATATTTATTTATCTTTAGAGGGGAAAGGAAGGAAAAAGGGAGAGAAATATCAATGTGTGGTTGCCTCTCATGTGTCCCCCACTGGGAACTGGCCTGCAACCCAGGCATGTGCCCTCACTGGGAATCAAACCATGATACTCTGGTTCACAGGCCCACGCTCAATCCACTGAACTACACCAGCCAGGGCTCTAAATGGTTTCTTATCTGATACTGTTATAAAATCAGAATGTTATTTATATAAAGTGAGTAAATAAGAAGTATTCAGAAGCCCTGGCTGGTGTAGCTCAGTGGATTGAGCGCGGGCCTGTGAACCAGACGATCGCGGTTCGATTCCCAGTCAGGGCACATGCCTGGGTTGAAGGCCAGTTCCCGGCAGGGGCCAGTTCCCTGCAGGGGATGCACGAGAAGCAACCATACATTGATGTTTCTCTTCCTCTCTCCTTCCCTTCCCCTCTAAAGATAAATAAATAAAATGTTTAAAAAAAAAGAAGTATTCAGTTTCATGGCATTCTACCAATGTTGGGGAAAGCTAGTGTTTGCAAGCACATTAATTGACAATAGTAAGAGTTAACATAGCATTAGGCCTTTCAGAAATAATAGTAAAGAAATTACAGTATTTCTGTTATGTTAGTGCTTATAGTGGTAAAAAATAAATTTACATGGCCTACAGTGCTTCTGTAATCTGTACCTGGTTGAAAAGGGTCATACGTTTTAATGATGTTCCTAGCCTTCTAATTTGTAAGACTGTTCTGTCCTAGTAGCTCATGGCTATAAACACTAAACAGTTAATCATCATATATCTGTAGGAGCTCAGCATAATATAGTAAACAACATGGAATCATGAAGAATCATTCATATTAGAATACTATATTTTTTACTCTTAATGTCAAATGACCTTAGTAAATAGAATCAAATTAAAACAGGTATTATATTCTCGCCATTCTTCCCCAAATATTAACCTATTGTATTATTCGTATGAAAACATTTTAGGTATAATATTTTCCTCTGATATTTCAAATTTATCTTGTACAGTACATTTCTAGCAATGTTTTTGCATCAAAATATGTACATGTAAGGTAAGGGAAAATAAGACAACTCTGGAACTGTCTTTGGAAACCCAGAGTCTATGTTTGTCTATCTTACACCAGCACTTAAATACTTCTACACAGAAATGGAACAGGCCACTTCTCCCACTTTATTGGATAAAGCAAGTCATATGACTTTATCTACATCAAGGAGACATTTAAGCAAAAGGAGGGAATCAGAGATATTGGTGAATATTTGTATGTCCATCACAGTTTACATTGGGCTACAGTGGGCTACAGTTGCACAAATTGATTGAGCATTTACTATATGCCAAGGTCTGTGCTTTTATGCATTAACTTTCATAATGCTCAAAGGAAATCTGTGAGGCAGATGCTATTTTTACCTCCTTTTTACTTGAAGTTGTTAAATATCCTGCCCCAGGTTTCAAAGATAGTAGGAGAGTTGAGTTTAAACCGAAGTTCTCACTTCAGACTTCCTACTCTTGACTACTAGGTAATATTGCCTCTTCAAGAGTCTTTTGGCTAAGGTAGGTTGAAACATGACTCAGAGTCAAAAAATTGTTTAGCCTGCAAGTCAAGAAGGAAAATTTGTTAGATGGTGGGTCATTATTGATGGTACTCATGAACAGTCTTAGTTGAAGCTGTATGCTCTTTTGGAAGAGATTCAAACAAGTAAACTGTGGTGGACATACAAATGTTCACCAATATCTCTGATTCCCTCCTTTTGCTTAAATGTCTCCTTGATGTAGATAAAGTCATATGACTTGCTTTATCCAGTAAAGTGAGAGGAGAAGTGGCCTGTTCCATTTCTGTGTAGAAATATTTAAGGGCTGGCGTGAGATTGTTCATGTTCTCTTTCCTTGCCATAGTAATTATGGAAGATTGTGTTTATCATATTGGGGTAAAGAAAAAAGGCAAAAGAAGCTTGGAATATTGAAGGACAAAATAGAGGTCAGATTCCTTGGGAGCTCTCCACATTCAGAGTGAACTTAGTGTGAATGAGAAATGAACTTTTGATGTGTTAAGCACTTGGGATGCTGGTACACAGCCTAAACTCATCTAATCTAACTGAAACATGTGCAGACCACATGTATCCTATATATACTTCTGCATTTCATGAGCAGCAAGAGCAAGCCATTAACCTCCTAGTCCTAGTGGGGTGTTTCATTTTGTTTTAAAATTATGATTTTCAATGAATGCCTTCCTCCTGAGATTCTGGGGGTAGATCACCTGATCACGTAAGAGAACATGTATAAAAATGGATGAACAATAGAAACAGGGGCATGGATACATGGAACAGACTGACAGTTATCAGAGGGGAGGGGACTGGATGAAAGAAGGTGAAGGGATTAGCTAAAGAACATGTGTACATCATCCATAGACACAGAAAACAGTGTGATGATGGCCGGAGGGAAGGGGGTGAGGGTGGGGAGGAGAGTAAGTGGGAGGGATGGGACATCTATAATAGTGTCAACAATAAAGATAAAGAAAAACCCTCTGTAAACTACAAAGCAATATAATATAATTCAAGTAGGAATTGTTTTTTCATCTTTTATTTTAATTTTTATTTTAATTTAATTCTTGTTCAAGTACAGTTTTCTGTCTTATATTCCCAGCCCTGCCCCCCCAGTGCTCCCCACCTCCCTCCCATTTCCGACCCCAACCTTAGTTATTATCCATGTGTCTTTTATACTTGTTCATGTGAGTCCGTCCCCTTTTCCCCTATGATTCTCTCCTCTCTCCCCTCTGGACTCTGTCAGCCTGTTCCGTATTTGAGTGTCATTGGTCATATTTTGCTTGCTTGTTTGTTTTGTTGTTTAGATTCCTGTTAATGGTGACATATGGTATTTGTCTTTCAATGCCTGGCTTATTTCGCTCAGCATAATGCTTTCAAGTTCCATCCATGATATTGTAAAGGGTAGGAGCTCCTTCTTCCTTTCTGCAGCATAGAATTCCATTGTGTAAATGTACCATAGCTTTTTGATCCAGTCATTTACTGATGGGCATCTAGGTTGCTTCCAACTCTTGGCTATCATAAATTGTGCTGCTATGACCATCGGGATACATAGGTTCTTTTGGATTGGTGTTTCAGCATTCTTAGGATATACTCCTAATAGTGGAATTGCTGGGTCAAAAGGCACGTTCATTTTTAGTTTTCTTAGAAAATTCCATACTGTTTTCCATAGTAGTTGTACCAGTCTGCGATCTCACCAACAGTGAACTAGGGTCTCCTTTTCCCCACAACCTCTCCAGCACTTGTTGTTTGTTTCTTTGTTTATGATGGCCATTCTGACTGGTGTAAAGTGGTATCTCATTGTGGTTTTAATTTGCATCTCTCTGATAGCTAGCGATATTAAGCATCTTTTCATGTGTCTCTGGATCCTCTGTATGTCCTCCTTGGAGAAATGTCTGTTCAAGTCCTTTGCCCATTTTCTAATTGGGTTGCTCGTCTTCTTTGACTGGAGTCGAGTGAGTACTTTGTTATTTTGGAGATTAAAACTTTGTCTGAGGTATCATTGGCAAATATGTTTTCCCAAGCTGTTGCTTCTCTTTTTATCTTGATACTGTTTTCCTTAGCCATGCAGACGCTTTTAATTTTGATGAGATCCCACTTGTTTATTCTTTCCTTTATGTCCCTTGCTCTAGGGAACGTATCAGTAAAAATCTTGCTGCGTGGAATATCTGAGATTTTCCTGCCAATGCTCTCCTCTAGGACTTTAATGGTTTCCCGGCATATATTTAAGTCTTTTATCCACCGTGAATTAATTTTGGTGTATGGTGTAAGTTGGTGCTTGAGTTTCATGTAGCTGTCCAGTTCTCCCAACACCATTTGTTGAAGGGGCTATCTTTACTCCATTTTATGTTATTGCCCCCTTTGTTGAATATTAATTGACTGTAGAGGGTTGGGTTTATTTCTGGGCTCTCTGTTCTATTCCATTGGTCTATGTGCCTGTTTTTATGCCAGTACCAGGCTGTTTTGATTGCAGTGGCCTTGTAATACAGTTTGATATCAGGTATTGTGATCCCTCCTACTTTGTTCTTCTTTCTTAACATTGCAGCTGCTATTCGGGGTCTTTTATGGTTCCATATAAATTTTTGAAGTGTTTGTTCTATGTCCGTGAAATATGCCCTTGGTACTTTAATAGGTATTGCATTGAATCTGTAAATTGCTTTGGGTAGTATGGACATTTTGATGATGTTAATTCTTCCAATCCATGAACACAGTATATGTTTCCATTTGTTTGTGTCTTCCTTGATTTCTTTCTTCAGTGTTGTGTAGTTTTCTGCATACAGGTCTTTAACCTCCATGGTTAGGTTTATTCCCAGATATTTTATTTTTGTTTTTGCTATATTGAATGGGATTTTTCTTCATTTCTGCTTCTGCTGTTCCATTTTTGGTATACAAAAATACCTTTGATTTCTGGATATTGACTTCATGTCCCGCTGTTTTGCCAAATTAATTTATTAGTTTGAGCATTTTTTTGGTAGAGGCTATAGGCTTTTCTATGTACACTATCATGTCATCTGCAATCAATGCCAGGTTTGTTTCCTACTTTCCGATTTGGATGCCTTTTATTTCCTTTTTTTGTCTGATCACTGTGGCTAGAACTTCTAATACTATATTGAATAGAAGTGATGAAAGTGGGCAACCTTGTCTTGTTCCTGATCTTAGTGGAAAAGCTTTTAGTTTTTGCCCATTGAGTATGATGTTGGCTGTAGGTCTTTCATATATGGCCTTTATTATATTGAGGAATGCACCCTCTATTCCCATTTTTCTGAGTACCTTTATCATAAATGGGTGTTGTACCTTATCAAAAGCTTTTTCCGTGTCTATTGATATGATTATGTGGTTTTTGTCTTTGCTTTTGTTTATGTGATGTATTACATGTACTGATTTATGAATATTGAACCATCCTTCCATCCCTGGGATGAATCCCACTTGGTCGTGATGTATGATGTTTTTGATGTATTGTTGGATGCGATTTGTCAATATTTTATCGAGGATTTTAGCATCTATGTTCATCAGCAATATTGGCCTGTAGTTTTCTTTCTTTGTTGTGTCTTTGTCTGGCTTTGGAATTAGGATGATGCTGGCTTCATAAAAAGAGTTGGGGAGTTTTCCCTCCTTTTGGATTTTTTGGAACAGTCTGTGAAGAGTAGGGGTTAACTCTTCCTTAAAAGCTTTGTAGAACTCTCCTGTGAAACCACCTGGTCCAGGGCTTTTGTGTGATGGGAATTTTTTTGATTACTTCTTCAATTTCATCTGCCGTTATTGGCCTGTTCAGGTTTTCTGCTTCTTTTTCATTGAGTTTTGGAAGAGTATACCTTTCTAGAACTTTGTCCACTTCACCTAGGTTTTCAAATTTCTTGGCATATATTTCTGCATAGTAATTTCTTACAATCCCTTCTATTTCTGTGGTATCAGTTGTAATCTCTCCTCTTTCATTTCTGATTGTGTTTATTTGGGTCCTCTCTCTTCTTTTCTTGATGAGCTTACTTAAAGATTTGTCTATTTTGTTTATCTTTTCAAAAAACCAACTCCTGGATTTATTGATCCTTAGAATTGTGCTGTTAGTCTCTATGTCATTTAATTCTGCTCTGATCTTGGGTATTTCCTTCCTTCTACTTGCTCTGGGATGTCTTTTTTGTTGTTATTTGAGTTCTTGCAGGCGTCGGGTTAGGTTGTTTGTTTGAAATGTTTCTATCCTCTTTAGGTAGGCCTGTATTGCTATGAACTTCCCTCTCAGGACTGCCTTTACTGTGTCCCATAAGTTTTGGGTTGTTGTCAGTTCATTTTCATTTGTTTCCAGAAGCTTTTTGATTTCTTCCCTAATTTCAATCTTGACCCATTCGTTGTTTAATAGCAAACCATTCAGTCTCCATGCTTTTGGGTGTTTTGGGTTTTTTTCCTGTGGGGTTGATTTCCAATTTCAGTCCCTTGTGATCACAGAAAATGCTTGGTATGATTTCCATTTTCCTGAATTTGTTGATGTTCATTTTGTGTCCCATCATGTGGTCTATCTTTGAAAATGTTCCATGAGCATTTGAAAAGAATGTGTATTTAACTTCTTTGGGATGGAGGGCTCTATGTATATCAATCAAGTCCATTTCATTTAGGGTGTTGTTTAATGTTGCAATGTCTTTGTTAATATTTTGTTTGGAAGATTTGTCCATTTTTGACAGTAGGGTGTTAAAATCCCCTACTATAATTGTGTTGCTGTCAATATCTTTCTTGAGTTCCTCTAGGATTTTCTTTATATATTTTGGTGCTCCTACGTTGGTGCATATATATTTACGATGTTAATGTCTTCTTGGTAGATTCTTCCCTTGAGTATTATGAAGTGACCTTCTGGGTCTCTCTTTATGGCCCTTTTTTTTTGAAGTCTATTCTGTCTGATATGAGAATTGCTACCCCGGCTTTTTTTTCTTGTCCATTTGCTTGGAAAATTTGTTTCCATCCTTTCACTTTTAGTCTGTGGTGGTCTTTTGACTTGAGGTGGGTGTCTTGTTGGCAGCATATGTGTGGGTCATGCCTTCTTATCCATTCAGCTATTCTATGTCTTTTAATTGGTGCATTTAATCCATTTCCATTTAAGGTTATTATGGAAAGGTACTTATTCATTGCCATTTGTGTACCTGTGTTCCTCTGCATCTCTCTCTTTTCCTTCCTTTCCTTAAAGCAGCCCTTTTAGTAATTCTTGTAGAGCTGGTTTGGTGGAGGCGTCTTCTTTTAGACTTCTTTTGGCTTGGAAGCTCTTAATTTGGCCTTCTATCTTGATTGAGAGCCTTGCTGGGTAAAGTAGCCTTGGTTGTGTGCCTCTGTTTCTCATTACTTGGAATATTTCTTGCCCTTCTCTTCTTGCTTGGAATGTTTCCATTGAGAAGTCAGTAGCTAACCTTATTGGGACCCCCTTGTATGTTACTTCCTTTTTCTCCCTTGCTGCCTTTAGGATTCTCTCTTTGTCTTGGAGTTTTGCCATTTTAATGATGATGTGTCTTGCAGTAGGCCTCTTTGGGTTCCACCTGATTGGGACTCTCTGCTATTTCTGTATCCATGCGACTTTATCTCTCCTCAACTTAGGAAAATTTTCCATTATTACTCTTTCAAGTAGGTTTTCCATACCTCCTCCTCCTCCTCCTTTTTCTTCCTTCTTCCTTCTTCTTCTTCCTCTTCTTCTGGTATTCCTATTATTTGGTTATTATTACGTTTCATATTGTCTTGCATTTCTCTTAAACTCTCCTCATTTTTTCTGATTCTCTTTTACATTATTTGGTCTGTCTGGGAGATTCTTTCTATCCTGTCTTCAATCTCACTTATGCGATCTTCCACCATATGGATTCTATTCTTCATACCTTCTACTGTGTTCTTCAGTTCAGAAATTGTATTCTTAATTTCCTCTTGGCCTTTATTGATGGTTTCTATTTCCTTTTTCATGTTGGTGTAGTTTTCGGAGAGTTCACTGTAGCTCCTCTGTAGTTTCTGGTAGCTCGTTGTAAGCTCTTTGAATTTCCTGATAACCAGTGCTTTGAATTCCACACCTGATAGTTGACTTGCCTCTATTCCATCTAACATTCTTTATGAGACTTCCTCCTTTTCTTTCATTTGGGGATTGTTTCTTTGTCTTCCCATTGTTTGTGTTGCTCTTCTTGTTGGCCTCAGCTTCTTAAAGTGACCTGTTCTGGTTCCCTGGGTTTATGGTGTAAACTTATGTGGTAGGATGCCTGTGAAATTCAGTGGTGCAGTCTCCTGCACGTATCTTGGTGTTCTCTGCTTCCACCTACTCCTATTGTTGGTTTCCAGCTGGTCAAAGCTTTTCTTCTGGTCTCACTAGCTGCAGCAGCCTGAGGGGCTATTAGTGTGGCCTTTCTCGCATCTTGGTGAAGTCTACTGGTCTTGCCAGTGCCCTCCCAAGATCCAGACTGGTGCTGCTCTCCCGCGCCCCACTGAGAGCAGATTTTTCCCCAGGCTTCCCAGCCTTGGCCTGGCGTGAGGGCGCGTGCTCCCAGCCAGGCTTTCCTGGTCTCACAGGCTTGGGCGTGGACCTTTCCCAGTGCTGTGGCTGAACACACAGGGCAACTCACAGTTCTTCCAAGCTGGCAGCCACAGCCTGACTCCCATCGCTTCTCAGTCTTCGCCTGGCTGGGTAGGGTTAGAGCTGCTGGCTGGCTCTCTTCCAGGGGCCTTGCTAGTAGCCCGAGACTCGCAGGGTGTGTGGCTGACCAGGCTCTGACCCCGGGCTACAGGGAACGGACGGGTGGCTCTCAGTTCTCCCAGGTGGGCAACCGCAGCCTGACTCCACAGGTTATCAGAGCTCTCTGGTTTGCTTCCCAATGTCCACTCCTCTCTCTGCCACTACAGGCAAACCAATTTCTCCTGGTGTTTTCCGGTCTGCGCCCTGCCAGATCAGGAGGGTGCTGATGACTGGCTCTCTCCCAGAGTTGGTGTTGCCTGCCCTCGGCTCTCAGAGACTGGGGCAGTCTGGCCAGGGCCCTGGCTCCGCCTGGCGGAGGGCCTGCAGCCTCTGCGCTGTTTCCTCATGCCTTGTTGATCTGCAGTTGTCTCCTCTCCTCAACCTTTGGTCATTCAGTATCTGCTATACTTTCTGGAGTCCTGCCTTCCTATATGCTGGGTTCCTGTTGGCTATCCGCTGCGCTCCTCTGCAGGTTAGCCTGGTTTTTCTCCAGCGCGTGGTGGGAAGTGAAATCCTTTGTCCTACTCCATGGCCATCTTCCCCACGCCCCTCATCTTTATTATTCAGTGAACAGTGTTTAGTGATAATGGCTGATTTTTTGAAAGGTAGGTTTAGAAGACAAAATGTGTTTTTGAATTTGTGACCGCATGACAAAATTCAAATGTACATATTGATTTACTTAAGGAGAAAAAATTAGTTGTTTAACATAGCATAGAGAATAATAGGATGTGCTGATGTGATAAGGATGGGGCAAGGAGTTGGAGTGAAACCTATAAAGAAACAAAACCCATTGATGACAACAATGAGAAGTATTTATTTCAAAGATAACAAAATATTTTTTAAATAGCTAGAGCTTAACACTTAATAACCTACACAATGTGTTCAGCATTTATGATATTTTTTATTAGTTCCTGTTGCAAGGATGGATGATCCACACTTTAAGTTGATATTGGAAGCAAAGTGACCAATATTACCAGACATTGAAGTACAAAGAGACAGAAGTTAAATTTCAGTTTGTATTTCTGCTATCTTCCACCAGTCTGAGGGACATTAAGGAGTTCCTAGTGAAAAAAAATGGCCTTTTATGACTTACTACTCATATACCCCAGAAGTGTATCCATGAATATGACATGATGTATAAGCAAAGATGAATCACAAGCCCTGTTCTTTGGATGTTTACAGCTGAGTATCATCTATTCATTCTTTTGATGAAATCTTTACTGAATAATAATGTTATCTTAAACATGTAATTTTCAGAATTCCAAATAATATATGTGGGTACTTCCACCTCTAGGAGGTAATTACTTTCTTTACCTCTCTTAGTGTGAACCAGACATATTGACTTGTTTCACAGAAATAAAATATGGTAAATTGCAAATACTAACTTAATAATAGAGCAACATGGAGAACACTACCTTAAAAAAGTTGTCTTTGTTAATATTACCATTGATGCCACATATCATGTGCCTCTTCACGTGATATTGTGAAAAGTACACTTCACCTCTGTAGTATTCTTCCCCCAAATTGATAATTTTAGCCTGGTCTTGAAAAAAAAGAAAACAACAGAAACCCATATAAGGATTCATTCTATAAAATATGTAACCAGTTCCCCTCAAAACTGTCAGACTCTTATAAACTGTCAAAAAACCAGAGAAGACTAAGGAGACATGGAAACTACATACAATGTGGTATCCTGGATGAGATCCTGGAACAGAAAAAAAGGATCTCGGAACAGGAAAAGTACCCAGAGGAAAAACTGGTAAGATATGAATAAAGTTTATAGTTTAGTTTATCAAACAAACTCAAAAAGAATCTGGAGGCTTTTCTAGAAATAAGTTATAGTGATTTATTCAAGGTTGTTAGAGTTTGCAAACTGGAAACACAGCTAGGTAAAAACACACAAGTGTTCCAGAGAAGGAATAAAAAGTTAAAATTTTTATAGCAAAAATCACATTCTTGATAATTACTCATTCTTCATTCTTAGCCCTAGGATTGGTCCAGGACAGTTACCAATCAGATGTCAGGCAGTCAAGATGATGGATGCCAAGTGGTCCAGAAGATGGGTACCAGGAGGCCTGGTCTATCTTTGTGGTCTGGATAATGGATGTCAGGTGGATGTAGACATAAGTCCTTCAGGGGATAATTAGACAGTCACCTGGATGTCCAGATGTATATCCATCCAGGCCTTGACACAGGACTGGAAAATTTAAAAAATATTTAAGTTCAGGCTAATTAGAACAAGAATAGAGTATTTCCTCATGCCTCAGTTTTCAAAATGTTAATAATTGTAGCAGCCTGGTTAAAATGACTCCATTTTATATATCTCACACCTTCACTTTTTCCTCAAATTAATACTAATGTAGCATTTTTCTTGTTTTGACAAATGCATCATAATAGTGAAGATAATAACTTTATGGGAAAATTAAAGTGGGTGAAGGATATATGGAAACTCTCTTGGTTGTCAGGATTCTCCAGAGAAACAACCAAAAGAATATATTTACATATATATATATATATATATTCGTAAAACACACACATATGTATCATATATAATGTAGTACATAGAAGTAGTATAGTAGTTCCAGATCATGTCCAAAGGTAGGGAAAAAAAGCAATGTACCAGCTCAAGGAAGTTAGAAAGGAGGAAATTCCCTCTTACTCATGAGAGGGTCAGCTTTTTTTGTCTATTTAATACTTCAAATGATTTGTGGGGTCCACCCACATAAGGGAAGGTAATATGTTTTATTCAGTCTACCAATTCAGATGCGAATCTCATCCATAAACACCCTCACAAGCACACTCAGAAAAATGTTTGACCCAATGTCTGGGTACCTTGTGGTCTAGTCATATTGACAAATCAGTATAAACTCCTTGAAGGCAGGAGTGGATGGTATTCATCACTGTATCTCTAGCACCTGGTACAGCCCTTGATAAATATGTTTTAAATGAACAAACATTATCCCTTCATAATAAAAAGTTTCAAACTGAATATTCACTATCCACCTTTTATAGAATCATGCAACTGCTGTTCCAAGTTGTAAATTTCAATGTTCTTATTTGGATTGATCAAAATTTATAATCTAGAATCCTGTGGATATATGATTTTCCACATTGCTACAGGATCTTATCAGAAAGGACATTCTTTAACATTCTCACATTTGAGTTCAGAGGATTATACACATGAAGTGTGTGAATTTGTTTTGAGATTAAAATGTGCAAGAATATTCATCTTCATTTTAAAACCAAAAATAAATATTAAAACTGTCAATGAGAAATACAGAATGTAAGTGCTTAAACACAGATTTTAGGGTACACGTGGCATGAATTCTTATAATAATATTTCCTCATGACTTTATCTTAATTTTTTATCTTATCTTTCAAATGTCCAAAATTATAGCCTTTAATACAACATACAGTGTTTAGAACCCTGTATTTAAAAGTTTAGTCATAAAGTAGATCTGTATTTAAGTTCTTGAAATAAACTGAGGTTAGAACAAGGAGAAAAAGGAAAGAGGCTTAAAAAATGTCTGTGAGAAGTATCATCAGGTTGGGAGGAGAGAGGGCAGGACAAAGGTGTGTAGGGTTATTTCCAATGAGTTTTGACAAAGGAAATAAATAAAAATCCATCACTCTTCTGGAAAAAGTCCTCAGTAAAAAGGCAGAAAACTACAGACGATTCACCAAAGTTGTAAAGAAGGGATATCCTTACAATGTATCCAATTTCATCACATTCTTGAAGAGCCTCTTCTCCAGATCACAATCATAACAGGGTTTTTTCATCTTTCAAGCACACTTAAAGTGGTAGATAGAAATTCCTGCAGCAACTTGGACATATTTGGCCACGGAAAGACACTTCCTTCCCACCCCAGTCTTGTTTTAGAGAATTCAGATGACCTCATTACCATATCTGATGGTTGCTCTGGGTCAGCTTTGCTTGGGCCAGTTATGCAATCACTCATTGGTCTAGGTGTTGCTTTCTAGGTGTTTTTTCCATATGGTCAATTAACACCTACAATCAGCTGACTTTAAGTAAAGGAGATTGCCTTTGACAATATGGGTGGGCCTCATCCAATCAGTATACCATCTTAAGAACAAAAACAGGTTTCCCAGAGAAGAAAAAATTCTACCTCAAGACTGCAGAATGAACTTATGCCTGAGTTTCCAGTCTGCTGGCTGGCCTGACAGCCTTCAGACTTGCCACCTCCTGCCATCAACTGAGCCAGTTCCTTAGAAACCAGTTGTGTATTTATGTGAATTTTTGTTACTTTAGTTTTTCTGGATAATCTTAGCTGATATATCATCTTTCCTCCATTTTTTTTCAGCTAAGAAGAGATGATTTATTGTACACATTCAGCCATAAATGATAACAGAACTAGTCCAGAATGTCATGGGTCCAGGGCAAAGGACCAAAAGGGACTGTTGTAAGAGCAGCACGGATCTCTCAAAAGGTGGTTGTGGCAATCAGATAGAATCTACAATGGATGTAGGTTCTACATCCATTGACAAGTTCTCGATAGCAGGCATACAGTCAAACAGTTTGTACCAGTGTCCCTGGCCTCTGGCTTCCCTTATTTCTGCTCCTGGGGCTTCCATGGGCACACAAGCTAGGAGTTTACTTGGACCTCTGCCTCATCTTTCTTCTTTTGCGCTTCAGCCTGCACATTCACTTCCCCCTACACTTGGCTCTCATGGTGCAGAGGTTTCTAAGAAGATGGCACCAGGGCCAAGAGCTTTATTCCATTTTTAAGTGGACTTAAAACTAAGTAGAAAATAATGATAATGGTGGGAACAATCAGTAAAATTACATATAATAATCATCACTTTGCACTCGTTAGCCTTGTCATTAGTTTGGTGAATAGTTGGGCAATGAAATTAGGAAAGGTATTTTCAAAATTGCATGAAGTAGAAAAGTTTGAACTTAATATTTCCTGGCTTTAATTAAAATGGTTGATACAAGTGTTGTATAATCAGATAAAAGTGGTCAGTGTTTAGAAGTGCCTTTATTCTCTGCAAGTCAAATTTTCTACAAATGGGAAAATGTAAATACTCTTGAAATCCTAAAATGTTTGCAAGACACATATATTTCTCATATTATATCTATATTATATATAACAGAATTGACACTAACATTCTCTGTAATGATGGATATGTGTCTATTGAGTGCTGGATGGAGAAAGTAAATTTCATTTTATTTTATTTTGTTCTTTTTCTGTTCAAGTACAGATATCTCCATTCCTCCGCCACTCTCCCCCACCCCACCCACCCCCACCTCCCACTCTCAATCCTTTTCCCCTTTGTCTTTTTTCATGGGTCCTTTATACATGTTCCTTGATGACCATTTCCCTTCTTTCCTCTGTTACCACCCTCCTCCTTCCCCTTTGGTCACTGTCAGTTTGTTCTTTATTTCACTGTCTCTGGTTATATTTTGCTTGCCTGTTTTGTTGATTAGGTTCCACTTATATGTGAGATCATATGGTATTTGTCTTTCACCACCTGGATTATTTCATTTAGCATAATGCTCTCCAGATCCATCCATGCTGTCATAAAGGGTAGGAGTTCTTTCTTTCTTTCCTTCTCCTGTGTAGCAATAAATGAATTTAGCAAATCAACAGGATACAAAGTCAATATTCAGAAATCAAAGGCATTTTTGTACACCAACAATGAAATATCAGAAACAGAAATAGGAAAAAATCCCGTTTGCTATAGCAAAAAGAAAAATTAAGTACCTAGGAATAAACCGAGCCAAGGAGGTAAAAGATCTGTACTCAGAAAACTACACAACACTGAAGAAAGAAATTAAGGAAGACACAAATAAATGGAAGCATATACCATGTTCATGGATTACAATAATTAATATCATCAAAATGTTTATACTACCCAAAGCAATTTATAGATTCAATGCAATCTCTATTAAAATACCAGTGATATATGTCACATATATAGAAAAATATTTCAAAAATGTATATGGAACCCTAAATGACCCCAAATAGCCACAACAATTTTGAGAAAGAAGAACGAAGGAGGAAGGATAAAAATACCTGATATCAAACTATATTACAAGGCCACTGTACTCGAAACAGTCTGATACTGGCATAAGAACAGACACATAGACCAATGGAACAGATTAGAGAGCCCAGAAATAAACCCAAGTCTTTATGGTCAATAAAGAAAGGGTACAGGAGCATTAAACGGATTAAAAATAGCCTCTTCAACAAATGGTGTTGGGAGGCCTGGACAGGTACATGCATAAAAATGAAACTCAATCACAAACTTACACCATACACAAAAATAAATTCAAGATGGGTAAAAGAATTACATATAAGTCACAAGACAATAAAAGCCCTAGAGCAGAACATAGGCAGGAAAATCTCAGATATTCCATGCAGCAATATTTTCACCAATATGTCTCCTGGAGCAAGGGACATAAAGGAAAGAATAAACAAATGGAAATTAATAAAAATGAAAAGCCTCTTCATGGCTAAAGAAAACATCAGCAAAATGAAAAAGGAACCAACCCTGTGGGGGAACATATTTGCAAACGATTCTTTGGACAAATTTGCTCACCAAAATATATAAAGAATTCACAGGACTCCACTCCAGGAAGACAAACGATCCCATTAAAAATGAGCAGAGGACTTGAACAGACACTTATCCAAGGAGGATATACAGAGGGCCCAGAGATATATGAAAGGATGCTCAGCATCACTAGACATCAGAGATGCAAATTAAAACCACAATGAGATACCATTTCACACCAGTCAGAATGGCCATCATAAACAAATCAACAAACAACAAGTCCTGGCAAGGTTGTGGAGAAAAGGGAACCTTAGTGTGCTGTTGGAGAAGCTAAATTTTAAATTTTATTCATTGTTGAATAATATAACTTGAAATATAAAAGATATGTGACTAGTTGCTTTCATATTGGACAGTGTACACTTTGTTATGTATTTAAGTATTCACCTTTTTTACTTAATAAAAAATAAACATTTACAGGGTCACAGTAAACTGAGTAACATAATTATGGTGCATTCAATCTCTTTCTTATGTCACTTTAAATGTAAACTTCTATGATTATGTTCTCTGAAAACAGTATGAGGTATATATATCAGTTTTTAAAAGATTTTATTCACAATATATTTTCTACAGGCTTTTTAAAACTACTTTTTTGTGGTAAGAATTAGATTTTATCACTTAACAATTTTACATTGCTAGTGTCTCTTGTTATTCTTTTATACCATAGCCTTTTTTCCTATACAGAATTCCTTTGAGGTACATATACAAGGTTACCTTTTTGTTTGAGTTGACCAAAACTTTTATTTAGAGTAATTTTTTTATGATACATCATCCATGTAAAGTAAATGAGTATATGTTACAACAACATATCCAGTTTTTACAAATATTGTGCATGCATAACGATTTTAGTGCTAAGTATCATCACCTGCTAAGACAGGTGTTTTGGAATGGTGTAGTACAAGATAGTAAACGTTTGATTAGATGAGGGATAAGATGGCTTAAGCATGTTGGGACCATCCAAACTCTGAAAGGTGTTATTCTTTTACTAAGGACAACAAAGCACAGCCTCCAGAGCAACTTCTTATAAAGCATACTTAGGACCTTTGAGTTTAGCCATAAACTCTCTCCTTTCATATCTTCTAATTTGAAAGTGAGTCTCTCTGATTAGCCATATAGCCACAGTGGGGATGTCAGCCATTTATAAAGAAAAGCCCCCCCCCAAACTTCTCTGTATATGTCCAACTACAAATTAAGTTATAGAGGAACACTTACACAGAGAATCATTTGAACAAATGACAAAGCTGCAACTACAGGTATGCCTTGAGATTTGTGTTCAAGAATAAAGTGCTTATTTTGAGCAAGGTTTTTAACAAAAATTGGGACAAATTTGAGTAAATTTATGGTGATACTGGACTCTTGCAGAAATTCTGAGATGTATGGTGGCTGCAAATATGCTCTTGTAACTTGTCTCTTAGCCCAAACTATGCATTTGAATAATCAAATAGACATTTTTGAGATTTCATGAAGAATTGCTCAATAAAATTTTAAGAATTTGAGGTCATTTGCAACTTTCTTTTGTATAGGTATAAATCTTCCTAGAACGATTGAGTTCATTTTCTAACTGATAACATGCCTCATTTTTGTTTCATTTAACATTGTATGTTCGGGCAGGAGGAGGATATACTTACATGTTGCTAGTAGTTCCCTGTATCTCGTATAGACTAAGAGATATACCCCTGTACCTTTTATAGACTAATAGTTCTTTGAAAGCAATGGCTAAGTAGATTCATTATTTAATAGGTAACCTAACCCCTCCATATACTGTAGTTTATTTATTGGCAAAGGAAGGCTTGCAAAGAAATGCATCATTTTACGATAATCAGAAGGTTTTCTTGGATAAATGTGGAAGACTTCCTTGGTATCAATTCAGCATGTGGAATGGGAATTAGGCTTGTCCTTATTTAGACACAACTCCCATTTAGTTCATATAAGATTGTCACTGAATAAAAAGTGCAAAATTATCCTTTTGTGATTAATTTCTGTTTGGTAAAAAAATCACACCATAAAGCATTTTATCAACCTTTCTGCCTATCATTCCCTCTTTCCATTTTGGGGGACAGCACAGATTGAATTAATAATACTGTTGGGACTGAAGGAATTGGATATTTAATGCTTTGTACTTTATTTCAAATGACCCTTCAAATGTCTGCTTTGGGAATGAAACTCATCATTCTGTGAGGGTAATACAGGAAATATTTTCTCTCAGTTGCAAACAAAATCTCCCCCAGCACAAGCTTTTTAAAATCTTTGGCATTAAACCTCCTAAAACCAATCTGTGTTTAATTTTTTTTTTGCTTTGGGGCATATTATATTTATATATTTTCTCTTTATTTCACAATATTTAATCTAGTGAGAAAGTAGCTTCTTAGGTCAAGCACAGAGTCCAACTTACAGGAGCACAAAGTAGGGAAATCTCTGAAATGTAATGCCACAACTCAGTATATTGTTTATAACAGAAATCATTTTAAAAAACACCAAATATATGGTTATTTCCTTGTATTTTGCAAGGAATTGTCATCTGTATAAATTTTATGTAATAACATACATTAAATTAGAATGAAAAATTGAGGAAAATATATTATGCCTATAATTATGTGTTCAAAACACTTTTCATTCAATAGGCATCTCTATAAACCTTAAGTTGGTCAGAAAAGCAATGCCCATGATTCTGCCTTCTTTCTGTGTTTGAATAAAGCTACACTTGAAGAACATTTCTCTGTTCTTTTTCTTTTGTGTATTGTCATAAGCCTGTGATTTTTAGCAGAAGGTGCTTTTGCCTCTGAGGAGATACTTGTTTTGTCAATTTCTGGAAGGAATTTATAGTTGCCATGATTGAGAGAAGGAGGCACTACTGGAGTCTACTGAGCAGAGGCCAAGGATGCTGCTAAACAGCCTAAGATACACAGGATATCTGCACAAAGTGGAGAATTATCCCATGCAAAATATCAACCATCCCCAAGGTGAGAAAAGAAAAAAGTAAAAAAAAAGAGAAAGAAAGGTTCAAGACAGAAAATCTCATCCAAAAAGAAACTGAGTTTGTGTCATAAAAGTATACCACACATTTCTGTGTTCAAATGCTAGGTCCTTTCATATTCACTGATACATCTGATAAAGGTTTCATATTCAAAATGTACAAAGAACTTACAAAGCTCAACAGTAAAACAAACAATTCAATTAAAAAAATGGACAAAGGACCTGAACAGACACTTCTTGAATATGGACGTACAATGGCCAATAGATATATGAAAAGATGCTCAACATCACTAATCATCAGAGAAATGGAAATTAAAACCACAATGAGATATTGTCTCACACCTGCCAGAATGGCTGTCATCAATAAATCAATAAACAACAAGTGCTGGAGAGGATGTGGAGAAAGGGGAACCCTAGTGCACTGTTGGAGGGAATGCAGACTGGTGCAGCCCTGTGGAATGCAAATGGCGATACCTCAAAAAATGAAAAGTGAATCTTCCTTTTCACCCAGCGATCTCACTTCTGGGAATATATCTGAAGGAACCCCAATCACTAATTCAAAAGAACATAAGGACCCTTACGTTCATTGTAGCATTATTTACAATGGACCAGATAGGGAAGCAGCCCAAGTGTCCATCAGTAGATGAGTGGATGAAACAACTGTGGAACATTCACACAATGGAATACTGCTCGACTGTAAAAAAAGAAGGAAACATTATCCTCCTGACAGTATGGATGGACCAGGAGAACATTATGCTAAGTGAAGTTAGCCAGTCAGAAAAAGAGAAATGCATTATGATTTCACTCATATGTGGAACCTAATGAACTAACAAGGAAAGTGTGGACAGACTTTTCGATGGAGAGCAGGATGACAGCTAGTGGGGGTAGGTGAAGGGGCGGAAGGATTGAGCAAAAGAGAGAAAGAACTCATGGACATGGACAACAGTGTAGTGATTGCTGAAGCGAGAGGTTTATAAGAGGATTAAATGGTAATGGAAAAATGCAATTAAAAATATCTTAAGTGGAAAAACAAACTTATACAACAAGACATGCCAGAATGGAGCATCTGAAACCAAACCCAAAGATAACAGCAAAACAAGGTGAAGCCTGCACAATCACCCTTGAATCTCCTGATTTACAACTAATTGCCATGACCACCCAGCTCCATCCCCTTCCTCTTTATCACCCAGTAAAAATTTAAAGCCCCAGCCCTGGCTGGCGTAGCTCAGTGGATTGAGCGCGGGCCTGCAAACCAGATGATCGTGGTTCGATTCCCAGTCAGGGCACATGCCTGGGTTGCAAACCGGTTCCTTGCAGGCTAACTACCAGCAGGGGATGCACAAAAGGCAACCATACATTGATGTTTCTCTCCCTCTCTCCTTCCCCTCTAAAAAAATAAATAAATAAATAAAAATCTTAAAAAAAAATTTAAAGCCCCTACATTTCAAGGCTGGTGTGTCTCTTCACATCAGCTCCTTTCCCTCTTGGAAAGTAAATAAAAATTTTGCTCTCTGCACTTTCTTCTCTTTGTGAATTCTTTCACAACCAATATTGTGCTAACAATAATGATATAAATAGTTTTGTTAAGATTTAGGTAGATTCATACATAAGGTATTACTAACAGAATTATTAAGGGAAGTAAGAAGTCTATAAAATATTATCAACTTTTTCAGGTGAATGTAATAGAGGGCAATTATGAGTTTCTTTTTTTCCCCACCACCTTTACTTCTGCAACAATTTTGTCTACAGTAAAACAATGAAAGGCAAATGACTTTTTCTTGTTGATAATCCTGGTAACTAAATATTCTTAGGGGTTCCAACATGTATCCAAATTCAGATAGATGCTATATTTTGGAGGATTGCATGACAGCAAAGCTCCAAAAATAATGCACTGAAATTTTTTACCACTTCAGAAATCTACCATTTGTTGTCACCAACTTGTTTCTCTACTGGTGAGACTGATTGATAGCTGATTTAATTGTCCAACTATATATTTTTTGCAAATAAAAACTATTAGAGTTTTTTCCTTAACATTCTAGAGTACTTACAGTACCTCACTCACTACTTGGTGAAGTTTATTCTCTCTTCTTTTGAACAGAGAATCCTTGCATGGTGAGAATACTTGCCTTTCTATTTTTTTTATCACATGGTAAGCTCATATATAATTTTCTACTCCTATTATATAGTTTTTAGCATTACTGCTTTGCAGTTCTCTTCAGACAGTATATGATTATATTTAAGCTTCCCCTGAATGTTTCATTTTTCTTAATCCACACTAAGTTTATATGAATTTTAATGATGTCAACACTGACATTACATGAGTCGAAGCTTTCCAGAACTTTGAATTCACTTATGATACAAGAATACTGAATAATGAACTGCAGCATGTTGTTTCTCCATGGTACTCAAATACAGCAAAAATCTCAAAAGATGCACACAGATTTCAGTAATAAAATAAATACTATAACTAAAGTATACTTGATCTACAATGAAGTTTAGCTTCTTAGAATTTTAATACACCTATTTGATAAATTTAATAAGTCTTTTTAGGGGAAATTTCATTACTTCTGATTTCAGAAAACATATTCTATTCTAATTTAGATAAATCATTGTAAATTGAATAAAACTTGCTGTTTTAGAGATTGCCATGGACTGAATGCTTGTATCCTTTCAAAATTCATATGTTGAAACCCTAGTAATTAGGAAATAATTAGGTCAGGAGAATAGGCCCTCGTGAATGCAATTTGTGCCCTTATAAATGAAGGTCTCGAGTGTTCTCCTGTGAGGACAGAAGGGGAATTCAGCAGTCTGCACCTTGGAAGAGGGCCCCACCAGAACCTTGCCAAGCTATCATCCTGATCTCAGACTTTCAGCCTCCAGAACTGTGGGAAATAAATTTATGGTTTTTGTAAGCCATTCAGTCTACTGTACTTTGTTACAGCAGCCAAAACTGATCAAGACAGAGATATTTTCAAATTGCAATGATATTAATGAACTAATATTTTAGAAGTCACAGGATGTGAAAAGTTGCTTAAAAGAAAATTCAAAATGTCATGTAATAAGGATAACCATAACAATAACATATATTCAGTCAGTAATATAGCCCATGTTCATTAACAGTCTCCATTTTAGTTATGGGAAGCAATGGCACTGAATTTGACCGCTGCAGTGAAAAAGTGAATTATCATAGCTACAGTGAGCTAAGCTACATAATCAGATTAAGCTTTCAAGTGTGGATTACTGTAGAACCCTTTCAAGAACATTGAATGGGGATGTACTTGTTAGACTAAAAATGTGGAATTGATGAAATTAAACTTCTTTGATCTGTAAAGTTTCCAAAATCTCTCAAGCTTCTTGAGCAAGTGTATACATAAAAGAGAAAAAAGCCTGAGTAACATGCTAGCCTTTATTCAAGAATCCCTTTAAAAAATCATGCTGAAATGTTTCTTGTATTAGTAAAATTCGATTTTTAAATGTTTTTTTAATGTTTTATGAAAGTAGGAAAGTGGATACTATTGGGCTTTCATCAAGTACGTATTGAATAAAAGCATCATATTATTGAAATAGGAAGAGGCCTTTGTACCAACTCTTGCTCTCTTGCTCTCTATTTAGCCTAAGAGCCAGGAAGCACAATTTTCTCTCTTGAGGCTATAATTTCTAATGGGGATATTTCACCTACATAGTTCCCTGTATGTTAACAAGAGCTGTGCATTGTTGAAGTTACAGATGTGCATAATGAGTAGAGCATGACCTATGCAGTTTATTTCTTCTGCTAAATGCCTATGATATTGTATCTGCCATGAATATAATGGAAAAAATATATGGCTATGTCTGTGTTGAAGCAAGCCTTTAAGTATGCACCATGGGTTTAATTTACCTTGAACTTCTGATTTGCAAAGCTATAAAAGCACCTCTTAGTGACATAGATAGCATTTAGAACAACATGTATTTGTTGCATTATCCTGATTGCTAAAAAACACGCTTGGTTAAACGTAAATGCAGTACAAATTTTGACTCCAAATGGAGGAGGGTAGCAAAAGTATTGTCTTAGGAAAGAATCTGTTCTCTTTTATACTTTAAAAGTCAAAGCAGTTTAATGTCTAGAGGACATTTAACATAACTAGTATTTGATCACAACTGCCTCAGACCATTTCTCAGAAAATCAGATGATCTCAATACACTAAAAAGTATGGAATTTGCCCTAGCTAGGGTGGCTCAGTTGGTCGGAACATCGGCCTGTAAACCAGAAGGTCATGGGTTCAACTCCCAGTCTAGGCACATGCTTAGGTTGCAGTTTGGTCTCAGGTCAGAGTGTGGATGATGAGCAACATTGCCTCTTGTTTCTCTCTCACATCGATGTTTCTTTCCCTCCCTCTCCCCCTCCCTTCCTCTTTTTCTAAACTCAATAAGCATGATGTCCTTGGGTGAGGATAAAAATGATATATAATTTATTTTCGTAATGACTTAAATATTTAATTGCCAATTTCAATTTATGTCACAATCTCTAAAACTTTGCAATACACATTTCTCTTTTACAGTATACAGCTCAGGGAAATATATGAAAGACTAAGTGTTAAATTTTCTCATCTGTTGCATTTTTTGTTAAATAGTAATTTACATGATTAATCAAGTTAGCTATAATGTACAGGAATGACATACAAATATAATTAATATATAAATAAAAGACCTTAATCTGAGGCATATCCAGAGCATATAATTTTTTAAGAGATTTGACTTCATCAGAGAGATGCTATTCAAATCTGGAAACTTTATATCATCTCACAAATCTTTGCATCATAGTCTGGCTTCATCTACCTTTCTAGATCAGTCATGTACATGATGTACATGCTTTCTCTTCTTTTGCCACACTGGTCTTTTCCAGTGTCTATCTTGCTACTTCTTTTCAGAGGGCCTGGGACATTATTTTTCCCCCCTTTTACTTGGTTAACTCCTATTTACTCTTCAGATTGTAACTCAATTATTCTTCCCTCATTGAAGCCTTCCTTGATCTTCCTGTCCAGGTAGAATCATCTTACTACCTAATTTTCATAGCACTTTTTCACAGTTGAAAATTCTCCAAATTCTTTACTAATTATTTTATTCATGTCCATGTATTTCCTACTGTTCTTTGTATACCATGACTCAGATATTGTGGCAAGTTATGTGCATCATTTAATTCCCAGTTCCAAGCATAGTACATTGCACATAGTAGACACTTAGAATGTGTTGAATGAGTGGATTAAACCTGAAGTTGGATAAGTGCACACTAAGTTAACTTTCCTGCCAATTCTTATGGACATTTCTGTATTCTCCAGCAGATTACACGACTGTCTGAGAGCTAAAATTGTATCATGTTCAATTTCTTAATTCTTATGCTACCTAACACAGTGCATTATACATAGAATCCATTTGATAAATGGTTATTACAAGTCCAGATGGTGCGAATAAGTAAAAATTATACAAAATTTATATATGTAACTTACTTCCTACCATTTAGAGATTAAAATGAAGAAAAATAGTATTCTTTATAGTAATTCTCATCTGTTATGTTTATTTTCACTTTCCCCTAGTTTAAAATAGTACATATAACTATCTATGAAATCCTAAGTAAGGGTAAGAGAAAAGAAATTCTCATCATTTCACAATCTCTGTGGTAAGACTGGTCTATCAACATCTATGTATATGTGTGCCTATAGCTTACTTTTGAAGTAGACACAGCCAGCAGCTGCCCAGGAGAATGTGTGGAAGCAGCCTTCAGAAATGCCTAAACACATAATGCTCCCTCTCTGGTCTGGCCCCAGTATTTAAGATTCTCAGAGTAGTTTATCATTTCATTCGGTAGCCAAAGACTTTGGTCAACAGGATGTCAATTCCGTTCTGTGAGGTTACTGCACTAAATAGTGGTCATTTACCCTTGACTTGTGTTAATGTAACAATAAGCCAATGGAGGGATAAGTTTTGATGAAGGTGAAGAGATCAGCCAAAGTGTGACTAATGGAACACTTCTCAGGACGTGGCATGGATTAGAGAACAAAAGATGGAAACGATAGAGGCAATAAATGGAAGCATTTGGATGGAGGAGAAAAATTCAAAGGGAGACATGCAAGCACAAGATTTGGAACCATGAGCTAAGGCATAAGAAACCTAGTTATGTAATGGCCTATATCTACAACTTTAGGAGAGTTACTTATTATGTCTCTGAAAATCAATTTGTTCAATAGAAAATGCTATATAAAACATCTTAAATTATTTATGCTATATACGCAAATACAATAACTTTGTTGAACCTGAAAGACAAATTGCATCTATTTTCAACTTATCAAGTGCACTAGTTATTTCTATAATATCAATTCAGGTTAATGCTAGGCACCAACATTTCCTAGCTAATTTTAATTCTAGCTAAGATAATTGGACAGTATTTCAAATATTCAGAAACCAATCAACAAGTGTTTAATATGCACATCATACAAGGTACTGGGAAAAAATGAGGCAAGATTCGTCCTTACGAAAAACTTAACCTGTAGTCCGGGATGTGGACTTGGTGGGCATGGAGAAATCCTTCACATTTATTCATTCAATAAGGTTTGTTGAGTTCTGTCATCATATCAAGCACAATTTAGGCACTAGGGATACTAGTATGAGAAAAACAGACTGTTTTGAAGTGTACATTTTGTGGAAAAGGCATACAGTGGATTAAAAAAATAAATATATAACAGCTAAGTGGAGATAACTAGTATGAAGAAAAATAGAATGGGGAAAGGGGAATAGAGAGTGACCGGGGACTGATTTTATACAGAGTGATCAAAAATAACCCCCATGTTAAGAAAGCATTTTTAGCTGACATCTGAAGTGAGCAAACAAGCCATGTGAATGTCTTGGGGAAAAAGCCAGGCAGAGGAAAAACCAGTACAAATGTCTAAAGCAGGTACATACTTGGCATGTTCAAGGAACAACAGGAAAGTCATTGTGACTGTAATGAAGTAAAACAAGGATGAGTGGTAGTAAATGAGGTCAGAATGGTGGCAGAAGGGCAAGGTCATGTAGAATCTCATACATATTATTTTATAGTCCTGGGGCCATCAGGTTTCATTAGGTGTTGAGCACATGATCTGACATGTGTTTTATTTTATTTTTTAAAAGATGTTATTTATTTTAAAGAGAGGGGAAGGGAGGGAGGATGAGAGGGAGAGAAACATTGATGAGAGAGAAACTTTGATTGGTTGCCTTCTGTGTGTACCCTGACTGAGAACTGAACCTGCAATCCAGGCATGTGCCAGAAATTGAACTGGTGACCTTTCACTTTGTGGGACGATGCCCAGCCAAATGAGCCACACTGGCCAGGACTGATGTATATTTTAAAAGCACGACCCTGGCTTCTACCTGGAGAATAATCCAATGGCTGAAAAAAAGTGGAAGCAGAAAGACCAGTTAAGAAGCAATTTCATTAGTCCAGATAATAGATGATGGTAGTTTGAACAAGGATAGGTAGAAAGTGGTGAGAAGAATTGGTGTATAAATATACTAAAATCTAGGGCACACTTAATTAGTTGTTGGTATTCCTGTGGGATGTGAGAGCAAGTCAAAGAGGACTTAAAGGTTTGCAGGGGGGCATCAAGTATTTGGATATATATGTACTGTTTGTGATGCTTATTAGGCACTCACAAGATGACATTTGGATGACAAATAAGCACAAGAAAAATCCTCAAGCATCATTAGTTATCAGAGAAATATAAACTAAAATCATGACATTTGGCTACATAACCCCCCAAATAGCTAAAATTAAATATAAATTTATAACAAGGAAGTAGAGCAACTAAAACACATTGTTTGTAGAAATGTAAAGTGGTACATCTACTTTGGAAAATAGTTTGCCAGATTCTTAGAAACTGAGCCATATACTTATCTTATGATCCAGCATTACTGCTGTTATGTATTTACACAGGAGCAATAAAAACATGTCTACAAAAAGACCTATATATGAATAGTCATAACAGTATTATTTATAGCACTTAGAAAATGAGAGCCATCGAAATGTCCATCAAAGGTAAATGCAATACAATACAATTCAATATTAAAGAAAATGAAATGTTATTATATGCAACCACGTGGATGAATCTTAAACTATTATGCTGATATGTTAAAGAATACATATTGCACAATTCCATTTGTATGAAACTCTAAAACAGGCAATACCAATCTATAAAAATAAAAACAAGATCATGGTTCCCCGTGTTCCTTCATCTGCTACTGAGAAGCTTCCCAGGACACAGGAATTTCCGTGTAAAACTCAGGACTGTCCTTAGAAAAGCAGAATGGGTGGTCAATATTTCTGGATGGTTTGACTTCAGAGATTGACTGGGAAGGTGTGGTGGACTACATTCAGCAGAGTCTACCTGTTGTGGCTGACGAAAATGAATGCACATGTTCCAACAATTCTATGGAGAAAAAGGCACAACTTCTGTCTTAAGGGGAGAGTGCCTATGGTGCCTCGGCCACTCCCTCAAGAGGGCAGCGCCCTGACCCTTGCCTAGACAGGCTTTTATTGTTTTCCTGGGGTCTTACATCAGAGAAAGATTTATCACCTATTACATAGAATATGATTGTCTACCTTTTAGGTACAATCAAGGAAATGAAAAATAACATGCAGAGGGGAATGGCGATGAGCTGATTAGCTCTGTCCTTGGGCAAATTCACACAAGCTTTGGATATTACCTTGAATATAGACAATAAACATTTGTTGTTTTAGACCAGGGTGATGGAATTTTACCAAGAGCAAGCCATAACAGTGTGTATGCATTTTCTAGGCCTGATTCCCACAAGAAAACTCTGAAGGTCTCGCTCCTGCCCACCACTTCGCTTCTGTAGGTTTTCCATACAGAGCTGAGTCACATTTGCCAGACTAAAACAAACCGGTCCCCTATAGGAAGGACCACAAGGAAGCTTTTTGGGTATAAATGAAATATTCTGTATTTTGATTTTGGTGGTAGCAACATGGGTATATTTATTTTGTCAAAGTTAATCCAAATATAGAAAGCTAATTATGAGCATTTTATTGTATATAAAATATATGTCAATGAAGTTTATTTTAAAATAAAAATATTTAGTGGTAAGTTATAGAAAGTATAACTTTTTAACATATGCACTGATATTTTCACTATTTTTTAAATTACAAAAGAAGTGGTTAAACAAATATTGTAAGAGAATAGTCCTAAAGTTACTCGGATGCTAGATACTTATAAAATCACAAGATTTCTATTAATTTCAACAGCTGAGTGATTGTTGAGGATCTCATAGGGATGTAGATTGACTGAAGACCACTAATGCATCTTATCACATTGGTAGCAAAACCATATCTGATCCATAAAATACTATGGACTTGTCTGGATAAATTCAACACTGTTTATAGAATATCAAACAAGATAACCAAAGTGTGAATTATTTCTGGGATGTGAATACTGTATTTCTAAGTATATTTCAAGTTGAATGCTGTGGAAAGGTATAGTCAGACCATAGAAGAAAGCTAAATTATCAGGAGCATTTCCCCCTGTGTGTTAAAATAATGTAAGCATAACCAGAGATAACCCTGGGTAACTCATGATGAATAATGTAGGCAAAGGTAAATGACAAAATATCCACCAAAGATAGACTTTTTTTTTGGCTAAATAACCATAGTAATTCCAATGACAGAAGGAGTTGAAATAAAGTCAGTCATGCTGCATATCCTCCTTTTCTCTACCTTTTAAATGTTAACTCATATATTTCTGATTTTGTTTTGAACAAAATGTTAATGCTCGTGTCGTGAAAATACAAAGAAACACTGAGATGTGGTGTGAAAAATATCTCTTTAGTAGCCCCTTGTTTGTGTATCAAGTGAGGTACACTTATGAGTTAAAGTTAATTTTATGCCTTTTTGTCATCATTTTGTACCATATTTACTTATTCTGCCTAATCTGTATTTACTTTATAGTTAAATTATAACTGTAGGGTTTAAGGCTTTCTATTGCACGCTGTAAACATATCTCTGCCCAACCCCTTCAAATTGTATGTCTTCTATGTGAAAATGAGATTAATATAATCTAGCATTTAGGGTTGTCATGGGAACTGAACAAATATGCTAATTAGAATGCACCTGCTGCATAATTACTTATGAGCTTATTTATCCCTCCTCCCTTTTTGGACATATGCTGTATTCCTCTGTCACATAAAACTATATCTCTAAGTTTATATACCTGCATCTTTGTCTTTATATGAATCATCGTTCTTTTTTGAAATACTCACCTGAGGATCTATTTATTGATTTTAGAAATAGAGGAAAGGGAGAGAGAGAGAGGGAGAGAGAGGAGAGAAACATTGGTCAGTTGCTTCCTGTATGCACCCTGATTGGAGATCAAACCTGTAACCTAGGTGTGTGCCCTGACTGAGGATCAAACCTGCAACCTTTGGGTGCATGGGACAATACTCTAACCAACTGAGCCACCTGGCCAGGTCAATTATTGTTCTGTAGAATGTGACAGTATAATGTGTTAGATAAGAACACAGACCCTCGGATCAGACTCAGTTGAAGCTCTACTGTATCCCGCACTAGCAGTGTGACCTTTGGCAAACCTCTTAACTTTTCTGTTGCCTAGTTTCCTCATTTTAAAAATAAATATAAGGGGTAACACCTACCCCTTAGGATTTTTGTGAATATTAAATGTTATTATATGCAAAGTACTTAGTACAGCACCTGGCCCATGGTAAACTAAGTTATAGAAGTATTGCTCATTGTCAGTAGAATATAAACTTCATGAGGGTCAGATTTTGGTCTCTTTTGTTCTTGATTATTTCCTTCAATTCCCCAGGAATTCTTCTTCTAGGGATATACTCTATTATTTCCTGGTTTCTGCCATGAGGTCCAGGATCATTTCAACCGCCTATTCAATGACTTTCAATGGATATCTAATAGACATTTCATATTTACCATGGAACATCACTCTTGACTGCCCCCAACTCATTTCTGCCTAGTTGCTCCGGCCAAAAACTAGTAGTTATCTTTGATTTCTTTCTTGCCTTCACACACATATTTATCAGGAAGTTGCATCAGCTTTTACTTTAAAATATTCTACAAATCCAATTCACTCTCACCTTCACTCCTCCCATCCTAGTCTAAGTCACCACAGTCTTTCTTTCTTGGATATAGAAATGTGTCATAACTAATCTTTCTACATCCTCTCCCTGCAGTCAGTGTAATCTTTTCTTTGGAGTAAAAACTGATTGTACCATAGCTTTGCCCAAAATCTCCAATGACTTTTAATCACACTTAGAATAAAATCTATTCTTGTTTTCACATCCTTTATACCTCACCCTGATCTAGCTCCTGGATACCATGTAATTGGGTTGGATCAACCCCATTTCATGCTCTAGAGCTAGGCTGTAATTGGTACAAGTTATGTATCCTATTCAAAGATAGTGTAAATGGTTGAAGGCTCTAGGCATAACTAATGTCATGACTATCAGGGCAAATAAGTCTAACTAATGAGATGTATGTTTGAGTTATCTAAGAAGCAGACTCTTTTGCTAATTGGGAAAGAGGTAACATGTTCCAGAACCTTCTGGCATAAAAGAAATCAAACATATTTATAGTATACAATTTAAGAAGTTTTGACATATGTATATGAGGTAGGACACAAAAAAACAGAATTATCTTCTGGAGGGTGGGTCCCTTGTAGTACAGACTTCTCCCACTAGGTGGGTGCTCTAGGAACCAATCTGTATCAATGTACCCACTGGTGTTGTTGTGAGAAGCTGCATTTGGCTACAGTGAATCTTTTTAGGACTCTTTCAGTGCATTTGCCCATTTCATGATGGGTGATTTACGAGTGCACCTGCCTGAAACATACTGAGTGTTAGCAGTTTTTGACCAAAAACAGTGTGACCCCTGCGCCCCACCCTCCCTATTCACCCAATCTCACTCTGAGCCACCGTTTTTGTTTGTTTATTTGTTTCCCTGGATGAAAAATATACTCAAAGGGAAACATTTTGCCAATGTGGGAGAGGTGAAAAAAATGACAGAAGCACTAAAAGGCATCAAAATCGAAGAGTTGAAAAACTGTTTTGAGCAGTGGGAAAAACATCTCAAAAGGTGTATTGCGCCCTGGCTGGTGTAGCTCAGTGGATTGAGCATGGGCCTGCAACTCAGACAATCGCGGTTCGATTCTCAGTCAGGGCACATGCCTGGGTTGCAGGCCAGTTCCCTGCAGGCCAACTCCCAGCAGGGGACGCACGAAAGGCAACCATACATTGACGTTTCTCTCCCTCTCTCCTTCCCTTCCCCTCTAAAGATAAATGAATAAAATCTTTAAAAAAATTTTTTAAAAAGGTATATTGCATCAAATGGAGAGTGCTTTGAAGGTGACTGAAGTTTAAGCATGTAAGAAAACTCAATTTTTAATAAGTAAATTTATTTTGGGGTTCCCCCCTGGTATGTATATATACTTATGAAACCAGCACGGTAATCAAGAAATATATCCATATAAAATATTCATCACCCCCCAAAGTTTCTTTGTACCCCTTGGTAATTACTTCCTCTTGTTCTCTAGCATGCACTGATCTACTTCCTGTCACTGTAGATTACTTTGCAATTTCTGGAATTTTATACAAACAGACTCATATAGCATGTACCCTTTCTGTCTGGCTTTTTTCACTCAGCATACTTATTTTGAGATTCATCCATGGGAAATTTTGAGAAGTGGTGAAAGTAGATATCCGTGTCTTCATCCTGATACTAGAGCGAAAGCATCCATCATACATGTACTTTACACACAATTGTGATGGAATACATCACAATTAGATATATTACCTGTAAAGTTTTCATAGGTGCCCCCTAATGAGGATGAAGAAGCTTTCTTCTACTCCTAATTTTCTAAGAATGTATGACAGAAGTGTATTTTGTCAAATGTTTTTACAGCATTTATTGAAATGATCACATGGCTTTTCTTGTATACTCGTATACTCACTTTGTCCCCTCATTAGCTTACAAACTTGGATTTCAGCCTCTGAATTTAAAAACTAAAAATGAACCTTCTTAGTATGTACTAATATGGCAGCCCCTCTAGGTCTCATTCTCCCTCCTCCTTTGCCCCATCACTTGTGGGCATGTTGTTCATTACTATAGTGTCTTTCTCCAAATGCGGTGCCTGAATCTCAAGTAAGTTTTCATGAGTTACAGATTCTTGTATTTTGATATAGACTAAAGATAAAGGGCTCAAATGCTCTTAGCAATGTTGTAAGTACATATACACCTGTGTGCGTATACAAACACATACACATATACATGTATACATATACACATGTGTATATGTATACACAATTACTACATATTAGTTTATTTATCTTTTGGTCTGTATCAATTGTTCATTTCTATTTAGTTAATAAATTCATGTACATGTATTTCATCTTTAAAAAACAGTATGACAAGAGCAATGTGCTTATCATAGGAAGATTACAATATAGTATTTTCATGCAACTTTGTTCAAAAGCTTTAAAAACATTAATTTGCTTAATCCATGGGACTAGTGAATAGAGCTGTAGAAAACACTGTCCTGGATTGTACAGTTTAAGTACTTTACATAGACACAAGGTTGATAGGTTTTTGAAACCTCTAGCTGCTTAAAGCACATCTTCTACGCTGTCATTAATCGATTGGCATTACTTTGACTGTTTGCTCTACAATAACCCAGAGAAAACTTCATTACACATTTCAATGACACTTTAGATAGAGTGAATACTGGAGAGACAGTAGATTGCCTAAACTGGAAGAGAGAAGATAAGTAAATTTATATCCTTTTTTTGTTTTTTTCTTGCAACTCTGCAAAAACACAAACAGAATTATATAGCCAATCATTAAAACCCCTTTATTTTATTACATAAGCCCAGATCAAGATAATTCCTTCTTAACACAACAGTGATGTTGTCACAGTGCTTCTCAAAGCAGTTCTCTTTCTAATGTTTCATTAGCTTTTTAAACTTCTTGCTTTGATCCAGAGTATTTTTTCTTTATTTCATTTGCAAAGCAAGTAAATGTAATAAGCTCCCTTTTGGAAAATCAGCCTGGCTTAAATTATGCATTCTTTATACAATGTTAGGAGGAGAATGGTTAACATTTGTAGCCTCATGACTTGCAAATGAAAGAAAATAATAACGCTTAGCAAGACATTAGAAGAACGCATTCACCATGAATCATATTGCCCTTGAAGGTGCAGCTTAAAAAAGCAGAGAAATAGATTTGACACCATTTGGACTTGCCGCTCGGACATGCTGCATTAAACTGTTCAAAATTAATTTAATCTGAGCGAGGAGAATAATAGCCTCTCAGTTCAAGGCTTCTGATAGCTGTAATTTGCACTCAAAAGTACTTCCAAAGGGAAAGAATAAATGAAGGGCGACTCTCCAAAACTGAGTGAGCAAATGTATTCACTAAATGAAAGCCTCTTGATCACCCTATAAAAGATCATCCAAAAAATTGACACATTCTATATCATTCTCTTGGGTAAGAATTTTTTCTTGCAACCATTCACTTGCTCTGCTTTAGGGACAGATTCATCCCTTTTTGAACTGTTGATGGCTCTGGAGGAAGTGTCTGGCTTCAGCTGCTACATTAATTCAGTGGCCCAAAACCAATTTGACAAAAAATCATGCATTCATGGACTTTGTGCCCGATATTCTCTTTCATTCTCTTGGGAAGACATTTCTTGGTGAGTAAGAGGAAGAATCATAGCAACTATTTAGGAATTCAGGCAAGTCCATGACACTTTTTTATAGTTACAGAAATATTCTCTACAAACTCCAATGGCAAGGTGCTGAGTACAGAGAAGGACATCTACTCAAGACAGGATGCTCACACTCAAAGCTCTGACTCACCAAACCAATCTAGTAATGATCAGGAAAAGACTGGTAAATAGTGTGATTTGAAGAGAGCCAATAGGATCTATTTGTTCAGAATTCTCTCTTCCATGGATTTACCACAGAGTCAACAATTCTGTCCATATGTTACTCCCTCGGGGAAAATGACTTCAGAAGTCACTGATACATTGTTTATCACATTAGCAGTCATCTGGCACTTCACAGAACTCTGAGGAATTGGGACAAAACACAGGCATTGAGAAAAATAGCTTCAAGAGTTTTTTGGACAGGTGAGACCCTTTGCAACTTAGTGGAAGAGGGAACTCTTGATAAATGTTTCATTCACAACTAGTTAAAAAAAGGAATAAATGCAGACAAAAATAGTGATACTAAGTACTTAAATAATTACATGCACGGAAGGACAAAACTAACTTCATTTTAAGCAATTTCTTTTCCTTGAGTTAATCAAGTGCTTTTCCACATACACTGCGAGAAATTATTTTTCCCTTAATTTGAGCTCTAATGATGGTGAGAAAGTACATGCGGGGAAAGTAAAAATAATGAGTTTTTCCCAAATAGCATGAGAATAAGTAATACATCAGTATTCAAGTTTCATTTCCAATTCTTTAGTTGCTTTTCTTTTGCAAATTTAAAGAAAGGAAACCAAAGGTCTTTTTGAATTCTCTGGTAATACTTAATTTCTTGTGAATAATTTACCTGCCAGTAGTTATTTGTCCTATAATAATTCAAAGAATGCTGGTTATGCCAAAGTCCTTTTTTAAAAAAGAAAAAAGAATATCTCGAAGACACATTAAAGTTTTAAAATAAATTGAGGACTTCCAGAACATTAAATGAAATACTCAGTTGCTATTGATCACTATTCCCAATTAAGCTCCCCCTGACCACCCCCTAATAGAGCAGGAATAAATATTATTTGAAGGGGTGCAGAACACGTCTGTCCAGAATGTGCCATTTTGGCATGTGGACTATATTGAGCTAAAGACAATCAAGGCCAAAAGGACTCAAGAAGAGCTGATTACCTCCCCTTTAACTGCCTAAAAGGGTTTGTTTAGATAGAGGGCCTGAGGCAGGAAGGAAACTATTATCAGAAATAACTACAGAGAATATGGGCTGGCTGTCCTGAGCCTCGGGAATGCTCAGTGCAGCCTGTTTATTCAAAGTCCTCTCTGTGTCTCATTGTCTCTACAGATGTGGCCAACATTGTTTACCAAACATTTGCTCTTCCTGTCTTCCTCTGAATTGTCTTCCCTCCCTTTGAAATCACAGACACCTATTCCATCTCTTATCTCAGGAAGGCATATAAACCCCAACTGATTGACTCGTCCTTGGGCCTTAAATATTGTACTTATGGGGCTCCCATAAGTATATCATTAAATTTGTTTTTCTCCAGCTAATTTGTCTTGTGTTAATTTGACTCCAGCCAAAGAACCTAGCAAGGTCTAGGGAAAGTTTATCTTCCCTCACATATTTGAAAACTTCACACAATGTTTTACATACCTATTTGGTCTTTAATAAAAACTAATGAGACTTCCGGCCAAGATGGAGGCATAGGTAGACACGCTGTGCTACCTCGCACAACCAAGAGAAGGACAACAATTTAAAAAGAAAAAAACAACCAGAACTGACATAAAATCAAACAGTATGGAAGTCTGACAGCCAAGGAGTTAAAGAAGACACATTCATCCAGAGCGGTAGGAGGGATGGAGTCGGGCAGCCAGGGCAGGGAGCACTTCAGCATGGAGGCAGCTAGCAGGTCCAGTGAGGCAGTGGATAGTGAAATAGTGTGTGTAAGGCTGCAGCTGGCCAGCAAGGCAGTGGCAGATCGGGCAGTCCCACATTCGTGTAGATAAACCAGGAGAAACAAAGGGGGAGAGGGAACTCTCAGCCTCACAGGAGAGTTCATTGGAGAGATCCACAGGATCCTAGAATGTACACAAACTCACCCATCCAGGAATCAACACCAGAAGGGCCCAGTTTGCTTGGGGAAACTGGGGGAAGTGACTGAAATCTGGCAAAGAGTAGAGCAAGCGCCATTGTTCTCTCTCGGATTCTGCCCTGACATACAACATCACAACACAGTGACTGGGTTGCCCTGCCCTGGTGAACACCTAAGGCTCCACACCTTACTACATAACAGGTAAGTTAAGGGAAAAAAAAAAGGCCCAAATGAAAGAACAGATCAAAGCTCCAGAAAAAATACAACGAAGCAACAAAGAGATAGCCAACCTATCAGATGCACAGTTCAAAATACTGGCGATCAGGATGCACACAGAATTGGTTGAATTTGGTCACAAATCAGTTGAAAAAGTGAAGGCTACACTAAGTGAAATAAAGGAAAATGTACAGGGAACCAATAGTGATGGAAAGAAAACTGGGACTCAAATCAACTGTGTGGACCAGAAGGAAGGGAGAAACATCCAATCAGAAAAGAATGAAGAAACAGGAATGCAAAAAAATGAGATGAGGCTTAGGAACCTTCAGGACATCTTTAAACGTTCCAACATCCAAATTATAGGGGTACCAGAAGGGGGAAAGAAACAGCCACGAGTGGAAAACGTATTTGAACAAATAATAAAGGAGAACTTCCCCAATCTGGCAAAGAAAATAGACTTCCAGGAAATCCAGGAAGCTCAGAGAGTCCCAAAGAAGGTGGACCCAAGGAGGAACACATCAAGGCACATCATCATTACATTAGCCAAGATGAAAATGAAGGAGAGAATCCTAGAAGCAGCAAGAGATAAGGGGACAGTCACCTACAAAGGAGTTCCCATCAGACTGTCAGCTGATTTCTCAAAAGAGACCTTCCAGGCAAGAAGGGGCTGGAAAGAAGTATTCCAAGTCATGAAATGCAAGGACCTACAGCCAAGATTACTCTATCCAGCAAAGCTTTCATTTAGAATGGAAGGACAGATAAAGTGCTTCTCAGATAAGGTCAAGTTCAAGGAGTTCATCACCACAAAGCCTTTATTATATGAAATGTTAAAGGGATTTATCTAAGAAAAAGAAGATAAAATATCTACAGTAAAATGAGAGCAAACTCACAATTATGAACAGCCACACCTAAAAGAAAAACTAAAGCAAACTAAGCAAATAACTAGAGCAGGAACAGAACCACAGAAATCGAGATCACGTGGGGGGTCATCAACAGGTAAGTGGGAGGGGGAGAGAGGGAGAAAAGGTACAGAGAATAAGCAGCATAGATGGTAGGTATAAAATAGACAGGGGGAGGGTAAGAATAGTATGGGAAAAGTAGAAGCCAAAGAATCTATATAGATTCTATATATAGATTCTACATATGTATGACACATGGGCATGAACTAAAGAGGGGGGATGTGGGTGGGAGTGGGTATCCAGGGTGGAAAGGAGTGAAGGGGGGGGGGTAAATGGGACAACTGTAATAGCATAATCAATAAAATATAATAATTTTTTCTGAGAAAAAAAAAACTAGTGAAATTTCTTCCCAGAGTTATACCATTTTTATGGGTTACATTGATATTATTATGTGGGTGATTTAAAAAGTTTTGTAGTTAACAGAATATTTCAAAATGGCTGAAGTTTTGTTCATCTCCTTATATTGGCCAATTTATTATTTTCACTTTAGAAGAAACATGTACCTCTGCATATTACTTACTATTTAATAATATATTAGGTAATGTTTCTCAAAATGGAATTCTGAACCATTTGTATCGGAATCATTTGTGCCATTAAGAAAACATGAGTCAGGCCTTATCCCTGGCATTCCCTCCACAAAGATTCATTCTGAAGTTTTAGAAAAACTGTATTATGTATTTTAGACCAAGTTCTATACAATACAGAATCCCACTCTGATATATTCATATAGCCTCTGCTTTAAAACTTGCACTAAAATGGAATACATGATGTCACACATTAGCCATTATTAAACAACGTTTATAGTCAGGAAATTTTACCTTATATTAAAGTCAAATGGATCATGAAACTTCTACTTGTTGGTTCCAGTTCTCTCCTCTGAAACTATGCAAAATAAATATAATTCCTTGTCTGCACTACAATCCTTCAAATACTTAAAGACCACTATTATATTCCATCTTTTTTCTGCAGTGGGCTACATATCTTTACTTCCCACAACCATTCTTTATCTGACACCATTTCCATATCCTTTACCATTCTTTTCACCATCCCTAGATACGCCCCAGTTTGTCGTTGTCATTTTCCAAAGGGCATGCCTAGAGCTAAACATAATATAAAAGATGTGGTTTGACCAGTGTAAAGTTTTATGATACTATTTTTTTCTGTCACATATTTAGAACACTGTCTGTTCAGTCTTTATTAAGTACCCTAAATTTGTGTGGCCTTTTATGACTGTGTGCATTGTTTTGCATCCACATATCACTGTAGAAGCATATTGTGCTTACAGGGAACACAAAAGTGTAGGTCTTGAGAAGGCGATTCAAGCTGGTGGGTTAGGATGATCCTGAACACACGTCCCACAGACACAACAAATATACACCTACATATGGAACAACCCCCCTGGAAAAGCACTTAAAAACAGTCTGAAAGCCTGTTCCACAAAAAGGATAAAAGGGCCATATGGAGATGGGTAGGACTGGCAGAGACATACTCTTACCAAAAATCCGTGCAGGGACTCACAGTTGGGAGGGATCTCAAAAAACAATCACTAACAGAATTTCTCCCTGGGGACCAAGTGGTTTGTACCCCACATCAGGCAGCCCAACCCTCGGGTCCTTCATTGGAAGGACACTTTGAAAACCAGTAGGGCTCATGTCCAGAAGAAAAATTGGGGTATAGTGAATGAAGATCTCACTTTTATTTTATGTTTTAAAGATTTTATTTATTTATTTTTAAAAAGAGGAGAAGGGAGAGAGAAAGAGAAGGAGAGAAATATCAATGTGTGGTTTCCTGTTGCACACTCCCTACTGGGGACCTGGTCCACAACACAGGCATGTGCACTGATTGGGAATTGAACCGGAGACCCTTCAGTTCGCAGGCTAGTGCTCCATCCACTGAGCCATATGAGCCAGGGCAAGACCCCACTTTTAAAGAGTTGCATGTAGAACCACTTGCCTAAGGACCCAGTGCAAAAAGTAACAGGTTGAGAAGAGTCCAGACAATCTGTGATGAAGAATCACTTGCGGATCTTGAGATATCTGTCAGAGCGACAGAAGTCTGCTGGGACTCTATCCAGGGACAAAATAGTGACAGTCACCATTTTAATAGGCTCCCTCTAATTTACTGGTGCTGACACTGGCAGGTGAGATTTTTGCACTCTCACTCATACCTGCCAACAGTGGCAGGTGAGCAGTATTCCCTACTCCACCCCAGCCACTCATGGTACTGATAAATGTGATAGGTGAGCAGCTACAAACTCATTCCACTTGCAGATCCCCACCAGAACCAATCAGAAATGCAGATCATATAGGGGACACCGCTTGAGCATCCAGCTCTGGTGGTAAGGATGGATTGCACTTTGGACCCCATGTGGCATCTCCTACACAAGACCATTGCTCCAACACTAGGAGAGATATACAGCTCCAAGTTTGCCAAGGTAGCCTTAAGATTCCCAAAAGAATATTTCTACTCCTGCTGCAGCTAGCCTGCCAAAGCATTCCCAGCATGGCATGCCCTGGGTCTTTCACTGGGTCATGCCTGCTCCAGCTCCAGTTCCAGCCAACCCCACAAAGGGGCTCCAGTGTGGTACATCCCAGAACTTCCCCCACCCATGTTCACTACAGCTGCAGCTAGCCTGACAAAGCCACCAGGGATATATAATCTAAACAAGAGACGCTCCTTCAAGACTGAGAGCGGCAGCTGTTTCACCTGATTCATAGAAACAGACACAGAGTCAAACGAAATGAGGAGACAAATGTGTTCTAAATGAAAGAACAAGGTAGAAAAAATCCAGGAAAAAAAGAAACAGAGATTAGTAACTTATTCCATAAAGAGTTCAAAGTGATGGTAATAAAGTTGCTGGCCAAAATCAGGGGAACAATGGAGGAACACAGTGAGAACTTCAACAAAAACCTAGAATATGTAAAAATTAGAAATAAAAAAATCAAATAACTACAATGAGGGGTTCAACAGAAGATTAGATGATGTATTAGATGACATATTAGCCAACTGGAAGACAAAATAGTAGAAATTACCCAGTCAAACAGCAAAAATAAAACAGAAGTAAAAAAAAACTTAGGGTAGTGCTTGTCTTGCTTCCTGGACATATGGGTGGTTACTCTTGGTTGGGAGTCATTGGAGTCAATCAACTTTAGGATCCACCTTATTATGAAAATTGGGAAGGAAAAGCTGAGGCATAAGCAGACACTGAAAATAATCAGACAAGACAAAGTGAAACTGGTTATTCTCGCCAACAACCAGCCAGCCTTTAGGAAATCTGAAATAGAGTACTATAGGATGTTGGCCATGACCGGTGTCCATCACTACAGTGGCAATAATATTTAATTGGGCACAGTGTGTAGAAAGTACTACAGAGTGTGTACACTGGCTGTCATTGATCCAGGTGATTCTGATATCATTAGAGGCCTGCCAGAACAGACTGGAGAAAAGTAAATCATGCAAAACTTTTCTTTAATAAAACTGGCCAGAGCTTGTTTTATTTATTTTAAAAAATGAGGATAGAGCCCTAGCTAGTGTAGCTCAGTGGACTGACTGAAGGCCTGTGACCCAAGGGGACACTGGTTCGATTTACGGTCATGGCACATACCTGGGTTGCAGGCCAAGTCCCCAGTAGGGGGCATACAAGAGGCAATCACACATTGATATTTCTCTCTCTTCTCCCTTCCCCTCTCTCTAAAAATAAATAAATAAAATCTTTAAAAAATAAGGATGATTTAAGAGACCTCTGGGAAAATATCAACCATATTAACATTCACATTATAAGGGTTGCAAAAGGAAAAGAGAGAGACAAAGGGAAAGAAAACTTATTGCAAGAAATATTGGCTTTTGGGCCAGTCACAGGCAGCGTCTGACATTGACCCATACCAGAGTCACTCCCAAGAGGCCTCAGAATCAACATGTTCAGTGGCTAGCTTCAGATCACAAAAGAGCACTACTCATTTAGCTCCACAAGTGCCATAGGACTCGACAGGCACCAGACTGGACTAGGGTGAATTCCACTTTGTGGATCAGCCCCCACACAGCAGCTCATACAATGTTGTTTTGGTCAATCCATACTGCCACCCAGCCTAAAGGTCAAGCTCACCCACAAATGTGCTTTTTAAATTAATTTATTTATTTTTAGAGAAATGGGAAGGAAAGGAGAAAGAGAGGAGAGAAACATCAATGTGTGGATGCCTCTCATGTGGCCCCCACTGGGGACCTGGCCCACAACCCAGGCATGTGCCCTGACTGGGAATCAAACCAGCAAGCCTTTGGTTTGTAGTCTGGCACTCAATCCACTGAGTTACACCAGCCAGGGCAGTCTCCAATATTTTTATACTTTTTTATGTTATTATAAAAGGATGCCTTTCCAATATGGATGTCTTTAATTTAAATTTATTGCTTAATTGCCCAAGCAAGAACTTGCAGGAAAAATGTTGAGTAGAAGAAGAGAGATAGGTCATTCTTGTCATATTCTTTATCTTAAGGGAAAGTGTTCAGTATTTCACCATTATGTATGATTATCTGTGGGTTTTTGCAGATGCTCTTTATCAGATTGAGGAATGCACTTCTATTCATAGTTTGTTGAATGTTTTTATCATGAAGACGTGCTGGATTTTTTTCAAGTACTTTTTTTTCCTGCACATTAAAATCATCATTGATCATTATTTTTTTAAGTATTCTTTTAAGCTTGCCCACTCTCTCCTCTTCTGGGATTCTAATAACATGAATGTTAGATGTTTTTTATAGACATAGAGGTTCCTGAGGTTATCTTCATTTGTTTTCCCTCTATTTTTCATATTGGGTAATTCTATTATTCTCTTTTCAAGTTAACTGATTCTTTTTTCTGCATCCTCCATTCTTCTTTGAGCTTATCAATTCACTTTTTATTCTAGTTTTTGTATTTTTCATTTAAGAAATTTACATTTAGTTATTTTTAAAATGTTCTGTTTCTTTGCCCAGACTTTTCTATTTCTTTGCTGAAGCTTTCTATATTTTTATTTGTTTCAAGCCACCTTGTAGTTGCTCCTGGAAGAATATTTATGATGGCTGCTTTAAAACCATTGTCAGGTGATTCATCTTCTCTGTCGTCTTGGTTTTGGCCCTGACGAATTGTTTTTTATCATTAACTATGTTCCTGATTTTTGGCAAGATGAGTAATTTTTTAAAAGAAACCTATGTATTTTGAGTGTGATGTTATAAGAATAGGTGTCTTATTAAAACCTGTGTTTGCTGACATTATTTGACATCAGCCTGCCAAAGCAAACTAAGGTGCTGCCTAGTTACTGCCAAATGGGAGTCAAAGTCCAAGTTCCCCATTAGGTCCTCTTTTGACACTGAGAGTGGCTTCTCATAGTGGTGGGTAGAAGTGGTTCTTCACATGTCCTCCCCTGACGCCACAGTGGTAGGAGAATGTGTGGCATCATGACTGCAGGATAATAGTGAAAGTTTTCATTTTCCCCCTAGACTTTTTATGATACGATTCCAGTGGAGAGGAAGTGGGGTACTTCATTACTTCTTGGTGGGGTAGAAGTCCATACTCCCAGTAGTATCCAGTAAGATACCATGCAGGAAGTTAAGAGAATGGTGTGTTTTCTTACTTCCCCATCCAGATCAGAGTCCTCACTCGCTACTCAGCCTTCTCCTTAGTTCAATTCTCTCAGTGGAGAGTTTGGAATACCACATTACAGCCCTAATGAAGGTAAAGTCTAGGCTTGCCACTTACTGTGTTCTCTGGTCTGGGTAGATACTGGATCACAGTTTTCCTTTGGTGTTTGCCGGAGTAGAGCAGTTGCTATCTAAAAGTTTTTTTTAATGTGATGGTCTGGACCCTTCCTTGTCCTTTAGCCATAAACAACAGGTTTAGGGGATGGGGGTCTCTCTTTTATTGGCTTTGTTCATATTTTTGGTTGTCATCTTTTGCTTTAAGTTTGGTATACATGAGGCAAAAAGAAAACCCAGGGAACTCACCATCATGTTTTTCCTTTAGCACCAAGGTAATCAGCCAGTATTCCTTCTTCTCTCCACCTTTCAGAGTGTTCATAAGTTTGTTTTACATACAATACTTATGGGTTTCAGTTGTCCTTAGCAGGAGTAATATAGAAAAGTACACCCACTCCATATTTCCAGAAGCAGAAGACAGCTAATCAGAACATTTCAGACTTGTTTAACCAGCTACACATTCATTTGACTTTCTGTTAACCATCCTTTACTGAATCATTTTAATGCATTAATGTGTTCATTCTTTCATTCAACAAATGATTCTTGAGCATCTATTATGTGCTTAGAACTAATAAATGAGGCTCCATCTCTGCCCTAAAGAAGTTCAAAATCTAGCGAGAGGACACAGGGGACATTTGATAAAAATACAGTTTCAAACGTGCAATGGTCTTGCCGAAAAAGAGACACCTATATGACAGATAAAACAAGAGACTCTATTAATATCTTGCCAAAATCTAGATATGTTATACCACCTGTTTTCCCTTAATTACCAGTCTATCAGTCCAGTAACCCTTTTAATAAAGATAATTAAATTATCTTAACAATATTTATTTCTATTAAATGAAGGGTACACTTTACATTTATTTTTTTGCTGAATGGTCATAAGTGTATTTATTTATTAATAAAAATATTGGGAAGTGACCAACCCAAAGATGCCTGTTGTCTACAATTGGGAGGATTTGCATTTCACATAATTCTGGGGGGTGGGAATCAAAACAACATTTTTAAATTAGAGAAATATTCATGCAATTTCATTCTTCTGATAATTCTATTGTGATTTCTCAAAGATTACTGACAGAAGTTTCATAACTACATCTGGAATTTGTTTCATTTCCCTTACATAAAATCTATCTGGTTTGGAAGTTTAAAGCATTGAAAGAACATTAATGCTCTCTTACTATTCTTTCCTATGTGTTGGGCCTCATTTCACCCCTAACTACATTTATTTAATGGACTCGAACAGGAAGGTATTTTTTCCGTATAAATGTTAGGCACAAAATAGACTCAAATCAATATATTTCTATCATCTGTTCATATTATGTCTCTAGCAGAGGTCTCCTCATGTCCTGGTTTTCATTCTTACATTTAAAACTGTTACCAAAGCCCTTTTTGTCTGTCCTCGGCATTTTTAGCATTTTTATAGGTCTCAGGCATATTTTGTGCTTAACCTTTCTAACCATATTCTAATGGAAGATTTTAGATTTGTTCTCGCTTATATGTATTTTTTCTAGATTTGCATCTCTGAAGAATAATTTGAACTCATGAGAGATTTCCCAATGCAGCCACATAGTTTTCTTTATCTGCTTCTACAGTTCAAAATGTTTTTTAAAGTGTCTTATCCTTCTTGAGCCCTCTGTTTTATTTATTTTTAAATATATTTTATTGTTTATGCCATTACAATTGCCCCATTTCCCCCCTTCATTCCCCTCCACCCTGTACACCCCTCCCCCTACATTCCCCCCTTTTAGTTCATGTCCATGCGTCATAAGTTCTTTAGCTTCTACATTTCCCACACTACTCTTGCCTCCCCCCTGTCTATTTTCTTCCTACCGCCTGTGCTACTTATTCTCTGTACCTTCTCCCTGCCTCTCCTCCTCCCATTCCGCTGTTGCTAACCCTCCATGTGATCTCCATTTCTATGGCTCCACTCCTGATCTAGCTGTTTGCTTAGTTTGCTTTCGTTTTAGGTGTGGTTGTTAATAACTGTGAGTTTGCTGTCCTTTCACTGTTCATATTTTTTATCTTCTTTTTAACATTTCATATAATAAGGGCTTGGTGATGATGAACTCCTTGAACTTGACCTTATCTGAGGAGCACTTTATCTGTCCTTCCATTCTAAATGAAAGTTTTGCTGGATAAAGCAATCTTGGCTGTAGGTCTTTGGATTTCATGACTTGGAATACTTCTTTCCAACCCCTTCTTGCCTGCAAGTTCTCTTTTGAGAAATCTGCTGACAGTCTGATGGGAACTCCTTTGTAGGTGACTGCCCCCCTTATGTCTTGCTGCTTCTAGGATTCTCTCCTTCATTTTATTCTTGGCTAATGTAATGATGATGTGCCTTGGTGTGTTCCTCCTTGGGTCCACCTTCTTTGGGACTCTCTGAGCTTCCTGAACTTCCTGGAAGTCTATTTCCTTTGCCAATTGGAAGTTCTCCTTTATTATTAGTTCAAATAAGTTTTCCACTTGTTGCTCTTCCTCTTCCTTTTCTGGTGCCCCTATAATTTGGATGTTGTAACATTTAAAGATGTCCTGGAGGTTCCTAAGCCTTTCCTCATTTTTTTGAATTCCTGTTTCTTCATTCTTTTCTGTTTGGTTGTTTCTTTCTTCCTTCTCATCCACTCCATTGATTTGAGTACGAGTTTTCTTTTCATCAGTATTGGTTCCCTGTGCATTTCACTTCATTTCACTTAGTGTAGCCTTCATTTTTTTTTCTCTAATTTGTGACTAAAATCAACCAGTTCTGTGAGCATCCTGATCACCAGTGTTTTGAACTGTGTATCTGATAGGTTGTCTATCTTTTTACCGCTTAAAAGTATTGGCTCTGGGACTTTGATCTGTTCTTCCATTTGAGCCATAATGTTTTAGTCTGGCCATGCAGGGTTTACGTATGAGGGGCGGAGCCTTAGGTGTTCACCAGGGCGGGGCAACCCAGTCACTAAGTTGTGAGTCCTCTGTTTTAGAGTCTCTGTCTTCACATCTTGCCTGTGGAAATCTTATTTTTATAGTAAAAAATACCTTTGAATATCCGCATCTTCCTTTCCTTGTCTTTCTTACCTCTTTTAGTACTTCTTTTGGTATGTGCCAGTAAAATACACCAGCACTTTTTTCTAAAGCAGTGCTGCCAAATGCCTACTCAAATAAATAAGCATTTTCCTCCCAACTCATCCCTTTTGGAGGGAAACAAATTTCACATGGCAACCTGTGAATGTGTAGATGTGTAGATGTAATTCCCACACCCCCCCATTTATAGGAATATAAAATATCTAAAAACAGATGTTTCTGTTTATGCCAATATATCTTTACATCAGGAAATGATATTTTCTCCTAATGTTTATGCTGATACAACCTACACTTGGGTAAAAAAGGTCCATGTGAGGATAGAGCAAAAGTGATTAATGAGCAATTGTAAAACTACTTAATATTTTACCCCTGTACTCTTACCATAAGCTATTATGAAAAAATTAAAATACAACCTATTACACACACACACACACACACACACACACACACACACCCATGTCTCCAGAAAAAGAAACCCACATAACGGTATAGTATTGTATGTTTCATACATTTTTATTCTGAAATCCTAACTCATACATATAACACAACTCTGCTACCATAAGGCATATAAGAAAAATAAAATCTGGAGCAGCTATTTTTAATAGGTATATATAATTATGAATACTGTGACGTCAATTAAAGATTAGGAATGAATGTTCAAAGCACATATAAAATCTCCAATATATTTCTTTTCTTTTTTTGCTTGTGAAAGAAACATAAATTTTTTCTAATAGTCTTTTTTTCAACTTTATTGAGGTATGATTGTCAAATTAATTTTGTATATATTTATGTATACAACGTGATTTTTAAATTTATACAAGGTGATGATATAGGTGAAAGTGATTCATGCACCATTGTTACAGTATTAAGGTATTGTGAATTTGACTATATATCTACTTTTACCAGTGAGTTTTATACTTTTGTATGGTTTTTGTTGTTATTTACTGTCCTTTTATTTCAATTTGAAGGCATCCCTTCAACATTTCTTCTAATGCATGTCCAGTGCTCAAGAACTCCAGCACTTGTTTGAGAATGTCTACCTCCATTTTTGAAGGAAATGTTTGCTGAGTAGAGTATTACCAGTTGTCAGATTTTTTCTTTCAGCACTTTGATTATATTACCTACTCTCCTGGCCTATAAAGTCCCTGCTATAAAATTTGCTAAAGGCCTTATTGTTAATGACCTACCTTTGAGTTTTCTGATTTTTTCTTCTGCATCATCGAGTCTGCTTTTAAAACTCCTTATTGAAGTTTTCAGTTCTATCATTGTATTTTTCAGCTCAACGATTTCTGTTTGGGTTTTTGTGTTTTTTATTTCTTTATTAAATTTCTCATTCTCTTCATGTACTGTTTTCCTTATTTTATTTATTTGTCTGTGTTCACTTGCATTTCATTAAACTTCTTCAATATTAAAAAAGGTAATGTATTATGACCAAATTGAGCTTATCCTAGACTGATTTACATTAAAAAAATCAATTAATGTAATATGCCATACTATAAATTATGACACTGTCCAGAAAGTGTCTAGCCATGTAATATGAAAAATAGAGGCATTTATTGAAAAAGATACAAGGTACCTTCTTCAATTGTAGAAGAAACATTGTACATAAGACAATGATGCCTAAGTCCCTTTCCAAATAGGCATCTTGGAACCTTTACACAGTTTTAATCTCCATCAGCTGCCCCATTATATTTTTGTGAATCTCCTTGATGGTCTAAAATCTCTTCCCTTTCAAAGGTGATTTTAGTTTTGGGGAAATCCAGAAGTTGCTGGATGCCACATGTGATCTGTAGGGAGCTGAGTTACCTGGGCGATTTGATGTGTCTCCCCAAAACTGCACAAGATATGAGGCATGAGCAGGTGCATTGTTTTGACAAAGCTGCCAATCACTGGTTGCTCATAGCTGCAGCTTTCTGAATCACCTGAATAGTTTCTGTGGAGGAATGTTCAAACTTAATGCAAAATTGATGCAAATTTGCTCCTCTACTCACTCTGTCATTTTGAATGGGATGGCTACACAGTACACTTGTTCACTCAATGGCATTTATCAACTCCATTGACTAGTACAGTGAAGTCATACTTGTTCACACATGCACATTCCAGTTTACTTTCCTTGGCTGTTAGGTTACATCAATGTCACGCAATCCATTCTCATTATATTAGTAATGGCTGGAGTTTTTCCAGACAGACCCGTATTTGTAAGGTGCTTAGAACAGTGTCTAGCACATAATAACCACTCTGTAAATATTAGCTATTATTAATATTATAATTATTTTAAAAAGTGTGACTGGGTGCAAAATAGTAATCAACCTATGGAAGGTAATTACCATGCAAGGTGGTAGAAAACAAAAATATTAGTAGCGCCTATAAGGGTTTAGATTAAAAAATGAAAACTTCATAATGGATTACTCAAGGTAGGAATGTTTTAGAAGTCCAGGACTTCTGATGTTGATGTCAAGGATAACCAAGTTTCTTGCCAGTATGTGTCTAGGTTCTCTAGAATATAATGTAGCTTGGTAGAAGTTTCTTGTGGTATAGTGTAACTGAATTACACTAGGAGTCAGCAGACCTAGACTTTTGTACTAATTTTGACATTTACAAGGTAAACTTTTGGGGAGCTTGTTCAAGCTTTCATTTCTCAAATTCAAAATGACAGTAACTGTACCTCCTTCTCTCACAGTGTATTGTTGTGAAGATTCCATCATATAAATAAACACATGGAAGGGCTTTGTAGATGATGAAGTGCTTTACAAATATCAGGCGTTATTCTCAAATTCTGCTATCACAGCATCTCATATGAAATAGGATAATGCTCTGGCTGATCTAACGTCTACCTCTTATTCACTCTACTTGGGCACTTTTTAGTCCTTATCTAACTGTACCTCCTTGCTGTACTTAGCCCTGATTACCATTTATTTCTTGATACACTCCTGTCCACTCTTCTTGGATAATATTTTTGCTGCCTCCCTTTTTATATTTCCTTTTTATAAAATACTTTATTTATTTTTCGACAGAAGGGAAGGGAGGGAGAAAGAGAGGGAGAGAAACATCAGTGTGTGGTTGCCTCTTGTGTGTCCCCCACTAGGGATCTGGTGCACAACTCAGGCATGTGCCCTTACTGGGAATAGAACCAGTGACTCTTTGGTTTGCAGGCTGGTGCTCAGTCCACTGATCCACACCAGCCAGGCCTTCCTTTTCATATTTCTTAATATCCCTTCTCAGTTGTCACTCTTCTTGCTGCACTCACCCTCTAAATATTTTTACTTTTGGGTGGTATTTTATACTTTGTTCCTAGGTGATGGAAGTCATTCCTACTTATATGTATGTTTTAGTTAGAGTTCTCTAAAGAAACAGAACTAAGTAATAGGTTGTGTGTGGGTGTGTGTGTGTGTATGTGTATGAAGAGTTTTATTATAAGAAATTGGCTCACATGATTATGGATGTTGTCAAATCCAAAATCTGTAGGGTGGGTTGGTAGCCTGGACACCCAGGAAAGTAGATGCTGCAGTTCTAGTCTGAAGACCATATGCTATAGAACTGACATTGCAAATAAAGTCTGAGGGCTGGTCTTTTTTTTTTTTCTGTTCAGACCTTCAACTGATTGCATAAGGCCCATTGGCATTATGGAGGGCTATCTGCTTTACTCAACATCCACTGATTTACATGTTTATCTCAGCCAAGACACCTTCACAATCACATCTAGAATATCTGGGTATCCTGTGGCCCAGCCAAATCAACACATGAAAGCAACCATCATGTTATATAATGAGATGACTTTAAAAGATTATCTCCAGGGCAGAAGATTTTATCTTTCATCTCACATTTCCATTTCTATCTGCATATCTCTATCTGAATGCCCTCTAGGAACATTAATTATATCCCCTAACCCTGTGCCTTTTCTTATATTCTCCTTCTCAGGTAATAATTTAAAAATCTCAGAGTCATTCTTGACTTTTTTTCCTTAATACACAATTAGTCATTAAATGTTGTAGATTTAATCTTCCAAATCATTCTCAGACCTGTATCTTTCCATCTTTATGGTCAATTTGAGCTGTTCAAAATCTGAATTATTGCAGGTATCTACTAATTTGTCATTGTCTCTGATATTTACCCCCTGTAATCTTTATTATCATGTTTAAATTTAAGCCTAGTTATGCCATCCTTTACTTATAATTCTTCAATTACTCTTAATTATTAATAGTATAAAATATAAAAGTTTTAACCTTCTATACAAGATTTTTGTGATGTAAACTAAACCACTATGAGTGACAGCTACTTCTTAACCAATTACAGCTTTGTCCTTACTCTAGGCTGCCCTCCCTGTAGATAAAATGTATTCAGATGCCCAGTCACAGATAGCAGTATAGTCAACCTCTTACTGAGAACTTGTGCGAATTAAAATTTCATTTTAGTTTAAATTTAGTAGGGAAGTATATAATTTACGATGAATCTTTTTATGAAGTGAGCAGTCACTGATTAACAGGTCTGTCTTATAAACCTATATTTCTGTTTAAGTTTGCTTAAAGTGAGGCCATACCTGTTTGGATTTCCATTTAGCAAATGACTGGCAGAGACCATCTTGAAACGTTGTCAGTTTCTTACATACTTGCTGCAATGATATTACTCATATGAGGAAAATAGGAAGATTTGGTGGACGGGTCATATGTGTCACTTTTCCTTGGACAACAAATCAAATATAATACCAAGTACAAGTAAAACACTGGATCTGTCAAGATGAAGTGAATATAATGATTCTCACTGCAACTAATCTTTATCTTCAAGAAAATAAGATTTACTTCAAACTATATTCAAAGAGTGCTGCAATTTTATTTTTAAATGTCTAAACTTTTTGGTTTATTGTCATGAACTACATTAGACTACAATATTTGTGATACATTTTCTGCCGGTATGTGTTGCAAGTTTTTAGTTTATAAATTACTGCTAAGATTAGTGTGCCTTAAATAAATGGTCACTTATTCTGATTACATTACTTTATATATATATTCCTATTTATTTTGTTTATATATACTTAATATATAGATATGTTTTAAGTAAAATATTTCCCCAAATTCTAACCAATAGATATTTATTCTTTTACCCAGAACCCATGATAGGCAAATTAACTAATTCTGGCCAAGAAATGCAAAGTAATAATGCGCCTAATCTGTTCTTTGTTTCCTGATTCCAGCAGCCCTTTGGATAAAAATATTCCCGTGGTAACATAAAATAGAACAAGTCTCCACAATTGGAAATCTATCTTAAATACATATATTAGATGTAAAATATAACATATATTTTAAATTGTGGTTAAAAACCACATAACATAAAAGTTCCTTCATAACCATTTTACATGTATAGTTTGGTAGTCTTCAGTATATTCACTCTGGTTGAAAATTCAATAAATACTGAAAAGCCAAGTGAGGAAATAAGAACCTTAAAAACTAAGACCATAACCTATTTCTTTTCTATGCATATTTAGTGTAATTGCATCATTTACTTTAACATTACAAAATGTTTTACTGTAAAAATTATAAACATCCTACCACGCCATTAAATATTTTTAACAGTACACATTTGTTTATTTTTTAAAGGGAGGATAGTATACTATTGTATGGATATATTATAATTTATTTAGAAAATAGGACTTCCGCCAAGATGGAGGCATAGGTGGAAACACTGTGCCTTCTCCCACAACCAAGTTTGAATACAACAAAGGTTTGGAGAAACAAAGACACAACCAAAGGACAGAAAATTGAATTATACGGAAGTCCGACTACATCTAACCGTTCAATGGGATGGTAAGAGGGGCGGAGCCAGCAGCGAGCAGGGTCGGGCAGGACAGGGCCCCCAACCCAGGCTCGCAGGCAGACAGGAACCAGTTGGGGTGCAGGGCAGACCGCGGGCGCATATTCGCACACAGTGAGACAGACCATGCAGGCCCCAGGGGGCGAGGGCTGACAGCGGTAGCACACTAGAGTGCAGCGGGACGAAACGCGTGGGCCCGGTGACGTCAGCAACGACGGCACTGGTGAGGGCCGTGGCGGCAGGCGGTGGATGGGGCGCCAGAGTCCCTCTTTGACCCCGCCCCCACATACAGCGTCACAACCCAGCAACTTAGTTGCCCGGTTCTAGTGAACACTTTAGGGCTCTGATCCTGCTATGGAACCTGCATGAACATCCCGAAAGATGGCGCAAGAAGAACTCAAAGTCCCAGAGACAATAACTCTAAGCGACCGAGAAATTGCCAGTCTCTCAGAAGCACAATTCAAGACACTATTTATCAGGATGCTCACAGAACTGGTAGATTATAGTCATAAATTAGAGGAACAAAGTCACAAATTAGAGGAACATATGAAAGCTAAACTAATTGAAATGAAGGGAGATGCACAGGAAACCAATAGTGATGGAAAGGAAACTGGGACTCAAATCAATGGAATGGACCAGAAGGAAGAACAAAACATCCCACCAGAAAGGAATGAAGAAATGAGAATTCAAAAAAATGAGGAGAGGCTTAGGAACCTCCAGGACATCTATAAACGTTCCAACATCCGAATTATAGGGCTACCAGAAGGGGGAAAGAAACAGCCATGAGTGGAAAACATATTTGAACAAATAATAAAGGAGAACTTCCCCAGTCTGGCAAAGGAAATAGACTTCCAGGAAATCCAGGAAGCTCAGAGAGTGCCAAAGAAGTTGGACCCAAGAAGGAACACACCAAGGCACATCATAATTACATTAGCCAAGACCAAAATGAAGGAGAGAATCCTAGAAGCAGCAAGGGATAAGGGGACAGTCACCTACAAAGGAGTACCCATCAGACTGTCAGCGGATTTCTCAAAAGAGACCTTACAGGCAAGAAGGGGCTGGAAAGAAGTATTCCAAGTCATGAAATCCAAAGACCTACAGCCAAGATTGCTTTATCCAGCAAAACTTTCATTTAGAATGGAAGGACAGATAAAGTGCTTCTCAGATAAGATCAAATTCAAGGAGTTCATCATCACCTAGCCCTTATTACATGAAATGCTTAAGGGACTAATATAAGAAAAAGAAGATGAAAAATATCAACAGTGAAAGGACAGCAAACAATCACACCTAAAACAAAAGCAAACCAAGAGGACAGCTAGATCAGGAGTGGAACCATAGAAATGAAGAACACATGGAGGGTTAGCAACAGGGGGGTGGGAGGAGGAGAAGGGGGGAGAAGGCACAGAAAATAGCATAGATGGTAGGTAGAAATAGATAGGGGGGAGGGCGAGAATAGTGGGGGAAATATAGAATCCAAAGAACTTGAGACACGGTGTTATAAACTAAGGGGGGCAGAATGGTGGGGGAGGAAGGGTGCGAGTGGAGGGGAATGAAGGGGGGGAATAGAACAACTGTAATGGTATAATCAATAAAATATATTTTTAAAAATGAAAAGAAAAAAAAGAAAATATTCCATTGTTAAATATTTAGTTTCAAAAATTTTACTAATATAAATGCTGACATTTTGAATAATCCTATACATTATACATTTCTGAATATTTTCTTGCAAAAATATCTAGGAGATTTGAATTTCTAAAAGATAAAAACAGATTGAGGGCTATTTAATTGTCTTACAAAAACGATATATGGAGTTGTGCTCTTAAGTACAGTGTATGAGAATATTGTTTACTCATGGTTATTATTATTAGGAAAAAAGAATTTTAAATGGTCTTTCATTGTTTTAATTTCTATTTTTTATGATTATATATTTACAGAGTAATTATATAGCAACTATGTTAATTACTATATAAAATAATTATAGTAATTACTAAATAATTATAGCTATTATATGGTAGCTATATCAAGCAATATATAGTATTAATATACATTGTTTATTTTATCTTTCTTTGATTACTTTGAATTATATTATACAATTGACCCTTGTACAACATGGGCTTCAACTGTGCAGATCCACTCATACACAGATTTTTTTCAATAAATGCCTGTACTGTTTTCCATCCTTGGTTGGGAGTTTGCAGATGAGGAGTGCTGACTGTAATGAGGCCTTCATATGTGCCATTTCATAAAGCTGACTTCAGCATCTGTGGATTTTGGTATTTGCTGAGAGATCCTATCCCTTGGGGGATAAACTACAGAGGGAATACTGTAGTTAAGTTTTGGGAGAGTCAAAGATTATAGGTGTATCCCCTGTGTTGTTCAAAGGTCAGCTGTAGTATACGTTATCTGATATATGGTTCTTGGGATTGTGAAATTTCTGCTCTACAATTAGCATGAATGGCTAATAAACTTAAATAAGATTCATTCAACATCAGTTTAATAAATCTTTTATACTTATATAGTTTATATAATACACTTGGCTAGCAGCTATGCTACATGTTTTATATATACACTATATATAATATATAATATCCATATTTGTGTCAAAATAAACATCAAAATAACCCTATGAGGTGGGTGTATTTTTGTTACCTCATTTTGTAGATGAGGCACTTGCAAAAAGAGGCTAAATGACTTGTCAAAGTCACATATCTACATGGCTAGTGAGTGTTGTTTCTGGGATTGGACTTTGAATTCTGGCAGAGTCTGGCCCTATAGTCTCAACTTATAATTGCCATACTATAATACCTCCTAGTAAATTTGTTTAATATATACTATGAGTCAAACATTGTGCTGTGTCTTGGGTTGAAACACTGAATTAAATCTAGAACACCTACCTACATCTTAAAGTCTGACTTGAGAGATAGTTATGACACACATTATAAAATAATTGCACTAATTGTTACATTAAAATTTTAATGTAAGCTATGAAGCTTAAGTTAAGGGTCTGTGTGAGCACATAGAGATGTGACCTAAAGAGTCAGCAAACCCTTCTTTAAGAAGCAGCTTCAAAATTAATGCCAAATTAATGTCAGATTTTTTCATTTTTTCAATTACTGATCATGTCATTAGACTACTTTTAATTGGGGAATGTGTCTACTCTTTACTGATTTTAATAACTTTTTAAATAATGGCTTTGGGGCAATATCTGTCATATGTTAAAAATAACATTAAAATATTCAAAATTTTATGTTATTCATGCTTTTGACATTCAAAATAAGTGTGGTTCTAGATTGTATATGTTGTTCCACAAATGTTGCTGTATATTCATTCTCTGGCTTTTAGAAAATTACAATAGTTTAAAAATAATTACTCTCCCACTCAACGGCTAAGCATAGCCTTTAGTCTCACCCCTTTGGGAAGTAAGAGCACAGACGCCTGACAGCTGCAGAGCAAACCTTACGGCCTACCAGGGCAGGGGAGTGAGTCCACACTTCTGCCCCACTCCTGAGCATAACCTCTAGTCCTTGCCCCTCCAGAAAGCATGAGCACAGACCACCAGTCCATGTAGAGCACATCCTGTGGTCCACTTGGGCAGGGAACAAAGCCAACAGCTTTGCCCACATTTGAGCATAGACCCTGGCCCAAGAAAACCAGGCAGCCTGAACAGTGACCCTGAGAAGCCTTGGAGCCCAGTGGGTATCACCCAGCTGCAAGCTGCAGAGCTCAGCCTACTTACTCACCCAGCAGCTGAGCCCAGAATGCAGCCTTACCTGATTGCTGAACACTGCTTACAGCTCAGGCAGGGAGGGAGCACAGCCAGAACCCTGCCCAATTATAGAGCATAGCCTGTGGACCTACCTGCCCAGGGATCCTAGAAAGCAACCCCACCCAACTGCAGAGCAGATCTCCAGCTGGACCCAAAGGTGGAGTACAGGAAGTGGCCCCACAGGACCAGAGGGTTCAACCAGTAACCTCACCCAACAGCAGAGCACAGTCCATGGACAACTCAAACTGCAAAGCCAGATCCTGACACATTAGCCTATTTGTGGGCACAGACTTCAGCCCTGTCTCATTGTGACAGAGTACAATAGGAGACCCCATCTGACCAGGAAGCCAGGCCTCTGGCCCTACTTGAGTATGAAGGTCAGCCAGTGGCACCACATGGTCAGAGAACACAATCTGAGGCCACACTTGACTAGGAGTGGTTGTAGAACTTGGCCCAAAGCCCTACCAGTTGTGGAATATAACTAGGGGAACTGCCCTTCTAAGGAAAACAGCCTGTGACCCCTGTTGACCAGAAGTGATTGCTGAACCCAGCTAGTGGGTTCACCTGAGTGTGAAACATAACCAGAAGCCCCATGCACCCAGAGAGCCCACCTAGTGACCGCACCCTAAGTGTCTGTTAAGGGATGAATGAATTTAAAAAAAAAGTGTGCATGTGAGCATGTGCACGTGTGTGTATAAGATGGAATATTATTCAGCTATGAGAAAGGGGGAAGGCCTTCCATTTGCAAGAATGTGGATGAGGCTTGAGGGCTTTATTCTCACTGAAATAAATCAGACTGTATACTCTTACATATATGTAGAATCTAAAAAAACCAAAGTGATGGAAACAAAGTCAATTGGTGGTTTTGAGGGGTGGGGTAGGCTAAGGGCAGGGTGGACAAATGTGGCCAAAAGGTACAAACTTCCAGTTATAAGATAAATGAGTTCTTGGGATGTAATAGATAGAATGATGACTATAGTTAACAATATTGTTTTCCATACTTAAAGCTGCTAAGAAGGTGGATTTTAAAATTCCTCACTGCACGCACAAAAATGGTAACTATATGAGGTGATGGTTGTGTTAAGTAGTCTTATTATGGTAATCATTTTATAGTATATATGAGTATGTATATCACATCATCATGTTATACACCTCAAATTTATACAAGGTTATATATCAAATGTATCTCTATAAAGCTGGAGAAAATGTAAAAAATAAAACAGTTCTTATCTGATAGTACATCTTTATTTTTACTAGTAATCTTTTTCATTATATATCTGGTTACTTTGGCCTACTGAGCCTTACACATAAATTAAAAAATAATCTAATATAGATACACAATAAAGTCCACTGGGATATTGATTAAAACTGTATTAAACACATAAATTAATTTGGGGGAGAGTTTGCATACATACAGTATTAAGATTTTCCATCTAAGAGTGTAATACATCTTTTCATGTATTCATATTTATATTTTGTGCCCTTCAATTATAGTTTTCTTTATGTAGTTCCTGAACATTTCTTGCTAAGTTTATTCTTAACAATTATGTATTTTTTGATGATTGTTATTGATAAGTTCATTTTTTCTTTTGTATAGCCAGAGGTGATTTTGTGCCATTGGGGTATTAGAAATCTCTGGAGACATTTTTGTGTCATAATAGTAGGAGCAGGGTAGTGCTACAGTCTGCAACTTGGCAGAAGCCAGGGATGCTGCTAGACATCTTACAATGCACAGGAAAGGTCTCCATGTCAGTGAACTGCTTGACCCACAAGCCACTTGTGTTAAAATTGAGAAACCATGGTATAAGATAAAGCTGTTATTTTCTTTCGAATACATTAATTTTATGACTGCAAGTTTATTGACCTTTCTTATTATTTCTATTTTTCACTTTGATTATCTTGGATTCCTCATGTATACCACAATATTTTAATGGTATGTACCCTCTTCTTTCCAATATTTTAATCTCATTTCATTTCTTATCTAAGTATAGTGGCTAGGGTGTCCAGAATGTTGAATGAAGATGATTACTAAAAACGTTTTTGTATCATTCCTGTTTTGAATGACAATACATCTGGTTCAGCATTTCCCAAATTGTGTTTTTCAGAGCCATGGTCCAACCAGATGCTTCACATTAAATAATTTCTGTGGAAGTTTTGCATATCATATCCCTCTATGGCAGTCACAATTTATATTAGCATATTAAAGGAGCACTTTGAAAAATGATGCTGGGGTGCAGTGGTTCTCAAACTTGGCTGTACATAAAATTGCCCCGGAACTAAAAAAAAAAACTTAACATATGGATACTACCTCCAGAGATTCTTAGTTAGTTGATCTCTGTTGAAACCTGGGAATCAAAAAAAAAAGTTTTTAAATCTTTCTATGTGACTCTAATGTACAACCAGGTTCAAAAACCACTGCTTTTTCCCTCATCATTAAACATGAAATTTGTGGTTTGAAATAAATAATTGCATTATGTAATAGATGAAATATTTTGCTTCTATTTAAAAAGGAGTTTTAAGAAACAGAAATGCCACTTTGTAGTTCATTCTCTATTACTTTATTCAGCAATCTTCTCTATGCTGTGTTTCCTGATCTCAGTTTAGTTTTTAGTTTTAGTTTTTATTTAGTTTTCGTTGCTTTGGTTTCATAAATACAGGATTTCTGATCTCTTTGAAAAAACAAAGAAGGCATTTTCTTGTTTCTCACCATAAGACTAGAATAAACAGATTTACTCTGATTCCTTTAGTGGTCCTTTTCTTTTGATCTGTAGTACCTCTTCATAAATCCAGACATATTTAAAATTTTCTCACTTTGAAGAAATATGCAGGTAGACCAGTTTTTGCTTATTGTGGCCACTTATTTTCTTTTTCCCACTACACTCTCTTCTTCAATGGACTATGACTTCTGAAGAAGGATAGTGTCCACCTTAACTTTATGCATCTGTGTTCACTTGCTCTTAGTGATTTAGAATGTATTAGAAGGACTATGTCAGGATCTCCTCCATTTGCTTCCCAAACTTGTTCTTTCATAAGGAAAGCACTGTGATTGTGCATCTTCTTATATTTGTTGACAGACCTTTTCAGCATGTCGGCATAATTATGGGTTTTTACTTCTTTTCATATGTTGTAATTCATTTCGGTAGGATGAGAGAGGGAGGGAAGTTAACAGTTCTAATTATGTGACCAATTTACCTGGACTCTTTCATCTTGTAATGTTTTAACCCATACAGCTAATATAATGGCCTTTATAAATAAACTTTTTTTCTTATTAAAGATTTTATATATTTTTATTTTTAGACAGAGGGGAAGGGAAGGAGAAAGAGAAACAGAAACATCAATGTGTGGTTGCCTCTCATGTGGCACCCACTGGGGACTTGGCCTGCAACCCAGGCATGTGCCCTGACTGGGAATCCAACTGGCGACCCTTTGGTTCACAGACCGTGCTTAATCCACTGAGCTACACCAGCCATGGCTATAAATACATTTTCTTAAAGAACTCACACAACTCCACTACAGGAAGACAAACAATCCAATTAAAAAATGGGCATAGAACCTGAATAGACACTTCTCTAAGGAGGACATACAGAGAGTCTAGAGACATATGAAAGGATGCTCAACATCACTAGCCATCAGAGAGTTGCGAATTAAAACCACAATGAGATATAACTTCTTACCAGTCAGAATGACCATCATAACCAAATCAACAAACAAGTGCTGGCAAGGTTCTGGAGAAAAGGGAAGCCTAGTGCACTGTTGGTGGGAATGCAGACTGGTATAGCCACTGTGGAAAACAGTATAGAATTTCCTCAGGAAACTAAAAGTGAAACTGCCTTTTGACCCAGCAATTCCACTGCTAAGATTTTATCCTAGGAACCTTGAAACACCAGTCCAAAAGAACCTATGAACCCCAATGTTCACAGCAGCACCATTTACAATAGCCAAGTACTAGAAGCAACCTAGGTGCCCATTAGTAAATGAATGGATGAAAAAACTGTAGTACATTTACACCATGGAATACTACACAGCAGAAAGAAAGAAGGAACTCCCACCCTTCACAACAGCATGGATGGAACTGGAGAGCATTATGCTAAGTGAAGTAAGCCAGGCAGTTAAAGACAAATGCCATATGATCTCATCTATAAGTGGAACATAATAAACAAAACAAACAAGCAAGCAAAATAGAACCAGAGACATAGAGATAAAGAACAAACTGACAGTAACCAGAGGGGAAAGGGAAGGGGGATAACAGGAGAAAGAAGGGAAAGGATCCTCAAGGAACATGTATAAAGGACCCATGGACAAAGCCAAAGGGGGGAAGGATTGAGGGTTGGAGGTAGGAGTATGTAGGGTGGGGGGATGTGGTGGCAGGAAAATGGAGACAAGTGTACTTGAACAATAAAAAAGTAAAAATTAAAAATTAAATAAACTTTTAATTTTACTTATTCTTATGAATTATGTATGTCATTATATATCTTTGCCAAGAACATTCATTGATATCTAAATACCTTCTCTAATCCTTTAATGATTATTGCTATTGTTTAGTTCAATTTCTGCTTCTTTTTGATATGTACACCAATATTAACCATTTGTTTAAAAAAACTACCTTGAGAAAAGCAAATTGAAATTTACCATGGATAACAGATGGATTTTTCAATAGAGCACTTTTTGATGTACATGACAAAATCCAATATATGATCTATTTTCCAGAACACATGATTCCTTTCTATTTATAGCATACTAGAGAGGCTGCATATAGGTTCTAACATAATTTATTTCAGTGCATGCAAGAAATCATTTGGATAATACATATTATTTTTGATGTATTATCAACAGAATTTGCTGTATCATATTCTGCACAATAATTTGCCTCATAATTCAGTGTAGCAGCATCATCATTCCATGTTGTATAATTACAAAGTGAACAAATTTTTTGAACTTTATTTAAAAACTTTGATTATCTGTCTAGTAATGTTGCAATTATTTAAAATACAATATACTGTCTCATGGTATCTGAGTCATTTTGGTATGTTTTGTGTAATTGTCTATCTGTGACTCCCTCAAGTGTTTAATCAACTTTTGTTTGGCACATTATCTGTGTATTTTGGCTTCCTGGTAAGACTCAAAGTCTCCTTAGTTATTACTGTCATTTTGTATGTCAACCTTTTGAGGAAAATTGATGCCTTTAAAGACAGACGTGATGATTTGATTGTCTCACTTTACTGTAGAGATATTGCAAAATCTAAATATAAAGAAAATCCCTATACTTTAATTTTTAAAGATTTTATTTTTATTTATCTTCAGAGAGAGGGGACGGGAGGGAGAGAGAGATGGAAAGAGACATCGAGGTGTGGTTGCCTCTCCAGCGCCCCCTACTGGGGACCTGGCCTGAAGGCATGTGCCCTGACTGGGAATCAAATGAGTGACCCTTTGGTTTTCAGGCAGGCACTCAATCCAGTGAGCCACACCAGCCAGGGTGGAAAATCCCTATACTTTAAACCATTTGCACACCAACATAAATGACAAAGTGTGAGAAAGGTTTTCATGAAAAAGACTTCAGATGTAATAACAAACATGCTTAAGAATGCATAAAGTCATTCCAAGGAAAACTTGAAAAAAGTATTTTGGGGAATTCAAAGCATTTTAATGGATCAATGTCATTATTGATACTAGAATAATACAATTAAGCAAAAGTATAAAAGTACTATAATGAACAGAAGGGAGGAGGGAGGGCTGGGTTGGTGGGCTGGGATGGGAGGAAAAGACAGAAAAATGTACTTGAACAACAATTAAAATAAAAAAAGTAAAAAAATACTATAATGAAATACAGTATTTTTGAAAGGAATGTAATCTTTATATATTGTAATCCATATTCTCAAAAAAGTTAAGCATTGGGGACTTTTAGTCAAGATGGAGGCGTAGATAGACACACTTCACCTCCTTGCACAACCAAAAGAAGAATTACAACTAACTTCAAAACAAAAAACACCCAGAACTGCCAGAAAATTGAACTGTATGGAAGTCTGACAATGAAGGATTTAAAGAAGCCACATTCATGAATATGGATAGGAGAGTGGAGACGTGCAGAGAGGTGGTATGGCATGGAAAAGTGGAGGAGGCAGCAGTGGCAGAATGGGCAGTCCCACATTCACATATGGTGGATAAAAATAGTGAGTGATACCTTAAGAGTGAGCAATCCCAACCTCAGGCCAGACCTGCACAGCCCTGAGTTCCAGCACTGAGAAGATAAAGCCCCCACCTCTTGCTGTAAAAACCTGTGAGGATTGGGGCAGTGAAAGAAACTGCCAGTTTCTCAAGAGAGTCCTTTTAAAGGGCCCCTTTGGGCTTGGCACAAATGCAAATCCACCCACTCTGCGAATCACCACCAAGACAACAGCTAGAAGGGTGCCAGTTGCATCCGGGAAGTGGGTGAAGTGATTAAGAATGAGGAGAGTGTAAGGCAAACCTACAAAAGCCAGGAGGCAGTATTGTCCACTATCCAGCCCCTCCCCCACCCAACCTGCTTCATGGCCGAAGAACTTATATCCATGGCCCATGGACATGAATTAAGGGGGGATTGCTAGAGGAAAATGGGGTGCTGGGCAGAGAGGCAAAGGGGTAAAATTAGGACAACACTAATAGCATAATCAATAAAATATACTTTAAAAGGTTAATATTAGGGCAGTAAGACTATTCTATGTGAAACTGTAATGGTCAATTCATGCCATTATGTATTTGACAAAACCCATAGAACTTTATAATACAAATAGTACATTTTAATGTATTAAAATATTTAAAAATCATTTAGAAGGTTGAGGTACCCTGGGAGAGAACTTAAAATGGATTGTACTTAAAATACATATATAATTGTACCACAAATATATGAAACATCATTGAAGGGGGTGGTAGAATATGATGGTACTGAACTGAGTAACTTTGGAAATAAGTAGAGTCTGTAAAGGTAAAGTTAAAGGAAATGTACATAAATACTGTATTCAGATTGACTTGTTTCTTATTGGACTACGGGGTAATAATTCTGAAACCATTACAGTTGAGCCTTGAATACTTTGAATATTAACGGTGTTTACTCTTCATATAGTCAAAAATCCATGTGTATCTTTTGATTCTTCAAAAAGCTTAACAATTAGTAGCCTAATGTTGATTAGAAGTTTTACTAATAACATAAACAGTTGATTAAAATATATTTTGTATGTTATATGTAGTATATACCGTATTCTTACAATAAAATAAGCTAGAGAAAAGAAAATGTTAGGAAATGATAAGGAAGGGAAATTATATTTACAGCATTTATTGGAGAAATCCATGTATAATTGGACACGCATAGTCCAGCCAATATTGTTCAAGAGTTAACTATATATAGGTATACCAAAATTTAACAATTAAGTTCATTGATGGTGCATGTTGGGAGCCAGATTTGTTACTGTTGGAGTTGGTGGTTATAAATGAGCAATGAAAGGAGACTATGATCCATGTGCTAATGAATCAGAGTTGAACACACTATTATGAACATATATTTAGCTTAATATAAATACATTATATGTGTATATATGTGGCGGACTCCGGCCAGCAGAGTACACCTGTTGTGACTGAAAACGAGAAAAATGCACAGGCAACAGCAATCCTGTGGAGAAAAAGGGAACAGCCTGGCTACTCTTGCAAGGGGAGAGTGCCTCTGAGTGCTTTAGCCACTGTCTCAAGAGGAGAGCATGCAGACCCTTGCCTAGACAGGCTTTTATTGTTTTTCTCAGGTCTTTCATCAAAGAAGGATTTATTATCAATTACATAGAATACTATTGTCTACATTTTAGGTACAATCAAGAAAATGAAAAATAACATGCAGAGGGGAATGGTGGCAAGCTGATTATCTCTGTCCTTGGGCAAATTCACACAGGCTTTAGATATTACCTTGAAGATAGACAATACACATTTGTTGTTCTAGACCAGGGTGATGGAGTTTTAGCAAGAGCAAGCCACAACAGTCTGTATGCATTCCGTAGGCCTGATTCTCATGGGAAAACTTGGTTTGAAGATCTGACTCCTGCCCACCACTTCACTTCTGTAGGTTTTTCATACAGAGCTGAGTCACATTTGCCAGACTAAAACCGGTTCCCTATGTATATATAATGTGTGTGTATATAAATGGGTTAGTATATATGTATCTCTGCTGTATCAGCTCAGTGAGTGAAGAAGCAATGACATCCCAGTAGCAAAAGTACTCCTTGTGCTCAGATCGTGGTTTCTAATGCCACTATACAAGGAAAGAAACTAAGTTTCTTTGTAGAAATGACTGATTCTCGGACTGGAACTGAGGATATATAGGATGAACCCAGAAGGTCTTTTATTTCTGAAAATTAAGAGCTAAAGATAAAAAAGAGATGGAAGTGTGGAAGGAACATGTGGGCCAACTGAAACAGCTCCCAGTGGCCAAAGTTGGAATAATTTAAATAATAAAACAATGTAATATTAGCCTATAACCCTGAATATAAAATAGATATTCGTAAGTCCGCACTTACACAATTAATGATGTTGTAATAAAGAAATGGAAGATAAGAGACAAATCTCCCATTTTGAAGAATTCCAGTGCTCGCTTCGGCAGCACATATACTAAAATTGGAACAATACAGAGAAGATTAGCATGGCCCCTGCGCAAGGATGACACGCAAATTCGTGAAGCGTTCCATATTTTTAGCCACAGCAATCAGACAAGAAAAGGAAATAAAAGGCATCCAAATCGGAAAGGAGGAAACAAAACTGTCACTCTTTGCAGATGACATGATAGTGTACATGGAAAATCCTATAGACTCTACCAAAAAACTGCTGGAACTAATAAATGAATTTGGCAAAACAGCGGGATACAAAGTCAATATCCAGAAATCAAAGGCATTTCTGTATACTAACAATGAATCAGCAGAAGCAGAAATCAAGAAAAAAATCCCATTCGATATAGCAAAAAGAAAAATAAAATATCTGGGAATAAATCTAACCAAGGAGGTTAAAGACCTGTATGCAGAAAATTACACAACACTGAAGACAGAAATCAAGGAAGACACAAACAAATGGAGACGTATACCGTGTTCATGGATTGGAAGAATTAACATCATCAAAATGTCCATACTACCCAAAGCAATTTACAGATTCAATGCAATACCTATTAAAGTACCAATGGCATATTTCACAGACATAGAACAAACACTTCAAAAATTTATATGGAACCATAAAAGACCCCGAATAGCAGCTGCAATGTTAAGAAAGAAGAACAAAGTAGGAGGGATCACAATACCTGATATCAAACTGTATTACAAGGCCACTGTAATCAAAACAGCCTGGTACTGGCATAAAAACAGGCACATAGACCAATGGAACAGAATAGAGAACCCAGAAATAAACCCAAATCTCTACAGTCAATTAATATTCGACAAAGGGGGCAGTATCATAAAATGGGGTAAAGATAGCCTCTTCAACAAATGGTGTTGGGAGAACTGGACAGCTACATGCAAAAAAATGAAACTCGAGCACCAACTTACATCATACACCAAAATAAATTCAAGGTGGATAAAAGACTTAAATATAAGCCATGACACCATTAAAGTCCTAGAGGAGAACATTGGCAGGAAAATCTCAGATATTTCACGCAGCAACATTTTTACTGATATGTCCCCTAGAGCAAGGACTATAAAGGAAAGAATAAACAAATGGGATCTCATCAAAATAAAAAGCTTCTGCGCAGCTAAAGAAAACAGCATTAAAATAAAAAGACAACCAACTGTATGGGAAAACATATTTGCCAATGATACCTCAGACAAAGGTTTAATCTCCAAAATATACAAAGAACTCACACGACTTCACTCTAAGAAGACAACTAACCCAATTAAAAAATGGGGAAAGGACTTGAACAGACACTTCTGCAAGGAGGACATACAGAGGATCCAGAGACACATGAAAAGATGCTCAATATCACTAGCTATCAGAGAGATGCAAATTAAAACTACAATGAGATACCACTTTACACCGGTGAGAATGGCTATCATAAACAAAGCAATAAACAACAAATGTTGGAGAGGGTGTGGGGAAAAGGGGACTCTGGTCCACTGTTGGTGGGATTGCAGACTGGTACAACCATTATGGAAAACAGTATGGAATTTTCTCAGAAAACTAAAATTGGACTTGCCTTTTGACCCAGCAATTCCACTGCTGGGATTGTATCCTAAGAACCCTAAAACACCAATCCCAAAGAACCTATGCACCCCAATGTTCATAGCAGCACAATTTACAATAGCCAAGAGTTGGAAGCAACCTAGGTGCCCGTCAGTAAATGAATGGATCAAAAAACTATGGTACATATACACAATGGAATTTTATGCTGCAGAAAGAAAGAAGGAGCTCCTACCTTTTGCAACATCATGGATGGAACTGGAAAGCATTATGCTGAGTGAAATAAGCCAGGTGTTGAAGGACAAATACCATATGATCTCACCTTTAACAGGAAGCTAAACAACAAAACAAACAAGCAAGCAAAATATAACCAAAGACACTGAAATAGAGAACAGGGGGACAGTGACCAGAGGGGAGAGGGGAGGGAATTTCAGGGGAAATAAGGGAGGGATTTAGAGGAACCTATATAAAGGATACATGGACAACAACTGAGAAGGGTGGAAATGGGAGGGAGGGGGAGGATGGGGGGTGGGATGGGATGGGAGTAATAGACAGAAAACTGTACTTGAAAAATAATTAAATAAAAAATTTGAAAAAAAAAAGAATTCCAAATAATTTGGGTAGGCATCCCATCATCAAGGGGATGGAGCATCACTCCCCAGGGGAGTTATGAGATACAGATAGTGACTTTATGCCAATAAATACAGTGTTAAGAGAGGAAGGGGACCTAAGAAATACTACCTCAACCTGGTGAATGATAAGCCATGTAGCTTTGACAAGACAGGATAAGAATGGCAATTTACCTGGGTGATCTTCCTACCAAAAACCTATAAGCCCATTTTAATTATTAGACAAATGAGGAAACATCACCCAAATTCCCACTGATGAACAGCGTACAAAATACCTGACCAGTACGCTTTGAAACTGTCAAAGTCATGGAAAACTGAGAAAATTTGAAAAATTGTCACAGCCTATAGGAAACTAAAGAGACATGATAACTAAATGTAATGTGATATCCTGGATAGGACCTGAGAATATTAAAAAGACATTAGGTAACAATAAAGAAGCTATAATAATGTATTTAATTTAGTTAATAATAATGTATTAATATTGCTTATTATTGTGACAAAAGTACCATGCTAATATAATATGTTAGTTAATACAGAAAAATGGCTGTGGGATGTATGGAAACTCTGTACTATCTTTACAATTTTTCTGTAAATCTATAATTATTTTAAAAGAATGCAAAAGATGGTTAAATTGTTGCATTGAAGATACAAAAAATACCAGATTGACATTACAGGAATAAAAACTGCAATGTCTGAGACAACAAATGTATTGAACAGGATTAATGGCAGATTAAACATAGCAGAAGACGGATGTATTTGAGGACATAGCAATAGAAACTTGCAGTAAAAATTCATAAAAATTATTTTTAAAAATATATAAAATATTGGTTAACTGTGGGAAAACTTCAGGTGGTCTAATATATGTGTAGTTAGAGTCCTCAAAATGGAGGGAACACAAAAAACCTTTTTAAAATGGCTGAAAATTTTCCAAATTTAATTATAATCATAACCCTAAATACCCAAAAAGTTCAATGACAGTCAAGCACAAGAAACAGGAAGGTAAATACACCAACATATATCAAAATCAATTACTCAAAATCAGCAGTAAAAAGAAAATCTTAGAAGCAACCAGGGGAGGCAAAAGATACTCCATGTATAAAGAATCAAATTAAGAATGACATCAGATTTCTCATCAAACAATGCAGATGAAAAGTCAGTGGAGCAACAACTTTAAAATATTGAAAGAAAAAAACCCTTATACATAATCTGAAATAATTTATCACCAGCAAACCTGAACCACAAGAGTATTAAAGAAGTTCTTCAGGCAGAAGAAAAAATCAAATTAACACAGCTAGAGATTGATCTAATGACCTGGACAACTAATTCAGGGGATTTTTCAAAATGATAGTACAAAAGGGTAAAGAAATGAAAAGCATGAGTGAAACATCTGACATGGAACACTTTGTTCTACAGGCAGAGAAAGGAGCAGAGGAAATACTTAAAGAAATAAAAACACCCTGGCTGGTGTAACTCAGTGCATTGAGCACGGGCCTGCGAACCAGAGGATCACAGTTCAATTCCCAGTCAGGGCACATGCCTGGGTTGCAGGCCAGTTCCTAGCAGGGGACTCACGAGAAGCAACCATACATTGATATTTCTCTCCTTCTCTCCTTCCCTTCCTCTCTAAAGATAAATAAATAAAATCTTTAAAAAAAAAGAAATAAAAACATATAGAAATTTATACATATGCACACATGTACACACTTATTTGACATATTTCAGTGAATTGTTATGTATAGGCAGTTCTGAAAAGTCCCAACTCTAGGAGGCATTCAGCATTTCCTTTCTGTGAAATGTTTACACATCCAGTTAACGGAATCTTTTCAGAGCCACAAAAATTTGTTTCCCCATCTGCTCCCAAATTAGGCCTTTAATAATTCATTTTGTAAATGGCAGTCTTAAAATATTTTTGTATTTTGCCACAGAGAATTTTAAATTTTCAACTGAATCACTGCAACAGATTTATCACAATAGGATTTAAGAGCTTGGGTTTATAAACTTTTAAAAAATGTATAGTTAAGCCTCTGACACCTGTTATCTATCTATCTATCTATCTATCTATTCATTTATTTCTCTATTTATTTATGCAAAGACCAGTATTCCATAGAATGGAGGACACCAGGTGTTCTTTTGACTAGTGCTTGTAATATCTTTGAAAGGTAACCATATTAGAGAGTATATGGAAAATATTTAATAATAGGCACTTAAGTCTAATCCAGTTATCTCAAGACATAATCAAACCTACCATTTTTCCTCTTGAATGATAAATAAAAGACATTAAAGGAAATTGAGAAAAGAAGGGATAGTTCTAATTTCATAAAACAGATACCTTTTCTAAAGGATACTTGAAAAGTTATCGGATCTCATATTTTAAAATTCTAGATATATACCTGCATTAATGTAGTGAGATGGGCACAGAACTGAGAGAAGAATCAAATTCTTGGTTTTGATCTGATCGTATACTAGCAGTGTAATCTTGGATGTATTATGTGTTCTAAATTTAATTCTTCATTCACAAAATGGGACAGTAATGTATATTCTACATCTATGATAGAGTTGCTTAGAGAATTGAATGACAGTACATGTGGAAAAGCACTGAAAAATATTGGACATTAATTTAAACCTTAGTTAAAGTAATCTTATATTACATATAGTGATTTTCAACCTTTTTCATCTCACACAGACAGAAACTAATTATTAACATTCTGCAGCACACCAAAAATATGTATTTTTTGCTAATCTGACAAAAATAGGTATGATTTTGATTCCTTCACACTGGACAGCCATAGTTGTGTTGGCTGTTGTCATTTTTTAAAAATTTCCACAGCCCAAGGGAAAAGAGTTCAGCGCCCCTGACTAAATAGTGAGGTATGGCATGTTTCAAAACTTCTTGTAGCACACCAGTGTAAAAATCACTGCTATATATTATTATTACTTATATATTAATTACTCCAAACACATTTATTCATACTTATATGAGGGTGGGGGGAGTAGGTTTACAGGTTTTCGTATGGAAAACAATACAATAAATAATAATGAATAATACAGGAATAAACAATGTATTTTGTGTATTCACAATTATAAACCTACTTTTGTTGCATCCTGTATATCTAAGTACATATGCAGTGCTGAAAAATCCTCAAAAACTATTCTACTTCTGCATACATTGTAGTGCAAGGGGACATGAAACAGTCAAATACAATATATGAAACAGTGATAAGTGCTACAGAGGAAAACAGTTGGAAAACAACAGAATCTGTGGAGAAGTAGGCAAATTGATGCAACTTTCAGTAAGATAATTTTAAAAGGCCTCATTGATGAGGGTACAAAGATCTGAAAAGAGCAAACACATGAGCTCTAAGTATATCTGACAGAAGCCTGTTTCAAAGTGAACAGCAAATGCAAGAGCCCTGAAGCAGAACTATGGCTGAGTGCTGGAAGAACCACAAGGTTACCGTTTTGGCAAGAGTTAAAACTATAAGATGAGATCAGAAAGATAAAAGCCCTATATTATATAGAGCCCCATGACTATTTTAAGGACTGTGCCTTTTATATTAAAGAATTTGAGAAAAGAAGTGATATAGACTGGATTATATCTAGCAGAATACATGAGAAAGGAACAGAGGTGGAAGCACAGCATTAGCAATGATCCAGAAGGGAGATAATGCTGGCAACAAGGCATTATCAGTGGTGGTAGGGAGAAATGATCTGATTGTGGATGTTTCAAAATACTGACCTCAATATTTTCAACACTGATTCTCTGGGTGGCTCCATAGTGAGATTTTTCTTACCCTTAGTCCTTTGTTGCTTCCTTAAAAAAAGTCTAACATAAGCACAGAAAATTGCACACTTAATAAGCATATACTGGTAAAATTTTTAATTGATCACACCATATAACCAGAACCCAGATTTTAAAACAGAATATTGACAATCTATCAGGAGTCCCTTTCATGTGCCCTTCCAACCATTACCACCTCTACTTCCGTAACCAGTATAAGGATTTTGTGAATTAACCTTGGCTGGTGTGGTTCAGTGGATTGAGTGTTGGCCTATGAACTGAAGGGTCACTGGTTCAATTCCCAATGCCTCTCATGCGCCCCCCCATCAGAGATCTGGCCCACAACCCAGGCATTTTCCCTGACTGGGAATCAAACCAGCCACTCATTGCTTCACAGGTTGGAGCTCTCAATCCACTGAGTCGCATCAGCCACGGCAAGTGGTTTGTATATTTTTGTTCCTGCATAGTATTTTATTGTATACATATTCCACAACTTATTTCTCAATTTTTGTCTTTTGGATATTTGAGTCATTTTCTTCTTTGAGTTAGTTGAATAGTACTGCTGTAAACATTCTTGTATATATCTTTTGTAGAATATACATTTGCATTTCCGTTGGGTTAATACCTAAGAGCAGCATTGTTATGTCATAGAGTACGTATGTTTTTAGTTTTACTGGATGGATCCTATTGGTTTCCAAAATGATTGTATCATTACACACGCCTACTATCAATACATGAAAGTTCCAAATATTTCACATCCCTGAGAGAATTTTATTTTTTATCCCTTTCATTTAAACCATTTTGATGAGTGTATAATGATATGGCGTTAGTTTTCATTTATCTGATGACTTATGAAGGAGAACATCTTTTCGTATGTTAATTGGCCTGTTGATGTAAGAAACGTTCAAACCTGTAAGAATTTTTATGAGTTTATTTGAGCCAAACTGACAACAATTGCTGAGAAGCAAAACATCAACAGATTGAGGAAATGCTTCAGAGTGTCAGTTTGGCACCCTACTTTATACATTAGAATCAAAGGAGGAGGAATAAATGGGTTACATGAAATCCATTGGTGATAGATTAGAGAGGAGGAAGAAAGCAAAGCAGGGAAATCTCTAGGGGTTGGATAAAATGTCAAATGAATAGAGACACACTTCTTTTACATTGGTGGGTACAGGGTAGTTAACAGTTAACAATTAACATGATAACAGTAACAATGAGGGGTTTTGTGGTCTCTACTGTGGTGGGAGATTGTGTCTTGAAGCTGGAAAAAGGGAATTACCCTGACATTCCAAAGGTGTGTTACCTTAGATGCAGAAAGACCACTGACTGGCTCTGTTAAGGTAAAGATCAACCTTTGTCAAAGAAGACAGAGGCCTGGGATATGACTATCCACTGTGACTAAGTTTCAGATAGAGAGTTTTAATTGCACATCATCTTGTGTGGTTCCTTTTGGTCTCTGAGTTTGTAAGGCCACCACGCAGACCTCCCCTGAGCTTCTCAGGTTTAGTGTGTGGCCCCTTTTTGTCCATAGGCCATTTGGCTATACTCTTTTGTGAAGTGTCTGTTCAAGTGGTCATTTTTCTCTTGGGTTGTTTGCTTCTCTTGTTGATTTGTAGAAGGTATTGACATATCTGGATACAAGTCTACTCTAGAGCATTTAAACTGCAAAGGCATTTTCCACTCTGTTGCTTGACTTTGCATTCTTAAAGGTCTCTTCTGATAAACAGAAATTTAAATTTTTTCATTTTGTTTCATCTTTTTGTGTCCTTTTGAAGAAATTGGTCATCTAATCCTATTTACATGTCACATATAATAAGAAAATCCACATATAATTGATTTTCATGTATGACTAGTTGGAGACAAGATTAATTTTTCTATATTAAAAATCAAGTTTATTTGTTAAAGTTTTTAATCTTCTTCACATTTTACTGCAGGTATCCATGTATACATGTGGTTCCAATTCCAGACTTGCTATGCTATTTCACTGTTCTATATTAGTAACAGCATACTATCTTAATTTTAATAGCATTATAATAATTTTTATATACAGTAATGTAAGTCCTCTAACTTTGTTTTTCTACTTTGATTACTTTGAATATTCTCATTCCTTTTTATTTCCATGTAGATTTATAATTAAATTGTCAATTTCCACAAAAAACAAAACTAGGATTATTATTGGGGTTCATCAACAAGATCAATTTGTGGGAAACATGATATCATTACAGTATTGTATCTTTCTATATATGAACATGATAAATTCTTCTACTTATTTAGGTCTTGGATTTTTCAGGAAAAAATGTTTTTTAATTTTATCTTTTCAGGCCTCAAATGTATTTTTTTTATCATTTCATTTTATTTTTTCCCAATTTTTTAATTTAATTATTTTTCAAGTACAGTTTTCTGTCTCTTACTCCCATCCCATCCCACCCCCATATTCCCCCTCCCTCCCATTTCCACCCTTCTCAGTTGTTGTCCATGTATCCTTTATATATGTTCCTCTAAATCCCTCCCCTATTTCCCCTGAAATTCCCTCCCCTTTCCCCTCTGGTCACTGTCCCCCTGTTCTCTATTTCAGTGTCTTTGGTTATATTTTGCTTGCTTGTTTGTTTTGTTGTTTAGCTTCCTGTTAAAGGTGAGATCATATGATATTTGTCCTTCAACACCTGGCTTATTTCACTCAGCATAATGCTTTCCAGTTCCATCCATGCTGTTGCAAAAGGAGCTCCTTCTTTCTTTCTGCTGCATAGAATTCCATTGTGTATATGTACCATAGTTTTTGATCCATTCATTTACTGACAGGCACCTAGATTGCTTCCAACTCTTGGCTATTGTAAATGGAGCTGCTATGAACATTGGGGTGCATATGTTCTTTGGGATTGGTGTTTTAAGATTCTTAGGATACAATCCTAGCAGTGGAATTGCTGGGTCAAAAGGCAGGTCCAATTTTAGTTTTCTGAGAAAATTCCATGCTGTTCTCCACAATAGTGTACCAGTCTGCAATCCCACCAACAGTGGACCAGAGTCCCCTTTTCCCCACACCCTCTCCAACATTTGTTGTTTATTGCTTTGTTGATGATAGCCATTCTGACTGGTGTAAAGCGGTATCTCATTGTGGTTTTAATTTGCATCTCTCTGATAGCTAGCGATATTGAGCATCTCTTCATGTGTCTCTGGATCCTCTGTATGTCCTCCTTGCAGAAGTGTCTGTTCAAGTCCTTTCCCCATTTGTTAATTGGGTTAGTTGTCTTCTTAGAGTGAAGTCGTGTGAGTTCTTTCTATGTTTTGGAGATTAAACCTTTGTCTGAGGTATCATTGGCCAATATGTTTTCCCATATACTTGGTTGCCTTTTTATTTTAATGCTGTTTTCTTTAGCTGTGCAGAAGCTTTTTATTTTGATGAGATCCCATTTGTTTATTCTTTCCTTTATATTCCTTGCTCTAGGGGACATATCAGTAAAAATGTTGCTGCGTGAAATATCTGAGACTTTCCTGCCAATGTTCTCCTCTAGGACTTCAATGGTGTCACGGCTTATATTTAAGTCTTTTATCCACCTTGAATTTATTTTGGTGTATGGTGTAAGTTGGTGCTCGAGTTTCATTTTTTTTTTGCATGTAGCTGTCCAGTTCTCCCAACACCATTTGTTGAAGAGGCTATCTTAACCCCATTTTACGTTACTTCCCCCTTTGTCGAATATTAATTGACTGTAGAGAGTTGGGTTTATTTCTGGGTTCTCTATTCTGTTCCATTGGTCTATGTGCCTGTTTTTATGCCAGTACCAGGCTGTTTTGATTACAGTGGCCTTGTAATACAGTTTGATATCAGGTATTGTGATCCCTCCTACTTTGTTCTTCTTTCTTAACATTGCAGCTGCTATTCGGGGTCTTTTATGGTTCCATATAAATTTTTGAAGTGTTTGTTCTATGTCTGTGAAATATGCCATTGGTACTTTAATAGGTATTGCATTGAATCTGTAAATTGCTTTGGGTAGTATGGACATTTTGATGATGTTAATTCTTCCAATCCATGAACACGGTATACGTCTCCATTTGTTTGTGTCTTCCTTGATTTCTGTCTTCAGTGTTGTGTAATTTTCTGCATACAGGTCTTTAACCTCCTTGGTTAGATTTATTCCCAGATATTTTATTTTTCTTTTTGCTATATCGAATGGGATTTTTTTCTTGATTTCTGCTTCTGCTGATTCATTGTTAGTATACAGAAATGCCTTTGATTTCTGGATATTGACTTTGTATCCCGCTGTTTTGCCAAATTCATTTATTAGTTCCAGCAGTTTTTTGGTAGAGTCTATAGGATTTTCCATGTACACTATCATGTCATCTGCAAAGAGTGACAGTTTAGTTTCCTCCTTTCCGATTTGGATGCCTTTTATTTCTTTTTCTTGTCTGATCGCTGAGGCTAAAACTTCCCATACTATATTAAAAAGAAATGGTGAAAGTGGACAACCTTGTCTTGCTCCTGATCTTAGTGGAAAAGCTTTTAGTTTTTGCCCATTGAGTATGATGTTGGCTGTAGGTCTTTCATATATGGCCTTTATTATATTGAGGAATGCTCCCTCTATTCCCACATTGCTGAGTACCTTTATCATAAATGGGTGTTGTACCTTATCAAAAGCTTTTTCCGCATCTATTGATATGACCATGTGGTTTTTGTCTTTGTTTTGTTTATGTGATGTATTACATTTACTAATTTGTGGATATTGAACCATCCTTGCACCCCTGGGATGAATTCCACTTGGTCGTGGTGTATGATCTTTTTGATGTATTGTTGGATGCAATTTGCCAATATTTTGTTGAGGATTTTAGCATGTATGTTCATCAGCAATATTGGCCTGTAGTTTTCTTTCTTTGTTGTGTCTCTATCTGGCTTTGGAGTTAGGATGATGCTGGCTTCATAAAAAGAGTTGGGGAGTTTTCCCTCTGTTTGGATTTTTGGAATAGTCTGTGAAGAATAGGGGTTAGCTCTTCCTTAAAAGCTTTGTAGAATTCTCCTGTGAAACCATCTGGTCCAGGGCTTTTGTGTGATGGGAGTTTTTTGATTACTTCTTCAATTTCATCTGCTGTTATTGGCCTGTTCAGGTTTTCTACTTCTTTTTCATTGAGTTTTGGAAGATTATATTTTTCAGGAAATTTGTCCATTTCACCTAGGTTTTCAAATATCTTGGCATACAATTCTGCATAGTAATTTCTTACAATACCTTCTATTTCTGTGGTATCAGTTGTAATCTCTCCTCTTTCATTTCTGATTGTGTTTATTTGGGTCCTCTCTCTTCTTTTCTTGATGAGCCTACTTAAAGGCTTGTCTATTGTGTTTTTCTTTTCAAAAAACCAACTCCTAGATTCATTGATCCTTAGAATTGTGCTTTTCATCTCTATGTCATTTAATTCTGCCCTGATCTTGATTATTTCCTTCCTTGTACTTGCTCTGGGATGTCTTTTTTGTTGTTCTTTGAGTTCTTGCAGGCGTCGGGTTAGGATGTTTGTTTGAAATGTTTCTATCCTCTTTAGGTAGGCCTGTATTGCTATGAACTTCCCTCTCAGGACTGCCTTTACTGTGTCCCATAAGTTTTGGGTTGTTGTCAGTTCATTTTCATTTGTTTCCAGAAGCTTTTTAATTTCTTCCCTAATTTCAATCTTGACCCATTTGTTGTTTAATAGCAAACCATTCAGTCTCCATGCTTTTGGGTGTTTTGGGTTTTTTCCTTTGGGGTTGGTTTCTAATTTCAGTCCCTTGTGATCAGAGAAAATGCTTGGTATGATTTCAATTTTCTTGAATTTGTTGAGGCTCATTTTGTGTCTTATCATGTGGTCTATCTTTGAAAATGTTCCATGTGCATTTGAAAAGAATGTGTATTTAGCTTCTTTGGGATGAAGGGCTCTATATATATCAGTCAAGTCCATTTCATCTAGGGTGTTGTTTAGTGCAGCTATATCTTTGTTAATATTTTGTTTGGAAGATCTGTCCATTTTTGACAGTGGGGTGTTAAAATCCCCTACTATAATTGTGTTGCTGTCAATATCTTTCTTGAAGTCTTCTAGGATTTTTCTTATATATTTGGGTGCTCCTATGTTGGTTGCATATATATTTATGATGTTAATGTCTTCTTGGTGCATTCTCCCCTTGAGTATTATGAAGTGACCTTCTGGGTCTCTCTTTATGGCCCTTTTTTTGAACTCTGTTTTGTCTGATATTAGAATTGCTACTCTGGCTTTTTTTTCTTGACCATTTGCTTGGAAAATTTTTTTCCAGCCTTTCACTTTTAGTCTGTGATGGTCCTTTGTCCTGAGGTGGGTCTCCTGTAGGCAGCATATGTGTGGGTCATGCTTTCTTATCCATTCAGCTATTCTTTGTCTTTTGATTGGAGCATTTAATCCATTTATATTCAAGGTTATTATTGAAAGGTACTTATTCATTGCCATGTTTGTCCCGATGAGTCCTCCGTGGCAGACGTCCCTGTTGCTGGACACAGATGGAAGCCTCTGGGCCCCGACCGCTGCGGCAGCTGCAGCTCCAGGGCCGTTATGCACCAGCTGAGGGCTGCCGCTGGCCTGGCCGCCTCCGTCCTTACTCACGTCCCTGAGACCCCAATGACCTGTAGCTGTTTAGTTCGTCACTATCTCTGGCCTCTTATTTTCATAAATGCTGGGGAATTGTTGACTGTGGAATTGATTGTGCTGTTCTTCAGTAAATCTGCCAGGATTTTCTCCCAGGGGTACGAGAACTGGAGTTGCTCCGTCCCACTCCACCGCCATTTTCCTCTGCCTCAAATGTATTTTATAATATTTCTGGTACTAGTAAAATTGGTTTTGGGTATTTTAAAGGTCATTTTCCATTTGTAGTTGTATATAAATAAATACATTTTAATTTGTTTTCATACTACATCTTACTTTTATTTTTAAAAAATTTTTATTGGTGTTCAAATAAAGTTTTCTTCATTTTCCCATGACCACTTTTCCCTGCCCTACCCATGTCCACCTTCCACCCTCAATCCCAACCCCCCTTGGTTCCATCTATAGGTCCCTCATTCATGTTCATTTATGTCAATTTCCCTTCTTTCCCATATTATTTCCCTATCCCCTCCCCTCTGGTTACTGTCATCGGTTTCAATGTCTCTGGCTATATTTTGCTTGCAAGTGTTTTGTTCATTAGGTTCCACATATAGGTGAGATCATATGGTATTTGTCTTTCACCGCCTGACTTATTTCACTTAGCATAATACTTTCTAGTTCCATTCATGTTGTTGCAGAGGGTAGGAGCTCCTTCTTTCTTTCTGCTGCATAGAATTCCATTGTGTAAACGTACCACATTTTTGATCCACTCATTTGCCTAAGGGTACCTAGTAAACACAATTTTAAAAATACCAACTTTGTATCACGCAACTTTGCTCAATTAACTTATTAATACAAATTATAAATTTTTTGCATTTCTTACATATGCAATCATTTAAAATTTATTCTTAAAATAAAGAAAGCTTTATTTTTTTCTGTTTTATTCTATGCTTTTTATTTTTTCTTCTTGCCTAATAGTACTGGTTAGGATCTCCAGTAGAATGTTTAATAGAAGGGGTAATGATAAGCATTCGTGCAATGCTCCTGTTTTTAGGAGAATTGAGTTTAGTTATTTATTGTTCAATTTAATGTTTACTCTAGCCTTATTGTAGAATTTTTTTAGATTTTGTAAGTTCTCTTTAATTGCTATCTCTTTTTTTCACAGTAACATATTTGTGAGGGTTTATTTTAAAAGTAAGAATAGATATTTAGAAAAGCAAACTCATTCAGATTTCTCCTCTGGAAGGATTTGGGGAAGAGAGAGCACTTTATACACATACATGAATGTTTGTAAGATAATTTTATAAACAATATGTTGAAAGTTTTTACAAAATTGAAGATAAAGGTCACAGACTTTAACTTGTTTTGAGCATTGAAAATTGTTCACATTTGCTGCAATGTTTTTCTTTCTTTATTGTTGTTCAAGTACAGTTGTCTCCAATTTCTCCCACCACTCTCCCCTGCCCAATCCACCTCCACCTTCCACGCAAAATCCTTATCTGCTTTGGCTTTGTCCATGGGTCCTTTATACATGTTCCTTGATGACCCTTCCCATTCTTTCTCCTGTTATCCCCCTCCCCTCTGGTCACTGTCAGTTTGTTATGTATTTCAATGTCTATGGTTATATTTTGCTTGCTTGTTTGTTTTGTTGATTAGGTTCCTGTTAAAGGTGAGACCATGTGGCATTTGTCTTTCACTGCCTGGCTTATTTCACTCAGCATAATGCTTTCTAGATCCATCCATGTTGTCATGAATGGGAAGAGTTCCTTCTTTCTTCCTGCTGTGCAGTTTTTTGATCCACTCATTTACTGATGGGCCCTTAGGCTGCTTCCAGCGCTTGATTATTGTAAATTTCACTGGTATGAACATTGGGGTGCATAGGTTTCTTTTGAATTGGTGTTTCAGGATTCTTAGGGTGTAATCCCAGCAGTAGAAAGGCAGGGAAATCTCAGATATTCCACACAGCAATATTTTCATGAATATATCCCCTAGAGCAAGGGGCATAAAGGAAAGAATAAACAAATGAGACTTCATCAAGTTAAAAACCTTCAGCACATCTAAAGAAGATATTGGCAAAATGAAAAGGAAACAAACTGCATGGGAAAATATATTTGCCAATGGTACCTCGACAAGGATTTTATCTCCAAAATATATAAAAAACTCAAAAGTTTCAATGCCAGGGAGACAAACAATTCAATTTAAAAAGGGCAAAAGACCAGAACAATTATCCAAGGAGAACATACATAGGGCCCAGAGACATATGAAAAGATGCTCAGCATCACTAGCTATCAGAGAGATGCAAGTTAAAACCATAAGAGATACCACCTCACATGGGTCCAAATGGCCATCATACACAAATCAACAAACAAGTGCTGGTGAGGATGTGGAGAAAAAGGAACCCTAGTGCACTGTTGGTGGGAATGCAGACTGGTGCAGTCACTATGGAAAACAGTATGGAATTTCCTCAAAAAACTAAAAATGAAACTGCCTTTTAATAATTTTATAAGGAGTAAGGGTCTAAGTTTATCAATTTGATTATATTTCAATTGAGATTATCATAGTGTATTTTCTCCTTTTTATGTTAAAATAAGAACTTATGATTATTGGCTTTTTATTCAACAATTATTGATTTTTGAATTTTAAATGAATCATGCACACCTGGAACAAACCTCCTTGACTTTTGTGTATTATCTTTTTGCATATTAGCAAAATTCAATTTGCTAATATTTTGTTTAGAATTTTTGCATTAATGTATAAAAGAAAGATTCAAATATGAGGTCTATAGGAAATATATTTTAAGGACACAGATTATTTGAATATATAAAGATGTAAAGAGATTTACTATGCAAAGAATATCCAAACAAGAGCTGAAGTAGATATACTAATACAAGATACAATATACTTGAAGGCAAAAAAATGTTCCTAAGACAAAAAAATGTAATTTTATAATGATAAGAACAGTTTTTCTACAAAATATAACAATTATAAACATAAATTTACCTAACAAAATAAATCCAAAATTTAAGAAGTAGAAGGTGAAATAATTTAAGGGAGAAATAGACAATTCAGTAATAACAGTAAGGCACATGAATACCTCACTTTGCTAAATAGATAAAGTGGCTTAAAACAAGGAAATATGAGACATGAACAACACTAGATACAAAGTAGACCTACCAGACATGTATAAAACACAATTTAATAACCGCAGAATGAACATTCTTCTGAAATGAAGATGGAGTATTCTCTAGGATAAATGATGTTTTGAGACAAAAATAAGCCAAATAAATTTAAAATGATTTAAATCATATGATATACATTCTTTGAATGAAATAGAATATTGACTTCACAGAAATAAAAGGACTGTAAGAGAATATGATGCACAATTATATGCCAAAAATCAGTTAACTAGATAAAATAGACAAATGTCTAAAAGGGCAGAAACTACTGAGTTTCTGTGAGAAACAAACTCAAAAAGAAAATATGATAGAAAAAGACTAAGAGGATCAGATAATTAGTTCAGGGGCATTGGGAGTAAGCGGTGATGGGCACAGGCTTTTTGTTTGTTTGTTTTCTGGGTTTTTGAGAAGTTATAAAAATTTAATCTTAGATTATGGTGATGGCAACAAAACTCTGTGAATATACTGACATCCTGAACTGTACACTTTAAATAGTGAATTTTATGGTATGTGATTTGTATCTCAATAAAGAATATTTAATAAGAAACCAGTGCAAAAGTAAAAAGTTGGAGCGAAATAAGAAATTTAGTTACAGTATATATATTTATTCATGTCCTTTATGTTCTCATACTAATGTAAACACTGTTATTTTCAATGTTTAGAATAATCTGTAGACAAAGTCTGAACAACTTACATTCTATGATTGAAAATTATGTAAATGCTCAACATTTGCAGTAAAAAAGTACAGGTATACACAACAGATATGAGGTGATGGAAAGGAGTAAGAGAACTCAATTGGAAATATAACTGCTAATGTCCTTATCTTACAAAGTGCAAATTGAAAGACCTTGTTTATATTTGATGGAAGAAGACATTAGGGTATATTACTTATAAAAACAATAAATATAGGTACTAAAATAGAGATGTAATTTTATTTTCATGGTATTTCCTCGGCAGGGTATAAGTAAGCTTATTTCTAATCTAATATATCAGGAAGTCAAAAGATTGATGAGTCAAGATTCAGCAGTATAAGCATATTACTTACAGACAGACATAGAAGTGATGACCAGAAGAGGGAGTTAAAATATTAGGAATGGTTCCCTTGGGGGAAGGGTAGAGCCTAGGATTGTTTTCATAATAAGTCTCCTCTGTTATTTGATTAAAACATACTATTTGGTTCAACAACATATTTTCAGTATATAAGTTTGAAAATTTCTCTTAAAAGAGAAGCCAACAGTGGTTATTGAAAATTTATTATTATGTTTTCTGTGGAAGTATGGTTCTTGCAGTGTCTAAGGAAAAGAACTTCCTGAGACCTGCATGGGAGGATGGGGCTCTGTGGTATGGTTTATGGATGATGTAAAATTAAGGGGGTTCCCATCCTGGCCTTCAAATGTCCCATCTCCATTTTCCCTGTCACCATGGAAAATGTCCAGTCTTGTCTTCAGCAGGGCCAGGATGAAGACCACTGTCCAGAGTCTATGCTTCAGATTAAAATACAGTCCAGCATCCAGTTAGCTTAGGGTGTGTTTCCAGCTGTATTCCATTGCTGTGCTTTGGTATTCAGGCTCCCTCCTGGAGGCCATGAGCCATGTTGCTGCTAGGGCCATATGACCATGTAAAGAATAGGTACATGATCTGTGCAAGTACAGGTTGAGAGAAAGACAGAGACAGAGAAACTTCTTTGTTTGCCAGGAGTTATATTAGCTTGGGTGTGGACCAGGTGCTTACTCAAAATGGCCAATCTACTTCCTAAACTTTTGTGGGTTTTGGATAGGGTCCACCACCCAGGTGGACTGGCAGGCTTCTATTGTCCAGCACCACTCCCTGTGCACCCCAAAAATCAGGTACCAGAGGGAAGAAAGGACGGGTGTTAATCCCCTTGGTAGAGCATGATGCTGTAATCCCCTGCGGGGTGAAGCTGTAGTTTCCTGGTGAAGCAAACAGGCTCATGCTTCCCATGTTATTAAGCCTAATAACAATGCCTGATTCCTTTTGTTCCCCGTCTTAATATCTAGCTAAACACCAACAGTAAAAATTACAAATAAAATCAAGTACTGAAAATACTCTCCCTAAAGAGGTTCCACAAAGTATGTATTGTAGTACTATCTCCATGGATGGTAATAAATGTATTTCATGTTTTTCCTACAGAGATAGGAAAATGTGAGTCTTTAGAAGGGAATGACAATTCTTCTAAGACTGACAAAAAGGACCTTGATTGACACCCCTTAAACTCTGGACAAAGTGAGTATCAGTATCCACAGCTGCTCAGAGGCTTGAATTTATTCCTGAAAACCAGGAGACAATTGATGGGACAGAAAGGCAGTTAATTTGAAAAGAATAAAAGAAACTGACTCTTTGCAATGGCTATGGTTGACCTGTGAAATTCTCCTCCATCCCAGGTTACTAAGGAGAGTCATTTGCGGCTGACTTAAAACTGAATACTGAATGTTCATAGTCATGCAAACTAAGGAAACAGCAGGAAGGAAAGTAACCCTTTAAAGGAAATGCGCCACCACATAAGCTCCCTCTTTAAAGATTGCTAGTAGAAAGTTATACTAATGGTTTTAATATTGGGTAGAGAAACCTTTAAATTTTATTCCCGAAACTAATAGATTGTAAGTGCTCTGTTACCCCTCCCTAAGATTTAGCCATAATGTGTAGAAAGACACCAAAATACACAGAGAAACTAAATATTTTCCATTCACTAACAACTGTGCCTGGTAAATACAGGAAATACTAACACATGGGAAGGTTATGTGCGCCTTATTAGACTGTATGTTAAGGTAGCTCCTGTGGACCTGTGTCCTTTTACAGGCTCTTAGGTCTTCAAGAATTTACAGCAATGAACACTGAAGACCCTCAAGCTAGATGTGGGAAGGCTGTGGTGCCCTCTGAATATGGAGTGTTGGGGGCACAGGCTCTTTGGTGCTGAAACAGGTCAGTGACTGACTGATCAGGATGTGATCTCTACACTAAAAACCTAGGTGCTCTGAGTGAGAGGGGATTTATTGTCAGGTTCCATAGATACTGTGCCCAGCAGAGAAAAAAATTGTCCTGAACCACATATTCTCACATTTCTTACAGTAAATTTAACTCCACTATAAACTTACAGGACTACTCTCATAGAAGTGTTTTGCAATTGACTGAAATTTGTTATGTGGCGCATGACTATATGTAACAGTATCATTTCACTCATAATTATAAGAGGTCTGTCCAGAAAAAGCCCAGCCATTATTAATACTAAAATGGTTTGCATGACACTGATATAACCCAGCAGCCAAGGGGAGTGGACTGGAATGCACATGTGTGAACAATGACAACTTCATTGTACTAGTCAGTGGGGGCAGTACATGCCATTGAGTGAGCATGTGTACTGTGTGGCTGTTGCATTCAAAATGACTGAGCAAGTAGAGCAGTGAATCTGCATCCAATTTTGCATTAAGCTTGACCGTTCTTCTGCAGAAACTATTGGGATGATTCAAGGGGCTACAGCTTTGGGAAGCTGGTGATTGTCAGCTTCATAATAAGAGGAAGAGATTTCAGACCATCAATGAGATCCAGGAAAATACTAGGAGGCAGCTGATGGAGAATGGAAGAACTGTGTGAGGTCCCAAGGTCCCTACTTTGAAGGGTGACTGAGGCATCATTGTCCTATGTGCAATGATTCTTGTATATTGTATCTTCTTCAATTAATGTTTATTTTTCACATTACATGGCTGGATACCTTCTGGGAAGACCACAGTGTATGCCCAGGATAACATGTGAAACACATATTAGCTTTGAAAACATGTGCTAACATAAAAATGTATATATGAATGTTTATAACAGAATTATTCATATTAGCAAAAAGGTGAAAATGACCCAACTATCTAGTAATTGATGAATGGATAAATATAATGTGATGTATCCACACAATGGATACATAAAATTCAGCCATAAAATCAAATAAATGACCAATGCTATAACATGGATGAAGCTCTAAAATATTATGGAAAGGGGAAGAAACCAGTCAAAAAAGACTACCTATTATATGATTTTTTTAATATGAAATGTACAGAATAGGCAAATCCATAGAGACAGAACACAGATTAGTACTTACTTGCCAGGAGCTGGGAGCAGAGGGTATGGGGGGTGCCTATAATTGGTATGAGGTTTCTTTATGAGTGAGGAAAATATTCTAAATTTAGGTACTGACAAGGTTACACATCTGTAAATGTACTAAAAACCATTAAATAGTACACCGAAATGGTGAGCTTTGTGTTATATAAATTACATTGCAATAAAGACATTAGAAAATAATAAAAGTGAATATTCAATGCATTTTTTCAACATATAGATAAGTAGGAATTAGTAAAAGTAAGGATGGAGCTAGTATTTTAAGGCTAATATCTGAACAAATTAATAATGTAGTTTCAACCAGACCAAACTCTCAGGGCTAAGATAATTTCATGAATTATTAGTGTGTTACCAAATTATACTAAGAAAGAATGTGTTTATGTGCAGGATATATTCACTCGCAAATAAATGATATAAAGTAGGAATAGCTGTTAGAAAAACAAATTGCCGCATTATTCTTTTATAAATACATACCTTCACATACATGCAAACACATTCTACTCTGCAATTAGAATTCAACAGATTTTACAATATATCCATTATACCATTCAGGGGATAATTGAGGGATGTAACACATACCATATGATTACTCAGAGTCATCCAAAACATTAATTATAGCTTTAGTAATAGTTTTTGACATACCAACCTCAAATAAACAGTTATTACAAAAATAATGTAGAAATATACAAGGGGGACCCCATAAAACTGGAATTTATTTATTAAAAAATTGTGTATTTGCTATGGCTGGTGTGGCTGGTATGATTGAGTGATGGCCTGCAAATCAAAGGGTCACTGGTTTGATTCCCAGTCAGGGCACATGCCTGGGTTGCGAGCCAGGTCCCCAGCTGGGGATGTGTGAGGGGCAACCACACATTAATATTTCTTTCTCTCTTTCTCCCTTCCCTTCCCCCTCTCTAAAAATAAATAAGTAAAATGTTTTAAAAAGTTGTGCATTTATTCCTACATGTTAAACTTTGGTCACCTTCAAAGTATTCTCCATTTGATGTACTATACCTATTGAGACTTTTTCCCACTGCTCAAAACAGTTTTTGATCTTGTGGATTTTGATGCTGTTTTTTGCTTCTGCTGTTTTTTGTTTCACCTCTTCCACATTGGCAAAACATTTCAATTTGAGGACTTTTTCATCTGGAAAAAGAAAAGAAAGTCACCTGGGGAAAGATTGTGTGAAGAGGGAAGTTGGAGCTTGGGGGTCATGCTGTTTGTGGTCAAAAACTGCTGAACACTCAGCGTGGCATGGGCAGGTGCGCTCATAAATCATCCATGAGATGGGCAAACACATTGAGTCTTCAAAAAAATTCACTGAAGCTGAGTTCAGCCTCTTACAACACCACCAGCTGGTGCACTGATACAGATGGGTTCCTAGAACACTCACTCAGCCAGGAAAGCCTGTACTATCAGGGGCCTGCCCTCCAGGAGATAATTCTGTCTTTTTTGGGGGTCCCCCTTCCTTGAACTCAGATCAAGAATACTGTTAAATAAATGACTAAGTGGATCAGATAATCACCGAGGTGGAATTATGAGAAACATTAAGAACATATTGGAAACTGATTCACAATAAAATGTCATTCGAGAAAAAAAACCTCATGTGGTAAACAAGTAAAATGTGTTATATACTGTTACTACTTTTAATTCAGTGCCTCAGCTCTGAAACCTTCATTTTATTATCAAATTATAGCTCAACATCTAAAGCTCTCTTTACAAAAATGCCAATTTCTGTTATTTGTAGACTATTGATATTCTTCATTGCATTCTGCCCTAGTCATATGTCCATATCTAATCCTGCACTTTCTGTATTCCAGCCCAGGAATAAACCATTTCAACAAGGAGCCATAGCCCTTTTTTATTGGCAACAGTATTTTGAAACAGTTCTGGGGACTAAGTGTGCACATCGTTACTGGTGTCATTGCATTTAGGGCTTCAGTGGAGCAAGCTAGGCAATATATTAATAACAACAATAAAGAAAATCATAAGTTCTTAAGGATATGCTCAATTAAAATTAAACATTAAATTAAATTTTCTTAAATTGTTTTGGCTTAATGTATGTCTTTTCTCTTTGGTTCTTAAGAAAGGTTAGCAAATAAACTTTATTTTATTTGATTTTTCCTACAATATACATAAAAGCTTCAAAATTACAACGTCAATATTGCTGCTGAGAGTATAATTACTAAGTGGATTTTTAATTTTCTCTGCCTTTTTTCTTTTTTTAAAGATTTTATTTATTTATTCCTAGAGAGGGGAAGGGAGGGAGAAAGAGAGGGAGAGAAACATCAATGTGTGGTTGCCTCTCACATGGCCTCCACTGGAAACCAGGCACACCACCCAGGCATGTGCCCTGTGTCATTGGGAATCAAACCAGTGACCCTTTGGTTCTCAGGCTGGCACACAATCCACTGAGCCACACCAGCCAGGACTTTTTTCTTTGTCTCTAAAATATATTCTATTAAAGACATACAGTCTGAACTCTATGTTCAAAAGTCACTTAAAGTTATTTTTATGTGTGGTTATTCTACCAATTTTACATGCAGGTAGGTTTGCTTATTTTAGCTTATATTCAATTTTAGATTTCATTGTTTCCCTTTATATTTTTTAAAATCCTCATCTGAGGACATTTATTATTTTTTCATTGCTTTTAGAGGAAGAGAAAGGGAGAGGGAAAGAGAGAGGAACATTAATGTGAGAAACATCAGTTGGTTGTCTCCATACATGCCCCAACTAGGAATTGAACCTGAAACCCGGGTATGTTTCCTGACCAGGGATCAAACCTGCAACCTTTTAGTTTATGGGACGGTGCTCCAACCAGCTAAGCCACACAGGCGAGGACTGTTCATCTTTTCATTTAATTATATTTTTGAATATATAACATATGTATATGGTTCAAAAATTAAAAATACATGACTGTGTATTTATAGTCTTCCATATATATTGCATAAACTCCATTCCTCTATCTGAAGTGTAAGAAGAATCATCTATGGGTGGCTAAAAGAGATTCAGGTATGATTTCTAAGCATACTGAATCACCATAGTCAGATAAATAGGAAGCATCAATGAATAAATTAATGTAGAAAGAAGGGAAGAATCATATATTTCAAAATAGGCTGGATGAAATCAGGAGATCAGCAAAATTAAGGGGGATCGAGTAGATAAACATGATACACTTTTCACTGTACAAAGTCTAATTGACATTGTAAAGATTAAAATGGATTTTATGTTCTGTACTAGCTGTTCTAAATGATTTACTTCTTAATGTTTCATAGTAGAAATGTATAAGCAAATACACATGGGATGTCATGATAGTAAAGAAAAGGCTATTCATGTTCTGTCTGTTGCTTTTGAGTATAAATAGGTCTGGGCCCACAAATGTTGTTTGTTGCTAGAGAAATCTGAGATTCATGTGAAAATTATTCTGTATGAGGCAAAGGAGGGACTATATTTAAACGAATAGTAATTTTCTCTATAATAAGCAGTGGATGTGAATATTAACAAATATTGACAATATGAAATAAGAAAAAATGAAAATGTTTTGTGATGTTGAAATATGTGATGATCTAAAGTACAAGACAATGACAACACAGAGGTGAGAGAGGCAAAAAGGACCTTAAATTGTTGAAAAGTGGTAAAAATACTAATATAATTATACTCCAATAACTCAAAGACATTTTGTTATTTTTAGGGTAAATACCAAAACAATAGTAAAAGAATGTGTAAATACAAAGCTAATAAAAATCTTGACACAAAAGTGGACAGAGAAAGATCTTTAAAAAGAGAAACAGTTAAGGTAATGCAAATAGAACATAAAGACTAAGATGATGGTTAAATGTAATTATTCTAGTAAGTACATTAAAAATTGAATAAAGAGCATGGTGACAAGTGGGTACTGGGAATATCAGAAGGGACACTTTGTAAATTATATGATTGTTTAGCAACTGCACTGTACACCTGAAGCTAATATGGAATAATATTGAATGTAAACTGTAATTGAAAAAAAATTAAAAATTGAGTCAATATTCCAATTATCAAAGAAAAATTGTCAGAGTGAATTTTCAAAAGGAAAAAAACCCTCAGTACTACTTGTAAGAGACACTCTTTAAATATAAATACACAGTAAGAGGGTGCAACATGATATACCGTGCAAGCATTAACTAAAAGAAAGATGAGGTTTTATTTTATGAATATCAGACAAACTAGATGTTAAAGTCAGAAACATTTTTAAAATTTTTCAATGACAGTCAGCATTCAGTATTATTTTATATATGTATCAGGTGTATAGCATAGAGATTAAACATTTATATAATTTACAAAAAAAACCCCAAACCATTTATATAATTTACAAAGTGATCCCCCCCAATATTTCCAGTACCTGCATGGTACTACACATATTTAACACAATAGTATATTTTATAATAATAAAAAGGCCAACCTACCAGGAAGGTATAAAAATTATATTTTTATTTACCTAATAGCATATTATCAAAATATGTAATTTATGAATGGGGAGAAATAAAATCAGAGATAAACAAGTTTTTGATCACAATAGGAGACTTTAACACATACCTCTCTAATTGATAGAAAAAATATACAAAGGCAATATAAATGTTGAGGAATGACATTTTAACAAATTTAACTTAATTGTTATATATATATTGAAAGTGGAGAAAAACAATAAAAGAGTACACATTATATTCCATTTACATGACCATAGTCAGGCCATAAAGCATGTGCCAACACCTTTAAAAGACTGAAATCATAAATAGTGTATGTTCTTTGTCCTCTGGGAATTAAACTACAAATGAATAACAAGTGATAACTATAAAATCTTCATATCTGGGGCGATGGCTGCACGGGGGCTCAGGGCCAGGCAGCTATGCCACCTTTTGCCCAGAGGGGAGGCAGAGGGTGTAGTGAAGGGGTGCAGGGGATTACTGGAATGACCCTGAATCTGAGGAACTAGACCCTGAGGAGCTGCTGCTGGAGCTCAAGCCAGAGCCCAAGCAGGGGGAGCCCGAGCCCGAGCCTGAAGAGGAGCCGTCCTGGCCCTGTGCCCCAGTGGGAACTTTGGGCCCTGGGCCTGGCTGAGGAGTCCCTGGCAGCCAGGAAGTGGAGGAGGAGTCCGGACTGGTCCAGGGTGACCTGGGGGATGGTGCCATTGAAGACCTGGAGCTGGAAGTGATCAAAACTCAACTCAGGGAAATGGAGGAAGAAGCGGAGAAGCTAAAGGAGCTACGGAACAAGGTAGAGAAGCAGAATATGAGTTCACCTCCAGGCAATGCTGGCCCAGTGATCATCTCTATTGAGAAGCTGGAGGCTGATGCCCCTTGCATCTATGTTGGCAATATGGACTATGGTGCAACAGCAGAGCAGCTGGAAGCACACTTTCATGCCTGTGGTTCAGTTAACCATGTTACCATACTCTGTGACAAATTTAGTGGCCATCCCAAAAGGTTTGCACATATAGTTCTTAGACAGAGTCAGTGAGGACTTCTCTGGCCTTAGATGAGTCCTTGTTCAGAGGCAGACAAATCAAGGTGACCCCAAAACGAACCAACAGACCAGGCATCAGCACAACAGACTAAGGTTTCTGTTTCCCACGAGCCCGATACTGTGCCTGTACCACTAACTACAGCAGTTCTCCATCTTGATCTACAGTGATTTTAACAGTAAGCCCTGGGTTGCGTCCACAGGGGCTGGGCTAGAGAGACTTCATGGTATTCGCTTTACTAAAAAAAAATGTGTATAAAGAGGAGATAGAGGGGAAAAAGGAAAGAAGGAAGAAATAATTACCAAAACAAACAAACAAACCCAGAAGATGACCTTGATGAAAAAAATATTTTAAAAAAAAGATATACTGTGGAAGGGGTGAGAATATCGTAACTAACTGCTGAGGAGGGACCTGCTTTGGGGAGTAGGGAAAGATCCAGGGAGTGGGTCAGGGGGCTGTTCATTCACTCTGGGCATTTGCCATGGACTCAACTGTGCAAGCTGCTCCTAGTTTCACTGTCTCACTTTACCCCCTTGGGGGCTGCTCAAGGATAGGTGGGCATGGATGGTATGAGGGTTTTTGTTTTTTGTACCCAGGGCTCTGGAAGAACACAAGCTGTTCTGCTTGTTATTTTCCCTCCATCTTCTCCATCACTTTCACAGTGACCTCTTGCCTGCTTCTGTCCTGCCAGGTCAACCACCCAGCCCACCCCTCTTTTCTGGCTCCTTTTCTGTTCCTCCTGGTTGCCTGGTGATCTGTTTTGTTTCTTTCTGTGTCTTTTTCTGTTTTGAATGTCTTTCTTTGCAGGTTTTGGTAGCCAGAAGATCTCCATTCTGCTACCAGTGGCTCCAGTGTAAATTCCCCTACCCCCTGGGGGAATGTACTACCTTGTTTTGGCAGGTTTGGGGACATTTTCTTGTCTTTCAGTTTTTTTCTTTGCAATTTCCTCCCTTTCGTGTGGAAGGAATTGGAGGAAGTGGGCACCGGGAGGTGGGAGGTGGATTTTGTTTATATTTTCAGGTCACTTTCAGCAGATGGGAACTTTTAAAAATACGTGTCATGAATAAAGTTTTTTAAAATAAAAATTGTTTGGCCTTTAAAAAAGCCTCATGTCTGTAAATTAGGAAATAAATTTTATTTCTAGATAACTCATAGCCAAAATAATAAATTTTGATGGATATTAGAATATATATTTTAAAATGTTAATAAAATAAAAACATAAAAAAAGGTGGGCTACACAGCTAAAATCCATGTTTAGATGGTCAGGTATGGACAGACTTAAATAAGAATAGGAGAAAGGTTAAAAATCAATGATCTTTTTCCATCTTCAGAAGGTAGAAAAATAATAGAAAACCCCAAAGTAGGAGGAAAGAAATACAAGAAGAGAAGAAGAGAATGTTATAGATATATTAATTTTATTACTGTTATAGATATATTACTGTTATAGACATATTGATTTTTATTAATTTTTATTACTACAGACGTATTAATTTTTTATTACTGTCCGGTTACAGTTGTCCCACATTTTCCCCATTGTTCTCTCCTACTCTGTCCCCCTCTTTGCCCATGCCCATGAGTACTCTATTCATGTTCCTTGGCTAGCCCCTTCCCTTTCTTTCCCATGTTATCCCCCTCCCCCCTTTCCTCTGGTCACTGTCAGTTTGTTCTTTATATGATGTCACCTATAAGTGGAACTTAATCAACAAAACAAATGAAAAAAATAGAACCAGAGACTTGCATTAAAATTTCTTAAACAAAACTATGAATAGCTACAAGTCAGTGTATTTTGATATGTGAATGAATTTCTTCAATAGTACAAAACACAAAAATGAATCAATACAAATGTGAATAGTCCTATACCAATTAAGGAACTCAGTCTGCAATTCCAGAATCATATGGTTTAACCAGTAATTTGTTCTAACATTCTATAAAGACATAACACCAGTCATATGCAAAACTTTCTAGAGAATAGAAAATCATAGGAAAAATCCCAATATATTTTGTGATGTCTGAATAACACTGATACCAAAACCTCACAAGGCCATTAGAAAAATAGAAAATTACAGAGCAAGCTCTCAAACATAAATGAAAAATTCTTAAACAAAATAGTAGCAATATAAACCCTAGGGGATATGAAAAGGATAACTAAGTACAATCAATTTCACTTTATTGCAGAAACATAAAATTGTTCAACATTTTAAAAATCAATCAGTTTAATTCACTATCATAACTGAATAATAGAGAAAGTAATATGATTATCTCAATAGATATGTAAAAAGTATTTGATAAAATTTATGATACAATTCTTAAAAAACTAGAGATATTGGAGAACTTCTTAATCTAATGAAAACTATAAGAATAAAATAGCTAACATAAAAATAAATGCTGAATGATTGCAAACTCTCCTTAGGCTCAGAAACAATAGAAAAATAGCTTTTATTATCACTTACATTCAAATTATGCTGGAGCAGTTCTGGTTCCAGGGGAGATGGAGTAAATATACTCTTTTTTCTCTCACTGAACACACCTATAAAACATGGACAGAATGCATACCATAGCTATCTGAGAAATTTGAAGTTAATAGCAGGAAAATTGAGGAAGATTGTCAGAATTTGAAGTACCACCAAATTGGTAGTGAGTTTACTATTGTTTTCCTTCAATCTAAACTCACCACAAAAACACATCTACGTGTAAACACTGTAGCACAGGTGGAGATAGCTCCAGAGAAGCCCTCTAGCTTTAGATTAAGGGTCAGGAAAGGGAATATCTAATGCTCAGCAAAAATCACACATTTTCTCCCTCTACTCTTTTGTGCACCAGCAGTCAGGAAATCTTGTGGTGGCAAAGCCAATAACCAATAATAAGAGACTGCAGGGGCCAAATTTTGAGGAGGGGTAACCTTCCTTTTCATTTAATGGAGCTGTGGTTCCAACAGGGTGGGTCTCTGTTGTTTCATTTGAACCTAGAAAATACTAGGAAAATCATTGGAAAGTGACCCCATAAAATTTATGAAATTATCCTCAAGCCATACGTTTGAGAACCAATTCAAATTAGCATACCAAAATCACTGGAGAGCTGACCCAACTTTACACTATCAACTAGGCCACAGACTGTAAACCAAGGACATATATTTTAATAGAAGGCATATTTGAAGAGTGCTACACAGGCTGTGAAAAGTGAACCGACAAGGAAACCATAGGCCATAATCTGGAACTTGCAGCGTGAACCTAACCAGGACTGAAAAAACAATAAATGTTTTCCATAGATTTTAAATAGGGCATATAGTTTCATAATTTAATGACCAAATGTTCAGGGGAAAATTCTAAATTATTTGTCATATAAATAACCATGAAGATTTAAATCCCACGGGAAAAGCCAATTAACAGGTATCAAAGGCCAAGAAGATACTGCTATTGGAATTATCTGATAATGACTCTAAAGTAGCTATTATTATAAAGAAAATACGTGCATTCATAACAGTATCAAAATACTTAGGAATACTTTTTAAGATTTTCATTTATTTTTAGAGAGGGGGAGACAGGGAGAAAGACAAAAACATCAGTGTGTGGTTGCCTCTTTCCCCTACTGGGGAACTGGCCTGTAGCCCAGGTATGTGCCCTGAGACTGGGAATGGAACCAGCAACCTTTTGGTTTGCAGGACAGCAATCAATTCACTGAGCCATACCAGCCAGAGGTGCTTAGGAATAAATTTAACTAAGGGGATACATCTGTACACTGAAAACTACAAGACTCTTGATGAAGGAAACTGAAAAAGATATAAACAAATGGAAAGATATTCTGTGTTCATGGATCACCAGAATCAATATTTTTTAAATGCCCATACTGCCCAGATACTGCATCTATATATTTAATGTAACACCTATCAAAATTTCAATGTTAGGTTTCACATAAAAAGAAAAAAATATTAACATTTGTATGGAATTACAAAAGACTCCAAATAACCCAAACAATTCTGAGAAGGAAGAAACCTGGAGGCATCATGCTTCCTGACTTCAAACTGTAGTATAAGGTGATAGTAGTCAAAATAGTATGAAACTGCCATAAAAACAGACATAAAGATGAATGGAATAGAATTAAGAACCCAGAAATAAACCTCTGCATATATGGTTAACTAGTAATTGACAAAGGAGCCAAGAATATTCATTTGGGAAAGGATAGTCTTTTCAATAAATGATGCTGAGAAAACTGTATAGTCACATTCAAAAGAATGCAACCTTGACCTTTATCTTACATCATACTCAAAAATTAACTCAGAATTCACTAAATACTGGAACTTAATATCTGAAACTGTTAAACTCCTAGACAAAAACATGGAAAAAGCTCCTTGATATGGATTTTGACACGGATTGCTTGGATATAACACCAAAATGCAAGCAACAAAGGCAAAAATCATTAAGTGGGACAGCGTTAAACTAAAAAGCTGCTGCACAGCAAAAGAAACAATCAACAAAATGAAAAAGCATCCTACAAAATGGGGGAAAATACTTGCAAACCATATATCTGATAAGAGGCTAATATCCAAAATATATAAAAAGTCATACAGATCAATAATAATGAAACAAACAATCCAATTAAAAATGGGCACAGGAAATGAATAGACATGTTTCCAAAAAAAATATACAAATGGCCAACAGGTATGTAAAGATAACCGACATCACTAATCATGAAGGAAATACAAATCAAAACAAAAATGTGATATCACCTCATACCTGTTAGAGTGGCTATTGTGAAAAAGAGAAGGGATCACAAGTGTTGGTGAGGGTGTGGAGAAAAGGGAATTCTTGTGCATTGGTGTTGGTGGTAATGTAAATTGTTGTAGTCACTATGGACAACAATATGGAATTTCCTATAAAAATAAAAAATTGAAGTAGCATGTGATCCATCAATCCTACTTCTGGATATAAACCCAAAGTAAATGAAAACAGAATATTGAAGAGATATCTGCACTTCTGTGGTTATTGTAGCATATTCACTATAAGCAAGATATGGAAACAACCTAAGTGTATGATAACAGATGAATGGATAAAGAACACATTATATATACATGAACTTTGATATATGTATACATATAAGTATATAGAATGTTCTACATATTATAACATATAGTATATATTATATTATATATGCTGTATATAATATTTTATGACACAGGAGGAAATCATTTTATTTGTGACAACATAGCTGGACCTTAAAAGCATTATGCTAAGTGAAATAAGTCAGATAGAGCCCTGGCTGGTGTGGCTCAGTGGACTGAGTACTGACCTTCAAACCAAAGGGTTGCTGGTTTGATTCCGAGTTGGGGCACATGCCTAGATTGCAGGCCAGATCCCCAGTGGGGTGTGTGTGAGAGGCAGCAACACATTGGTGTTCTTCTCTCTCTCTTTCTCCCTTTCTTCCCCTCTCTCTAAAGATAAATAAATAAAATCTTTTTAAAAAGTAAGTCAGAGAAAGACAAATACTGTATGATCTCACCTTTGTGTAGAATCTAAGAAAGCCTAACTCATAGAAACAGAGGTAGAATGGTAATTACCAGGAGCTGAGAGGTGGGGGAAATGGGGAGATGTTGGTTAAAAAATATAAACTTCCAGTTAGAAGATAAGTTCTTCTGATCTAAAGCACAAGATTGTGACTATAGTTAACAGTACTGTATTACATACTTGAATGTTAAAAGAATTGATTTTAAATGTTCTCACCACAAAAAAGAAATGGTAATTATGTGATGTGATAAAGGTATTAGCTCATGCTACATTGGTAATCATATTGTAATACATACGTGTATCAATCAACACATTGTACACCTTAAACTTACACAATGTTCCATATCAATTATGTATCAATAAAACTGAAACATAATCAAAGTGAAAACAAAAAATAAAGTAGGTATTACAAAAAAAACCTTGAACAATAAATTTTGAGCAGCCTTACAGTAATGTTACATTAGGAAGTCTTAACAAAGAAACAGAAGGTATGTAGAAAAAATTACAAAACTAAAAGTTGCATTAATTAAAATTTGAAAAAAAACTCACTGGATAGTCAACAACAGAATGGAGGTGACAGAAAAAGAGTCAGTGAACAAAAAAATAGATCTACAGATGTGACCAAGTATGAAAAACAGGGAGCATATTTTTTTAATTAAAGTGAGCAAATTCTCGGGTACTTGTGGAACAATAATAAAAGGGCTAGCCCTGGCTGGTGGAAAAGCAGCCAAACATTTGGCTCAGTGGAGTGAGCACCAGCCTGTGAACCAAAGAGTTGCTGGTTCAATTCCCAGTCAGGGCACATGCCTGTGTTACAGGCCAGATTCACCCTGTAGGGGGTGTGTGAGAGGCAAGCACACATTGATGTTTCTCTCCCTCTTTCTCCATTCTCCTCTGTCTGAAAATAAATAAATAAAATATTTAAAAAATATTTTTTAAATATTTTTAAATATTCTAGAATTGATGTCATGAGAGTCTCAGAAGTAGAGGAAAAAGCATGTAATACTGAAAAATATTTGAAAAATGATAGTTGAAAATTCTCAAGTTTGAAGAAATATATGAACCTATGCAATCAAGAAGCTTATAAAATTTCAAATAAGATAAACCAAAGAAATCTATCTCCGGGCACATCATATTCAAATTGTTGAAAACCAAAGACAAAGAAAAAATCTTGAACACATACAAAGAATAAAAGAGACCCAGAATAGCCTCAGCAATGTTGAGAAAGAAGAACAAAGTTAGAGAGATCATAATACCTGATATAAAACTATACTACAAGACCACTGTAATCAAAACAGTCTGGTACTGGCATAAGAAGAGACATATAAATCAATGGAACAGAATAGAGAGCCCAGAAATAATCCCATGTCTTTATGGTCCATTAATATTTGACAAAGGGGGCAACAGCATACAATGGAGTAAAGACACTTTCTTCAATAAATGGTGTTGGGAGAACTGGAGTGGTACATGCAAAAAGCATGAAACTGGTAGATCACCAAATTACACCATATACTGGAATAAACTCAAAATTGATAAAATACTTAAATATGAGTCATGATACCATAAAATTCTAGAGGAATACACAGGCAGTAAAATTTCAGATATCTTGTGTAGCAATATTTTTGCTGATATATCTCCAAGGGCAAGGGAAATAAAGGAAAAATAAACAAATGGGACTACATCAAATTAAAAATGTTCTGCACAGCTAAAGAAACCAACATCAAAATGAAAAAGGAACTGGACGTATGGGAGAACATATTTTCCAACAATACATGGGGCAAGGGTTTGTTCTCCAAAATATGTAAAGAACTTACATGATTCAACACCAGGAAGACAAATAACCCAATTAAAAATGGACACTAGACCTCAATAGACACTTCTCCGAGGAGGACACACAGAGGGCCCAGAGACATATGAAAGGATGTTGAGCATCACTAGCCATCAGAGAGATGCAAATTAAAACCACAAGGAGATATAACATTATACCTGCCAAATGACTATAATTAATAAATCAACAAACAACAAGTGCTGGCAAGGATGTGGAAGAAAGGGAACCCTAGTGCACTGTTGATGGGAATGCAGACTGGTGCAGCCACTGTGGAAAACAGTATGGATACTAAAAATGGAATTTTTTCCTCAGAAAACTAAAAATAGAATTGTCTTTTGACCCAGGGATTCCACTGCTGGAAATACACTCAAAGAAGCCTGAAACACCAATTCAAAAGAATTTATGCACCCACCTGTTCAGAGCAGTGCTATTTACAATAGTCAAGATTTGGAAACAGCCTAAGTGCTCATAAGTAGATGAATGGATAAAAATACTGTGATGCATTTACACAATGGAATACTATGCAACAGAAAAAAGGAATTCCTATTTTTTGCAACAATGTGAATGGAAATGGAGACAATTATGCCAAGTGAAATAAGCCAGCTGGTAAAAGACAAATACTGTATGATCTCACTTATAAGTGGAACCTAATGAACAAAATAGACTAATGAGCAAAAAAGAACCAGAGGCATACGAATATTGAACAGATTGACAACTATAAGGTGGGGGTGTGTTGGGAACTAATTGAAAGAAGATGAAGGGATTAGTTAAAGAACATACATGAAGGACCCATGGGTATGGACAATGGCGAAGGGACTGATTATGGAAGTGGGGAACCTGTGGAGGGGTGTGAAAGGGGGAAAAGTGGGACAATTGTAGTAGCATAAACAATAAAAAGAAAATATATACAGTAAACAATAAAATGAAAAAATAAATAACCTTATTTTCTCTGTTAAAAAAATAAAAATAACCAATATCCAAAATGAAAGTGGGGATATAATAACAGACCTGCAGACATTAAAAGGATATTAAGGGAATCCTAGAAAGAAGTCTATACATAAAAATTCAACAATTTAGATGAAAAGTTTTAATCCTAGAAAACCATTGTGATTGGATTTAGAATGCACCTCCCAAAATATTAGCACCTCATAATCACAAGAATCTGTGAATGTTACCTTATATAACAAAATGAGATTTTTTAAAAATGTAACTCAGTTAAGAATCTTAATACGGGAGATTATCCTGAGTTATCCAGTTAAGCCAAACATAATCACAAGGTCTCTTATAAGAGAGAAAGTGGTGTCAAGACAGAGGCAGAGAGATTTGAAGTTTTAATTCTGGCCTTGAAGATTATGGTAGGTGTTCGTAGCCAAGTACCACAAAGCATGCAGCTCAGAAGCAGAAAAAGGCAAGGAAATGAATAATCCCCTAGAGCAGTGGTTCCCAACCTTTTTGGCGCCAGGGACCTGTTCTGTGGAAGAAAACTTTTCCACGGACCGTGGACAGGCAGGTGATTTGGGGATGATTCAAGTGCACTACATTGAAGCTTACCTCCTGCTCTGTGACCTGGTTCTCAACAGGAGGTCCCTGGCCTGGAGTTTGGGGACCCCTGCCTTAGAGTCTCTTGAAGGAGCACAGCCCTGCCAACACCTTGATTTGGACCTGGTGAGATTCATTTAGACATTCTGACCTCCAGAACTGTAAGGAAACAAATTTGTGTTGTTTTAAGTCACTAAGTTTGTGGTACTAGTTACAGAAGCAACAAGAAAACTAATACAACTACAAACAAAAGTCACCTAGTGTGAAGTGGGTAATCTAAATTGTTTTATTAGAATGAAAGTAATTGAATTAGTAATTAAAAACCATCAAAAAAAATCTCTAGGCTCATATAGTTTTCCGTGTGAATTCTACTAAACACTTAAAGAAAAACACACTTCTATACAAGCTCTTTTCTATACAAGAAAATAGAAAAGGTGAGAATAATTTCCATGTACTTTTGTGAATTCAGCATTAACATGATAACAAAAACCACCAAAAAACCCCTGCAAACCAATATTACCCATGAAGATAGATGCAAAAATACGCAACAAAATATTAGCAAGTCTACTTGAGGAATATGTAAAAATAATCATATATATGTGACATGATCATATTATATCAAGTGGGTTTTGATCAAGTGGGTTTTAATCCAGGAAATGTAGGTTGCCTTCAAAATTCAGAAATAAATCAGTGTAACTCAGCCTTCAAAATAAAACATAGAGAGAGCCCTGGCTGGTGTAGCTCAGTGGACTGAGCGCAGGCCATCAAACTAAACAACCGCGGTTTGATTCCCAGTCAGGGCACATGCCTGGGTTGCAGGCCAGTTCCCAGCAGGGAATGCATGAGAGGCAACCACACGTTGATATTTCTCTCCCTCTCTCTCCTTCTCTTCCCCCTCTCTAAAAATGAATAAATAAGATCTTCAAAAAAAATAAAAACAGAGAGAGAAAAAAGTATTTGACAATATACAATGTTCTTTCATCATAAAAACTCATAGCAACTTAGAAGTAGAAAGGGTCTTCCTCAACTTCATAAAATGTATCTAAAAATACCCTATAATTAAATTCATAGTGAATAGTGAAATATCAAATTTTTTCTCCCTAAGATTGAAGTACGACAAAGGTGTTCACTCTCACCCCTCCTATTATTCCACATTGTACTGGAACTCTTAGTGCAATAAGGCAAATGTATGAATAAAAGGCATCACATATCAGAAAGGAAGAAATAAAACTGTCCCTATTTTCAGACAATGTGATTGTCCTTGTAGAATATCCCAAGTACTCTATAAAGAAACTCCTAGAAATGATTAGAGAGTTTAGCACGGTAGCAGAATACAAGTTCAACACTCAAAAATCAATGGTGTTTCAATACAAAAGTTATACTTGAATACTTTCACTGAAAAACACACTAGAATATTCATAGCAACATTATTCCAAACAAGTAAGAAGAAAAAGGAAGAATGGCTCTCAGGGCAGCCACAGATGCAGAAGCAGAGGCCAGAGAGGGAGGTGCAAAAGAAGAGGCAGAGACCAACCGAGCCAGCTGGTGGGCCTGGAAACAAGGGCCAAAAATGGAGCTGCTGCTGGTCCAGAGATTAGATCCATCACAGGCTTAGAGGTGAAGTCACTGGAGGTTTAGAGGGCAGACACAGAGCCACAGAAAATTATTGTCAAACATCGAAATCTCATGTAGTTTATCTTGCTAGGTTTCAAACTTGCCTGTGACCAACAGCTCCTATATTTTTCCCATTTTCTCTGTTTTGGAATGGGGATATCTATCCTATGCCTGTCTCACCATTGTATTTTGGAAGTAGGTAACTTGTTTTCTAGGTTCACAGCTTCACAGATGGAGAGCAATTTTGCCCCAGGATGGAACATACCCACAGTATCTCTCATACCCGATTTAGATGATTTAGAAGATGAGATTTGGAACTTTCTGAGCTGATGCTATTTAAATGAGAGTTTAGACTTAGAGTTGTTGCTGTTATGGATTGAGACTTTGGGGATGTTGGAGAGAATGTATGTTGCTTGTGGGATGCAGAAGCAGAGGCCAGAGAGGGAGGTGCAAAAGAAGAGGCAGAGACCAACCGAGCCAGCTGGTGGGCCTGGAAACAAGGGCCAAAAATGGAGCTGCTGCTGGTCCAGAGATTAGATCCATCACAGGCTTAGAGGTGAAGTCACCTCTAAGTGACTGGATTTGTTGCGGGGGACAGTCACCTCCAAAAGATATGTTTAAGTCTTAACCCCCAGTACCTATGAAAGTGACCTCAGCTGGAAGTGGGGACTTTGTAGATGTGATTACAAATCTTAAGTTTAGATCATCCTGGATTTAGGGAGGGGTCCTACATCCAATGACAATGCCCCTGTGACAGAAAGAAAAGGAGAAAACACTGACACACAAGGCCATGTGAGGATGGACACAGAGATTGAGGTAATGCATCTGCAAGCCAAGAAAAGAAAGGATGCTCTACAGACATCCAAAAGTGAAAGACACAAGGGAAAATGATCTCTTAGAGACTTCAAAGGGAATGCAGCCTTTCCAATGTATTGATTTTGGACTTCTAGGCTCCTGAACTTTAAGAGAATAAGTTTTTCTCAAGTTAAGCTGCCTAGTTTGTGGTAATGTGTTATGTCAGTCCTAGGAAACTAATACAGTATCTAAATAACAGGTTTTTTTGTGTTTGAGAATTAAATGAGACAATGTATGTAAAATACCTAAAGAGGGAACATATAATCAATGATAACTATTATTAGTTAGCTATATAATCAATGCTAACTACTAATAATAGGGGAACCTACTATTAAACCACAGTATTTGTTTAAATGGGAAAAGCCATATGTAATCATAATAGATGATTATGCTTATAAAAGCATCAGATAAAATTTAAGTTGGTTCGAAGGTTGTGGGTTATTGTTAAGCTGATAAAAGCATCAGATAAAATTTAACACTTTCTGCCAATAAAAATAAAAACACATTAAGAATGTAAGAAATGTCCTTAATGTGGTAAAGAGGAATTATTTTCAAAGAAGATTACTGATATACTTAATATTGCTTATCTGCTGTACAAACCCTAGAGACAAGCCCACTGGAAAATAGGAAGAAAATATTGCCATTAAAGAAAACACAATGCTGCTTTTTAAAATGACCTGAATTGTGTATTTTAGCAAGCCAGGTTACTCTCTATATAAATAACCATGCATAAGAAACATGGAATTAAAACATTAATTCAATGATCAATTGAGTTATATTAATAATGGTGTTATTCAGATACTTTGCCCTATTGCCTCTACCTGTGCTGCACAAATATGTCTACCAAAGGTTTCAAAAACTTACTGTGATATTTTCGGGTCACTTTTGTCTAGATAGGCGTTATTTATTAATGTTTTTTAGAATTCTGACTAATGTAGTAAGACTTGAAAAAATAAATACATGGAAAAGTATTGTAATTGAGGAAACAAACATGTTTTTATTTGTTGAAAGCTTAAATGAATGTCAGAGAAATCTAAAAGAATCATCTATAAAACCTTGTGACTCTGTCTTTAAGTTTATTTACATAGTAATAAAATACCAATAAAATTCTGACAAAATTTGTCCTAAAACACAATAATATTCTTCTTGAAATTAATTTAAAAAACAAGCAAGTGAGATTAAAGAACAGAAAATACTAGAGCAACAGGGATAATTTACTATAGAAGATATTGGACTATGTTAATTATATTAATATTTTCAATAAAATACATGTCATTCTAAAAATTAATCTAATTACATAGCAAGTTTAAATATATAATAAAGTCAAGCTACCAAAACAATGTACCAATAAAGTATTATTTAATAATTAGTGTTAGGATAACTAGATTGTGTCTTTGGAAGAAAGACTTTGATTTAAAATGCCTATTAAATGCATAATTTATATAAAATTCAAATAAACTCCAGAAGAATGAAACATTGCATATTATATGATGCCATGAAAAGCTAGTGGAAAATAGAATAAGATCTTTTGGTAGATAATAACTTTCCACAATTTAAAGTAATAAAAGTTTAAAAGGTAAGATTGACAGATTCAATTATATAAAATGTGAAACATTTATTCAACAGAACATGAAAAGAAACTGAAGAGAAAACTATATACTGGTGTCAGGTAGGACAGATTAAGAATTTATGTCAATAATTAACAAAAAGAGGATTCAAATTCATAAGAGTAAAATTAAGATACTAATGAGTAAAGAGAATGAAGAGCCAGTAAAATAGAAAAAAAAAAGAGTGGACATATAAGGAAAAATGTTCATCCTTACTAGTCAGTAAAGCAATGCAATTTGAAACAGTAATGAGAGACTTCCGCCAAGATGGAGGCATAGGTGGAAACACTGTGCCTTCTCCCACAACCAAGTTTGAATACAACAAAGGTTTGGAGAACAAAGACACAGCCAAAACCAGAAAATTGAATTATACGGAAGTCCGGCTACAACTAACCTTTCAACCAGGACGGTAAGAGGGGCAGATCCAGAAGCAGAGTAGGGTCGAGCAGGAAAGATCCCCAGACCTTGGCGCGCAAGTAGCTCGGACCCAGTGAGAGTTCGGGGCAGACTGACCGCAGTCGCACATTTGTGCACAGTGAGACGGACCACACAGGCCCCAGGGGGCGAACCCAATGGCGGTGGCCTGAAGGCGGTGGCACACTCACGTGCAGTGGGACGAAATGTGTGAGCCCCTGTGATGGTGGCAGCTGCGGCACCTGTGGGGGTCATGGTGGGAGGTGGCAAATGGGATGCCATTGCTCCTCTTTGACCCCGCCCCCACCTACAGCGTCACAGCCCAGTGACTGAGTTGCCCTGCTCTGGTGAACACCTAGGGCTCCGATCCTGCTACGTAACAGGCATGAACAGCCCAAAAGATGGCACAAGAAGAACTCAAAGTCCCAGAGCCAATAACTCTAAGCGACCAAGAGATTGCCAGCCTCTCAGAAGCACAGTTCAAGACACTGTTTATCAGGATGCTCATAGAACTGGTTGATTATAGTCACAAATTAGAGGAACATATGAAGGCTAAACTAATTGAAATGAAGGGAGATGCACAGGAAACCAATAGTGATGGAAAGGAAACTGGGACTCAAATCAATGGAATGGACCAGAAGGAAGAACAAAACATTCAACCAGAAAGGAATGAAGAAATGAGAATTCAAAAAAATGAGGAGAGGCTTAGGAACCTCCAGGACATCTTTAAACGTTCCAACATCCGGATTATAGGGGTACCAGAAGGGGGAAAGAAACAGCCACGAGTGGAAAACTTATTTGAACAAATAATAAAGGAGAACTTCCCCAGTCTGGCAAAGGAAATAGACTTCCAGGAAATCCAGGAAGCTCAGAGAGTCCCAAAGAAGTTGGACCCAAGAAGGAACACACCAAGGCACATCATAATTACATTAGCCAAGACCAAAATGAAGGAGAGAATCCTAGAAGCAGCAAGGGATAAGGGGACAGTCACCTACAAAGGAGTACCCATCAGACTGTCAGCGGATTTCTCAAAAGAGACCTTACAGGCAAGAAGGGGCTGGAAAGAAGTATTCCAAGTCATGAAATCCAAAGACCTACAGCCAAGATTGCTTTATCCAGCAAAACTTTCATTTAGAATGGAAGGACAGATAAAGTGCTTCTCAGATACGGTCAAGTTCAAGGAGTTCATCATCACCAAGCCCTTATAAACTAAGGGGGGGGAGAATGGTGGAGGAGGGAGTGTGTGGGTGGAGGGGAATGAAGGGAGGGAATAGAACAACTATAATGGTATAATCAATAATATATATATATATATATATATATATATATATATATATATATATATATAAGAAACAGTAATGAGGTGCCATTTTGTACCCAGTAAATGAGAAAAAAGTAAGCCTACTCAAATCAGACAAGCCTGTGATTAAATCAGTGCACTCTACCTTTGTTAATGACCATGTAAACTAGTGTAACATGTAAAGCAATTTGGCAGTATATATCAAGAGCCCGAAAATTTTGACCAATTATTTTACTTTCTGGAAATGAGCCTAAGACATTATTTGTTGGAGCATTATCTATGATAACAAAGAATTGGAATTCAGGTACATGTCCAAAAATAGTTGAACGAGTAAATTACAGTATAGAATTGATGCAATTATAAATATGCATCAATCTGGGAAATATGTAAGAGACATTATTAGGTAAAAAGAAGGTTTCATTTACAGAGCAATGAATAAATGAAAGTGCAGATATAGATATAACGGGTATTTTAACACCATGAATTTTATACTTGGGAGTTGTGCTTAATATGAGAATATATATGTTATCACTTCTGATCAAGATATAAAACTTTGAATAACCAACATTTAGGTTTTTTTATTTACTGCATTAAACAGAAGGATAACATATTATCTGACATATCTTTTCTGATATGTGCCACTATTAGCTGTATGCCTACCTAGCCAATGAACATTAGAAAAATCTCATGGAAAATATATGGTGTATAATCATTTCTAAGCATTAATGAAAATATTTTTTCATTATCTCAACTTACTACCTGAACACTTTGCTTACTTTGGCACTATTAATTAAAACATCATTGTTATGATTCCATTGAAAATGGTTGTATGATTATTATTACTTTAGCAATAACTTAACAAAGGAGTTGCAATTTATATAGTTTATTTTTTATTTTTAAGATTTTATTTATTTATTTTTAGAGGGGAAGGGAAGGAGAGAGGGAGAGAAATATCAATATGTGGTTGCCTCTCGTGCGCCCCCTGCCGGGAACTGGCCTGCAACCCAATCATGTGCCCTGACTGGGGATCGAACCGCAATACTTTGGTTCGAAGGCCCGCACTCAATCCACTGAGCTACACCAGCCAGGGCACAATTTATATAGTTTAAAGTTGTGAAACAGTCTTCACTTTTCTCTCTTTGGAATACTGATTCATAGCTATGTGAAAATGCTGTGAACTTAATATGTGCAAAGAAGTAGAAATCTGGTGGCTTGTGAATAAGCACTTGGTCCTAAACCATTTCATTTGTAACGTGGTATTATCTATTTAAAAGAAGGCTCCTTTAATCTCTATATGCTCTAAAACAGAATGTTCCATTTACTGACACATTTAACACCTTTAAAGAGATTGTTTTCCTTTAGTTTTCAAATAGAACAACAACAAAAGTAGACCAATTCTAGTTCTTGACCTATGACAACCTCTGGCATAGTTCTATACCTGCTAATCTCAATACTCCCATCTTGTGTCTTCAACTCTTTCTGCTATAAGTAAAGATGTTGGTAGACAGGTGCATAAGGTAGCTTCCATGTGAATCTCTTTCAGAGAAGAAAGAAAGAAGGAGGGAAGAAAAAGAGAAAACAGTATGATATACCCAATAAAGGTATGTATCCTATAACAACCAATTTGTACTTCTTAATCCCTTCAACTTTTCATCCATCCCCCTAACCTTGCTCACATCTGTCAACTGTCAAAATATTCTTTTTGTATCTATGAGTCCATTTGTATTCTGCTTATTTATTCATTTTATTAATTCAGCTGTTGATAGGTATGTATTTATTGCCATTTTATTTTTATTTAATTCTTGTTCAAGTGCAGTTTTCTGTCTTATAGTTCATATTTTTTATCTTTTTTCTTCCTCTTACAAAAGACCCTTTAACATTTCATATAATACTGGTTTGGTCATTATGCAATGTTTAATTCCTGGGGTGTACACCTGAAACTAATATAATAATATATGTCAAGTGTAATTGAAAAATAAATGATTTTAAAATGGAAAAAATACTATGGATTCTAAAGCTTCATTGCTGCAGTCTAAATGCTATCTCTCTAATTTAATAGTTACAAAGAGGGACCCCCAAAACCCAGAATTATTTTCTGGAGGGTAGGTCCCTTATAGTCAGGCCTACCCCACTAGGTGAGTGTTCTAGGAACATATCTGTATTAGTGTGCCAGCTGGTGTTATTATGAGAGGCTGCATTTGGCTTCAGTGAATTTTTTGAAGACCCTTTCAATGCATTTGCCCATTTCATGATGGGTACTTAACGAGTGCACCTGCCCACACTGCACCGAGTGTTCAGCAGTTTTTGACCCCAAACAGCCTGACTCCTGTGCCCCACCTTTCCATTTACCCAATCTCTCCCCAAGTGACTTTTCTTTTTCTCCTGGAATGAAAAAATGTCCTCAAAGGAACGTAAGTGTTTTGCTGATGTGGAAGAGGTGAAACAGAAAATGGCAGATGCACTAAAGGGCATCAAAATTGATAAGGTCAGAAGCTGTTTTGAGCAGTGGAAAAAATAGTTGCATTGCATCAAATGGAGAGTACTCTGAAGGTAACTTAAGCCTAAACATGTAAGAATAAATACACAATTGTTTATAAATAAATTCCAGGTTTTTGGGGGGATCCCCCCTCGTATTTGACATTGGGCAAGTTCTGGTTTCTTAGGAATATTTCACAGATTCCATGAAAAGTTTTGCTTACAGTTGCATGTTTTGAATTTTGACCTTGATTGTTGTTTCTTCTCTGTAAGGCTCTTTCTTATCAGTGAAATAGTACCTACTAAACCCAGGAACATGGTTTCTGTTATCGTTAAAAAATAACTATAGTTAACAATACTGCATTGATTACTTAAAAATTTGCTAAGAAGGTAGATCGTGTGTTAAGTGCTCTTACCACAAAAAAAATTTCAATGGAGTGGGAGGAAATTTTTTGGAGGTGATGGAATATTTATGGTCTTGATTATGGCGATAGTTTAACACAGGTGGCAAAGACAAGGCCCATGGGCCGAATCCAATTCTGTACCTTGTTTTATCTGGCCTGGCACCTTGTTTCTACCCAGCATCAGCCAAGCCCTTGCTTAACTGTTAAGGGGTAGTTACATTTATACAGTCCTCAAATTACATTTGGCCCTTTGAAGGCAACTGTGAGGCTGATGTGGCCCCTGGTGAAAATGTGTTTGACACCCCTGGTTTAACAGGTCTCCAAATTCATTGAGTTGTATACATTAATTATGTACAGATTTTTATATGTCAATCATATTTAAATAGTTTTTAAAAGTACAAAATTAGATATATTCCACATGTTTTCATATGAAGAATTTTTTTAATATAATTTTTATTTAATTCTTGTTCAAAATTTTTATTATACAATTTTAATTATTTTAAAATTCTTCCTATGAATTCTTGACTAGCAGAAATTTAGCAATTTGTTCTTAAATTTCCAAATGTGTGGTAAATGGAGTCAGTCTGGCTTCCTCACCCAGATGTCTAGGCAACTAAGATAAGTCGTTGCCTAGACAACTTCTCATATCCTTGAGACTGGGCCAGATCAGTACTCCCATAACCTTGAGTGGGCTTGCATGCACATAATCTCACTATGTGATATAACCTGTTTTGACTCTCAGCTAGCTTTGTTTGTATCTAGTATTTAGGGGGGTAAGGACTCCCTGATGAGTGGCACATTTGGGGACCGAGACATGCAGTGTGACACATAGCTTGCAGTGTGAATGGCTCGACCACCCTTGAGAAAAAAGGCATGCCAAGCATCCCCATGGTTCCACACATTTTCTTCCATCTGCCTGAATCTCCTGAACCTATCTGACCTTGAATGGTGGCAACACAATTGGCATAGTCTGCAGGATTTGTTGCTCTTGGCAGCTTGATCTCCCACCCCAGGACTGGCCCCATATTAATGGTGCACCTGGACACAGAAAGCCTTGTAGGCCGGTGGAGAAGACCTCAGAAAAGCCCAGTGCCCTTGTGGAGGCGGGGGACATGGACTAGGTGTTTCTTTCAGCTTTGTGGGCTGTGACAGAGACTGCACCTTCAGACGCAGTAAAGTTCCAAGAGCAAGCGGAAGCCCTGAAGGCTGAAGAAGAGAAGATTGCACTTCCTGATGCAGTGAAGTTACACCAACACTGACGCAGAAAGAAAGCCTGGAAGGCAAGAATGTGCACCCTGGCAAAAAGCCTCCAAGCAGCGGAGCTGTGACAATTCCCCTCCCTGAGGGTAGTGAGAGATTCAGGGGAAAGTGTGCTGGGGAAAGGAACTGAGTTCCCTGACACCAGCAGCCTTTGGCACCTGGGGGAAATTTGAATCTAGGCAGTCTAGGGTTCTCCTTCCCTCCGCCACCCCACGCAGATGTGGAACACAGTTACCAAGAACTGCAGCCTGGACCCGGAAAGCTCTGCTCTGAGCATGCTGATGAGAAGAGGTGGAGGTCCTGTGAGAAGATAGCGTGTGCAGCTGTGCCTGCCGGTCAAGGCCATGTGCATGGACCTTAGCTTTGCTGCTGTGTTCCAGGAGGTGGGGCCCCCATGGGAATTGTTAGAGCTGGTGGAGCAGCCCAGGAGGCTTCGAGAAAGCAGGCTGGAGATGACACCCGGAACGCAAGCTGATAGGAAGGGCCTGTAACAGGAGAGCAGGCAGTCCAAGTTCGCTGATGGGTGGAGCACCCTGAGCAACCCTCATGGTTGCACCCTGAGTCACAGAAAATGTAGGCGGGCCAGGAAGCCTTTAGCGTCATGACTTCTCTGCCTTTGGAATTTAGGCATAGATAATATTACGTGCACTATTCCCTGCTGCTCCCCCTAGCGGAGCCTGTGCCTGGTTCATTCTGCATCCTCCCGTGGGGGAATCCCTGCTCCAGAGGAAGGGCCTAGAGAGTCCCAGGGGGAGGCAAGCTCCCAGCTGTGGAGCTACAGGGGTCGTGGTGCTGCCACCACAAATGCAGGCGAGCCCAGCACCCATCAGTGTGACTTACCAGAAGTGAATTGTGACCCCAGGAGAAGACAGTAGTGGCGGAGCAGACTGGGGAGCAGATTGGGGAGGCCAGAACCACAGAGGCTGAGGTAGCAGCGGATTGGCCCGAGGGAAAAGCAGCAAAGGGTAGGGACAATGTCTTAAGTTCCCTCTGTTTTGCAGTTAAAGAGTGACTCCCTGTGCTTGCAAGCTGGGCAATGGTTCCTGTGGCCCCAGAGAAAAAAGGCTGCCAAAGGTGACAGGAAAAAAATCGGGGTAGTGACCCCAAAGACCTGTCCTGTGCATCTAGAGGATCATATGGCTGTGCCAACCTCCTGAGAAGAGGAAGTATCCTTTGAAAATCTGAAAAGGGGGAAGGGCCAAGAAACCTGTGTGGGGGTGGGGTGGGCGGGGACTCAAAGGGCGACTGTCCCCCCACGAGTATACTGTTTAGGTGTCCCCCATTCCTAAGTGTATCCTGGACCTCATGTGGGGGCCTGTTAGGAATTTTTGTGGGGTTATACTGAGCATCCCCGCATTTAGTTGCCTCCCCCATGAAGGGTGGTGGCAGTTAAGCAGACATTGGTTTAATACTAGAATAATAAGTCAGAGTAGCCAGTGAGCAGAACTGCGGGTTGTTGTGGCTTGTGGCAGCCAGTGAGCACCACCCCTGATTATTTGCACAGATAGTTGGGCAGTGTACCATGGGCTAACATTGTGAATCTTTACATGGCATACAAATAAATGGATGGTTATGCATGGACCATTGTGAGGACAGACTTTATGGCAAAACTTATGCGGGGTGGCTCAGGGTTGGCTCAAGGCTGGGAGTGTGGAGTTGGCTTGGGCCAGCCCCCCTCTATGTTAAAAGCCTCAAGGGCAAGCCCAAGTGAACTGAACTCCTGTGGGTCGGTGTCAGAGACATGCTCTAGGGCATTGCTGGGAGGCATGGAATGGTGAGGAGAATGCAGTTCCCACAGAGGCCCTGTGGATGTATGGCTCATATGGGTGGCAGTACCTGCTTGGAAGTTGGACTGGCTGTTGTACCTAGGGGTGTCCTTATTGGCTGCTTGTTGCTGTAGTCTTATACTGCTGCTTTGGTTTATGGGTGTAGGGCTCTGCCCAACTTACCAAGGGTCATTTATGGAAGATATCCTCACGTAGATTGTGTGGTGAGGAACTCAGAAAGGGTGGATTGTAGTGTAAATGGAGTCAGTCTGGCTTCCTCACCCAGATGTCTAGGCAACTAAGATAAGTATTGTTCTCATAGCCTTGAGACTTGGCCTGGTAAGTACTATAGAGCCTCCAGTGGGCTCACAGGCACGGAATCTCACTGTGTGATACAACCTGTTTTGGCTCTCTGCCAGCTTTGTTTGCATATAGTATTTAAGGGGAGAGGAACTCCCTGCTAAGTGCCACACAAGGGGACAGAGACATGCAATATGACATGCAGCTTGCAGTGTGGGTGGTTCACCCATCCATGAATAAAAGCATGTCAAAGCATCCCCATTGCTCCACACATTTTCTTCCGTCTGCCTGAATCTTGTGAACCTGTCCAGCCTTGAACGATTGCCGCAAACCAAATGTATAGGTTTTTGACCATTTCATTGTGGTTATAGAACATGATGTGCATATGATAGAACTTCTTAAAATGTTTTGCTGTGTGATAATACATACAATCAATTTCCAAATATTGTATTTGAAAACTGTTAGAGGCAGGGATATATATATATTTTTTTCACATTTTCTATATCTTCACTATTTTAATTTTATCTTTTGGCCTGTCAGTATTTGAGAGGGGTATGTTGATATCTACTGCTATGATAGTAGAATTATCATTTTTCTTTTAGTTGTATCAATAATTGCCTTATGCTTTCAAAGCTATATTATTAGGCATTACAAGTTTAGGTATGTTCTATCTATCTCCCTGGTGAATAGAACATTTTATAAATATGAATATTCTTTTGCCCTAATAATGTTATCTTTCAACTTTGTATTTTTTATATTAATATCAAAACTGGCCACCCCAGCTTTCCCTTGGCTAGTATTTCCTGGTGTACCTCTGTTTACTATTATTTCTGTCAGCCCCCACATTTTAGCTTCTGACATCAACATTTTCATCTAGCTTATCCTCAGATTTCATGTTCTGTTCCACTCACCTCTTAAATTTCAGCTCGCTGCTCTTCTCCTTCTTTCTTTTACAGTTTGCTTTGGTTTTGGTTTTGGCCCATGGAGATTTCATCTAGTACAGCCTCACAAATACATTTAAATAAAGTGTCATGTTTTTATTTTTTTTTATTTTTTAACACCTTTTATTGTTGTTCAAGTACAGTCCTGTGCCTTTTCTCCCCACCCTTCCCCACCACCCCTGTCATGTTTTAATTTATCTAGTGTATAAATGTAATTAGAATATCATGTCTGGCATTCTGCTAGAAGCAGTCATCTTTGCTAGACTGTTGACTTTAGTAATGATCTCAGTAAGCTACCTTATTTAAACCATATTTCTATAGCAAGCATCTTTAATGGGTTATGGTACTTGTGTCTCTTAAGGTTGAAAGAAGTATAATAATTCTTTTAATATGAACAACCCATCATCAGTTAAAGCCTTTACTGCATTCCTGACCTAGCCCACAGGTGTCATGTGTGCTCTGCTTCTTCTGACTCTGTCCCATTCCATGCCTATGGTATCCTATCATTAGAGTGAAATAGAGTCTGAGAACGTTTTTATGGCAATCCTCTGAGTCATTAGTCTGAGTAATGTTTACAGATGTGCTCCTTGCATGCTATGAAATATTAGAATAATTTTTATAGACATCAAGTTGTTTATTTAACCTGCTATTTAACTGTCATAATCTGATGTTGGGTCTAGGATTGTGCTGGCTACTATGGTAGACACTAGCCACATGTGATTACTGAACACCTGGAATGTAGTTAGCTAGTTGGAAAAAGCCCAGGTGTCCATTAACAGGTGAATGGATAAAGAAAATGTGGGAGATACATATGAAGGAAGCTGATACAGCCTCGAAAAGGAAGATGATCTTGACATTTGTTACAACATGGATAAAACTATAGGATGATATGCTAAGTGAAATAAGGACAGGTACTGTGTGATTCTGCTTATATGAGATATCTAAAATTGTCAAACTCATAGATGTTGCAAATGACAATAAATATCACTAAATTGAAATTTGGTCATTTATGAAATCTTGGAATATGTTTATACACATCACTAAATTAAAATTTGGTCATTTATGTAGACCACTGCTGGACTTTAATGTATTTAATATTATTAAGTAATTATTATTAAATAAGTATTAAATATATTTGACATTATTCATCAATTATTAAATAATTTAATTCAATATGTTAATAAATAAGCACATTGGGTTACTATATGGGTCACATTATATCTCTATTGGTTAGTACTGGGATAGAACATCATAGACAATTTCAACTAGACTCTGGGTTTTTAACTTAAGTTGTATGTATGGACTTTGGGTGATCTGTAACCTCTGTTGAAATTATATGCAAAACTGTGTAACATTGTATATATAAATATTTTTATTTAATTAAATTTACAAATAATTGAAAGAGGCTCACCCCAAAACAGATTAAGAACAACTAGCCTAGATCAGAAAACTTAGTGATTTTTGTCACAATCCAGACTGTACAAGTGAAGTTCTATAGTACATCTTGAAACTGGTTATAGGTTTATGACCCTGGCTGGTGTGACTCAGTGGTTCGAGTGTTGGCCAGTGAACCAAAGGATCGGTGGTTTGATTCCCAGTCACGGCGCACGCCTGGGTTGTGGGCTAGGTCCCCAGTAGGGGATGCGTGAGAGGCAACCACTCATTGACGTTCCTCTCCCTCTTTCTCTCTCCCTTCCCCACTCTCTAAAAATAAGTAAATGAAAATCTTAAAAAAGAAATAAACTGGTTATATGTTTAAAATTTCATTTACTCATTCAATTAATGCTTATTGTATGCCTACTCAGGTAGCAATTATTGTGGTTGCCACTTATTTCCAGTAAGATATGACTTCATGGCACATCTTTTTTGTGACAAGAAGATACAGAAGTGAATGGTCAGATCCTGGGTTGTCAGTAATGATATGGGTATTTCAAATTCATTGACTCACATAATTCATGTCAGTGCCAGTCAAACTAAAAATTGACATAATGTCTCAAAAAGAGAATTCTGCAGTGCAGTGAGAAGAGAACAAAAGAAAACTTCCTGATGTATAAGTGAAAAGACACTTGGGTTGAAACTTTAAGAAAATGCATTTTAAATAACACAACCAAGAATTCTCTATGCTTTATTCTTTCTGGAATGCTTTTACATACATTGTCTCATTTGCCCATTTGATTTTTACAACAAGCCTATGCACCTAAGCAAGGCAGATAGTATCACTTCCATTTCATTTATGTAATGTCCAGGCTGACTCCTTCTGAAATGCTCAGAGGGAAATTTTTTCAGCTCAGAAGTAAAAGTCATTGCAAACTTAGTTTTCTCCTTTCCTCTAATTTCCTTTCTGTTGTCATGAATTTGCGAAAATGTACTTCCATCTGCTTGACTCAAAGCCGATCACTTCTTTCCTCGGTTTTCTTTTTGCTCCTAGCTCCAGAACCCCAGATAGGGAGTTTCACTCACAGACAGGTGTTCTTTCCTAGAAACAGAAATATGTTGGGCACTGAAATGGTTAATAAAGTAAATTTGACATTAATTGTTTTCTTTCAAATATCTGAAGATAGGGACTAAGATGTGTAGAAAATACTTGATGCACAGCCTAGAGCTTCCCTTTGGTGATGACAGCCCTCAGCTCTCATCTATATACAGCACAGGTGGCAAACACAAGGCCTGAGGGCCGAATCCGGCCCTCCATCTTGTTTTATCCGGCCCAGCATGGTGTTTCTACTCTGCGGCAGTGCCCAGCTCCTTGCCCCTGGTTAAGGAGTAGTTGCATTTATATAGTCCTAAAGTTACATTCTGCTCTGTGAAGGCTACCTGAGGCTGATGTGGCCCCTGGTGAAAATGAGTTGGACCCCCCTGATCTATGGGAACTTCCTCAGCTGAAGATCATGCCCCCTTCCTTAGGCAGCCTACATCCAATGACTGATTGATATCACAACTTGGTCATCCTGCCCCCAAATCAAAACAGCTGTGGAGGACCATCTACTCTTCACAACAACCTGTAGGGTTGGCTCAGGCTTCCTTTGAGAATATTTCATAGCTCACTTTTTCCTTTGGCAAATCCTTATTCATTATTTAGCTTCACTTTCAGTTTTGACCCCTATAGCATTTCCTGGTGAGGCTATTGTACTCTAGTCTTTTGAGCATTTAGTTTTTTCTGGAGAACTAACCTGCTACAACTGAGGTCAGGAGTGGTCTTAAAAGGCAGATACAGGGATGGGATTTTAGGTTTGGGTCTCTGGCTGCCGGGTGGTAATGAGACCACAATCATAGATAAAGCTCAGGTGACTTCTAACACAAGGTAGTGGCATAATTGATACGTATGCGATAAATTGGGATGGAATGCTATTGGAAAATTATGTAGTGTGGTGTATCGCATCTTTGAGAAATGGGTGAGAAAATAGTAACTGTAAGGGTGTTGAAATTTGGTTGTCTTGATAAACTAGATTGACACTTAGAAAAAATACAAGAAACAGCTGATTATGATTAATTAGTAATTCTAGGCTAATTGGGAAAGCCAGAAGGCCTCCTTGGTAGCATATAAAGAGACTCTCTTTTCCTTAAACAGAAGAGTAGAGAAAATTGAGGATCAGGCCTAGGACTTAATTGTAAGAATAACAGCTCCAAAGAAATTGAATTTCTAACCTAGGCAGGTCTGTTTTAATAAGGTGGCTCCTGCTGGGAAAGAATGGCACATTGACACATTGGATGGAAATATGTGGATGAATGCTTCCAAAAACCTCAAATCTGCAGATTCCCCTGAATCCTGTGACCATGTAGAAGAGAGCCACTCCTTCCCATGAAGGTCTGGTATTCCTGTCTTGTTTGGAGGGTAAGAGCTGATGAAGAACTGTTCTTGTACTCAATCCCAAATGGTAATTACTCTGTGCCCTAGTATTTATGCAGAAAATTAATGTGATTATTCGTGTTTTATCAATAAACAAAAAAACTGGGAAAGATTAAGCAACCTAACTAGTTTGTCATAAACCAAATGACTAGTGATCAAAATAAAACAACTAGTAATTGGACAACAATAAAAAAAGAATTTTAGCCCAGGCAAAATTGCTTTTTTAAAATGTGTACCGGTGGGGTGTTGAATATTTTTCACAGACTACTTTGGAATTTTTTAAATGTCTGAAACAATAAAATTTAGTTTGATTAAAAAAAAACAAATAAGTAGTAAATTGTAAGCTGGGATTTAAACTCAGAGCTGTCTAACTCTAGGCCAGTTCATTTTTCACTAGCCCACAATTAACTGTGCTCAATTGAACTTCCCTCATTTTTGAAGGGAAATGCAGTTGAATTTGGGTTTGGTGGTCATTAAACTGTATTCATTGCTTCATTACAGATCCAATTACTAGAGACCTCAAGGCATGTGCTGGGGAGATGTGTACTATATGAGGTCCTGGGGTAATATTTCAAAATTCATATTCAAACCTATGCTACAATTTTATCTTTGGATAATTAATAAAAACATTATTTTTTAAACAAGTTTCAGGTTGTCTCTTTATTTTTTCCCAATTTTTTTATTTAATTATTTTTCAAGTACAGTTTTCTGTCTATTACTCCCATCCCATTCCCATTCCCATGCTCCCCCCTCCCTCCCATTTCCACCCTTCTCAGTTGTTGTCCATGTATCCTTTATATATGTTCCTCTAAATCCCTCCCCTATTTCCCCTGAAATTCCCTCCCCTCTCCCCTCTGGTCACTGTCAGCCTGTTCTGTATTTCAGTGTCTTTGGTTATATTTTGCTTGCTTGTTTGTTTTGTTGTTTAGCTTCCTGTTAAAGGTGAGATCATATGGTATTTGTCCTTCAACACCTGGCTTATTTCACTCAGCATAATACGTTCCAGTCCCATCCATGCTGTTGCAAAAGGTAGGAGCTCCTTCTTTCTTTCTGCTGCATAAAATTCCATTGTGTATATGTACCATAGTTTTTTTATCCATTCATTTACTGATGGGCACCTAGGTTGCTTCCAACTCTTGGCTATTGTAAATGGAGCTGCTATGAACATTTGGGTGCATATGTTCTTTGGGATTGGTGTTTTAGGGTTCTTAGGATACAATCCTAGCAGTGGAATTGCTGGGTCAAAAGGCAAGTCCAATTTTAGTTTTCTGAGAAAATTCCATACTGTTTTCCATAATGGTTGTACCAGTCTGCAGTCCCATCAACAGTGGACCAGAGTCCCCTTTTCCCCACACCCTCTCCAACATTTGTTGTTTATTGCTTTGTTGATGATAGCCATTCTGACTGGTGTAAAGTGGTATCTCATTGTGGTTTTAATTTGCATCTCTCTGATAGCAAGCGATATTGAGCATCTCTTCATGTGTCTCTGGATCCTCTGTATGTCCTCCTTGCAGAAGTGTCTGTTCAAGTCCTTTCCCCATTTTTTAATTGGGTTAGTTGTCTTCTTAGAGTGAAGTCTAGTGAGTTCTTTGTATATTTTGGAGATTAAACCTTTGTCTGAGGTATCATTGGCCAATATTTTTCCCATACAGTTGGTCGTCTTTTTATTTTAATGCTGTTTTCTTTAGCTGTGCAGAAGCTTTTTATTTTGATGAGATCCCATTTGTTTATTCTTTCCTTTATATTCCTTGCTCTAGGGGACATATCAGTAAAAATGTTGCTGCGTGAAATATCTGAGACTTTCCTGCCAATGTTCTCCTCTAGGACTTCAATGGTGTCACGGCTTATATTTAAGTCTTTTTTCCACCTTGAGTTTATTTTCGTGTATGGTGTAAGTTGGTGCTTGAGTTTCATTTTTTTGCATGTAGCTGTCCAGTTCTCCCAACATTTGTTGAAGAGAAATGTGTGAATCATTACCCCATTTTACGTTACTTCCCCCTTTGTCGAATATTAATTGACTGTAGAGAGTTGGGTTTATTTCTGGGTTCTCTATTCTGTTCCATTGGTCTATGTGCCTGTTTTTATGCCAGTACCAGGCTGTTTTGATTACAGTGGCCTTGTAGTACAGTTTGATATCAGGTATTGTGATCCCTCCTACTTTGTTCTTCTTTCTTAACATTGCAGCTGCTATTTGGGGTCTTTTATGGTTCCATATAAATTTTTGAAGTGTTTGTTCTATGTCTGTGAAATATGCCATTGCTACTTTAATAGGTGTTGCACTGAATCTTTAAATTGCTTTGGGTAGTATGGACATTTTGATGATGTTAATTCTTACAATCCATGAACAGGGTATATGTTTCCATTTGTTTGTGTCTTCCTTGATTTCTTTCTTCAGTGTTGTGTAGTTTTCTGCATACAGGTCTTTTACCTCCTTGGTTAGATTTATTCCCAGATATTGCATTTTACCTCCTTGGTTAGATTTATTCCCAGATATTTTATTTTTGTTTTTGCTATATCGAATGGGATTTTTTTCTTGATTTCTGCAAAAACATTATTTTCATAAATGCTATAGCTTGATGCAATTTCCTTGGCTACTGGAAATGTGCAAGGCAGTCATTATTGTCAATGTATATATAAAGGGAATAGATGTCAGCATTTTGAGACATGAAATTTCATGTTTCATAAGAATAAAAGACTTTCAAATATTGAAGAATACTGTTTTACATCATTCTGCCTTCATTTTTAGATAACGTGGCGCATCTTGCCTGGAAATTTCAGAAGGTAAAATTAAGTACTATGTGGACAATTAGTCAATGTTATATCTAACATTAATTACATCTTGTGTAATATAAACTGCACTTCTCCTTTACGTTCTGAGGTAATTCATTCATTTGACAAATATGTGTTAAGCTGTGTGCCGAGCCCTGTACTAAGTGATATGGATGGATGATGTCAACTTGAACTAGTTTAGTGATCCATGAGCTCCATGTCAGCAAGGCTTCCCTGCACTGTTCAACTGCAATTGTGCCTTACATCTAAACATCTTTACAACTAAACTCCCTTACCTCAAGGGCTATGGTTTTCACCTCTCTATCCATCATTGTGTAATAGAAAACTCTTAATTTTTGGAAATCTTAGACTTACTCTTCAGTGATTTCTCGAAGACAATAAAGCAGGGTTAACCAAAATACCAGACAGAAATCTGAAATTCTTTAGTGCCAGCTCGAAGGCCTAAGAAAACAATAATGACAAACAGCAGTTTTAATGAACACAGGGGAATTGGTTCAGAAACACATTTAAATAAATTACTGAGATTAATAGCCACAACATGTTAGAAGGTGCTCTCTTTGCTACCAATTGGACCATGAAAATTTTCTTATATTTTAAAATAAAGATAGCTGTGTGTTCTGAAATGTAGGATTTAGGATAAAACAGGGTAATCTAATTCCAAAATCACCTAGTTTTCTCTTTAGTCTTGAGTATGCAGAGTGGGAGGATAGAAATAAGATACCCTTTTGCCTTCAGAACATTTGAGGCAAGTATGTTCCTACTATCTTGAAGTGATGAAATAGCTGCAGAAAGGAAACATCTGACAAGGAATGTGACTAAGCAGGTTGGCTTTGGCTGGCAATTTGTAGTAGCTAAAGAAGTTGGTATAGCAGTCCTAAATTCAACCTGCATATATTTTTAAAGAAGTGACTATGTCACAAAGATCTTTGGCTTATGTTGGCCTTTATGGTTCACTCCAGTGATAGCATTCTAATATGTTTGCCTTCACAGAATATACATTTAGAGACCATGAAGGTTACAGTTATTCTGTTATTTCTTGGTGAGTTTTCCCAACTTATATTCACTGCCTTTATATGTGTTGACGTTTGGCACACCCCTCATCCATATACATAGCTGATGGTCAGATGCAATGCCACCTCACAAAACAAGATGCCATAGCTCCCTTTATACATTGAAACTGAAGCTCCATCTTTTCCTGTCAACATTAGCTAGTTAATTTTAATATTAAAACAAAGCTATATGTAATGGTGAATATGTAAAAACTAAATGCTCAGTAACTTGCTTAGAGAGAAATTTGCACTTTGGAAGAGCTTGGGTTATATTGAATTTAATGATATTGTAATTGTTTATTGTATATACACGGTTCAAAGGTACTCAGGCCCTGGCTGGTGTAGCTCAGTGGATTGAGCGCGGGCCTGCGAACCAGAGGATCACGGTTCAATTCCCACTCAGGGCACATGCCTGGGTTGCAGGCCAGTTCCCAGCAGGGGACCCATGAGAGGCAACTATACATTGATATTCTCTCCCTCTCTCCTTCCCTTCCCCTCTAAAGATAAATAAATAAAATCTTTAAAAATAGGCACTCAGCACTTGCTTGTAGATTCTAATTGTAAATGATTCACACATACAGATTTTTTAAAATCTAAAGAGAGAAAGTATAATATACAATAAGATGTCTCATTATTTCCTTACTTTGTCTCTTGGCCTTTCCATTTTCCACTTACCTTGAAATAATCTTAAATCAAAACTTGGCATATTCCCAAGAAACCTATTTTAATAACACTTCACCAATTTAAAGGTATGGTATTGAATGTGGCCTTAATTTAGGGCAAAAGAAATAGAAATAATTAAAAATTTGAAAAGCTATGACATTATATTTTAGGGTATAAGTTGAAGAGATGGCAAATGTTTGGTGGCATGTGTTATTGGTAGGGCCTTAACTGGGCTTAACTAGTGGCTAAGTATTATAAAACTATTGGAAAATAAAATGAGTTAAGGAGTCAAAAGTCCAGGTTTTCAGGCCCAAACACCAATGAGTAATTAATTTTCAGGCATTTGGAAGAGCCAAAATATGCAAAGACCAAAGTATCATACTTCTTTGTTGTTTATGTAATTAATATTTAAATTGATCTCCTATATAACATATCATATGGCAGATACTATATTAATTGCTTTGAAAATATTAATCCAGTTAGTCTCATAATAATTCAATGATATAGATATTACTATCCATAATCATAAGTTTGTAAGAAAATGGCCAAATTTCACATGCCTAATAAGTGGAGAAGTTGGATATAAATCTTACTCTAGAATTGGTGCCCCTAACTGCTATGCACTATATTAACTTTAAAGGATTGCTCTTTATCAATTTCACATCACCCAGTACAGCCTCGTATTCTTAGCAATAAGATGAGGATCATAAATGAAAGTCTTCCTCCTGTAGTCTCAGATTTTTGTCAGAGACCACAAAAGCTGAGACCAATACAAAGAGGGTCAAGAAGTGTCTCCACCTGCCAAAGCAAGGTTGTAGACCTCTTTGCAGGGGATGCTAAAATGCTGCATAAGTAGTTAAGGTTGGGGGAACAGAGATAATAGGAGAATACATGAGGAAGTGGGTTGTGGATGTTTTATGGAAAAAAGAAAGCACTGTTTACATTCACCTTAAGCCAATCAAGAGAGGGACCTTTAATAGAACTGTTTAGAAAGGTGACGCTGAGCCTCATGCTCTCAGGAGGGTGCAGGAGCTGGTGTTGGAATCACGCCTACAAAAGGCCAACATGTCTAGAAGCTGTCAGAAATGATGAAACTAAAAGACATGCATCTGGAGCAAGCTGCACTTTCTCCAACATGGCACTCCAGGCAAAAGGATAATGCATGTGCAGGATTGAAAAGCTACCATCAGATAGACTGAAAAGGGGCCATAAGTAGTCACAAAGAGAGGCTTTGCCTATGTCAGCACTATCTCAGGGGTAGGTACTTAATGGAAAATCTCCAATAAATATGTATAAGTGCCCCACTATGAAGTACAATACAGGTGTAAAAATGAATGTGGGATTTCTCTATGTAATGACCTCTAGGAATACTGAAAAAATTAAAAAGGGGTAAATACAGAGCAATGTTTTTATTATACTATATTTTGTGAAGATGGGGATACCATAATAATAAGTAGATATGGATAGACATATACAGATTCTCCTCACCTTCTGATGGGATCACTTCCAAATAAACCCATCAAAAGTTGAAAATATTTTAAGTTAAAAATGCCTCTAATACACCTAATCTACCAAACATTATAGCTTAGCCTGCTTTACCTTAAACATGCTCAGAACACTTAAATTAGCCAACAGTTGGACAAAAAATCACTTAGTACAAACCCTGTTTTATAATAAGGTATTGAAAGCTCATGTAAGTTATGTAATTATGACTTGCCGCCGTCATGCTGGGCAATTATCTTGAGTTTCATCTCAAGAGTAATTGTCTTCCTCTTCTTTTCACCAGAAGCAGAAGACACAGATAGGCATTTTATAGACACGATAGTTGTGAAAACCCAAAACATATTGTTCAAAAAGAAAACAAAAATGCTGGCAAGACTATATCCTGTACAGTATGGGTTCTTTATCTTTAAGATTGTGTGGCGGACCAGGAGCTGTGGCACTGCTACTGCCTCACATCATGAGAGAGTATTGTACCACATATTGCTAGCCCAAGAAAAGAGCAAAATTCAAAATTTGGAGTACAGTTCCTATTGAATGCATGTCACTTTCACAGCACTGTAAAGTAGAAAAATTGTTTAGTCAAACCATCTTAAGTTGGGGTCTATCTGTACATATATATAGATATAAATGATAGATGAAAGTGGACTTTTTTGAGTTACTTATTTAAAAAAAATTTGGCACATGTGATGTTGTGATATAATAAAAAGTGTTTATTTGCTCTTTGTCCCCAGTCTCTGGCACAGAGCTTCTAAAACCCTTGAAATTCCCTGAATGACAGAGGCAGTAGAAGCTTATTTTGTTATACATAACAAGGCCCTTTTCAACCATACTTGAATTTATATTAATGAGGTGACTAGAAGCCTCTAGATAGCTTCCTGATGGGGTGTGGTTGCCATAGGAACTGATCTTGTGGTTAGAGTGTTAGAACTTTTAATTCCGTACCCCACCTCCCACCCCTACTCTGTCACACTTTGGATTGAATTAATCACCAATGATCAGTGATTAAATCAATTGCTTATGTAGTTGAACCTTCATTAAAACCCTAAATGAAGGATATTGGAGAACTTTCAAGTTCATGTGCCAGGAGTGTGGCACATGCCAAACTCCATGGAAAGAGAAACTCCTGCAATTGAGATTCTTCTGGACCTTGCTCTATGTGTATTTCTACATCTGACTTTCATTTGTATCCTTTATAATGTCCTTTATAATAAACCAGTAATAGTAAGTAAAATGGTTTTTTAAGTTCTGTAAATCACTGTAAGAAATTACCAAACCTGAGGAGGGGTTTGTGGGAAACTCTGACTTGTAGCCAAATCATACAGAACTGTGGGTAATGTTGGGACCCACTACTTGCAGTTGGCCTCTGAAATGGAGTGCAGTTTTGTGGGACTGAGCCCTTGTACTTAACCTGTGGGATCTGATACTATCTCTGAGTAGATAGTATCAGAATTTATTTAAATTGTAGGACACCCAGTTGGTCTGTGGTGGTGTGTAAAACCCATACATTTGATGTCAGAAGTGTTTTGAGTAGAGAAACAGTTTTCCTATAGGACATATACATGCTTCACATAAATAAAATGACAACCAAAGTGTCCTTCAATTGAGGATTGGATAGAGAAGATGTTGTACATATATACAATGGAATACTATTCAGCCATAAGAAAAGATGAAGTACTGTCATTTGTGACAACGTGTATGGACCTTGGGAATATCACACTAAGTGAAATAAGTCATTCAGAAAAAGCTAAGAACCATGTAATATTACTCATATGTGAGATATAAAACTAAAACTCATAGACACAGACAACAATATGGTGGTTACCAGAGGGAAGGGGATGGTAGGGTCGTGACGAGGTAAAGAGGGCCAAATATTTCAATTCATTACTGTATGAATTATATTTCCAAGTTATTAATAGTTCATGAAGGCAAGTTCCTCTTTATAAAAGAATCCTTGCTAATAATTGCAAGCTTCATAGAATTTGAATATGACTTATTTACATCCTATAATAAAATAATGGATCTAAACAATGGACCATCAATGGAAGCTAAAATCATTCTGTGAAAAGTTGATAGGTGAACTTCATAATGGATGGAAATAGCTGATAATACTTGAACTCAATGATCAATTTTACGCTCACTAAAAGTGGGACAACTGCATGTATGAGGTCTGTCTGGAAAAGTCCAACCATTGGTAATATAACAAGAATGATTTGCATGACATTGATGTAACCTGGCAGCCAAGAAGAGTGGACTGGAATGCACATGAGTGAAGAAAAACAACTTCACTGTACTAGTCAGTGGGTGTGGTAGACACCACTGAATGAGCATGTGTACTGTGTGGCTGTCACATTCAAAATATCTGAGTGAGTAGAGTACCAAATCTGCATCAAATTTTGCATTAAGCTTGAATATTCCTCCAGGGAAACTATTCTGATGATTCAGAAGGCCGCAGCTATGGACAATGGGTGAATGGATTGGTGATCATCACGACTATGTGCCCACTCATGTATCACTTCTCATCCAGAGTTTTTGGTGAAACATCAAATCACCTAGGTGACTCAGCCTCCCTACACCCCAGATTTGGCACCATGTGACTTCTGGCTTTTCCCAAAACTAAAATCACCTTTGAAAGGGAAGAGATTTCAGATCATTGATGAGATTCAGGAAAATAGGACAGGGCAGCTAATAGCAATTGGGAGAACTCTGTGCGGTTCCAAGGTGCCTACTTCGAAGGGGACTGAGGACTGAAGTGTTCAGGAGTGAAGTGATAACTTAGGGATTGCTTTAAAATATACCAGAAAGAGTTCCGCCAAGATGGAGGCATAGGTGGAAACACTGTGCCTTCTCCCACAACCAAGTTTGAATACAACAAAAGTTTAGTAAGCAAAGATGCAGCCAAAGAACAGAAAATTGAACTATATGGAAGTCTGACAACAACAAACCATTCAACCGGGACTGGTAAGAGGGGCGGAGCCAGCAGCGGAATGGGGTCGGGCAGGAAGGACCCCCCCCACCCAGGCAACCCAGGTGACCCACGTGACCCAGGTGACCCAGGCGCACAGGCAGCCAGGGTAGCATTGTGGACCCAGTGAGGGTGTGGGGCAGGCTGAGCATGGTTGCACATTCATGCATGCAGATAAACCCAGCAAAGGAGTGACCAGTAAGATGGACCGCATGGCCCCAGCGGCGGGAGGAGGCAGAGGGGACCGCCATTGATTTCCTTTGACCCCGCCCCCATATGCAGCATCACAACCCATCGACTGAGTGGCCCCGCCCTGGCGAACACCTAGGGCTCCACTCCTCATATGTAACAGGCACAAACAGTCCAAAATATGGCTCAAGAAGAACTCAAAGTCCCAGAGCCAATAACTCTAAGCGAAAAAGAAATAGCGAACCTCTCAGATGCACAGTTCAAAATACTGGTGATCAGAATGCTCACTGAACTGGTTGATTATAGTCACAAATTAGAGGAACATATGAAGGTTAAAATGATTGAAATGAAGGGAAATGCACAGGAAACCAATAGTGATGGAAAGGACATTGGGACTCAAATCAATGGAATGGACCAGAAGGAAGAACAAAACATCCAACCAGAAAGGAATGAAGAAATGAGAATTCAAAAAATGAGGAAAGGCTTAGGAACATCCAGGACATCTTTAAACCTTCCAACATCCGAATTATAGGGGTACCAGAAGGGGGAAAGAAACAGCCACGAGTAGAGAACTTATTTGAACAAATAATGATGGAGAACTTCCCTAATCTGGCAAAGGAAATAGACTTCCAGGAAATCCAGGAAGCTCAGAGAGTGCCAAAGAAGTTGGACCCAAGAAGGAACACACCAAGGCACATCATAATTACATTGCCCAAGATTAAAATGAAGGAGAGAATCCTAGAAGCAGCAAGAGATAAGGGGACAGTCACCTACAAAGGAGTACCCATCAAACTGTCAGCTGATTTCTCAAAAGAGACCTTCCAGGCAAGAAGGGGCTGGAAAGAAGTATTCCAAGTCATGAAATCCAAAGACCTACATGCAAGATTGCTTTATCCAGCAAAGTTTTCATTTAGAATGGAAGGACAGATAAAGTGCTTCTCAGATAAGATCAAATTCAAGGAGTTCATCATCACCAAGCCCTTATTATATGAAATGTTAAAGGGACCTATCTAAGGAAAAGAAGATAAAAAATATGAACAGCGAAAGGACAGCAAACTCACAGTTATCAACCACAACAACACCTAAAACAAAAGCAAACCAAGAGAACAGCTGGATCAGGAGTGGAACCCTAGAAATGAAGAACACATGGAGGGTTAGCAACAGGGAAGTGGGAGGAGGAGAAGGGGGAGAAGGTACAGAAAATAGCATAGACAGTAGGTAGAAAATAGATAGGGGGAGGGCAAGAATAATAGGGGAAATATAGAATCTGATGAACTTGAGACACATGGTCATAAACTAAAGGGGGGAATGGTGGGGGAGGGGTGTGCAGGGTGGAGGGGAATGAAGGGGGGAATACAACAACTGTAATGGTATAATCAATAAAAAATATATAAAAACATAAAATAAAATATACCAGAAATAAACAAGGAAGCAAGCAAGCAAACAAAACAAACATAAATAAATAGTACAAGTCAGAGGACATATATAAAAGTCTATTGGCAAAATATGGATAATTGTCAAATTAGGTAGTGTGTATGAGGTTTCATTGTAATATTTATTTTATCTGTGTTTGAAAATATCTATAATCTTTTAAATGTCATAGAAGAAGATTCAGCAATACATTGGCCACACATAAGAGCACTAATGCCAGAGAGCAAACATTCCAACTATGTAAGACCAATTCCAATTTGAAATTATAAATTTCAAATTTATGTGTGTATTTATTTAAAATATAATTGACATATTGTTGTATTATTTTTAGGTCTACAACATAGTGATTTGATATATGTATATATTGCAAAATGATTACCACAATAAGTTTTGTTAATATCCATACCACAGTTACAACTTTTTTCTTGTGATGAGAACTTTTAAGATATCTGTTAGCAACTTGCAAACATACAATATAGTACCGTTAACTATAGTCACTGGGCTGTATATTATATCTCCAGGAATTACTTGTCTTATAGCTGGAAGTTTGTATCCTCTGACCACCTTGACTCATTTCACCTATCCCCCACCCACCTCCTACTCCTCCACCTCCCACCTCTGGTAGCAACTCATTCTTTGTGTCCATTAGTTCTGTGAAGTTTTGTTGTTTTGTATATTCTATATATAAATGAGATCATACAGTATTCATGTTTCTCTGACTTACTTCACTTAGCATAATGCCTTCAAGTTTCATCCTGTTGTGTCAAGTGACAGTCTTTCCTATTTTTATTTTTACTATATTTTCTTTATCCATTTATCCATTGATGAATACTTAAATTATTTCTGTGTAAGACTATTTCCTTTTATTTTAATTCCACCCTCCATCTGGATGCCCTTTCTGGAGGCCTAAGAAAGTACAGGAAAAGGGAGAAGGTAGGACTGAGAAGAGAGAAACCAAAAATGACCTTGTCTCCCACAGTGGGCTTCTAAGTATGAAACAGGTTCAAGCCAGGTAAAGGAAAACTTAAAATTTAAACAAAATTTAAAGTACTCTCCACTAGAACATTTAATGAATAAAATCAGACTTTTTGTTCTGAAAGAAAATGGATGAAAAGGCTGGGGGATTTGCCCATATTTTATTCAGAGGTGTTTCATGTAAATTTATCTGGGAAGCAGACTCTTAAGTAGATATTTGCATGCAAGAGAAATATTGGAGAGTGCTCAGATGAACACCTACTAAGGTGAGGAAGAAAGGGGAAGGGTCTGGTCAAAGAACATGTATGAATGGCTGGCTCATAGACATGGAAAACAGTGTGGGGATTGACTGTGGGAGTTTGGAGGTGGGCTGGGTGGAGGAGGGCAAAAGGGGGAAATGGTACAACTGTAATAGAATAACAATAAAAGTGATTAAAAAAAGACAGTAGAGAGTAGGATCCAACAGTGATGCAGTAGCAACAAAACCTTAACAGTTCTGACAGGAAGCTCTGAAACTGGCATGAGCCTTCCAGATGATTCCAAATAAAGTCAGACAGCTGAGCCTTTGTAACTAGGACTCAAGGTGCCCCCGGAAGGGGGTGCAATGCCTTGTTTGGGACTCAGCTGTGAGCCATGAAGAGCCAACACTCCTGGCAGCTAAAGGAATGAGTTCATCCATCCAGAAAGGAGAAATAGACAGTACACTGCAGCATCCCTTACAAGGGGGCAAGAAAAAAAGAACTATTCAAAAGTTCACTCTCCAGAGTTTAGCTTATTCAATATATAAATAGCATAAATGTACCTACATACATACTTACATACATCATGTATTATCTGTACAGTGGGGATAAATAATAACCTTCCTACCTTTCAGGATGTTGAAGGAAAAGTTTATAACATTATTTGTAAAAGTATTTGTGAACAATGAATTGCCGTAGGGAGTATCATGGTATTTTGAAAAGAATAAAAGTCTTGAAAAGGTCAGTTAGCATCCTGACTCTGTTCTAACTGGCTATATGGGAGTCTCAATTCTCCATCTAGAACGTGATGAGAAAGGCACACTAGAATGTGTTTCTCTAAGACAGGAGTTGTCAAGCTTTAGTGTACATCAGACTTCTTAGAAAAGCCTGTTAACATATAGAGACTGTGAAAGCTTCTTGGGAGATGAGTCCTGCCTGCATTATTAGCTTGTATCTCAGGAGAATTTTATCCCACGTGGGATCAAACTAACATCCACACTGCTTTAAGAGCCTTTCCAGCTTGGAGATTATATTGTCATATTTTTAGTTATTTACTTGTGTCAACATTTTATATTCAGTGTTCTAGAAAACACTAACTTGGTAGTTAACGGAATATCATAGAATGTACTTTAGGAAATTCTGACCTCAGATTTTTCACAAATTCAGATGAGCTAAGGCTTTGCAATAATAGTGCACATTAATGATTGCTTTCAATTGACTTTTAAGATTACTTACCACTTCCTGTTCCTTTTACAATATGCATTTAATCATGAGGTTTTTTTCTGCAGTGTTGAAGATCATAGATTGATAAGTATAGCCGCAAGATCTCTTGAACTTTCAACACAGTAGACTGAACTTAAAATCATTTTCTTTCTTTTTTAAAGATTTTGTTTATTTATTTTTAGACAGAGGGGAAGGGAGGGAGAAAGAGAGGGAGAGAAACACCAATATGTGGCCACCTCCCATATGCCCGTGTGCCCCAGGATTTGACTTGCAACCCAGGCACATACCCTGACTGAGAATCAAACCAGAGACGCCTTGCTTCATAGGCCCACCCTCCACTGAGCCACACCAGGTGGGGCTTAAATCATTTTCTTAAGAACATTAATGTATTGAAGTAAAAACTCCTGTGTGATTCCATGGTAATTGTGTTATTAGAAATAAAGTTTCATGAGTGTATATATATATATATATATATGCACACACACACAAGAGTGTATATATATATCTTGTGTATATACACATACACAAGAGTGTATGTATGTATATATATATATATATATAACAGAAGCCACACTTCAAATATGAGCAAGTTATACATTTATGAGCAATTTATACATGATGAAATGAATGCTATCTCAGAAAATAAGAAAAAAAGTGAGAATAACAATAGAACATTTCCTGAAACCTTCTGCTGTCTATGGGAAAGATTATGAAGACTTGGAAAAACAAAATAAAAGCATTGACAAATCAAAATGATGTCAAAAACACCAAACTGATTTGTTAATCTTATTGGGAAAAAAATGTTACACAGCATCCTAAATATTTATATTGAAAAATGGGTAGCATATGCTTCCTATCTTAAAGTTATGGATGACTGCTCTAAAATAGAAAGTGTGCAGCACTGAAAGTGACTTCTTGCATATACAAACTGAACCAGTAAGATAAAGAGTGCTATTTTTAAACAGCATGATTTTAAGAAGCAATAGTGACAGCCCAAATGATTTATTTTTATTTTCTAATGTTCATGAATTGTCTCTTTTATTTTTTGATTTAATCTTTATTGTATTTTTCCATTACCATTGAGTACCTTTTCATCAAGAACTTTAAACAGTCATTGTTTCTCTTTCGACTACTCTGAAGATTCCTCACTGTTCTGAAAGTCTTCACAGCACCAAGAAGGGCACCTTCTTAGTCTAAACTTAGAGAAACTCTATGTTTCTCTTGTGCTCACTCTCTCTCCTGTTCTCACTCTCTTACCCTCTCTCTTTGCACCACTATTTCAAAGAACTCTATTACTTCTGTACAGTCAGTTGTACAATTCTCCTACAGCTAAATCTGAAATCAATAAAATGATTCAATTCCAGTAAACCTGCAAATAATACTTTTCTACTATCTTTATACACACTTATTTTTTATTGAATTGTACAAAGAAGTGCACACAAGCATGATGAAATTAATTACTAAAAAGGTAATACATTCATGTAACCACTTTCCTGATGAGGAAATAGTGCACTGCCAGCATACCAGAGTCACTCTCGTGTACCTTCCAGTCACTACCTCCACCCCATTCCCCCAAAGCAACCACTGTCCTTATTTCTAATATAATAGGTATAATCATAATAGGTATAATTATTTCTTGAACTGCGTGTGACTTAATTCATACCGTATGAATTATTGTGGCTTGTTTTTCCCCCTCAACATTATGTTTAAGATATTTATCCATGTTACTGCATATAATTATTATTTATCATTTTTATAATTATATTGTAAACCATTTATAAGTGAATATATATATGAATTTATTTATCTAGCCTTCTGTTTATAAACATTTGGTTTGCTCCCATGTGGAATCAAACTAGAAATCAATAACAAAAGGGAATTAGGAAAACTCACAAATGAATCGAAATTAATATTCATAAACAACCATAGGGTCAAGGCAGAAATCAAAGGTGGGAATAGAAAATTTCTTGAGACAAAGATAAAAACAGCATAGCAAAATTTAGGGGATACAGCAAACTCAGCACTTAAAGGGAAGTTTATATTGATAAATGCTTATATGAAATAAGGTGGAAAGATCTTAAATAAACAATATAATTTTCATGTCAAGAAAGTAGGGAAAGAAGAACAAACTAAGTCTAAAATCAGTAGAAGAAAGGGAATGATAAAGATTAGAGGAAAAAATAATATGAGAAATAGAAATGCTCTTTAAAAACTTGATGAAAGAGTTGCTTTCTTGAAAAGATCAACAAAATGGACAGACTTTTAGTTAGATAAGGAAAGAAGAAAAGACTAAAATACATAAATTTATAAATTAAAAAGACGATATTACAAACTGATCCCCAAGAATAAAAATATCAACACAGATGATTATGAACAAATATACACCAATATATTTGATAGCTTAGAAGAAATGGATAAATTTGTAGGAATATGTGACCCACCAAGACTGAATCAATCAATAAGAAATAAAAGTCTGAACGGACCAATAACAAATAAGGAGATTGAATTAGTAAATAAAAAGAACTCCTATGGAGAAAATACCAAGAACAGATGGTTTCACAGCTAAATTTTTCCAAATTTTTAAGGAAGAATAAACGCTAATTCTTTTTATATTCTTCCAAAATACAGAGGAAGGGATAAATATTCCAAACAAATTTTATGAGTCCAGCATAACAGCGTTATGACCAAAGCCAAACAAAAACTACAGGGAAATGACCTAAAGAACATGGATGCAAAAATCCTCACCAAAATGTTAGAAAACTGAATTCAAATGCACATTAATAAGGATCATGTGTCACAATCAAGTGGGATTTATCCCTCGGATGCAAGGATTGTTCAACATACACAAATCATTAAATGTAATGTATCACATTAAGGGAATGAATTATAAATATTATATGATTATCCCAGACATGCATAAAGAGCATCTGAAAAAAATCAACTTCCCTTCATGATAAACTCTCAACAAAGTAAGTATAGAAATAACTTACCTCTATAAAATAATGGCCATATATGAAAAGTCCACAGCTAATATTAACAATAAAAAACTGAAAGCTTCTATGAAGGTTCTGGAGATTCTGGAGGGTTGCTCCTGACACCTAAAGTTTCTCAATTTCTTTATACATTTGAAAACTGGAATTCATGCACATAGAAGTAGTCATTTGTGTTGAAATAAATTCATGGCCACATTTAAAAAAAGAAATAAAACTCTACAACTCTTACAAGAAAATACAGGATAAAAGCTTCATTAATTGGATTTGGCAATGATTTGTTGAATATAATGCCAAAGCCACAGGCAATAAAATAAAAATAGACAAATTGAATTCATGAAAATTTAAAATATTTTTAGCATCAAAAGACAATGTCAATAGAGTAAAAATAAAACCCACAGAATGGGATAAATATTTGTAAATCATAAATCTGATAAGGGGTTAATATTCAAAACATATACAGAAAAGCAAAAACTCAACAACAAAAATACAAATAACCTGATTCAAAAATAGGCGGACTCAAATAGACATTTCTACAATGAAGATATATAAATATCCTATAAGCACATGGAAAGATGTGAGACATCACTAATCATTAGGGAAATGCATGTGAAAACTATAATGAGACTCCACTTCAGACCCATTACAATGGCTACCATGAAAAAAACAGAAAACAAGAAATGTTGGCCAGGATTTGGAAAAATTGGAACCTGTGTACACTACTGATTGGAGTGTAAAATGGTGAATCCAATAAGGAAAACACTAACTATGAAAAGTGTTTTCCTCAAAAATGTATGATAAAACTATTATGTGATCCAGAAATTCCATTTCTGGATATATATCCAAATAATAGAAAGCAGTATCTCAAAGAGATATTTGCAAACCCATTTTGACAGCAACATTATTCACAATAACTTAAATATAGAAGCCACCCACGTGTCCACTGATGGATAATTGGATAAGGAAAAGGTGGTATATACATACAATAAAATATTATTTACCCTTATAAAGGAGGAAATTCTAACATGTGCAACAACAGGGATGAAACTGGAAAACATTATGCTTGGTGAAATAATCCAGTCACAAAAAGACAAATACTACTTGAGTCTACTTTATGTGAGGTACTTAGAGTACTCAAAATCGCAGAGATGTACAGTAAAATGGTAGTTGTTAGGGGTTAGGGAGAGAGAAGAATGGAGAGTTATTGTTTAATGAATATAGAGTTCTACTTTTAAAAGATAAATGGAGTTATGGAGATAAATGATGTTGATGGTTGCATAATATTATGAATGCATTTAATACCACTGAACTGTACACCTGAAAAATGGTTTAATTGGTTTTATAAAAATAAAATAAAAACCTACATGTGTATGAGGTTGTATTTGTGATTCATGTAATTGTATATATATATGATTCATCTATATGAATGGATAATTTTCTTTGATTTCAAAACAAGGGTAACAAAGGAATTAGTTGTAAAATCTGTGTATCATTTATTGCCATTAACAATGAAAAAATAATTTTCTTTTTCTGACATCTGAACTGAATATACTCACACTTTAAAATGAAACACAAAGTATTACAATAAATAACTTCAACACTTCCATTGCGATACCATTTCTTTTCATTTTTTAAAAATAGGTCTTTATTAAAATGATTTTATTTATTCATTTTTAGAGAGGGAAAAGGAGGAAGAGAGAGAGAGAAACATCAATGTGTGGTTGCTTCTGGCACACCCCCTATTGGGGACCTGGCCTGCAACCCAGGCATGTGCTCTGACTGGGAATTGAACTGGTGACCCTTTGGTTCACAGTCCGGTGCTCAATACACTGAGCCATACTGACCAGGGTCCACTTCTTTTTATTTAAAAGCACATAATAATACCAGCATGAGAAGATAGGTTTTTCATATATTTATATTAAAAATTATATCTATTTGTTATAAAATGTACTAGACATTAGCCCATTATAGAAACATTTAATGAATTTTTCACTGCTTCCACAGCATTTAGCAAGAGCACATAGTATTGCTGAGCAATATTCCTCTGATTGTTTTAACTTAATGAGTGGACGATTATACTTTTTAAGTAAAGAGAATTAAGAAACTGAGAATACAAGAACAGAATTTACTATAGTAATAAAACTCACAACAAAGTAAAATTGACACATGTTTAATGATATGGAGAATTATTAATGTGCTACATGGTAATTATTCAAAATATTGTAGGAAATGATAGTAATTGGCGGTGCTTTCCCCTGACCAAATCACTTATTTGTAAGGTAGAAGATATTGTTGGACAGCTCTAATTATTTGAAGGTGCTTTGTCATATTGAACATTAACATTTCCCTTGTAACTTTCATCTAATAATTCATAACTGCTTTTTTGCAATTACACAGACTCTTGAGTCACTTAACTTCCCACGTAGCAGTTATCAAATATTTGAGGATATCTTAATTTTTGCCTTATTTCATCTTTATATTTTCTCTATTCCAGGCAAAGCAACTGAGTTTCTCTCAATTGTTCATCATGCATTTTTTTAAGCTCCTAAGAATTTTGATTGCATTCTTCTATATATCTTGTGGCCTTTTTGTTTCTTCCCCATAGAGATATAGTACTCTAAATGTAGAATGAAAATTAGAAATTTTGATGTGGTTATTTCATTCTTTGATCTACTTAATGTAGTTCTTTACATTCTCAGCCTGAATTATTTACATTTATTTCCAAAAAAAATTAAGGCATAATTTACACATTGTAAAATGTACCTGCTTAAGAGTCTGTTTATGAGTTTAGGAAAATGTATAAACCTGTGTAACTATTATCATAATAAAGATATAGCATATTTTTAAAGTTTTATTCATTTATCTTTAGAGGGGAATGGAAGAAGAGAGGGAGAGAAACATCAATGTATGGTTGCCTCCCCTGCTGGGAACTGGCTTGCTACCCAGGCATGTGCCCTGACTGGGAATCAAACTGGGATCCTTTAGTTTGCAGGCCTGTGCTCAGTCCACTGATCTACACCAGCCAGGGCAATATAGCATATTTTCAACACCCCCAAATGTTTCCCTATACCCATTCCTATTGAAGCTATTAGGTTCAGGCAATCCTTGATCTGATTTGTGTCACTAAAGTTTTATTTCCTTTTTTCTATAACTTCATGTAAGTGAAATGAAACATTATGTCTTCTCTTATATATGAATTTTTACAAACACTGTATTAGTCTGCTCAGCCTGCCAAAATAAAATGCCACAGACTGGGTGTCTTAAACAACAGATATTTATTTTCTCACAGTTCTAGAGAAGTCTAAGATTAAGGTGTTTGCAGGGTTGGTTTCTAGTGAAAACTCTCTTGCTGGCTTTCTGACAGCCACCTTCTTGCTGTATCTTCACATGGCCTTTCCTCTGTACCTGTATGGAGAGGGAAGGAGGGAGGGAGGGAGGGAGAGAGAAAGAGAAAGAAAGAGAGAGAAACCTAGTGTCTCTTGTTATAAGGAAACTAATCCTATTGGGTTAGGGTCTTATCCTTATTATCTTATGTAATATTAATGATTTCTTTAGAGTCCGTATCTCCAGATACAGCTACATTGGAAGACAGGGCTTCAGTGTATGAATTTTAGAGGGGCACAAACATTCAGTCCTTAAGAAGCATAGTGCTTTATAGATTCATGCATGTTTTTGTGTGTTTCAGTAATATTCCATTATAGAAATACCACAATTCACCTGTTGGTGGATAATTTGGGTTATTTCCAGATATAAGGCTATTATATGTAAATCTGGAATGAACATTTCTGTACATGTCTTTGAATGAACTTTTAAAAAATTATTTGGGGTTAATAGCTCGTAAGATTGCTGGGTGCTATAGTAAGTGGAAGTATGTGTTTCACATTACAATAAACTGCCAAAATGGGAGTATCATTTCACACTCCTATCAGAAGTGTGAGAGCTGAAGCTGCTCCACACTCTCATGACTACTTGATTTTGTCAGCCTTATAATTTCAGAAATTGCAGTGAGTGTATAGTGATATTAAATTGTGATTTTAATTTGCATTTCTCCAGTGACTAATGATATCAAACATTTTTTCATTTGCATATCTGAGATGTTTGTCTTTTATTGTGAGGTGTCTGTTCAGATCATTTGCTTGGTATCAGTGAGAGTTGTCTTTAATCTATTTATTATATTGTATGGGTTATTGAAATACTCTTGATACAAATCCTTTATCTGATATATGCATTGCTAATACATTTCCAAGTTCTAGCCTGTTTTCTCATTTTCCTAATTGTCTTTGTAAAAGCAGACATTGTAAATTTTGTTGAGATCCTATATACTATTTTCCCTTTATCATTGTTGACATTTCTGCCCAATCTAATCAACTGCTCTCTAACGTAAGTTAATAAAATATTCTCCTCATGTCTTCTAGGTGTGTTACAAATTTACTCATACATTTGGGTTTATGATTCATTTGAAATTTCTTTTTGAGTACATATGGTAAATGATCAAGCTTTGTTTTATTTCCCACATGGATATCTAGTTGTTCTAACACCAGATTTTTTTTAGATTCTCACCCGAGGATAAGCTTACTGATTTGAGAGAGAAGGAGGGGGAGAGAGAGAGAGAGAGAGAGAGGGAGGGAGGGAGGGAGGGAGGGAGAGAGGCATTGATGTGAGAGAGAAGCATCAATCACTTGCCTCACATGTGCCCTCAACTGGGGACTGAACCCACAACCTAGGTATATGCTCTGACCAGGAATGGAACCTGCAACATTTTGGTGTTCCAGATGATGCTCTGACCTAGCCACCTGATAATGGCATTCTAACACCAGTTTTTGAAAAGCTTATGCTTTCCCTATTGATGACCTTGGCATTTTTGCTGACAATCAATTGACCACAAATGTGAGTGAGGGTCTATTTCTGGATTCATTCTCTTCAATTGATCTATATGTGCACCTGTGCAGCAATACTTCACTCTTTTGGTTGTTGTAGGAAAGAAGTATGAAGCATATAGAATAATTCATTTTTAAAATTGTTTTTGCTGTTCTATGTTCTTTGTATTTCCACAAATACTTTAGAAACAACTTGTCAACTTCTATAAAAAATGCTGCAGGAATATTGGTTAGAATTGCCTTGAATCTATAGGTCAACTTAAGGAGAATTGATATCTTGAAACTGAGTCTTTCAATCCACAAGTATGGTATATATCTATATTTATTTAACTTTTCTTTCATTTATCCCAGAAATATCTTATAGTTTACAGTGCACCAATGATCTTGATCTTGCATATCTGTTATTAAAAGGAAATAATCCAGTTTTTTCTTTAGTATGAAGAACCACATTAGTTAATTTTCAGATGTTAATCAAAGTTGCACCTCTAGAATACATTCACTTGGTCAAGATGTGTTGTTTATTTAATATATTTTCTGCTTTACATTTGCTAATATTTGGTTAATGATTTTCAAGTCTGTGCTCATGAAGAATTTGTTCTTTAGCTTTCTTTTCTTATAATGTTGTTGTCTGGTTTCAGTACAAAAGTATTATTGAACTCTTAGAAGTGATCTTTTATTCTTCAGTTTCTGAAAAAAATAGTAGGTTTGGCATTATTTCTTCCTTAATTATTTGAAAGGATTCACCTGCGAAGCAACCTGGGCATGGAGTCTTGTTTGTAAGAGTGTTATAAATTACAAATTCATTTCTTTTTTTGCTTTTATTTATTTATTGTTAAATTTATTTATATATTGTTCAAGTACAGTTTTCTGTCTTTTACTCCCATCTCAGCCCAACCCCCCCCCCAGTGCTCCCCACCTCCCTCCCATTTTCACTGCCCTTAGTTTTTGTCCATGTGTCCTCTATACTAGTTCCTGTAAATTCTTCCCCTTTTCCCCTGAAATTCCCTCCCCTCTCCCCTCTGGTCACTGTCAGCCTGTTCTGTATTTCAGTGTCTTTGGTTATATTTTGCTTGCTTGTTTTTTTTGTTGTTTAGCTTCCTGTTAAAAGTGAGATCATATGGTATTTGTCTTTCACAAATTCATTTCTTTGATTAATATAAGGCTATTCATGTTCTCTACTTTTGAGTCAGTTTTAGTGATTTAAATCTTGACAAAATATGTTAATTTTATCTAAGTTGTCAAATTTGTTATCATAATTTTTATAATGGTATGGTATTTTCCTTTAAATTCCATTTTGATGGATAATTATGCTGTCTTTTTTATTTCTGATATTTGTAGTTTGAGTCTTTTCTTGATCAATTAGCTAGATGTTTATAAATTTATGTTTATTCTATTTTTTTAAATATTTCTTTTATTTTTTAGAGAGGGGAGGGGAAGGGAGGGAGAAAAAGAGGGAGAGAGACATTATTATGTGGTTGCCTGTCACATGCCTCCTACTGGGGACCTGGCCTGCAACCCAGGCATGTGCTCTGACTGGGAATGGAATTGGCTGTCCTTGGTTTCATAGGCTGGCACTCAATCCACTGAGCCTAACCAGCCAGAGCAGTTTATTCATATTTTCAAAGAACCAACTTTTGGTTTCATTGATTTTTCTCTATTGTTTGTCTGCTTTTCTATTTCACTGATCACCATCCTTAAATTTATTTTCCTCCTTCTTACCTGGGTTTCACTTTCTATTTATTGTTTCTAGCTTCTTGAGATGCCAGTTTAGACTGCTAATTATAATCTTTTTTAAAATGTAAATATTTAAAGCTATGAGTTTCTCGCTAGGTGTTGTATTATTTTTATTATACAAATTTTGATATATTATATTTTCATTTTCATTCAATTAAAAATTTTCAAAATTTTCCTTGCAAATTACCCTTAGACTCATGGTTTATTTCAAAGTGTGTTGTTTAACTTGTAAGTGTTTCAAAACTTTCCAGATGTCCTTTTGGTATTAATGTTTCTGTGGTCCCCAAACTTATTCTGTATAACTTGTATTTAAATTTCTCAGGATTTTATGTTTTAGCATATGGTCTGTTTTGATAAATGTTCCATGTATATTTTAAGGTAATTTTTATTCTACTTTTGTTGGATTCAGTATTTTATTATATTTTTTGCTTTATAAGTGTTTATTTGAAATGATAAAATGTTTTGCTACAAAATTTGTCAGATGCATAATATTATTTTCACAGCATAAATAAATATATAAGGCAGAAGTCAATTTTTAAAAGATTTTATTTTATTTATTTTATTTTTTGAGAGAGGAGAAGGGAGGGAGAAAGAGAGGGAGGGAAACATTGATGTATGAGAGAAACATTGATTGGTTGCCTCTTGTATGTGCCCCAACCTGAGACCTGGCCAGCAACCCAGGCATATGCCCTGACAGGGAATTGAACCAGTGACCTTTCGCTTTAAGGGATGATGCTCAATCAACTGAGCCACGCTGGCCCGGGCCAGAAGTCAATTTTCAGTACACAGTCAGCATCATGATACAGGGATTTTGACTATAGCATCATGATTTATTACTTATAGTGCTAGAAAATAATGTGGCCATAGCAACAATCTGGCTACACTTCTAACTTGCCATTTGTTATTCAGGTTGGCACCAAATCAAATAAATAATTGAATAAATACATAAATGGGGATGAAGTGACAAATTTTTCTCACAAAATTCCAAATAACATATATAGAGTTCCCCCCACCCCTAATAAAATACTATAGAAGTGATTGACCCCTTTCCCTGGCAAATTGCCTGAATTAATGTGTATCCTTTAAATAGTGGTCATTTTAGTATTTATTTACTCATTTATTTGCACTACCATAAAGACTTCATTTCTCAAACTTGTTTACAAAGCTAACCTGAAAAGCCTAGTCAAATTCCATTTGAAGATACATACCATTTCTTTGAGCAACCAGTCAGGAAAAAAAACCTAATATGACAGGTTTTTAATGGACCAATGTTGGCATCTAGGGCTCTCCATTTATTTTTCCAAGTGATTTGAATCCTCATATTGGTAATATAGAATATTCCTGAGATTGACCTCAATCTTTTCAGACATTCTTGCATTTTGAGCAGAGTCATTCTCAGTGTTGAAGTATCTTTCCCATTTTTCCCAAGTCCTCAATAGTTACTTAATAAAGACTATTCAACCACTACAGTTTCTTATACTCTGCCTGTGATGCATTCATTTAGGCCAGGGGAGTTGCATTTATTATGGAGCTCATTTTTTAAGAGATTTTAAATCGAATATATGACACATTTATGTAAATATTTGAAAATGCTAAGAAAAATAGTGGTACAATTAAATGATATGATTTTGTAAGTTGGAAATCTATTTAAAGAAGTAGATTTATAGTACATTGACTACTAAAGATAGTCTGAACAAAGAAGACTGAAGGTGGGAGGCATGTTTCTTTATCCTGAAAGAGGTGCCCTGTCATTTCAAAATTACTTCGTTTTTTCAATACATGCTTCTTTTGGAGAGCCTGACATGTTCTTCTCTCTTTGTCACCGATGGGAACACTGTTCCACTGTGGGTGGGAATTTATCTGTCTTTCTGGTGTATTGGAACAGAAAAAAAAAGCTAAAAGTCACTGAACTAAGGTGACCACTTTCAAATGTTCTTTCAAAAGAAACAGATCTGGGTTTAAGTGATAACTGATGCTCTTAGATGTGGAAAGGTAACTAAATTATCTGCTCTGAAATTTGGTTTTCTTTTCTGTGAATGCAGGATAATAATATTTATGCACTTTGCATTATTGCAATAATTAGGATTTATTTATGTACAATGTTTTGTATATAGTAGGAGCTCAGTAATAGCTCGCACCAGGCATCTTCACCATCACCTGAGATTTAATTCCTTCTTATGAATATTTGTTTGACACCCCCCAACCCACCCCAAACACACAAAAAGTTACAATTGAAAACAAGATCATGTGGGAATATGGGTCAAAGTTTTCTCTCTCTCTCTCTCTCTCTCTCTCTTTCTTCTCCTCCCTCCCCCTCTCTCTCTTTGGATTTTTTACAACAGGCTAGATTCACTCACCTTTCCTCTATTCTTTACATACCTCTGTCACTTCCTCTCCCTTTATCACTTCAGGTGAATCTTCTTCCCAATGTGACTGGGAAAATAGAAGTAACCGGAAAAGAATTTCTACAAGCTCTCACCACCACGTCTATCTAACCACCTGTACCATCATTTTTACCGAGATGCCTTTCCATTCTCCAAATGATCTGTATTTCTAGAGAAAGCTAAACTCTCTACTTGTCAACCAGATCCTGCTCCCTCTAGCATGTTCAAAGACAAGCTTTCATCAGTTTTCCTAGTTTTTCCCACATTACTAATTTCTCCTTTGTATAATATCATTTGCTTCAAATTACAGATATCCTTTTATCTTGTGGAAAAACCCCAAAACTAAAAACTTCCTTTGGCACCACATCCTTTGACACCCTTTCAGCTGTCATCACATTTTCCTTCTGCTCTTAACAATAAAGCTCTTTTAAAGGACATTATTTCCTTGCTGTCTTCAGTTCCTCACATTTCACTCCAGATCCCAATTCAGTGAGACATTTGACCTTATCACTCCACTGATATGTATCTTATCAAGGTCACCTATGACCTCCATTTTATTAAATCCATTTTTGATTCTCAGTCCTTCTCTGTCTCAGCATATCAGAAGTGTTTGACACAATTGATTATTCCTCTCCCCTTGAAGCACATTCTTCACTTGGCATCTGGGGAAACATACTTTTGGTTTTCCTCCTACTTTAGTAATTGTTCCTTCTATTATCTTTTGCTGTTTCCTCTCTACATTGTGGCCTATAAACTTTGGAGTGGTCTTGAGCTTAGTCCTTGAAACTGTTCATATTTAAAAAATTTATTTTTCATTTACAGTTTAACATTCAATATTCTACCCAGCCTCCACCCCCTTCCCTCTGGCCATCACCACACTATTGTCTGTTTATCCTCATTCTCTCATTGATCTCATCTGATCCTGCAATTTAAATGCTATGTATATTTCTACCCCATACCTTGATCTCCAAATCATATGCCCAACTGCCTAGCTGACCTTTTCAATTTGGTATCTTTTAGGCATTGCAGTTGTAATATAATTAAAACCCAACTCTATATATTCCCCATCCCCAAACCTGCTTCTCAGTAAATGGCATCTTCATTTCTGTAACTGGTTGAGTAAAACACCTTATAGTCATCACTGATTCCTCTCTTTCTTTTTCATCCCACATCCTACAAATATTTGCCTGTCTTATTGGTTTTGCTTTCCAAATATATTGTAATTGAACAACACCTCACTCTCTCTACTGTGCCAACTCTGATCAAAATCATTATTATATCTCATCTTGATGATTAAAATAGCATCAGAGTCTTGCTACCTCTACCTTTCCCTCCAGTAGTCTAGTCTTATTACAGTAGCCCGATTGTGTCATTTATGTTCTGAAAACACTTCAATGGTTTTCCCATAGCAATGAAAACAAAACCATGCCCATTCTGGCTCCCCTCAACTTTCTGACATCGTCTCCTGTTCATCTCACTCTAATTCAGGCACACTGGCCAAAGTAGTGTTCCTTGAACAGACCTAGTAAACTCCTGTCACAAGGCTTTTGCCCTTGACTTTATTCTTCCTGCAACACAGAAAAATGTATTTCTGGCCACATTATATCCTTCAGGTATTTTGTTCAGATGTACCTTCTCAGTGAAGCTTTCCTTATGTATGTTATTTTACATTTCAGTCCTCTACTTTCAGTTCTATTAATCCTTCCTTTATCATTTTCTATAGCACTCATGAGCATCTGAACTCCTATATATTTTATATAGAGGTGGTAATTGTCTGTCTCCCCCTTCCTATTATGTAATAGAGGTTCCATAAATCTGGTGATTTTTGTTTTATTCCCAACTGCCCCCTCAATGTTTAGAATAGTATCTGACTTGTAGTTGAAGCTGCATAAGTATTTGTTGAATAACTAAATGTTATCCTAGTGTTGCCATATTTTCCTTTTTGTCCCAGAAGAAAGTAATATAAAACAACATGCAAAGTTTATGAATTGTCATACCAGTATTTCCCCCATATCTTCTGAAGAGTATAATATACATACAATAAATTTGCCCTTTTAATTATGAATTTTTGAGAATGCACAAAAGTGTACAGGTCTATACCCACCACTACAATCAAGATAGAGAGTTGCATCATCTCCTAAATCCCCATGTCCTTCGTGGTCCACCATACCTTGCGAGTCGTGGTTGTTTTTCTTTTTAAGATTTTATTCATTTATTTTCAGAGAGAGGGGAAGGGAGGGAGAAAGAGAAGGAGAGAAACATTGGTTTGTGAGAGAAACAATCCTAACACACCCCCAACCAGGGAACTGGCCTGTAACCCAGGTATGTGTCCTGACTGGTAAACAAACTGGCAACCTTTTTGTTTGCAGATCAATGGTTCAACCCACTGACCCACACCAGTCAGGGCTGTTTTATATATATGTAATTTTTGTCTTACCAATAATATCATATAGAATCATATAGTATATATAGTAGATATCATTTTGACTCTGGCTTCTTTCAGTTGGAATAATGCACTTCAGATTCTTCCAGGTTATTGCATTTATTTCTTTTTATTGGGATATTTCATTCCATTGTACAGATGAACCACAATTTGTTTATTCACTTTGTAGTTTACAATTGTTGTGTTTCAGTATTTTGGTGATTACTAATAAACATTCATGTGCAGATTTTTGTGTAAATGTAAGTTTTTATTATATTTGAGTAAACACTTATGAGTGAGCTTTATGGGTGGTGTGGTAAGTTTATGTTTAATTATATATGAAATTTCCACTTGGAAAAATATTTTGAGATCCATCCAATGAATGCAAATTCTAGTTGCTTCCACATTTTTCACTGGGTTTGCCAGGTTTTTTTTAAAGCCATTATGACATATTTATAGTAAAATCTCCCTGTGGCTTTAATTTATATTTCCCTAACAGTTAATGATATTGAGACTAATTTTATGGCTTATTTTCCATTTGTATATCTTCTTTGATAGAGTATTATGTATAAATACTTTGTCCATTTTTAAATTGAGTTGTTGATTTTTCTTTTGTTGAATTGTGAGAGCTCTTTATAAATTCTGGATAAAAGTCCAATTTATCATTTTTTTCTTTTACAGATAGAGCTTTGGGTGTTATATTTTAAAAAATTATTTGCCTGTGCCAAGGTCACAAAGATTTTCTCTTAGAATCCGATTTTAAGTATTTTGAAATCAATAGAATTTTTATAAGTACATATATATCTCTGAGCTGAGTATTACCAGTGGGGTACATTTTTTGACCTCTATAAGTCTAATATGGAAACCATCAATAAAAAAATAACATTCTGTGGCAATTAAATGATGACATGAAAAGCATGTGCTTTTAAAATATATTTTTTGCTTTTAAAATATTTTTTTAACTTTTAAAATATGAATAAAATATTTAACTATTAAAATGTTATGGTATGTACTTTGGTACCACAGATTTATCCATTGAGAAAGAAACATTCACAATCAGTAAATATAAACTAAGTTAATTAAAGATCAGAAAGAAAAATGTATTTCAAATGTAGCCTTGTACTTTATTGATGTTTCAATACTGTTCAAGTTTGTTTTTATTTTTATTTTTTAAATATATTTTATTGATTATACTATTACAGTTGTCCCATTCCCCCCTTCATTCCCCTCCACCCTGCAATGCTCTCCCACCCACATCCTCCCCTTTAGTTCATGTCCATGTGTCATAAATTCTTTAGCTTCTACATTTCCCATACTATTTTTGGCCTCCCCCCCCCCGTCTATTCTCTACCTACCGTCTATGCTACTTATTCTCTGTACCTTTCTTCCCCTCTTTCCTCCTCCCACTCCCCTGTTGCTAACCTTCCATGTGATCTCCATTTCTGTGGTTCTGTTCCTGTTCTAGTTGCTTGCTTAGTTTCCTTTTGTTTTAGGTGTGGTTGTTAATAATTATGAGTTTCCTGTAATTTTACTATACATGTTTTTTATCTTCTTTATCTTAGATAAGTCCCTTTAACATTTCATAAAATAAGGGCTTGGTGATGATGAACTCCTTTAACTTGACCTTATCTGAGAAGCACTTTATCTGTCCTTCCATTCTAAATGAAAGTTTTGCTGGATAAAGCAATCTTGGCTGTAGGTCTTTGGATTTCATGACTTGGAGTACTTCTTTCCAGCCCCTTCTTGCCTGGAAGGTCTCTTTTGAGAAATCCGCTGACAGTCTGATGGGTACTCCTTTGTAGGTGACTGTCCCCTTATCTCTTGCTGCCTCTAGGATTCTCTCCTTCATTTTAATCTTGGCTAATGTAATGATGATGTGCCTTGGTGTGTTCCTCCTTGGGTCCACCTTCTTTGGGACTCTCTGAGTTTCCTGGACTTCTGGAAGTCTATTTCCTTTGCCAAGTTGGGGAAGTTCTCCTTCATTATTTGTTCAAATAAGTTTTCCACTTGTTGCTGTTCTTCTTCCCCTTCTGGTACCCCTATAATTCAGATGTTGGAATGTTTAAAGATGTCCTGGAGGTTTCTAAGCCTCTCCTGATTTTTTTGCATTCTTGTTTCTTCATTCTTTTCTATTTGGTTGTTTCTTTCTTCCTTCTGTTCCACTCTATTGATTTGAGTCCCAGTTTCCTTCCCATCACTGTTGGTTCCCTGTATATTTTTCTTCATTTCACTTAGCATAGCCTTAATTTTTTCAACTAATTTGTGACCAAATTCAACCAATTCTGTGAGCATCCTGATCACCAGTGTTTTGAACTGCATCTGATAGGTTGGCTATCTCTTGGTCGCTTAGTTGTATTCGCTGTGGAACTTTGATCTGTTCTTTGCTTGAGCCATAATGTTTCGGTCTGTTCGTGCCTGTTATGTATGAGGGATGGAGCGTTAGGTGTTCACCAGGGCAGGACAACCCAGTTGCTGGGTTGTGATGCTGTACGTGGGGGTGGGGTCAGAGGTGGACTAATGGCACTTGCTGGGCTCTCCCTCAGATCTCAGTCCCTTCCGCAGCTTCCCCCCAAGCAAACTGGGCCCTTCTGATGCTGATTCCCATGTGGGTGGGCTCATGTACATTCTAGGACCCTGTAGGTCTCTCCAATGAGCTGTCCTGTGAGGCTGGGAGTCTCTCCCTGCACCTCAACCCCCACAGGTGTTTTCAATCAGTGTTTTGAGGCTTTATTTTTCTGTGCTGGGACCCTGGGTTGTATGGTCTGTCTTGCTCCCCAGTTTGTGGTTTATCTGTGTGTGAATGTGGGACCACCAGCTGCTCATGCCCGGGGTGACTTGTTTACCTGGTGCCACTGCTTTTTGTGTCATGATCCCTCTCCACAGGGTGCCAGACTCTGCTGTTTTTACCGGTCTGGATGGATGTGTCTATCTTTTAACTCCATAGTTGTCCGACTTCCATACAGTTCAATTTTCTGTCAGTTCTGGTTGTTGTTTTGTTTCTAAATTGTTGTTGTTCTTATTTTGGTTGTGCAAGGGGGCACAGTATATCTACCTACACCTCCATCTTGGCCGGAAGTCTGTTTTTATTTTTATATGGAGTATTTCATTGGTAACTTTTGTTTATTCTCCAAAAAAATGAAAAATGCAATTATGTATACCCAATAATACCTGTAACCATTTTCTCTAATAAAACATGTAGATTTAAAAATAATTCAGTGGCCCTGGCTGGTGTGGCTCAGTGCATTGAGCACAGGCCTGCGAACCAAAGGGTTACCAGTTTGATTCCTAGTCAGGGTACATGCATGAGCTGTGGGCCAGGTCCCCAGTGCGGGGCACACAAGAGACAATCACATATTTCATGTTTGTCTCCCTCTCTTCTACCTCCTTTCCCCTCTATCTAAAAATAAATAAATAAAATCTTTAAAAATAAATAAATAAAAAGCACTCAATGAAGGCCTTAATCATTGCAGAAAGTAGCAGAAATAATAGTTTCTGACATTAGTTCCATAGATATATGTTAAACGGGGGAGAAAATATTGTAACTACAATTAGTAATTCCATTGTTCACATTCTTGCCTATGGAATTAATGACTAGCTTGAGGGACCATGAAAAGCAGGGAGTGATGACATTTAATGATCCAAGAAATCATTAATGCCTAAACACACACATATACACACAATGTCAGGTATCATTGCCCTTATGAATGTCCACTACTCCAAGAATAACATTTGAAGTTTATTTCTCATACATTTTCAAGTTAAAATAACTCATTCTGTTGAAAAAAGTCAAAATATTTCTGCAGCTCTGATCTGTCTGTTGGCATTTTTGTTCCTCACTTATAATAAACCAACATGTTTCACTAGGATTAAAGTGTCATCTTTATAATTAAATTTTAGGTGACACAGCAACATCAGTAATGAATCTGAGCTAGTAGAACCTCTACTTTCAAATGTTAAAGGACTAAAATTTAATTTTAAATGTATTTCAGAGACCTTAAAGACATATTTTGTTTGAAGGGAGAAATAATGAGAACTCTAAGATGGAGACATCTCAAATTAAAGTGTAATGAATCAAACAAAGATAGCCATCCATTCATAATATATTAGTTCCCTCCCTTGTCCACCCCTAGATTCTTAGATATTTTGTGAGGAATTAAAGAGACAATTTTGCCTCAATTCAGACTAGATTTGGAAATGGATCCAAAAGATAGTCCAATGTGTTGTGAATGTGACATAATCATAAATATTATAGTTTATTATTCCAAGAATGGGAAGATGTGATCTAAATTAGAGTTTATAACCTATTTACATTAGATTTCACCATTTGTACATGAATTTTGAAAACAATAGCTAGATGAAGCAGTTGACATATTATTATGCTTACTTGTCCCCTAAAAATTAGATAAACCTTTGATGTCACATTAATTGGCATGGAATATATTCATTTTATATAGTTATTTACTTCTACCTTATTTCCTTTTATTAGTAAGATCTAGTATGTTAACAAAAACATCTATAATTTATTAGTATTTATTTGAGAAGTACAAGACAGATTTGGAGACAGATGGAGATGGAGCTGTTCAAAGAAAATCACCAGCAGATGAGTGTTAGACTACAAGCCAGGACCATTCATATTATTCAAATCAAGGCAGAAAAAAAAGGATGAAAGTTTTAATTCTTCTTTTATCAAAATTACCTGTAAATAATTTAGACATAGTGGAATAAAATTTTAATATTCAAAGTTATTTTAAAATGGAGATAAAAAACAGACTGAGATGATTCATTTTATCAAGACATTTCCAATCCAGTAAAATATTTATAGTTGTTATTAATCAAAATATAGTTATCTCAGAGAATAAAATATAAAGCTGAAAAAATTTAAAATATTTGGATGAAAATATAAAAACAGTTGTGGATACACAAAAAATAACTTCAATAATTGTTGTATGTTGAGCTCTATTGTATATTGGCACTCTGGTTATTTATATGGACAATTTATAATCCTATAGCTCTTATTATTCCAGGACTGTTTTTTAAATGTAAAAAACAATGAAGTTCAGATATGCTAAACAAATTGCTCAGATTCACCTGGGCATTTAGATTAAAATTTGGTCCCAAATCTGTGTTGACTTTGCTGTTTCCACTATGCTGTATTGTCCTCATACAGGTGGCATAATAGTGAGATAAAATTTAATTGTCCAGGAAGTTTATTATTCAGAGTGTTGGAGTATTTTCTGTTGACATTCAGGAAGAAAGCACAAAATACATCTGAAAAATCAATATGCCCATGCAATAACATATATTTTTTCTTCATGTGAAAGTTTCTTATGATTAGAATTTTCTTCATAGCCCCTTAACTATTACTTTACATACTATTAAAAGGTGTCAAGTCATATATTGCCATAGTCTATAGAATGTTAAATGCGATGTATTAAAAATTGTAGTGGGCTGCCTGGGCTGGTGTGGCTCAGTGCACTGAGCACCGGCTTGTGAACCAAAGGGTCACCAGTTCCATTCCCAGTCAGGGCACATGCCTGGGTTGCTAGGCAGGTCCCCAGTAGGGGGCGCATGAGAGGCAACCACATGTTGATGTTTCTCTCCCTCTCTTTCTCCTTCCCTTCCCCCTCTCTAAAAATAAATAAATAAAATCTTTAAGAGTATAAAATAAAAATTGGAGTTGGAATGCAGATGTCACACACAGACACATTGTTATTAGCAAACAGTGTCAGCTAATTGTAGGGAAGAAAATAGGAAAATGGTACCCATGATTTTAGAATCTCAGCAGTCTGAGGTCATTTAATATAAGGACAATCCCCGTTATGCATATGGATTGCTTCTAACTATGTTACTTTATTAAAGTACAGTATACAATGGAAACATACATTGATGGTTTTGAGTCACTAAGGAAAAGGTGAAGATAATAACAAATACTGTTTATTGAACACTTACTATGTAGCAAGTACTTTTCTAAGCCTTTCTTATTTATTGACTCATTTTGACTTCACAATACCTTGTAAGTGTACTCTTATTATTGCCATTTTACAGATGAGGAAAATGAAACTTAGAGGAATTAAGTAACTTGAGATCACGTGACTAGTATGTGCAGAAGAAGGACTCAAGCTCAGTTTGGCTGCTGCCAAAACACATGCCCTTTATCCAATATGAATAATGTGACAAACTGTCTCTTGTGCTCAGTATTTTTTTCAAGATTTTATTTATTTGTCTTTAGAGGGGAAGGGAAGGAGAGAGGGAGAGAAATATCAATGTATGTTTGCCTCTCATGCATCCCCTTCTGGGAACTGGCCTGCAACCCAGGCATATGCCTTGACTGGGAATCGAACTGCGATAGTCTGGTTTGCAGGCCTGCACTCAATCCACTGAGCTCTACCAACCAGGGCTAGTATTTTCTTTTTTTAAAAGGTGGGGATACAATATTTTTTAGCAGATTTTTATTTTAAAATATTTTAACATAATTTTTTTCTGGAGCTTAAAGGGATATAAAATTGTTTATTTGGAGAAGCCATCTCATTTATTTTTCAAGTGCTTATTCATTTCCTATGGTGTTTCAGACATGGTGTCATACAATATGGGATAAATTGGAAAATAAGTTATTGTCAAACACCTTAGGGTATTCATAAGTTTAGTAGAGGATACAGAGATACAGAGAAAATTATTGTATCAATTAATAGGCTTATTGGTAACTGTAACACCATCAAGGGCATGCTGAACTCAGACCAGAAATGAGGGAAGCCTGAGGACCTCCCCAGACTTCAGGAGGGACACTAGGTCTCTGTGATGCAAGAGAAATCAGGGAAGTGTGTGTGTGTCCCTCTCTCTCTGTCTAATTTCTAACCCTCACCACTACTACCACTGCTAAATTGTCATTTTGGATACAGGTCAGGGTGAAGGATGGAGGACAAATGCTAGGGTGGAAGGGGAACAGGGATGGGGAGGAGAAGAGCACTGGGAGAAGTGGGTGTAAAGGAAGGGAAAGATCGCTGTAGAAGTCTATTCTCATGAAACAATTGGAGATTGAGATTAAATTAATTAAAAGGAGAATGGGAATGCATAATACTTGTTTGATTGATTACTCACTTTGAGATAAAATGTTTTTGTTTGTTTCTGTTGGTTTGTTTTTAGTATTCAGTGGTATCTGAGGAAGTGACTGTCCTTCATCTAAGAAAGAAGTCCTAGTTCAAATAATTTGTTGCCATATTTATTCACTCACTGCTGGTTGCTCCATCAAATCTCTGGTTGTCTCATAAAGCAGTGTGGTCCCATGAAGCACAGAGACTAATATTACCCCAGTGCTAGTGGGCACTGGCATTGGACCAGGCCCTGTGCCAATTAAGAGCTCTTTGGTGTCCAGGAACAGAAAACCCAACCTGGAGCAAATCAACCTGGGAAGAGTACCTCAGACCTGTTCAAGGTAATTCAGTCACAGAGAACTGTCCAAGTTCACCCCAGGGCTGGTGTTTTTCCCATTTCTATCTCTGATTCTTTGAAGGTGCCTTATCTCTCTGAGTCAGCTTCAGTTCTCTTTGTGTCAGTGTCTCTGTGTCTCAGTGTGACTCTCTTTTTATCTCTGTATATTTTTGTGTCTGTCATTTTCTGTCTGTGTGGTCACTCTTTCTGTATGTTTTTGTGAGAGAATGAGTTTTCTATTTCTCTTTCTCTCCAGGTCTCTCTCTAGTCTTCTGTATTTCACTCTGTGTGCCTCTCCCTTTGTGTCCTTCTGTTACTTTTCTCCATGTCTTTCTTCTCTCTCTCTACGTGCACACACACACACACACACACACACACACAGTTTTTCTTTCATTCTATGTATCTCTTTCTTTCACTCCATATATCTATTGTCTCTGAGTGTTTTTGTGTTTCTCTTTCTCTGCATATCCATATCTCTGTGTATCTCTGAATGACCTCCGAGTCTGTTTCTCTCCAAATATCTCTATGGCTGTCTCTATGAGTATTCCTTTGAACCTCTTTATCTGTGTGGTTACATCTCCTTTTCTCTCTCTCTCTCCCTCTGTGTGTATCTTTCTGTGTATCTCTATCTCTATGTCTCCCCTTGCTTATTTTTAATATGGCCCCAAAGTGACTACTTCTTCAGTCTAGCATGCTCCCAACTGAGCTATTTTGGCCAGGTTCTATGACTACTTTTTTTGCAAAGAGAAATACCAGAAAGTTCAACTTTCTATAGCTGATTGCTTATTTCTGATTTTAATTTAATTTTCTCAGAAAATATATCCTGTTAAACTTGTTCATATTTACTCCCTATCAGGCAAACAATATTAGTTGAAAATGAAGGAGTGGTTATGGGGCATGGCCATACGGCATACCAACTGCTTAGCAAAAGACATGGGAAAGAGTAGATTCTCTGTGAGAGAATCATGAGGCAGGTTCTTCAAAATGCATGTAGTATCCCATCAAGTGGGAATCATTGCCTTTATTTTATTGGTGAAGAAACGAATTCTAAAAGAGATTAACACCTTGTCAAGAATGACAAAAATAACAAGGATGGAGCGGGAATTGAAATCACGTCTGTCTGAATCCAATGGCCAAGTTCTTTCCATTAGATTATGCTTATAAAAACAAGTCATACAATAGTCTTAGCTTTAACCCAGAAATACCACTGATTAGAAGGTATGCTTAAAAATAATTAATCTTAAGAGAAGTGTTATTCATTGGAGCATTATATATGCAATCCAAATGACTCTGTGTGGCCTGGGTTTCTCCAGTCAACCTTTCCTTTAATATCCAAGTAAAAGTATTTGCATCCTCACCCCACATTCTTTGGGGAATAAAATTCCCTCTCCAATGTCATTGAGAATTTCCCTGCATCATTATTTTCACTCTGTTTTTATAGTTTAACTGAATACTTCATTAGGATGATCAACCTTCCACTTTGATATATTCTCCATCATAAACTTTACATTAATTTTGATTTAAAAATTACACTAGAGTATTATTTCTTTTTGACTATTGAATATTTTCTGTTCCCTTAGATTAATCACCCAGCAGAAGTGCCTTATTCACCTCACTGTAACCCCATCCCTGATGACCATTTCATTTTATCCAGAGAAGCAGCATTAATAGAAAGAAGACTAATCAATGGACTCTTGGTTACAAGACTTGATTACAGCTGACACCTGCCTATTCTTCATCAATCAATCAATCAATCTGTCTATCATCCATGTACCTATCTATCATCTTGCTAACCTTTAACACATCTGAAGAATCAGAGCCTTGGGGAGAACAAAGGAGTCGGTCTTCTGGAGTTTGACCACTTCAAAGTGAAGAAAAGATGCAGGAGGAAAATATCAGACACATTTCTCTGCTTTTAGGTTCTTGCATGTGCACAATACTGGTTAGCAATGGGAGAAAGGAAGATCTGAATTAATTATAAACTGGTCTGAACTGAGCTTTTTGATAACCACACATGACTAAGAATTGTGTAATTTACTCAAGGTGTCATTAAAGGACAGGAAACTGAGGTGCAGCATAGCTTAAGTGCTGGCAGAGATTAGAGAAGAAAATATACAAAACCATTTCATGTTTGTACCCCACCAATTTGACACTATTGAATCAATTGATTGCATTGGACTATAAACAATGTATCATTTTATCTTTCTTCAATAACATAACATGGTATAATACTAGCCCTATAACAAGAGCCACAAAGGCCTGCTACTTTTAGGTAACCTGATTCAGAAAGAGGAAATAAAATTTGTAGTCATCAGAAAGATTTTTGCTTTGAATTACAAAATGGCAAGGTAGATAAAGGGGTGCACTAAAATAGCCAGACATGTTACTCAGATGACCCCAATCAGGCACAGGACAGAGTGTTGTGAGAAGGGAGAAAATGAAGAGCAAGCAAATGTACTCTTGACATTTCTGACCTAACAGTAAAATCAACATGAGATTAGGAAGATAGAATCAGACCTCGAAAACAAAATCTCAAGAGATCATCATATCCAGTCCCCTGCTTTGGACAGGTGAGAATCTGCAATACCCAGGGCAACACATTATACATTTTTTAAAAAAGAGATTTTCTGAGGGTTTCCTCCTGCTTAGAACATCTACTTGGTAAGCAATTTTCCAGCATTTTTGATAGACAACCATTTTAAATCTTGTACTGACAATATCACCAATATTCTGCTTTTAAATTAATGTTACTAAGATTTTTATTACATTGTATGAAATTATAGTGGTATATTAAAATGCAAGGACTTTGATTAACAAATAAAAAAGTATGATTAGAAAAAAACACCATTAGTTATAACTAATACCCTGTAGTAGTTCTGCGGCTCTGTCCTTTTTTCAAAGGCTGGGGTAATTAAATCAGATCTCACAAATGTCTTATTTTAACATTATAGCATTTGACAAAGCTATATTAAAGAACAATATCTAATCTATTCAGATATATAGTACTTTCAAAGAACACTTTTTAAAAAGATTTTATTTATTTTATTTTTAGAGAGAGGGTAAGGGAGGGAAAAAGAGAAGGAGAGAAACATTAATGTGTGGTTGTGTCTCACATGTCCCCTACTGGGTACTTGGCCTGCAACCCAGGCATGTGCCCTGACTGGGAATGGAACTGGTAACGTTTTGGTTCACAGTCCAGCACTCAATCCATTGAGCCTTTCAGTCCTGGCTAGGACTCAACATTTTCTATACTGAGAGTTTGAGCAAGGTGGTCAAGAAAATTCATATACTTCAAGTGAAATTCTAACACTAATTTAAAAATAAAAAATACGTTAAGCAATATAAGATCTATTTATATTCTCTCTCTTCCCTATAATCATTACAGGAGGTGAATTAATTTTTAAATCTTAGTAAACGCATAGTCATCGGTTTGATCTATTTGATATATAGGCACTATTTTTATGTAGTATACATTTTTAGTATATGCTATTTTTATTTTTAATTTTAATTTTTTATTTTTCAATTACAATTGTATGTTTCTATAGTTTTCTCTGCAAACAGATTTGACATTAAAAAGTTTGCTGAAAACAGATTAAAAGTTTTACTCACCATACACCTTGAGCTCATTTGGAATGCAATTATTTGGAAATTTGCAACCAAAGTAAAGTGAACTGAAGTTATTTCTTATTTTGAAACTGTTCCTTACATCCCTCACTCATACTCTAGGAGTACATCCATGAGGTTTGGAAGTGTTTATATCAAGGTCAGAATACTATGACAAAGCTGCTTTTACTTGGAAGAACTAAAAATATTGAAGAATAAATTTGGAAGTATCTACTTAGTTGGCAAAGTGTGGAGAATAAAATTAGCTGGTGTAATTGAGAGTGATCAATTGGGTGTTGCCTTAGTTAGGTTTTCTTGGAAAAGAGCCTGTTTTTTTTTTTTTAAACTTTATCTGGTTTTCTTCTGAGGAGTCAGGTTTCTTAACTGCGTTATGAGTGGTCAATTTGGGTCAATCACTCCTCTTTGAGTTTCAATCCATATGATTGGAGAGGGCTGATCTCATGCCCTAGTCTCAAGGCTGGGCATGAAACAGATCGTTGCTTTTTTTTCTGGTTGGAGTACTTGATTTGAAGATGGGTCTGGTCTGTGCTAGGCCAATGAAAGACGTGAGTAGGAAATAAAATTCTCTTTTCTTTGGCATTACTAAGGGTAAAGATAATGTACTATACCTAGGGTTCCTGGTAACTCTCCTTGCTGCTAGATGGCAGGAGCCTGCCTGAGAATAAAGCCAAGAGAAAAAAGCAGAGCCAGGGGATGGAGAAAAGGATTGAGCCCTGCTGACCTCATTTTATCCATGCATTTTTCAGTCATGTATGTCAATAAAATCCTATGTGAGTATTTGCATGTGCAAATTAGCTCAAAGTAATTTGAATTAAGTGTTACTTGCAACCAAAAGAATCCCAACCAGTACAATTGCTAGACTGTACTAAGTGCTTAATGAGTTGTGGATGCCATGCTAAATTGTTTCTATATACTATCTTATTTTAGCCTTCCAGTGCCTTAGAAAGGCAGTATACTGTAACTCGGATCCTGAACTCAGTCTGTTTGGGTTTAAATCTCAACTCTACCTCTTTCTGCATTGTGTAACTTCAAACAATTTAATCAAACTTCCTGTACTTCTGTTTTGGGGCAGGGAAGGGGGATATTAATAGTTATTGTCTCAGGTTTTTGTGATTAGTATATGACATATATATCACACATATATATATATACATATATATGATACATGTATATATGATGTATATATATATATTCACAACTTTTAGTACTGTTCTAATTCATACTAAAGATGAGCCATTATTTCATGTTTTACAAATGAGGGAACTTAGGACCAGAGAGTTTAATTTATCCAACAGAACACGTTCCAGTAGCATCAGAGTACTGATTTGAACTGAGCTCCATATGGGTGGGTCCCAAATTTATTTTTCTAACCACTATGTTACAATTTCAATAATAACAAATAATAAATAACAACAACAGTAACATTATTACAATTTTAACTAAATACTATTTGGTAGGCAGTTTTCATATGTCATCTTTAAATCTTCAAAAACTCTGGAAGCTAGTATTAGCTCAATTTTTTAGATAAAGAAAGTGAGGCTTATAAGTAACTTGCATAAGGTTAATATAGCCTGGGTCACTACATAACCTATGCACTGCCCAACCCCAGTTGTGCAACTTGATTTCCCTGCAACAGCTAGTAAATGTCAGAATTTGGTTTCAGAGTAAGCTAGGCTGTGTCCACATTTATGTTATTTAAGCAGCATTGCCATTAGCTGTTCCTGGCGTTTCAGTTATCTACATGGCTAAACCATTTCCCCATCTCATAGGCCAATTATTTTTGACCCTAGACATGATAGGGTCAGGACTCAGAGATATATATGAAGTCATCTCACATTAATAGGAAGAATTCATGGTCTGTACAGTGCAAAATGAGATAGTAGGAGTCAGGGTAACAAACTATAGCCACCACATTTAATGTTCCAGGCATCTGAAACCTTAGATTACCTCACACATTTTGATAGCTCTTATGACAATATAATATAGTACACCAGGTTTCAAAGTTCAAATTTAAATGTTTTAAGATGTATACTAGAGCCCTAGCCAGTGTTGTTCAGTTGGTTGGGCATGATCCCACAAAGTGAAATGTTGCCTGTTCAATTCCCAGTCAGGGCACATGCCTATGTTGTGAGTTTAGTCCCAAGTCAGGGTGTGCATGAGAGGCAACCAATTGATATTTCTCTCACAAATGAATGTTTCTATCTTCCTCCCTTCCCATCTCTCTAAAAATAAATAAATACAATGTTAAAAAAGACATACACTGGAGTTCATAAAGCAATCAGTATAATTGTGTCTTAAAATTGAAAAGATTATTTAGCCTTCTAGCAGCTGTGAGATAATTTCAGTTGCACAATAAATATTAGCTAGCAAATAATTTGAAGAACATAATGAAAAAATGTCACAGCAGATCTGTAAATAGAACTAATCAACCATGGGGTACTTATTGAGTACTATAGGAAGTATAATGTCTTTCCAGACTTTTTACAGATTCTCCATTTAAACCTTGTCCTGCTTGTTCTCATGATTATGCTTTTGCTTTTCTGATTCCTGGTTCAGAAAATACAACAATAATTGTTTTAATAGGTATTTAAGCAGAGAATAAAATCTGGTTCTTTCTTTTTTTCATAAATTACTTTATTGTTGTTCAATTACAGACATCAGCATTTTCTCCCCAAGACTCCCTCCCCCCAACCCTATTCAAACCCCCCTCCCTCCCTTGCTTCCACCCTCCCCCTTGGTTTTGTTTATGTGTCCTTTATAGTAGTTCCTGAAATAAGATCTGGTTCTTTAAGTTTAGAAAAGAGACACACTCGGGAAGACTGGAAGAAAAGTATGTTGCATCAGTCACTTTCAGTTTTGTGTCAGCTCTAATGGTCCCACTAGCTTTTTCTTCTAAAGGCTAAGTATTCCTATGTCATTCAATTGTTATAGTACTGAATTTTTAGCAGACATTTCACCTTCTTCACCAGCTTTCTCTAGGCACTATATAATTAATCAATTTTGCTCTTAAAATGTGGTACCTGAAGATAAAAGACATATGTTCGGGTGGATAAGGTCAAACTGAGGAAAGTAATGCCGATAAGTTCTGTGATCTAGACACTCTTCCTTATTAACTTAATCTTACATTTTGATTAGCATATCTTGTCCAGATCCATGACATAGTTGGTTCTATGGGATTTATCGTCAATCTACAAAGTGCCTTTACCAATTTATACTCTAAACATCAGTGTTTGAGAATTTTCTCACATCCTCTTCAGCACTTGGTTCTGTCAGAATTTACAACTTTTGCCTGTCTGAGGGTAGAAATAGTATCTTATTTTTATTTTAACATTGTTTTCCTAATTCCTAATGATAATTCAGGGTTTTCTACCTTAAGTTTCCAGTTTTCATTTTCCTATTGGATTTTTTGTTTTCCTCTTGGTTTCTAGGAGTTCTTTTTATATTCTGAACACTGAAACTTTGTGTTAAAAATTTTTTCTCCCAGTATCTGACTTGGCTTTTAACTTTACACTCTTCTTTTAACTAGCTTTCCTCATCCCACATGTCAGAGCATCCCATATACAAACTATGTTTGGATGGGGCAGATTTAGGCAGCCATCTATTTATGAATAGCCCATGAGCTGCATTTTTTTTTATTTTAAGAGTTAGAAAAATATGTGATATAGACAGTGTGTGGTGTGTAAAACCTCAATTATTTACTATAGAGCCCTTTAAAGAAAGTGTATGAGCCCCTACCACTGATTATAACAGTATTCTCCTAACATTCATTCCAAAAGCTTTAATTATTTTTAATATGTAAATCTTTAAAGCTCTTGTAGTTTATTTTGATATTTGAGAAAGGAATCTTTCAAAAATGGAAGCCAATTTCCATAATACAATTTATTGAATGGTTTATGCTTCTTTTTTGATTTGTAACAGTACCGCTCATATGTTCATATACTTTCTCTCACATATCCATAAGTTTGAATCTATTTCCAATTATAAATTCTGTTGTACTCATTTATCCATTCCTATACCAAATATCATATTATTAATTACTACAGCTTCATAATTAGTCTTTGTATGTGGTAGAACCAGTTTTCTACGTATGTTTTCCTTTTCAGAATTGTTATGGATATTTCGACCTCCATTCTTTCATATGATAAAGTTTAGAATTAGTATAATTAATTCCATGAAAAACTCTGTTAGGATATTGAGTGGAATTGCATTAAACATACAGCCAATATGGGAAAAGTTAACATCTTAACAATATAGAGTCTTTTCAAATTTATTTCTAAGTATATCACAGTTCTGAAATTTTTTGCTATTATAAAATAGTATTTTTACTATTGCATTATCTAATTGGTTATTGCTGATGTATAGTACTGTTGTTTACTATGTCGATTTTATATTTAACAAATTTAATCAAGTCTTCATTACCTATAAAACTTGTCTATAGATTCTCTTAGATTTTCAATGTAAAAAAGTTTTCAATTATAAATAACAATTTGGTTTTTCTAGTTCTTACAAATCTTATTTTTTCTTTTCTAATGTATTAACTAGTGTATCCACTAAAATACTATTTAGTAATGATGTAAGCAGAAATTTATGTTGTATTCTGATTTCCCTAGGCATACTCTTAAGTTTTACCATTAGGTATGATGTTAGATAAAGAATTTTGGTATATATGTTTTATCATTTAAAAATAGATTCATTTAAATATTCTTTATATAAAATTGTTTCTATTTTGTGAAATCTCTTATATTAGCTATTTTATTTTATTTTTAAAAACTTTCATTTATTTCTAGAGAGAGGAGAAGGGAGGGAGAAAGAGAGAGATAGAAACATCATTATGTTGTTGCCTCTCATGTGCCCCCTACTGGGGACCTGGCCTGCAACCCAGGCATGTGCCCAGATTAGAATTGAAACAGCGACTCTTTGCTTCATAGTCCGGTGCTCAATCCACTGAGTCACACCAGCCAGGGTTTTATATTAGCTATTTTTAGCTATTTGTTAGCTATTTTTCATGACACTCTTTTCCTCCTTGCTGTGAAATTGTAGTTTACAGGCTTATGCTGGGAGGGGCTTTCTTATGTTCTTTTTAATTTTTTTTCTGGTGAGTGTGTTTCTTGGTTTGCTCTGATCGGATCTTTTCATGTCTAGGGATTTTACATTTATTTCCACCAATCTCACTAAACTTTTCAGCTCAAAACCACTTTTCAACTTATTTCTTGGGGATCTCTCATCCTAGATGAAAATTATAAGAGCTGGTTTTAGAGCAGAAGGTGGCTTTCTCCATCCCATCTCCATCTCCTCTGGCAACAGATTGACACTGGCAACAGCCACTGGCAGTGACCCCAGTATTTTGTAGCCATATTATGAGGTAGGGGAGGCTGTGCTTCAGATACCCAACTTCCAGATACCCCAGTCAGTGGAGGGAGGTTTCAATTTCTGTTAATTCAAAGGAATTGAGCTCTGCGCCATCTCTTTCTGCTTATAGATTCAGAGACTAATGGGTCCAGATTTTGAGTTAAGAGATCCAACCTCTCCTTATTAATGTGTAAAATCTATTCTCTACCCAGTAGCCAGTGTTCCTGTGAAAATGTAATTCAGATCATGTTATTCCCCAAAGTTCTTACATGGGCCTACATAGTTCTGTATGATTTTGCCCCCAGGTTATCTCTCTGATCTCATCTCCTATACCACTCTTCCTTTTTTCTTTGACCTCAAACCAAGTAGACCTTGATATCTTTTAAGTACACTAAGCAGAACCTTGTCTCAGGGTTTTAAAATTATAGTTCTCTCTGTCCAGTAATGTTTTCCCCAGATACATGCATGGCTCAAATTGTCTTTTCATTCAGATCTCTGCTTAAGAAATCTGTCAATTTCTTAGAGAAACTTTCCTTGATCCCTCTCTACTCTCTCACCTTGCTTTATTCTTCTTCATGGCTCTCATTTTAATAAACCTTTATTCATATTTATTTTCTATTGCATTTATTTGAATGTCAGTTCCCAGAAAACCAGTACTTCATTTTAGTCACTGCTATATCCTCAGTACTTGGCATGTAGTAAGGATTCAGTAAGTATTTGTTGAATGAATAAATAAAGTATAAAATTTAATCCTCAATTATTGTATGAGGTCAGTGCTATTATTCCCAGGGCTTCAGAATCAACGAAGACATTAATACTCACAGAGGTTAAATACCTTGCCTAAGGCTACATTGCTAATAACTGACAAAGCTAGCTGACTCTATTAAGTGTTTTCCCAGAAAAAAGAGTTACCAAAATTTGGTGATAAGAAGTGGGTTAGGCAAGGTACCCCTAATCACCCTATTTGCTTTTTTTCAAGGTACAAATTAGTTATTGTCAACATATTGCTTTAAAATCCTTTAATAATTTTGCATTGAATTTATGATAAAATCCAAGCTTTCCGCATGGCCTTCAAGGCCTTGCATAATCTCCAACCTCAACTAGCACCTCTTTTTCTCTCTTAACATTTTAGCCATACAGACTTTCTTTCGACATGAAGTCATTACCTCCTCCACCTCCATGTCAGAGTTTTGCATTTGCTGTTTCTCCTCATGAAAAACCTCCCCAGGTTTTTTCATAACTGGGCTGTATTCACAGCTTAGTTCAGAGGACTTCCCTGATTATCCTGTCTAACCATAACCCTCATCACTTTCTATCCGAGTATCCTTCTTTAGTTTTCTGATGGCATTTAATGCTATTTAGAAATATCTGTTATTTTTATTTATTTATTTTGTTCTTTTCCTCCTGTCTCCACTTCAGTGTAAGCTCCCTAAAGATAGGAACCTTGTCTGTTGTTTAATAATATGTCCCCCAGCATCATGAATAGTGACTGATATAAAGGAGGCACATAGAACTAATTATAGGATGATGGTGAGATGATGATCGTGATGATGATTTGTTAAAGTTATTACCACATAATATGTATTGTGTTGAGCTCTTTTTATGTATTATTCCTCAAAAATATAATGAGATTGATACAATTTTTAGATCTATTTTATAGGCAGTGAAACTAAGAAACAGAGAGTCACTAATTTACCTAAAATGATACAGCTAATACGTGAATATATAACATAAATCCAGACAATTTAGTTTGAGTGATAGTGCTTTTAACCTCAATCAAAAGTGAAAGTTGAGTGAATATTTTATCTCACAACAGGACATGAATTTAGTAAAAATGCAAAGAAAGAATAGGCATAATTGACATTTTTCATCTCTGACATCATTGTAATTGTCACTACTAGAAGTTGTATTTGTGCTTTTTTTTATATGTTCTTCATCTCTACTTAATATGTTTAAACTTTTAGGTTCTTGAACATATGGAATGCAGTTATAATAAAAGTGTCTTGCTTCCTGTAAAAAAAGTGAAAGAGTGAATATATAATTGACTTAAAGGGTTTTCTGCTCTAAATTGTCTCAGAATCATGATCGTGCCTCCATATCATATTCCAAGTTATAGTGGTAGACTTAACATTGGCTGGAATAATCAATTCTGAGAAGCAAAGAGAAAAGTCTAGTGGAAGAATCTGTTGGGATCGAGCTCTATATAATCTCTGGCTCCTCTTAAATTTGCCCATTCAAATTGCCAAGATTCCACAGTTTCCCAGTTGATATATCAATCTTATCCCAAGAAAGAGGGAAAATCACCAATTTGGATCTTTTAGTGCAGCAATCTACATGTGAAATATTTTCTTTGATGTAAACTTCAGAGACTTCAGTTAGATAATGTTGCTTTTATCCTCCAGTTTCTAGTTTGACAACCCTAGATCTGACCTTCCTCTTTCTTGTTACAATTTATTAAACACTGCACGGAGTAATCATTATCCATTGCATATCACACATGGGGTATTAATTGGGCTTATGCTAAGAGGGAAGAGACAATAGTCTGCAAGCTGCTTTTCCAGTTCCTCACGTGGATAGCTAGCTGCCCATCTAGGGAAGAATGAATCCTTACTAGGTTCTACCTTCTCTTTTTAAATTACATTTTATTGATTATGTTATTACAGTTGTCCCAGTTTTCCCTTTTTGCCCCCCTCCACCTAGCACTCCCTATTCCCTCCAGCAATCCTCCCTCATTTGTTCATGTCCATGGGTCATGCATATACTTTCTTTGTCAACTCCATTTCCTATGTTTGCTCTTAACAATCCCCTTCCTATTCTGTAACTACCAATTTGTACTTCTTAATCCCTTCACCTTTTCCTCCATTCCCCCAGACCCTCTCTACTGGCCACCCTCCCAGTGTTGTCTGTATCCATGATTATGCTTCTGTTCTGCTTGTTTGCTTAGTTTTTTTAAAGATTCAATTGTTCATAGTTATGTATTTATTGCCATTTTAATGTTCATAGTTTTGATCTTTTTCTTTTTCTTAAATAAGTCCCTTTAATATTTCATATAATGATAGCTTGGTGATGATGAATTCTTTTAGTTTTACCTTGTCTGGGAAGCACTTTATCTGTCCTTTGATTCTAAATCATAGCTTTGCTGGGTAGAGTAATCTAGGTCGTAGGCCTTTACTTTTCATCAGTTTGAATACTTCTTGCTAGTCCCTTTTAGCTTGCAAAGTTTCTTTTGAGAAATCAGCTGACAGTCTTATGGGAACTCCTTTGTAGGTAGTTATCTGCTTTTCTCTTGCTGCTTTTAAGATACTCTCTTTATCTTTAATTTTTTGCATTTTAATTATAACATCTCTTGGTGTGGCCCTCTTTGTGTCTATATAGTTTAGGACTCTCTGTGTTTCCTGTACTTATATGTCTATTTCCTTCACCAAATTAGGGAAGTTTTCTTTTTACTGCCTTTTCAAATAGGTTTCCAATTTCTTGATCTTTCTCTTCTCCTTTTGGCACCCCTATGATGTGAATGTTGGACCTCTTGAAGTTGTCCCACAGGCTAATTTTACTATCCTTATTATTTTGAATTCTTTTTTCTTCTTGTTGTTCTGATTGGTTATTCTTTTTGCTGCCTTATATTCCATATCATTGATTTGATTCTTGGCTCTATTCACGCTACTGTTGTTTCCCTATAATTTTTTTTAAAAATTTCATTAGTCTATTCTTTATTACTGATTGGATCTTTTTTATACTGTTGAGGTCCTCACTAAGTTCCTTGAGCATCCTTATAACTAGTGTTTTGAACTCCACTTCCAATAGATTGCTTATCTCCATTTCATTTAGCTTTTTTTATGGAGTTTTGTTCTGTTCTTTTATTTGGGCCATGTTTCTTTGTCTCCTCATTTTGGCAGCCTCCCTGTGTTTATTTCTAGGTATTAGGTGAAGCTGCTATGACTCCCTGTCTTGGTAGTGTGGCCTAATGTAGTAGGTGTCCTATAGGGTCCAGTGGTATAGCCTCTCCTATCACCCAAGATGGGCACTCAAGGTGCACCCTCTGTGTAGTCTGAGTACATATTCTTCTTGTAGTTGAGCCTTAGTTACTACTGGAAGGTCGATGGGAAGGATTTACCCAGGCCAGTTAGCTGTAAGGACTGGCTGCGACCACTGACCACCGACCTCTGGTCTCTGTGGAAGATCAGCTGTGCAGGGACAGGATGATGGTGCTCCATTGTGGTCTATAGCTGTCCACTGGGTTCTGGTGTTTCCCAGGTGGTGCAGACCAAGGTTTGCCACCATCTGTGTTCTCTCTAGAGCCACTTGACATAAGCTGTAAAGAGGTGTGTAAATGGCTGCTGCTAGTGCTGGGCCTGGGGCCACTCAATGAGAGGGCAATGGGCTGGGCTCAGCTGTTGCTTATTTGAGCAAATTTAGGAAGGTCTGAAGCCTGTGCCTAGCCCAGCCCTTCATATGAAAAAGCCACTGTTACAGCTCAGGTGGGCCTATATGTTGGATGAGGCAGAACCTTAGTTAATTGTCAAGGTGGGGCCATGTAAGCCAAGTTGATGGAGTCTCAGATATTGTGAGGCTGCGCTGTGACTCAGAAGAGGAGCAATAGCTGCTGTCTGCTGTTCTTTCTGAGAGGGAACTCTCCCCCAGCTCTTGCCCTGATGCCAGACACTTCAGTTCCTCCTGGTATGCCACTGATGCCCTTCAAGGTGCTATCCCAGTTCTGGAGTTCAGAGGAAGTGAGTCTGAATAAGTCAATGTGCAGGGCCCTCCAAGAGGAGATGCCTGAGAATCCTGCAACTTTTTTGCCATTACAGCCCCCACTGGTTTTTACAGCTAGAAGTTATGGGGACTTATCTTCTTGGTGCTGAAACCCTGGGTGGGGTGGTCTGGTATGTGTGGCTGGTTTCCCTCACTCCAGAGATATCCCTCTGATTTATATCTACCACACATGGGTGTGGGACCAGTGGGCTCCGTGTCTCTGTGTCTCTACCCCTCCTACCCATCTGGATGAATGTGGTGTCTTTATTTTCTTAGTTGTCAGACTTCCATACAGCTTGATTTTTCTCATCAAGTCCTGAGTTTAGTTGTTCTGTAGTTTAGCTGTAATTTTGTTGTGGTTGTGCAAGGAGGTGTGCTGCAGTCCGGCTGCAGCAGGGTCCACGGGTCCTCAAGGTGAGGATAGGTGTCGGCAATGGGTAACAAGCAACTACACAGCTCAAAGGCAGGTGAAGCACTGTTCCATTTTATTGCAAGTACAAGCAGGTTTTTTATATTTTCATTAACATTTACAGGTGCATAGTGTAATCGGTTGAACAGAAAAAATCAATATAAAGGTAATTAGGAAAAATACGAAAATTCCCATAGTTTCAACAAAAGTTATTTTGACCATAGATATATATCCCTATTCAAGGTAAAGGAGGGGCTGTTATTCTAACAACTATAAACATTCAGGGGCTATTTCATTAAAGGGGATTTGCCTCGGGACTTACTTAAGGGGGCTGTCTTGGGTGTTCCAGGCCCCCTACTAGCTGATATCATCATATCCTTCAGCTGCTTAATCAGGTCAGGGAAGGAGGTGTTATTCTGGGGAAAGGCCAAGGTGATATTGTTCTCAGCCTGACTTAGTTGCTGTTCGGCTCTGAGAATGGTCAGCATTTCTAGGAGATTCCAAACTATCAGAAAAGGAGAGGTTAGAACACCAAGAGACAGCAAGATTAAGATCAACACCACATATCCATTCATGCCACGTCCGCCTGGCCGGAACACGCTTCTTTGAAGTCGTCCTCCCCATGCTCGGACTTTGTCAGACAGCATGGTTGGCACTGGGACTGGACGTGGCAGAGGTGAGCTGCATTTACCTATGCCACCATCTTGTCTAATTATCTTAAATGGATCTCTACCTTATCTTGACTCAGCTAATTCTACATCTGGCAAATGCATCCTTATACCTGATAGTGATTACTCCATTAGTTAAGACCCTTTAATTGCAAGTGGCAAAACCAAACCAAACCAAACCAGATTAGGCCAGAAGCGGGGTGGGAATAAGTACAAGGATAAGGAATTGCCTCATAAAGCTGGAGGGTATTAATTTACCAAGGCCCCAGAAGGAGACTGCAACCAAAGATTTAAAAGGTTTCAGGAAGTCCAACTCTCATCTCTGCTTACATCTGCTTATATATTTTACTCTCTATTCTGTCCTTAGTTGGGGTTTTCTTGCTTATCCCGCTGTTATCTATGGCTTCCCTTCAGCTTCTGAAGTACATGTCACCTTTTCAACTTGAGACTGACTCATGTTAAGTCCTAATTCCAAAATCAAAGGGAAAAGATTTTTATTTGACTAACTGTAGTCAGGCTTCTGCACCTAGTTCAATTAGATATGATTAGCAATGTGCAATAACAAAGTAACATAAATGGCTTCTGGGAACTCACCACTGTGTTTTAGTAGTAGAAATAGAAGCAAACTTTCCCTAGAGAAAGGTAAATGGGCATGCAGACATATGATAGCCTACTCTTCTCAATCATCTGTGCTTTAGGCTACATGCCTTATTTTGAAAAAAAATAGGCAGTTTTCCAAATTAAGTACACAGATAAATTAGGTTATGATTAATTACATAAAAATTTTCTTGTAAATAACTATCCTGGTGCATTTAAGATACAATATATTTGCATGCAACTTTTCAGGAATTCATGTATTTCACAAAACAAAGTGAATCTTTAGAGAGTTATAGATGGTGGCATTAATGATCATTTTTCTAAGGAATGAGAAAATATTATTTTATAGTATATTGCAGCTTAAACTTTTCAAATGTAGTTTTACTTTAGTTGAATGACACAGTACTTCAATATGAGTAGTTTATTATTGTTTACTTTTTTCAAGTAAATGCAATATCTAGATTGGTGTATAATTTGGGCAATTGTTACAGGGATCAGAATACACTATCAGGCAACTCATTCTTGTTGATTTTATTATGCCTATGTTATGCATCTCATTTTCTCCTCAGTTGTTTGAATAATTTTATGTAAATCGGCATTCTTTATTCATCCTCAAATCCTCATTTCCATGTCCAAGTCTATATTTTGGAAGAAATACAGCTTTTGGAAACTTTTAGAAGGGAGCTGAGAGACATACATGATTTCAGGAATTACCTAAATATAGATCATTCTTAGATATACATCTCCAATGCTAACCTCTCTTTCTTTGTCCCACATTGTCAGTCATCCACACAATATTTCTCTTTGGACTCTAAATAATATCTTAGATTTAAATATACTCCCAAGCATCCTGCCAACACTCAGCCCCACACTAATTTTCCCATTACAACAATTGGCTCCACCAATCCATCAGCTTTCCAAATTCTGCTATCCTTCATCTTTCACACTATCAAGATCTGTCCATTTCTGCCCCCAAATATTGTACATTTTGGCTTCTTTTCCTCCATTCTACATTTGTGCCACCAGTTGGGTTCTTATGATCCAATTTTTAAATTACAGCAATAAGGTCATCTCTAACATCTCTTCAGTCTATTATATTGCTATGTAATTGTGAAAAGCATCCTTGGCAAATGAAATTTTTATCAGATCATTCCCTGTTTCCATTATTTTGCACATACAATTTAACAACAATTGATACTTGCATAATACTTAATGTTGTAGGGCCTCTTTTAAGTGCACTGATTCTTTTAATTTTCAGTTACCAAAGTAGGTTAGTACTATCATTCTGGATTCACAGAAACTGGAGGAACAGAGAGGTTAAGTAACTTGCTAAAATTTCACAGCTAATCGTTAATTCTTCCTTAATTGATCTAACAAACTCTTCTGACTAGTATTTTTAAATATTTTATTTATTTTCAGAGAGAGGGAAAGAGAGGGAGAAAGACTGGGAGAGAAACATCAATGTGTGGTTGCCTCTCACATGCCTCCTACTGGGAACCTGGCCTGTCACCCAGGCATGTGTTGTGACTGGGAATCAAACCTGTGACCCTTTGGTTCTCAGGCTGGCACTCAGTCCACTGAGTCCCAGCAGCCAGGGCATGTCTAGTACTTTTAAACACTTACTACATTTGTTCTCCATCTACTTCACTGATCCTATTTTTTTCAGGAGTGAACACAGATTCCACTGAAAGGCTATTTAAATGGAAGGATCCATCAGTAAAGTAAGGGCCAGCAAATGGAAAATCTGAGCCACCCAAATTGTTTAGTATACATGCACACCTGCACTTACTTTAAAGGCATCGACATTTATGCCAAGTTTTTAAACCATTTAGATATGCCAATATGTTTTCAATTTTGGCCATGGCAAAGCCATCCCCCATTTAGAGGGAAGGTAAAAGACTATATTGGCACACAGATTTACTAACAGGAAGGTTTACTTGGCAGATGTTGATGTGGCCTTAATCTCTCCAGGTTTAGCAGCTGGACTCAGATATTGTAATGATTGCTGTGTCACTCTCCAATCTGTGACTAATCCAAACTGCATCCTGTTCTTGAGGGGAACCAGTCATCTGTGAAGTGATTGGTCATATCAATTTTATGTTGCAAAGTTCTCATTTGCAAAGACCTATGCCTGCTAGCTCACCTAGAGAAAGCTGTCAAAAATCAAACTCCTACTCTAAACCCCCCAGAGTAAACCCTGCCAACACGGATGAGTCCTTACTTAGCCCTCTGTATCCCCTTGTGCCTCCTGTCATTTCTAAGATGTGTTAGATTTCTTACTAAGTAGCAATAGAGGAGACTGGATATTAAATTCTGTGAACTCCTAAAGTGAAGCAATATCATATAATAAGGAGGATAAATAAAAAAGCAGACATGAACCCAGCAGAAGTAGGTTTGATCTTAGGCTCTTCTCTTTACTGCCTCTACTACCAATAACAAGCTATATAATTTCTCTCAGCTTTGTAAAATACCTGTAAAGTGAGGATAGGTCCTGACTTATGGACTGCTGTGTGGATTAAGTGGCATAACACATTTATGAACAAAGCACCTCACATAGTACCTGCTATTCAGCGATTGAAGGATAGTATGTACAGAAAGTACATTTAAAATCTATGTGGAATTTCTAGGTTTCATTTGGGATGTAAAAACCTGGGAAGGACATCACCCACACACTGAAAACACCAACAAAAATTGGGACAAACTGGAAATTACGAGTTTTCTTTTTTTTTTTTTTTTAAATATAATTTTTATTTAATTCTTGTTCAAGTACAGGTTTCTGTCTTATAATCCCAACCCTGCCCGCCCCCCACCCCATGCTCCCCGCCTCCCTCCCCTTTCCACCCCCCACCCTTAGTTATTGTCCATGTGTCTTTTATACTTGTTCATGTGAGTCCATTCCCTTTTCCCCTATGATTCTCTCCCCTCTCCCCTGTGGGCCCTGACAGCCCGTTCCATATTTGAGTGTCATTGGTTGTATTTTGCTTGCTTGTTTGGTTTGTTTAGATTCCTGTTAATGGTGAGATCATATGATATTTGTCTTTCACCGCCTGGCTTATTTCGCTCAGCATAATGCTTTCCAGTTCCATCCATGATGTTGCAAAGGGTAGTAGTTCCTTCTTCCTTTCTGCAGCATAGAATTCCATTGTGTAAATGTACCATAGTTTTTTGATCCAGTCATTTACCGATGGGCATCTAGGCTGCTTCCAACTCTTGGCTATCGTAAATTGTGCTGCTATGAACATCGGGGTGCATAGGTTCTTTTGGATTGGTGTTTCAGGGTTCTTAGGATATACTCCCAAGAGTGGAATTGCTGGGTCAAAAGGTACGTTCATTTTTAGTTTTCTTAGAAAATTCCATACTGTTGTCCATAGTGGTTGTACCAGTCTGCAATCCCACCAACAGTGAACTAGAGTTTTCTTGATCCCATCAGAAAACTGAGGTTACCAGGAAACTAGTTGACCCAAAATTTAGGAAAATTCAGATGTTTTCAACAGTAGATAGGATACAATCACTTTCTTATCTGAAGTAAACATAGATACCAGTAAGGAGATTTCAGCTAAAATTGTTAACGAATTGGTAAAAGCCAAGACTGGGTTAACAGAAGAATATAGAATCCTTTAAGGCCACACAAGTAAGCAGAATTTGCCCTCACTTGAAGGCTGTTCTCCACAAACCTGAGTTACAATAGTAAGAGTTCTGAAAAGACATTTCTCATTACAAAGTCCTGGGGCACATGTGGGTTTGTGGCGTGAGAAGAATAGCTACTGTTGGAAAGGCAGAAAAACCACCAAGATCCTTCTTCAGAACAAAATACTCAAGCAGTGAGGAAAATGGCAGAAACACCACCAATCATAGGGCATCCTTTCTTTTTGGAAAATAGGGAAAGTTAATGAGAATTTGAGAATTTTCAAAGAAATATAAGTGTTTGTACATGTCTGTAATTGGGCTGTTTATTTTTTATTGTTGAGTTTGAGAGTTCAATACATATTTTAGATAAAAAGCATTTATCAGATATGTGATTTGCAAATACTTTATCTCAGTCTGTGACTTGTCTACTCATTTTCTTATCAATGTATTTCATAGAACAAATTTTTAAATGTTTACAAATCACAATTTATATTTTTTTCAATCATAGACTGTAGTTTAGGTGTTATGTCAAAAAATATTTACCTAAGTTAGACTCAGAAGACTTTCCCCTATGATTTCTTCTGTGAGTTTTATAGTTTTACATTTTTTAGTTAGGCCTGTGATCCACCTGAATTAATGTTTTGTTTAAGGTATGTGTTTATCTTTTATTTTGCATGTGCACACCCAATTGCTTGAACATATTTGTTGAAATGACTGTCACTGAATTTGGGCTATATTTTTGTGTGTCTACTTCTTGGCTTTCTATTCACTTCCGTTGATCTGTGTGTTTGTCTTCTTCCCAATATTACATTGCCTTTGTAATTGTATTTTTTTTAGTAAATCTGGAAATCAGATTGTAGAAGTCTTCCAACTTATTTAGTCATTAAAAATGAACTACTTTGGCTACCCTATTTCTTTTCATTTCTGCATAAACTTTAGAACCTGCTTATAAAATCTATCAAAAATCCTTCAGGAATTTTGAGTTGGATTATTACACTGTATCTGAAGATCAAGTCGGGTAAAATTAGTACCTAAACAATACTGCCTTAAAACATAGCAACATGGAATATATCTCTATTCAGTTAGGCCTTTTAAAATATTTTATTCATCAATTATAATTTTAAGCATGTATATCCTCTTTCTATTTTGTTAGACAGATAACAAAGGATTTTATTTTTGGTGTGATTGTAAGTGGTACTTAAAGAAATTTTGGATTCCAAATGTTCACCACTAATGTAAAAACAATACAATCAGTTTTTGTATATTGACCTTGTGTCCTGTAACCTTCCAGTTCTAGATGTTTTTAAGTAGATTCTTTGGGATTTTTTTGTGTGTAGGATATTATGCTATCAGCATAATGTTACATTTCTTTCTAATTTCTATGCCATTTATTTATTTATTTATTTAGCCTTATTGCATTGGCAAGGATTTCTACTAAAATGTTGAACAGTGGAAGTGAAGGGAAATCATTGCCATTTTTCCAACTTGATAGGAGAACAATGTATTTCACAATTAAATAGGGTGTTTGGTGTAGGCTTTTTGTGGTTACCTTTTGTGATATTGTTATTTATAATAAGAAATACATATATAATGTTTTTTCCATTCCTGGCATTCAGATTCTGATACCCCTGGAATTTCCTAAGTGATAAGGGATATAAAGGTAGGTGTCTTTTGTTATTCACAGAAGAGTTTATGCCAATGAGGTGACTTTTGGAAAGCCTGTAAGTATTGGAGTTGTTTGCCAGAGGAACCAACAAGGAGGTTAAAGGGTTTGAAATTTCATCCCCATTCTTCAACCTCCAGGGAGTGAACAGGGAGAGATAGTAGTTGAATTGATCACCTTTGTTCAGTGATTTAATCAGTCACACCGAGGTAATGAAGCTTCTATAGAAGCAAAAAAAAAAAGGACAGGGTTAGGAGAACTTTCAGGTTGGTGAATAAGAATACTTCCTTCCTGATGCACCCCCAAAACCTTGGGGAATAAAAGTTCTGTGCTCAGGACTCTTCTAGACCTCATCCTGTATGTCTCTTCATCTGGCTATTCATTCCTAGCCTTTAATATCCAGCAATTTATTAAATACCACATTTTGTTGTGTACGATGTGTACCCACATTTTTGTGCATGTTATACATGGGATTATTATACCCATTGTTATACCCAAAGTATGTAATCCTTATACTCATGTATAATGTACATCCTTATTTTCCTCTTAAAAAAATTGGGTGGAACAGTGCTCATTATATACAGCAGAACACAGTAATCTGTTTTTCTGAGTTCTGTGAGTTGTACTAATGAGTTAATTAAACCTGATTTGTATGAGAATCTCTAATTTATAGCCAGAAACATGGGGGATAATTTGTGCTTGTGATTGGCATCTGAAGTGGGAACAGTCTTGTGAGATTGAACCCTTAACCTATGAGATATGATACTTTATCCAGGTAAACAGTGTCAGGGTTGATTTAAACTATAAGGAACATGCTAGGTTTGCTGGAGAGTAGGAAAACTGTTTGAGTTGGTAATAATCCCACACATTTGGTGATGAGAAGCACCAGAAGTGAAGTGTTACAATGAGTAGAGTATTGAGTAAAACACATAAGTGTTTTGTTTTTTCCCCCTTATTGCCCTTTAGTAGTAGATTTTAAAAGTTTATATCTATTTCTAATTGTGTGAGATTTTTTATGAAGAATGGTGGTTGTATGTTATTTCCCATTGGCAAGATAATGGCAGCAACACAAGTGACCATCAATAGACAAGTGGTATATACAATGGAATATTACTTAGCCATAAAAGAGAATGAAATATTACTAATTTTGACAGCATGGATGGACTGAGAAGGTATTTGCCAAGTGAAATAACTCAGTCAGGGAAAGACGAATACCATATGATTTCACTTACATGTGGGATCTAAAGAACAAGTAAACGAACAAACAAAATTGAAACAGACTCACAGACATACAAAGTGAACTGGTGGTTGCCAGAGGGAGGTGAGTTGCGGGCTGGGTGAAAAAGGTGAAGGGATTAAGAAGCACAAATTGGTAGTTAAAGAATAGTCATGGGGATGTAAGCAAAGCATAGGGAATGTAGTCAATATTATTCTGATAACTATGTTTGGTATCAGTTGGGGTAGTGGAAATATTGGGGGAACAAAAAGTATATGGTTTTCTAACCACTAAGCTATAAACCTGGAAACAATAAAAAATAGAATGAGAGTAAACTGTAATTGAAAAAATGGCTACTGTATTTTGTTTAATGCTTTTGTTATATTGAGATGATCATGGGATTTTTATTCTTTAGTTTGTTAAAATGGTGAATTACATTGATTTTTTAATGTTGAAGCAATCATACATTCTGGAACAAACCCTACCTCATTGTGATGCATTATTTTATTTTATGTTGCTAGATTCAATTTATTAATAATTTGTGAAGAATATGCACATTTATGTTAATAAGAGGTATAGACGTGCAATTTTGTTAGTTTTTTTCCCCCACCTTAAATGTCATTTTCTTGTTTTTGTATTAGGGTAATGCTGACTTTGCAGAATGATCTGGGAAGTGCTCCCTCCTATATTCTAAAGAGATAGCTTAGAAGTAGTATCATTTCTTACTTAAATGATTGGTAGGATTTACTAGAAAAACCACATGTTCCAGGAGTTTTCTGGGAAGGTATTTAACTATGAATTTAATTTATTTAATAAATATAATGATGAGCAGATGATCCATTTTCTCTTTAGTGGGTTTAGTAGATTTTTTCCCCAAGGAATTAGCCCATTTCATCTGTGTTTTTGAAATCTATTGGCATAGAGTTGCTCATTGTATTCCATTATTTTCTGTTTAATATCTATGAAGTCTGTAATAATGTAGTACAAATATTTCTGATATTGGTCATTTCCATCTTTATTATTTTTGGTCAGTCTGGCTAGAGTCCATCAATTTTATTTCATTTCCTCTTTTCAAAAAACATATTTTTGGTGGCATTGATCTTGTTTTTTCTTTTCTAATTCATTGACTTCTGTTCCTTATTATTTCCTTCCTACTTGCTTTGAGCTTAATTCACTCTTATTTATCTTATTTATTATGGTGGTAACTTAGAATACTTATTTGAGATCTTTCTTTTGTAATATAAGTATTCAATGCTATAAACTGTCTTCCGGGCACAACTTTAACTGTATCCAACAGAGTTACATATTTTATTTTCATTTAATTAAAACTTAAAAAAATTACCTTTGATAATTTAGTTTTTGACCTGCAGGTTATTTAGATGTATTATTTATTTTCCCAGTATGTGAAGATTTCCAAGATACATTTGTTGTTAATTTCTAGTTTAATTCTCCTACAGTTTGAGAGCAAAATGTTACATCATTTTTATTGCTTTAAATTTGTTGAAGTTTATTTTCTTACCCCAAATAAGTTTGTCTTTATTTTTCCCATGTACACTGGAAAATAATGTGGATTATGCTGTTTTTGTTGTTGCTGATTTTTTTGATGTGCATCATTTAGGTTAGGATGGTAAATAGTATTATTTGGTTCTGTATCCTTATGCATTTTCTGCATACTGTTTCTACCAATTACTGAGAAAAGAATGTTGAAGTCTCCAACTATAATTATAGATTTGTCTACCCTGTACATTTATCAGTTTTTGCTTTATGTAGTTTGAAGTTACATTGTTAAGCACATACATATTTAGGATCATTATATCTTTTTGGAGAATCGATCTTTTTATCCTTATATTATACCTCCCCTTATCCTTTTTTTTTTCTGTTTGCAACTCGATCTTTATTTTCACAAATAGGCACTAGTTAATCAAGACAGATACTTATCATATAACATACAGTCATTTACATAAGGCAAAGCACTTTGTCTTTCCTACTCTTTACTGGGTCCTCACAACCCAGTGATAAACTACACAATAAGGGACTGAGGCAGAAGCAGAACCTACAGAATTTTGCATGGCCTTCACAACTGTTTTGTTGTTTGTTCAGTAAGTTTTATGTTGGATACACTTTCACAGTAAGCCTGAGCCTCACTCCAAGCTTGGCTCCTCTCCCAAGGACAGGCTCGGGGTCAGGCAGGGGTCAGAGATGGCTGCTGCGCTTATTCTACTGCATCAAAAACTTCATCAGCATCAGGACATAGCTTCCCTGGAAAATACTAAAATGTCTAGAATTGTCACGTCCCTTTTCTCTCCTAAGGCCATTCACTGATGGCCTTTATCTTTTTTAATAGACCTTATTCTGAAGCCTAATTTGTGTAGTAGAATTATAGCCACTCTGATTTTCTTTGGTTAATGCATTCGTGGTAAATTTGGATATCTAGGTCTTTATATGAAAAGAAGGTTTATGTAGGCAATATTTATTTGGTCTTATTTATCCAATCTGGCAACCATTGTCTTTTAACTAGTATATTTAGACCATTGACATTTAATGCAATTTCTAACATGATTGAATAAAATCTGCAATCTTGGGAGATATTTTCTGTTTATTTCATTGGTCATTATTTTGTCTTATTTTTGCCCACACTTGATTATATTTAGCATTTCTATAACTCTCTTTTATCTTCTTTATTGACTTATTCTATGTATTTCAAATATAATTTAGTGGTACTTTAGGGTTTACATAAACCTTTAATTAATCTGTGTCTGCCTTTAGGCAACATGTTTTCACATGTACATTAAGAGCCTTTCAACATTGTGTTCCTAGTTACTTGCTCCCTTTCTTTGTGCCATTTTCTGTCATATAATTAATTTTAATTGGTGCTCCAAATTCAGAATATATTGCTACTACTTTTGCCTTAAACAGTTATATTTTATAGTAACGAATACAGAAAATATTAATTTTATTTTTATCTTCATTTGTTTCTTTTCAGAACTCTTAATTTTTTATGTAGATCCACTTGTCTACTTAATATCATATCTCTTCTTCCTGAAAAAATTTTCTTTAGCCTTCCTTGCAGTTTAGGCCTGTTGGCAATGAATTCTCTTATTTGGTTTTTAGAAATTATTTATTTCTCTTATTTTTTTAAAAGTTTTTATTTATTTATTTTTAGAGAGAGGGTAAGGGAGTGAGAAAGAGAGGGAGAGAAACATCATGGTGTGGTTACCTCTCATGTGCCCCCCCCCCCACTGGGGACCTGGCCTGCAACCCAGGCATGTATTCTGACTGAGAATTGATATTTCTCTTATTTTTAATAACCTCTTTATTGAGATATAATTCACAAATCATAAAATGCACTGCTTTTAAAGAATACGAGTCAGTGGTTATTAGTATATTACCAGAGTGGTGCAACCATTATCATGACCAAGTTCCAGAACATTTTCATCATCCTAAATAGAAATGTTGCACCCATTAGCAGTCACTCTCCATTAGCAGCACTCCCTATTTCCCTTCCCCTCTGTTCCTGGGAAACTACTAACCTACTTTCTGTCTCTATGGATTATCCTATTTTGAATATTTTATATGGCTTTTTGTGTCTGTTTCCTATTACTTAGAATAATGCTTTCAAGTTTCGTCCATGTTATAGTGCTAAAGAATGATGATGATAAAGAGAATAACAGTTAACCTATTATTGACACTGTTATTTTTAGGCCCATTCTGTTTTATGGTCCCAGTGGTATCCTTAATGGGTTTGCTTCTTGGGAGCTAAGATGCTTAGAGTCTAGTTTTCAGCCTAATTGACTTTATTTTCAAACCATTAAAATATGTTACTTAATAGTCAATCTACATAATGTGTTGGTCATGGAGTAGTTACTTCAAGAAAAGTAGGGAAAGGAATGAAATAGAAAGAAAACACTGTCATTTATTGAATGAATTATTTCTTAGAACTTGCCTATACATGATTATATTTAGTGGCATAAAAACTCTATGAAAGAGATACTAAGTATATCTCCATTTTTATAAAACCATGACCAAATTCTCACAGTAAGTACATGGAGGTTTCAAACCCCGGGTTTTTGGAATACATGCAATATTAATTGTAACACATTTTACTTAATAAAATTTTGAAGAAAGAACAATTATATTACCAATAAAAAACCAAATTAATGTAGTTACTATACTTCTCAATATACTTACAGTACCCAATTGTGCATCACAGTTGTAAAATAGTTATGTATGTAGACTTTAAGTAATCATGATAATATTGAATTTACCTGAGTTTTATGCTCTTGAAAAACTGTGATTGACAAATAAATCTTCTCACTTTTTGTTTTGCAGGAAAGAATTTACTACAAAGACCCATACTTTTCAATGTGATATAGATACTTAGATGAAACTTCTGGATAACCCCCTTATTCACCTAGGACAGGGACGTCAAACTCATTTTCACCAGGGGCCACATCAGCCTCACTGTTGCCTTCAAAGGGCCGAGTATAATTTTAGAACTGTATAAATGTAACTACTCCTTAACAATTAATTAAGCAGCAGCTCGGCACTGCCACTGGGTAGAAACAAGGTGCTTGGCTGGATAAAACAAGGTGGAGGGCCATATTCATCCTGCGGGCCTTGTGTTTGCCACCTGTGCTCTAGAACAAGGTTTGACAGAGAGCCTCCAAATTTCCATTCTTCCCCTTATAAATGATTATCTGAACTGTTTGTATCCACTGATCAATGGGAACAAAATGCTTGTGAACTTGACCAAAATTTAAACTTCTCTCTTACTCACTGGACTTTTAACTTTGATCCACTCTCAGCCCGAGCCAGCGTCATACTCTAGCTCTTTGTATTAGGGTTCTCCTGGAAAAAAAAAACAACAGAACCAATAGAAGGTGTGTATGTGTGTGTTGTCACATGGAAAATAATACAAGGATAAACTCTGTTTCATATGCTCACAACTGTAAACCTATTTTTGCCCCATTCTGAGTGAATGAAGAGAAAGAAAGATTTTAAGGAATTGGCCCCTGCAGCATTGGAGGAATTCCTGTTGGGAGAATTCCCTCTTTCTTAGAAAATGTAGGTCTCTGTTTTAATTAGACCTTCAATTGATTGGGTGAAGCCCACTCACATTATGGAACATAATCTGCTTTACTTAAAGTCCACCAATTTAAATGTTAATCTCATCTAAACACACACTCATAGAAACATCAGTATAATGTTTCACCACATTCCTGGGCACTGTGGCCCAGCCAAGTAGACACAAAATTAACCACCATCCTCCTCCCTAGGACCTCTCCTGAAAATTGACCACAAAGAAAGTCTCTGGTTAAGCATGGATCTCAGTTGTTTGTAGGCTTGTTTTTTCTTCCATGTAAAAGAAAAGTACTTTCCTGCCTGACCTTTGTGATGTTTACAGATTGTATGATCAGAGCATTTTCCTTTATTGCAATATTCCCTTTGCTCCTTTTGCATGAGCAGTGTTTTTAAGTAAAATCTCTCTTTACTTAAGTCTCTATATATAAGTTGCCAATCTCATGTAGCACAGAAAAACTTGTGAATACCAAATGAATGACAAAATTATGATTCTGTTTTATTTCTGTGATTCCCTCAATATGTTCCCAAAGTAGGTAGTTCCTTTGTTAATTAAGCATGATTGCATAAAAGTAGATGACTGAATGAAAGTCAAAAGTCCTTATGATTATTTGAGCTGGGTTACAAATAACCTCTTACTAGACTTATGTACCCTAAAGTTCTTTTTGAAATTCTGCTGATAGAAAATGAATGTAAACTAGAGTGAACCAATGTTAAGGCCTCTCCTGAGATTTATTCTTTGACAGTTGACAAAAATACTCAGAAATTAGCAATTTGGTAAAACCTTTATTTGTGTAAGATGCCTCTTAGCCAAAGAGATTGTCTGTACAAAAGGATTAACCTATTGACAAAGACTTTCTAAATACAAACCCATTGAATAACAAGCATTGGATGTGTTTACCTTCCTAATGCACCACAATTCACTATGAACCTGGCTTTCTTGAAAAGGTCAAAATGCATGAAGACCAGAATTTCAATAGGGAGACATAAAGAAATTTGGAGATGAATAGAATTGGGTTTGTTAAATGTGAATAGAAAGGAATTATACGAATGTGGGTCATCTAAGTAGATAACCAAAAAATCCTATTTTTTCAGGGTATTTTACTTTTTTGGTTAAGGCAGTAGTCCATTGTCAGGTATATTACTTATTATTTTAAATAAAACACTTTATATTGTTCCACAGACCTCAATAACTGCAGTGCTAGTCTTGTAAACCAAGTCTCAAAAAATTCACTAGGTAAGCAACAGCCTCTTTATATATTGAATATTTCCAGATAAGTTAGGAATTTTCTAATATTCACTACAGAAAATGCTACTTCTTTTTTTCCAATTTTTTAATTTAATTAGTTTTCAAGTACAGTTTCCTGTCCATTACTCCCATCCCACCCCCCATGCTCCCCCCTCCCTCAGATTTCCACCCTTCTCAGTTAGAAAATGCTACTTCTGAACAGGTAGACCAAAAAAAGAATATATCGAAGAAATTGTAAAATTTGATTTTGCAGTTTTCCCAGGCAACTCCTTTCCTGACGTGACTGGTGGTTCTGCTATAAGTGATTTTCAGTATAGATAAATAATATATACATATACAATATGATTATTATGGTACATTCCAAATAGATGTTTTTCAAGACTGGTCGTTTAGGCTTATAGTGGCCATTTTTAAATTAGGAAAAGTGGGTGATTTTTAATTTCTATAACAAACCTCTGGTACAGAAAAACTAACACTTCTCAGGAAAAAAATGTCATTTTGGTTCCGGGTTTTAGCCAAGGGGGGGCCCAGAAAAGATTTAGAATGGTGTCCAGAACTCAAAGTGTACAGGAATATTGGAGGAAATATTAGGATGTCCTCACCCCCTCCCCCAGGTGTCAGTTGGGGGCAGGGACGAATGGAGCAGGGCCATTGAGAGCTGTTTTACATAGCAACAGTTTTGCAGCTAACCTCTGGAATGGTCATTTAACATATCTATAACCTTTAACTGGTTTCATAGATATGTTAAAGAGCTGTGGCCAAGTTTTGGGGCCAGGGAGAAGTGAGTGGCTGCTACCCTGGCTGGAACTGGGGGCTGCTTCTCTGAGAGAGTGCCTGCGAGAGAGGCCTGTGGCTTTAGCAGAGTGAGGACCCCCTCTTGGCCAGGTAAGGGGGAGAGCCACCCTGTTTTGGAAAGATGTAGACCCCTGTAGCCATTAGGAAGAAGAGCCATGCGGTTTCAGCAGAGTGCAGACCCCCCTCTTGGCCAGGTGAAAGGGAAAACCCATGTAGCTTTGCCAGAATGGAGATCCCTGCGGCCAGGTGAAGAAGAAAGATGCGCGCTTTTGGTGGAGTGGGGCTTTGGTAGAAGAGGCCCACGCAGCTTTGGCGTGCTCCCTTTGGCTGAGTGGCCTGGAAACCAGGAGAGACTTTGACTGGAACTTGGTACAAAGAACTCTTGCCAGTGAAAGGTGCCACATGACTTTGGATTAATTGGAGATCCTGCCTGGACAGACAGACGACACAGCTCATGTGCCAGCAACCTGAAAAACGGACGTGTGTTCTTTTCCTGATTTACGGTACCTGGAGTTGGGACAGTGGGAGAAGGGAGCGCTGTGTGTGTGTGTGTGTGTAGGTGTATACCCTTAAAGACTTTAATATTTTAAGGAAGGCATTAGGCCTGAATAGCATTAAATAAAGATTTTGTTTCCTTTTCACAAATCTCTGGCATTGAGAGATGTCTTTCCAATTGGCGGCGGACAGAAGAGCCCTATAGATATTAGTGTATCGTCCTTGGGAGGGGCCCCTGTTTTCTGTAGCAGTTTTTGGCATCCCTGGGTGGGCCAAGTATTGCCCCCCCCGCCGGACCCTTGTTCGGTAACGATTTCAAGAACTGTAAACATGTCTTCTGCCTGTTCAGTAAAAGGCCTGGTAGTGCATTTCCAAGTTAGTGCTAAGCAATTTAGTGCTTATGTGATAAGATCCAGAGCTCTGTCTTTGAATAATAATTCCTGAAGAGTTTTACAGAGTAGAAATCAGACTCACTTACCCCTCTTGGTAGACTCTTTTGTGAGAATATATTGTGGTTAATGCAATTATTTTTCTCCTTTAAGCTGTTGGATGGCTCAGTGTAGATAGCACAGAGCTCATGTTCCGCTATGAAGAAAGAAACCAATAAAATTAAAGATGGTGAAAGTTGCATGTCATATTTACTAATTATGTTGTCTATACTGCCCATCACATGTAGAGATTGTATCACAGCACCACCTCATAATAATTCACAGATTTAAAAAAAAATATTTGATCTCTTTATTTTTAGAGAGAGGGGAAGGGAGGGAGAAAGAGCAGGAGAGAAACATCGATGTGTGGTTGCCTCTCACATGCCCCCTACTGGGGCCCACATCCCAGGCATGTGGCCTGACTGGGAATTGGACCCGTGGCCTGTTGGTTAACAGGCCAGCACTCAATCCACTGAGCCACACCAGTCAGGGCTAGTTTGCACACTTTGAATTAGTTTCCAGGGAAGGAGATATATGTACACTGAGCGCACCCTTGTGATTAGTAACACATGGTTTTGAAAGAGCTGGCTTGCACGAAGGGTTGAATATGTAATCCTGAATCATGGATTATTATTATTTTCTTCTGGGTTGTAAGCAAGCTAGCTCACATGGGGAACAAATGCACAAGTTTGATTTCTTGGCACTGTGTTATGAAGAGTTGAATGAACTCATTGAGACTATTATGATCAGGTGGCCAAAACAGCATCATCTGATCTTCTATTAATTTAGCTGTTCATATTTTTAAAAATAAACTTTTTCTTAATAATGATATTATGACTTAATAATATTATAGATTCTGTGCATTTTGACATATCAAATGATGTGCCATTATTTTTAAATATATAAAATATTTATAAAATTTAATGAGGACTTTAACTGCTTTTTTAAGCATCAAGTTTTTATACTTCATCCACTTATGAAACTTTAAAATTATTAACTTGTTCAACAATAAAGCTAGTTTGATACATACACTGGTACACTTAAACACACAGACACACACTCACAAACAAAAGCCAATATTTCAGGTTTTTTACCTGAGTGTGGGCAGGTGGTGAACTGAGCAGTAGAATTTCCCCTCAAGTGTTCTGATGTGTACAACCCCAGCCAAGTGTTCTGTCTGCATTGTGACCTATCCTACCTAAGGGGATAATAAATATGAAATGATTCACTGCCCAATTTTATCCTTCTGTAGCTCATATTCCAAAGAAGAATATGTAGCAGCTCTTGCTATGTTGTTGAAGTCAGTAGCTGTTTTGCTGACAAATCATCAGGCAACATCAGCAACTTATAAGTCTCTGCCAGTACATAAAACATACACAAAATATACTGTGTCAGTAATGCTTTTGCAAAAAGCAGAAAAATACTCTTCATTTCAGCAATGAAGAAATAGATTTTTGTTAGGCAAAAACTGCCAATCAAATTTCTTCTGATCTATTTATGATTAACTGAAAGTTATTTTCATATCCTCATGTATGTATATAAACATACTATATAGATTTCTTATATGAGATCATGAGTAATATGGAGCCCATTTCTCTTTTTATTTTTGGCATCTATGTTTTCTGTTCATTTAGGTGGTTTTTATTATAAAATGCTAACCAGTCTGTCACATTGGCCTGGTTTATAACAGATATACATAAGCCAAATAAATAGAAAAACAATATAAGAAAGAACATTGAAATACATGCACTAGAAAAAAAATAAAATTATTTTGAAAATGCCAAAACACTAAAGGTAGAATTATGATACCTTGAAAACAATAGGATGTATTGCATCAGAAATAGAAACACGAAATGTACTGAACTCCAGGTGGTTGATGTTTTAAAGCAGAATGCTATGGTTACTACCTAGGAGTTTGTAGGAACTATCTTTGTCATCATCCCCACCAACATATTTATTTTAAAGTAAGAAATATCTCTTGCTCTTCAAACTTGCAGGAAAAGAACAAGACCAGGTAACTCCTTCAAGGTTAGATTCTCCCCACTGAGTTTCTATGTATGTATGCACATATGTATTTATTGTTGAATTTATTAGGGTGACACTGGTTAATAAAATTATAAAGGTTTCAGGTGCACAATTCTATAATAATATCTTTATATTGTATTGTGCATTCAAATGGATCATTGTGCACCAAAAATCATTGCTGACTGTAATAACAGGAGATGTCCAAATAATAAATAATTTATGTTGATATAGACAATGCAAGCTGGGCTCTCACTGATAGATTCAATAACTAGAATCTTTGCCCACCCTGTATTGCACTTAAGTACAGAGAGTTTATTGTTGTCATAGGGATTATAAGATTTCATAAAGAGTTTCTGTGTAATGAATGTTTTTAAATGAAGAAGGAACATAGGAGGCTGGTATGAAAAAAAGGATGGTCTACATATGGAACAATGCCTCAGATAGGGAGACCATTTGCATATACCAGACAAGGAAAGTAGTTTCGTTTTGAGATGAAAATGAAAACAAGTAGATGTTAGAATAACATAATATTTACTACTTGCTCTTTAAATACCTGTCTTACTTAATCTACATAAGTCCTCCCATCCCCATCATCCCAAGGTAACCAATGATAAATTTCTAATATAACCTCTCCATTCTGTCCTATGATCATACAACTATAGTATATACATTTTCTTTGTTTTTTAAATACAATCATACTATTAATATTTTTTCAGATACTTCATTTGTTTTTACTCAAGATGTCTTGATCATCACTCTTGATATATTCCTAAATATATAGCTAAATCTATAGAATGGATTTACTGTGCCTTTTTAATATTTTATATTTCCTTGAAAATATATTCTTGGGACTATTTGGGGGGATGGTAGAGGTTAATGTAGAATTTGACTGAGATAACTTTGAGATTGTAAAATGGGTGATGACCTTGCTACCCTTGTTGACAAATGCACCTAATGGCAACTGATGCTTAAGGTGATTTTTGGCCTGTCACTGGCAGTCCTGATGTGGCAATGTAGAAATGCTTATATTTTATGCTTTTCCCTCAAATAATGGCCTGCAAGATACAAGATGCTATTTTTATTTGAAACTGAAGTTCTAAAGATGATTTAGAGTATGAAGAGTTTCAGTGATGAGAAAATGGAATGGCTTGAGTGAATCTTCAATGTGGAGGCTCTTCTTTTTTTGAAAGAGGGAAATACTGAATAATGGCGTGATTTACTGAAAGAATATCTGAGACTGAACATGAAATTGAAATCGCCGAGAGACTGCAAGTTCATGAACTACATGAATGTAACTTGGAAAACAGAAAAGAAAGCATTGGAAAAGGGCTAATAATACAATGTGAGTGCTGTATAGTACATGATTGGTCTCTTACGCTATTCTAAAAACAGCCACTAAATGGAACACTTTTTAGAAATGAAAGCCAAGACAAAGAATGAAATTGACTACAGGATAACGAGTGATATGGCATTCTTATCTATGACTTCAGAGTGAATAGCAGCTGATTATACCTATGGACTTCACTTTTGAGAATAGTAGTATTGCTTTATAATATTTGAATGAACTTCTATCTTCACCATATATGATTAAAGTGAATACTAAAAATAATAATAAAAATTACCAACTAGCTTTACAATACAGTAATAAAAAGCAAATAAATTTGCCTTTAAATCCTTTAGATACACACTTTTCTTCATTAATTCTTTTTTAAAATTTTTTCCCTAGATTTTATTTATTTATCTTTAGAGGGGAAGGGAAGGAGAGAGAAGGAGAGAAATATCAATGTATGGTTGCCTCTCATGAGTCCCCTGCTGGGAACTAGCCTGCAACGCAGGCATGTGCCCTGACTGGGAATTGAACCACGATCGTGTGGTTCGCAGGCCCGCGCTCAATCCACTGAGCTACGCCAGCCAGGGTTCTTCATTAGTTCTAATAGAATAAATGTTTTCTGATTTACTATTCACAAACTTACTAGAAAACCTATGATGGAATCACAGTGTTTAGTATTCTCATAGCCAGCAATAAAACCCTAAGTATCATGTGATTGTAAAGACGCTACAAACTAACAGAATCACACAAAAATTATAAAACAATTCAAAGTTCATAGTAATGGAATACCACAACTTCCACAATAAAGAGGAAAACTTTTATTAAAAAAAGCTAATTCTTGGTGACTCTGAAGAGATTAAGCAGGGAAAATTATGACTTATGCATTCACTCACCAACCAAGTGATGAATTAATATTAGCTATGAAAATTAAAGAAAATGGCCCTGGCTGAAGTGGCTCAGTGGATTGAATGCTGGCCTGTGAACCAAAGGGTTGTTGGTTCGATTCCCAGTGAGGGCACATGCCTGGGTTGTGGGCCGGGTCCCCAGTAGGGGTCATGTGAGAGGCAACTAAATATTGTTTCTCTCCTCTTTCTCCCTCCCTTTGCCTTTCTCTAAATGTAAAATAAATAAAATCTTTTAAAAATGTACTGCCCTAGACTTCAGAAGGTTGCAAATTAATAAGAAAAAAACAATTGCATAAAACATGCAATAAGTATAAAACATTATGGAATGCAAGCACCACCAAGATAGAGGTAAAAATAAAATCAGCAGAAAAGGAAAGTATTACTTCCAGATCTTGAAGGTTGGGCTCCTTAGGAAATAGACTCTGAGACAAAGATTAACCAGTTGGAGTTTTATTAGGGTGTTCTTTCAGAATTAGCACTTGCTGGATGAAATGAAGGCAACAAAGGTAATGGATGTTAAATAGATTTACTGTGGTAATCATTTTGCAATATATACAAATATCAATTCATTATGTTGTATTCCTAAACCTAATACAATATTATATGCCAATTATACCTCAAAAAAATGGAAAAGTTTGTCTGTAAAAGTTGTCTTCAGAAGAAAAGCCTCAACTAACCTTACAGTGCTCTCTGAAACTAGGATGGCCCTTCATAATTGCTTTGAGTTTGGGGGAGTGGGATTGGCATTTATTCCCCTATAGACCAGTCTCTTGATGTAGGGGCACAATCTTGTGTGACTAGAACTCTCTTAAGATGAAAGTAATTCCTAGATTGTACTGTTAGCCAGGAGTACTTCCAGTAGTTGTAGCAAAGGAGTGGGGGGCGGGGTGTGGGAGTCAGTACATTGTTCACTATGCAGCTTAAGAGATCGAGTATTAGAAATCTAATACTCGATCTCTAACCTTATTAATTACTAAATTTAGCATATTTAATTATTTTACCTAATATAACAGAGATTAAATTACTTGTTCAAGGTCATAGAACTGGAGATAAACTAGAAGCTAGAACGCATTTGTTTCTTCTTTCCATTACTCATTCAAATACACCCAGGGTTTACAGGAACAACTGTAAAGGACACATGGACAAAAACTAAGGGGGGTGGAAATGGGAGGGAGGTGGGGAGCACTGGGGGGTGGGCTGGGATGTGAGTAAAAGACAGAAAACTGTACTTGAACAACAATTATAGCAAATTAAAAAAAAAAATACACCCAAAGCTTTCCTTAGGCAAAGAATTAAAACAAGCAAAATGAAACAAAATAAGAAGAGGCAAAACAAAAACTAAAGCTCAACTCATTGAAAAAGGAGAGGAAATCCATATATAAACTTAAGTAACTATTTACTTTAGAGGCAAATCCCATATAAATATATCTGAAGTTTACACAATATTTTTCATAAATATATGTAATAAAATATATTAGTAAAAGAACTGGGAGTTGAAGAGTAAAAAGATAATGCATACAACTACCATTGTTCCCAATCACAGACATTTCAACTGTGCATTACTTCTCCAGAAGTAGCCCACTATTTCTAGCTCAAGAAAGGAGAAAACCTAACAAATAGAGTGTAATAAACTCCTACTTGTGTTATTTCTCTAAATTCTCTTAGTGCAACACCCAGCAATCTCATGGTGGTGGCAACAAACACCCAATAGGAACCAATAAGAGTCAAAAATCAAAACAAATGAAAAAAACAAAACAAAACCTAACCAGACTGATAGAAACAAAAAACAAACTGATGGTTTCCAGAAGGGGGGTGGTAGAGGAATCAGTGAAAAAGGTGAACCAGAATGTAGTCAATGACAGTGTGATAACTGCATGGTGACAAACGGTTACTAGACTTAGTGTGATGTTCACATTGTAACATATGTAACAGTGAATCACTATGTTGTATACATGAAAATAATTTGTATGCCAATGATACTCTAACAATAATAATAATAACAAAACTAAGATAGGGAAGACACTCTCTGAAAATATTCTCCTATTATTTAAAATATTAAAAACTGTTATTTTTATGAAGAAAGCACTGGAAAGGGCTTTTTTGGGCCTTCAAGTTTGGTGGGATGTAGACTCAGGGAATCACCAGGGTGGGGAAAACAGTACAAGCCAGGTTGATGGAAAGTCAGATATAGCACCCACCTGCTGACTCTGTGAGGGGATGGCTCAGCAAAGGAAAAAAGGCTGCTGTCAGCACTTCTGTCTGGGAGAAATGTGTCCTTCCACCCTTGCTTAATGCTTAAGCATTAAGCATTGAGTTTCTCCCATATGTCCCTGGTGCCTTTGGAGCTGCTGCCCTAGTGCTGGAGCTCAGAACCAGTTAGTCCAAGTAACCATGCTGGGCCTTCTAACAGAAACACCTGGGACACCAGCCACCCTCTGTCTCACTCAACTACAGTACTCACTGGTTTTCACAGCAGAAGTTATGGAAACTTCTCTTCCCAGTACCTGAACCCTGGGCTAGGGTCCTGGTGTGGGTCTGGGACCCCTCACTCTTTATGGGGAACCTCTGCAGATGAGGTATCTCTCCTGATTCTTAACTGCCATACCTGGGCGTGGGGCCAGACCATTCCATGGTTCCACCCCTACTACCAGTCTCTATGTGGCTTCTTCTTTATATCCCTAGTTGTAGGACTTCTATTAAGTAAGATTTCAGGTTCTTCTCGATGATGGTTCTTCTGTGGTTTAGTTGTGATTTTGATATGGTTGTGGGAGGATGTGAGTACCGCATTTGCCTATGCTGCCATTTTGAACAGAAGCCTGAAGTTGACAGTTCTTAATTAACTTTTCAGCACCTCTATTAGCACTTCACATTTCTATGAAAATTTTCAGTGAATTTCCAGAAATTGAAGATTATCATCATTTAAACTATTTTTTGCTTCCATTATTTTATTTTATTCCTTTCTCTAATTCATTTCATGCCGAGCACCCAGTTGTCAAATATTTTAAGCACAAAGTACATTACATCAAAGTTCTTTAAAACAGTTACATTTGTCTTGTTTGTGTTACCACTAATGTGTGGAAACCAGACATAGTATGGGGTTTTATGATGCATTTTACCTAAATTTAGTAAATACAAATACAGTACTTGAATTACTATCTAAGGCAATGTGTTAAAAAGAAATAGTTGGTGCAAGTACAGGGGTGGGCAAAAGGAGGTTTACAGAATTTATTCTTGTATTATTATTTATTGTTTTCCATAAGAACAACTATAAGCCTACTTCTTTTTCATGCTGTTATTTCACCTATAGTTCATCTATTGATCTATCTATCTGTTATCATATATCTATCTTCTAAAATATCTGAGGACTATTGAGATTAGTGTAATCTCAAATTGTATTTATGGAAAGAATGTTCCTTTGGTGTAGTTGGAAACAACACTCTGACATAGCTATGGTAGTAGCAATTGAGACTCATTTTGAGAAAGCTTTAAGATAGGGAGTTACTGGCTGAAGGGAATTGGAACATCAATGAAAACATACTACAGGTACTTTTAATGGGTAGACTGTAACATGAGGAACCCCTCTGAGCATATGTAGAAATAATTGAGTGATATTGTAGAGGTGAGGGAATTGGCATGGGTCCCAATAAGCACAAGGGCGTGGTCTAGAGCTGTGCTAATAGAAATTTGAGTGACAATGGAAATATACTAGATCTATGCTGTATATTACAATCTAGTAGCCATGAGACACAAGTAGCTATTGAGCACTTGAAATATGCCTAGTGTGATTGAAGAATCAATTTTTAAATTTAACTTGACTTTAATTATTTAAATTTAAATAGCCATATGTGGCTATATACTACCTATTGGACAGAGCAGTTCTAATATTAAAAATGAGTGTGATGTATATATAAAAGTAGTAGAAATATGAACATTTCAATTACATATATAAAACCAAGTCATACATTAAACTGAAAATGCATCTTTATAATATAGTAATTGGTAAAAAAAAATAAAAGTACCACATTCTCTAATGCTTATGAAATAAAATTTAAAATCTTTAGCTGAATATACAAAGCTTTCCAAACTCATTCCCAGGTCACTGTCTCAACTTGAAGTCCAATAACCTTCTAATACAAAATGCACACCCCCATAGGTGAAGCCAATCTTGACTATCTGCCATTTCCAAAGAAATGAGGAAACCATGGTTTAGAGAGATTAGATTACTTCTCCTCTGGTGACACAGATGATAGATGTTCAAATCTAGGTGGTGTGATTCCAGAGCTCTATACCAGTTTCCTGGTCTTCAAAAGAAACATAATAATAGTAACTACTTCAAAAAGTTGCTTAAGGACTACATGAGATATGTATATGAAGAGCTTGATGTTTACCTGGTATGGAATAAGTGCTCAGTGAAAATTAACTATTGCTGTTGATGCTACATTGGCTTGTGGCTTGTAATACTTATTAATTTCAGTATTATAATTTAACTCAGAATAAAAGAAAAGAAACTGATCCCATCCCGGCTTCCTTCATCAAGTTTTCTTCCTGTACTTGATTTCCAGTTTCATGCCATTATGGCCAGGAAAGATTTTGGTCTTCTTGAATTTATTGAGGGATTGAGAAAGACCGGGCTGATTTGCGGAGGAGCGCAGCAGATGCCCAACGGGGACCCAGCATATAGGAAGGCAGGACTCCAGAGAGTGTAGCAGACACTGAATGACCAGAGGTTGAGGAGAGGAGGTGACCGCAGACCAACAAGGGCACAGATTGGAAAACACCAGGAGAGATCAGTTTGCCTGTAGTGGCAGAGAGAGGAGTGGGCATTGGGAAGCAAACCAGAGAGCTCTGATAACCTGTGGAGTCAGGCTGCGGTTGCTGGCTTCGGAGAACTTCGAGTCGCCGGTGCGTTCCCTGTGGAACGGGGCCTCAGCCTGCTCTCGAACAGTCTCAGGGAGCCTCGGGCTGCTGGCAGGGCCTCTGGAAGAGAGCCAGTCACCAGCTCCCTCCCTACCCAACTGGGCACAGACTGAAAAACCCAGGAGTCAGGTCGTGGTTGCCGGCTTGGAAAAATTGTGAGTTGCCCTGTGTGTTCAGCCACAGCACTGGGAAAGGTCCACGCCCAAGCCAGCTAGACCAGGAAAGCCTGGCTGGGAGCTCACACCCCCACACCAGGCCAGGGCTGGGAAGCCTGGGGAAAAATCTGCTCTCAGTGGGTTACAGGAGAGCAGTTCCAGTCTGGATCTTGGGAGGGAATTGACGAGACCAATTGAGTTCACCAAGGTGCGAGAAAGGCCACACTAATAGCCCCTCAGGCTGCTGCAGTTAGTGAGAACAGAAAAAAAGCTTTGACCAGCAGGAAACCAAGAAGAGGAGTAGATGGAAGCAGAGAACACCAAGATACCTGCAGGAGACTGCACCACTGAATTTCACAGGCATCCTACCACAGAAGTTCAAACCATAAACCCAGGGAACCAGAACAGATCAATTTAAGAAGCTGAGGCCAACAAGAAGAGCAACACAAACACTGGGAAGACAAAGAAACAATCCCCAAATGAAAGAAAAGGAGGAAGTCTCATAAAGAATGTTAGATGGAATAGAGGCAAGTCAACTATCAGGTGTGGAATTCAAAGCACTGGCTATCAGGAAACTCAAAGAGCTTACAACGAGCTACCAGAAACTAGAGGGGAGCTACAATGAACTCTGCAAACTATACCAACATGAAAAAAGGAAATAGAAACCATCGGCAAAGGCCAAGAAGAAATGAAGAATACAATTTCTGGACTGAAGAGCACAGTAGAAGATATGAAAAGTAGGATCGATGAGGCAGAAGACCGCATAAGCGAGATCAATGACAGGGTAGAAAGAATCTCCCACATGGACCAAGTAATGGAAAAGAGAATCAGAAAAAATGAGGAGAGTTTAAGAGAAATGCAAGACAATATGAAATGTAATAACAACCGAATAATAGGAATACAAGAAGAAGAGGAAGAGGAAGAGGAAGAAGAAGAAGAAGAAGAAGAAGAAGAAGAAGAAGAAGAAGAAGAAGAAGAAGAAGAAAAAGGGATGGAAAACCTACTAGAAAGAGTAATAACGGAAAATTTTCCTAAGTTGAGGAGAGATAAAGTCACACGAATCCAGGAATCACAGAGAGTCCCAATCAGGTGGAACCCAAAGAGGCCTACTGCAAGACACATCATCATTAAAATGGCAAAACTCCAAGACAAAGAGAGAATCCTAAAGGCAGCAAGGGAGAAAAAGGAAGTAACATACAAGGAAGTCTCAATAAGGTTGGCTACTGACTTCTCAATGGAAACACTCCAAGCAAGAAGAGAATGGCAAGAAATATTCCAAGTAATGAAAAACAGAGGCCTATAACCAAGACTGCTTTACCCAGCAAGGCTCTCAATCAAGATAGAAGGCCAACTTAAGAGCTTCCAAGACAAAAGCAGTCAAAAAGAATACACCTCCACCAAACCAGCTCTACAAGAATTACTAAAAGGGCTGCTTTAAGGAAAGGAAGGAAAAGAGAGAGATGCAGAGGAACACAGGTACACAAATGGCAATGAATAAGTACCTTTCAATAATAACCTTAAATGGAAATGGATTAAATGCACCAATTAAAAGACATAGAATAGCTGAATGGATAAGAAGGCATGACCCACTCAAATGCTGCCTACAAGAGACCCACCTCAGGTCAATAAACCATCACAGACTAAGTGAAAGGATGGAAACAAATTTTGGTAGCAAATGGTCAAGAAAAAAAGCTGGGGTAGCAATTCTCATATCAGACAAAATAGATTTCAAAAAAGGGGCTATAAAGAGAGACCCAGAAGGTCACTTCATAATACTGAAGGGAAGAATCCACCAAGAAGACATTAACAATGTGAATATATATGCACCCAACATAGGAGCACCCAAATATATAAGAAAAATCCTAGAAGACTTCAAGAAAGATATTGAAAGCAACACAATTATAGTAGGGGATTTTAACACCCCACTGTCAAAAATGGACAGATCTTCCAAACAAAATATTAACAAAGACATTGCAGCATTAAACGACACCCTAGATGAAATATACCTAATTGATATATATAGAGCCCTCTATCCCAAAGAAGCTAAATACACATTCTTTTCAAATGCACATGGAACATTTTCAATGATAGACCACATGATAGACACAAAATGACTCTCAACAAATTCAGGAAAATAGAAATCATACCAAGCATTTTCTCTGATCACAAGGGACTGAAGTTGGAAACCAACCCCACAGGAAAAAAACCAAAACACCCAAAATCATGGAGACTGAACGGTATGCTCTTAAACAACAAATGGGTCAAGATTGAAATTAGGAAAGAAATCAAAAAGCTCCTGGAAACAAATGAAAATGAACTCACAACAACTCAAAACTTATGGAACACAATAAAGGTAGTCCTGAGAGGGAAGTTCATAGCAATACAGGCTTACCTAAAGAAGATAGAAACATTTCAAACAAACAACCTAACCCGACCCCTGCAAGAAATCAAAGAACAACAACAAAGACAGCCCAGAGCAAGTACAAGAAAGGAAATAACCAAGATCAGAGCAGAATTAAATAACATAGGGACTAAAGTACAATTCTAAGGATCAATGAATCTAGGAGTTGGTTTTTTTAAAAGATAAACAAAATAGACAAGGCTCTAAATAGGCTCATCAAAAAAAGAAGAGAGAGGACCCAAATAAACACAATCAGAAATGAAAGAGGAGAGATTACAACTGATACCACAGAAATAGAAGGAATTGTAAGAAATTATGATGCAGAATTGTATGCCAAGAAATTTGAAAACCTAGATGAAATGGACAAATTTCTAGAAAAATATAATCTTCCAAAACTCAATGAAAAAGAAGCAGAAAACCTGAACAGGCCAATAACAACAGATAAAATTGAAGAAGTAATCAAAAAACTCCCATCGCACAAAAGCCCTGGACCAGATGGTTTCACAGGAGAATTCTACAAAGCTTTTAAGGAAGAACTAACCCCTATTCTTCACAGACTATTTCAAAAAATCCAAAAGGAGGGAAAACTCCCCAACTCTTTTTATGAAGCCAGCATCATCCTAATTCCAAAACCAGACAGAGACACAACAAAGAAAGAAAACTTCAGGCCAATATCGCTGATGAACATAGATGCTAAAATCCTCAATAAAATATTGGCAAATCGCATCCAACAATACATCAAAAAGATCATACACCATGACCAAGTGGGATTTATCCCAGGGATGCAAGGATGGTTCAATATTCGTAAATCAGTAAATGTAATACAACACATAAACAAAAGCAAACACAAAAACCACATGATCATATCAATAGATGTGGAAAAAGCTTTTGATAAGGTACAGCACCCATTTATGATAAAGGTACTCAGCAAAGTGGGAATAGAGGGAACATTCCTCAATATAATAAAGGCCATATATGAAAGACCTACAGCCAACATCATACTCAATGGGCAAAAACTAAAAGCTTTTCCACTAAGATCAGGTACAAGACAAGGTTGCCCACTTTCACCACTTCTATTCAATATAGTATTAGAAGTTCTAGCTACAGCGATCAGACAAGAAAAGGAAATAAAAGGCATCCAAATCGGAAAGGAGGAAACAAAACTGGCATTGTTTGCAGATGACATGATAGTGTACATGGAAAATCCTATAGCCTCTACCAAAAAACTGCTGGAACTAATAAATGAATTTGGCAAAACAGCGGGATACAAAGTCAATATCCAGAAATCAAAGGCATTTTTGTATACCAACAATGAAGCAGCAGAAGCAGAAATCAAGAAAAAAATCCCATTCGATATAGCAAAAACAAAAATAAAATATCTGGGAATAAACCTAACCAAGGAGGTAAAAGACCTGTATGCAGAAAACTACACAACACTGAAGAAAGAAATCAAGGAAGACACAAACAAATGGAAACATATACCATGTTCATGGATTGGAAGAATTAACATCATCAAAATGTCCATACTACCCAAAGCAATTTACAGATTCAATGCAATACTTATTAAAGTACCAATGGCATATTTCACAGACATAGAACAAACACTTCAAAAATTTATATGGAACTACAAAAGACCATGAATAGCAGCTGCAATTTTGAGAAAGAAGAACAAAGTAGGAGGGATTACAATACCTGATATCAAACTGTACTACAAGGCCACTGTAATCAAAACAGCTTGATACTGGCATGAAAACAGGCACATAGACCAATGGAATAGAACAGAGAGCCCAGAAATAAACCCAAACCTCTACAGTCAATTAATATTCGACAAAGGGGGCAGTAACATAAAATGGAGTAAAGATAGCCTCTTCAACAAATGGTGTTGGGAAAACTAGACAGCCACATGCAAAAAAATGAAACTTGAGCACCAACTTACACCATACACCAAAATAAATTCAAGGTGGATAAAAGACTTAAATATAAGCCGGGAAACCATTAAAGTCCTAGAGGAGAGCATTGGCAGGAAAATCTCAGACATTCCACGCCGCAAGATTTTTACTGATACGTCCCCTAGAGCAAGGGATATAAAGGAAAGAATACACAATGGGACCTCATCAAAATTAAAAGCTTCTGCATGGCTAAGGAAAACAGTATCAAGATACAAAGAGAAGCAACCGTTTGGGAAAACATATTTGCCAATGATACCTCAGACAAAGGTTTAATCTCCAAAATATACAAAGAACTCACACGACTCCACTCAAAGAAGACAATCAACCCAATTAAAAAATGGGAAAAGGACTTGAACAGACACTTAACCCAGGAGGACATACAGAGGATCCAGAGACACATGAAAAGATGCTCGATATCACTAGCTATCAGAGAGACGCAAATTAAAACCACAATGAGATACCACTTTACACCAGTCAGAATGGCCATCATAAACAAAGCAACAAACAACAAGTGCTGGAGAGGTTGTGGGGCAAAGGGGACCCTAGTTCACTGTTGGTGGGATTGCAGACTGGTACAACCACTATGGAAAACAGTATGGAATTTTCTCAGAAAACTAAAATTGGACCTGCCTTTTGACCCTGCAATTCCACTATTAGGAGTATATCCTAAGAACCCTGAAGCACCAATCCAAAAGAGCCTATGCACCCAATGTTCATAGCAGCACAATTTGATAGCCAAGAGTTGGAAGCAACCTAGATGCCCATCAGTAAATGACTGGATCAAAAAGCTATGGTACATTTACACAATGGAATTCTATGGTGCAGAAAGGAAGAAGGAACTCCTACCCTTTGCAATATCATGGATGGAACTGGAAAGCATTATGCTGAGCAAAATAAGCCAGGCGGTGGAAGACAAACATCATATGATATCAGGGTTAACAGGAATCTAAACAACAAAACAAACAAGCAAGCAAAATATGACCAATGACACTCAAATACAGAACAGGCTTACAGTGTCCAGAGGGGAGAGGGGAGAGAATCATAGGGGAAAGGGGATGGACTCACATGAACAAGTATAAAGGACACATGGACAATAACTAAGGTGGGGGGCGGAAACGGGAAGGAGGTGGGGAGCATTGGGGGGGCAGGGCTGGGAATATAAGGCAGAAAACTGTACTTGAACTAGAATTAAATAAAAATAAAATTTTTTTAAAAATGAAACTTTTTCTGGTACATTTACACAATGGAATAGTACACAGTCAAAAGAAAGATGGAAATCCTACCCTTCATGACAGCATGGATGGATCTGGAGAGTATTATCCTAAGTGAAGTAAGCCAGGTGGTAGGGGACAAATACCATATGATCTCACCTATAAGTGTAACCTAATTAACAAAACAAACAAGCAAGCAAAATAGAACCAGAGACATGGAAATAAAGAACAATCCAACAGTGACCAGAGGGGAGGAGGAGGGGATAATGGGGGAAAGAAGGGAAAGCATCATCAAAAAGCATGTATGAGGGACCCATGGAGCAAGATAGCAGGGTAGGGGAGGACTGACTGTGGGAGGTGGCAATGGGTAGGGCAGGGGAGAATAATGGGGGTAAAATGGAGACAGCTGTAATTGAATAGCAATAAAAAATAGAAAAGAAAAAATGGAAAAAGTAATAAACTATTTTTTCCTCTTATGTCATCTTGACTAGCATTTTGACATTTACAGAGATCTCAAATAAAAAAATAGTTCATGAATTAGCTTTATACCACTTTGTCCTGCCACCCTAAAGCTACCTGAATTATAAAGAAATGAAATGACATCCAAGTGCTATGATGATGAACTAATGTCATTTCAAAAAGTACACTTGTATATAAACCAAAACAAAAAGAATAAACAAAAAATAGTCACTGAAAGATGGTGGACTATAAAAAATATTTCTCCAAAAGGATCATATTCATGCCTTTTTTGTCATGGAAAAGAAAAATGTGGAAAGGATACAATGAAATGCCTTTTCAGGAAGTTAAACAAGGAATGTTAATTCAGCTTCTATCTCTACAGAGACCCAATAGCCTAACTATGCTTTTGAGTATGCATAATAAAGTTATTACTTGCTTTTAGAAACTATGTGACTCTGACCATAATAAACTGCTACATAAACAAGCTTTACTCTCAAATATAATTTCAGAATGATGTTACCAGTGTAATACACATCACTAAAATTTCTCCCCCCAAAAAGGGATTTAAGAAAAAAATGTAGTTTTTATTGAGATTTTTGTGTTCATGGTAAATATGCAGAAGAAAAAATGTCTATAAAAAATGAAAATAGAAAACATCCACATCAATAGTTTCAAATATTAATTATTTTTTAATGTTCCATTTGTGTTTTAGAAAATTGAGGCAATACTTATGAGATTGTGCTATATAAATATTGATTGTTTTAAGAGTGTAATGTAGAATCTGAAAACAAGTTGTCCAGTAGATATAACCTATAAAATAAACAAGTCTATAAAATAAATAAATAAAATCTAAAACAAGGTGACTTGCATGTGTGTCATAATTTATTTCCTCAGAAGTTTTGTATGTTTTTATCAGTTGGTATAAGGAACTTTACTTTTCCCAGATTAATAGAAAAATAGATCAAACATAATGCTAAGGCTTCAGGGCTAGACAGAAAATTCAATGAACCCATTTTAATCAGTTAAACGAATGAATGAAATTGCTTAAGTTAATATTAGTTCTGTATTTTTCTTGATATGATAAAATATTATTCTATTTTGTGGATCTGACTGCATTAGATTATTGAGTAGACAATATCAGAGGAATTATTTGAACTTCACTTTATTTTGCAACCTTTTGTTATATAAAGGGTTGGATTAAATCAATATGATAGCCAATGTTAATTTGCTTTCTTGAAGTTTTATTTGTAATTATTTTAGAATAGAAACACTGCCTAAAGTTTGTTTAACAGTACAAGATTGTAAAGCAAAAAGAATGAGAAGAATTCTTCTTTAGGAGACTTTTGATTTTCATATATTATATAAAAGCCTGAAGCTATTTGACTCTTTCTTTGTGACCTTATTTCCTTTTTTGCAAAATCTTTCCCCAAGTCTTCAATATGGCCTCTGAAAATACATCAAAGCAGAACCTAAAGTTAGTCACTCACTCTTTTGACTTTCGGACTTCTGCAAATATAAGAAATTTGTTACAATGATACATTTAGATTAGGTAAAAAAGGAAACATGGTTGAATGTGTTTATTTTTCTTTGCAGTTGTGATATGGTTGAATGTTTTTTCTTTAAGCTCTCTCTTTCTATCATATATCAGTTGAGAGGATTCAGAATTTTCAGTCCATAAGTTCATATACTTTTAAGCAATAAAAATCTTTATTTAAGTGAACAGTTAAAGGAGGACATATTTAACTTTAGTTCACTCTTTTGTGACCTCAATTTAGACCCATATTTTTATGTTACATCCAAATGTATTGAATCTAAAATTAAAATAATAAACTGTGTTCTGCTCTGGATTAAAATAGGTTGTGCTGGGCCTTATTTGTAATTGATTTTCTATTTATTTACTTATTTATGTTTTGTATTTAAAAATTGAATTTACTGGGGTGCCATTGGTTAATAAAATTATATAGGTTTCAGTTGTACAATTAGACAATACATCATCTGTATATTGTATTATGTACCTCATATCCACCTACCTTTTGCTAGTAGCTCAGTAAGTTTCTATTTTTCTTTATCAGTGCAACTAATAAACACTACTGTTATAGTTGTAATGCAAGGCAACCTGTCTTTTATGCTTATTATAAAAAGTCTGTAATATGAGCATGCTGTGTACACAATCAACATTTCTTTTATAGGGGATAAATGGGAAGAGAGATGATAAATTGGTTCATCTAGGTTGTTGTGGCACTAAATTACATGAACTAATGATATATTATAATTCAGGGCACAATAGTAGCCCAACTATTTGAAATTTTGTATTATATTAAATTTTTAGTTATCTGCTGTTGGTTTGGATATTATCTAAGATTTAGAGTTAGCATTCAGAAAGAAGTGCCCAAGCATACAAATCTTAAAAGAAATAAAAACAGCAATAGTACAAGTTGATTTCCCAAGGATGCAAAGAGCATAATTTTCTACAGACGAAGCATACTTTTATGAATACTATAGAATATTAGGCATAGGGTTATATATTCATGATACGTCTTGTAGCTCCCGAAGTACAGAGTATATTTGAACTAAAGTGTAAATCATATGCTTGTTTTGGATTGCTTTATCTAATCCTTTATACATATATTAGTCCTATTGTAAAATAGAGATGTGATTTTCCTTTCATAAGTCTAACTAAATCTTCACATTATGCAAATTTACATCTGTTCAAAAAACAAAGCTAAAGAAACAATCCACATTTACTATAAAACAACAAAGATTTCAAGGATATTGGAGTATAATTTTGTTTTTGCTTTATTTGTTTCAGCTGCACCAAGGTCTAATGGTGATGCATTTTACTACTGTTTCCCAAACAATAAAAAATTTCCTTTATAGTGTATTGGCCATACTATAAGCAACATACTGAAATATAGTTATTTTAAACAAACAAACCTCAAGCCAAACTAATTAAGTATATTTTACATATTAGTAACCTATACAAAAGGGAAAGTTAATATAAGAAGCGGAGTTTGAACATACACCTAAACATCAAATGATTTTCTTAGTGCTTAATTCAATCAACATTGGGTTCAATTATAAGTGCTATTCATCAGCAGGATTATTTAAAATGAGGCCCCTGGAATTTTCTAATACAAGTTTGTGTGCTCTGGCAAATATTTAAGTTTTTGTTTCTACACCCTCCCCATACTATTATAAATGTTGATTTATATTATTATAAATGTTGATTTAAAAATTATTTTTTATTTTCAATTACAGTTGACATACATATTATATTAGTTTTAGGTGTACACCTAGTGGATTAGACATTAGATAACTTACTAAGTTTTTATCCTGATAAATCTTTCATCTATCTGACACCATACATAGTTATTACAATATTATTGACTCTATTCCTATGCTGTACTTTATATCCCATGACTGTTCTGTAGCTGCCTATCTGTACTTCTCAATCCCTTCACCTTTTTCACCCATCCCCCAACTACCCTCCCATCTGGCAACCATCAAAATGTTAAAGGAGTTCATTATGACCAAACCAGTATTATATGAAATGTTAGTCTTCTTTAAAAAGAAGATAAAAATATAAACAATAAAATGGCAATAAATGTATATCTATGAATAATTGAAGCTATTAAAAACAAAGAAGCAGAAAAGAAACAATAAAATACAGACAATGTTTTGAAATGTTGATTTTTAATTTAGAATTTTTCCTTTGAGTAATTTTGTGACAGGCACCTTAATTAATAAAAAAATCAACATATATCTTTGTGCCTACTGTTGTAAGGCATTATATTCAAAGAAGAGAAGGTCTTCTTTTATCAGTGAATCCAAACAAGGAAAAGAAGGTAGACAGAGATTGAAATGCATCTGAAAAATGAGTGGAAGGGAGCCTTACAATAAGTAAGCATATTCCCTTTGAGGATATTTGTTAAGTGAAGAAATATTGGGTTTTCTTTTCAAAAGACAACCGGTATATTAAAGGAATTAATTTTGTTGCTGAGATAAATTAGTTAAGAAAGAAGTTACATAGATCTAATTGTGTTCTCTATCATTCTTTCAACAAGTATTTATCAAAAATCACATTGTGGTAATTCTTAATTTTAGCTTTTAAATTTTAAGTTTTTCAATGTGGTATGAAATGCTATTATTGGCATAAAATATTTGCAGATAAAGCTAATATAAAAACTGGATTCCCTGAAAATATGGGGGAAATTACTATGTTTTCTAAATTATTTCAGAAAGGTCAGAAACTTCAGTACAAGCAGAATGTTTTCACAGATGCCCAAAGAGCAGTTTTAATTGCCAAATTCTATTAAATATTTAAGATCCAACTTTAAGAAAAGACAACACAAAAACTTAGCTTTTATAATATTTTAGGGGTTAGTGGTACACAGTGCAAAAAAAGTATTTAAACATCACAAAATAATGTCATATAGAATTCATATATCTATATGAATACATATATTATACTATTATTCTCCCTCTTAATATTAAAACTCTAGCTCCTGCTGGTGTGGCCCAGTGGATTGAGTGCTGGCCTTCAAATCAAAGGTCGCTGGTTCAATTCCCAGTCAGGGCAAATGCCTGGGTTGCAGGCCAATAGGGAATGCATGAAAGGCAAACACACATTGATCTTTCTCTCTTTTTCTCCCTTCCTTCCACTCTCTTTAAAAATAAATAAATAAAATCTTAAGAAAAAATTCTATGGTAACCAAGAGAAACCAGTATCTAAACTTAGACTTAGATGGTACCCAGACTAACTTCCTACACTATGCAAAAAATACCACATAAATAATCCTGACATGTTCATTTAACTCAAAAACATTTACTACAACAGAGCATGTTATGTTTTATTTTATATAATTTAGGACTTTTTTCTTGCAAATCTGAAATTCATTTTTTAAAAGATTTTATTTATTTAGTTTTAGAGAGAGGGGTAAAGAGGGAGAGAGGAAGAGAAAGATCGATGTGTGTTTGCCTCTCATGTGACCCCTACTAGAGATCTGGCTGCCTGTTTTGTTTTAGTTTAATTTCAATTTCATTTCATTTTTTCTCCATTCTAGTGAGCATCATATTATATGTGTTATATCATTTGGCAATTTTAAGTAAAATAAGAGAATTAGGACCTTTGAGAAACACTAAAATATTTTTGCAATATTTTTGCTAATGATATCTCCAAGGACAGCAATACCTTCTTTCATTTGGAAAGATAACATTCTTACTTTCCACCCATGAGCATGGGTGGGCACACACCCATGCCTACACCCACCAATAAACAAAAGTTTGAATAAGGGCAGAGAAACAGGGACTTAATGAGATATTAGGTTTCATGTGCTTGTGGGTAGGGCTTATTACACCTACAAGTCTGATACTTATAACCCGTGCACATAGCTATGAGATAAAATTAATCTTTGAAAATTGAGTAATTTTCCAGCAAAAGTGACAGTACCCAGGGCTATCCAGTTTCCTTTTCCCCAATTGGAACCACTAGGGGGCATGTCTGCCTATAAATCTAAAGATCAACAATTGACCTTGCAAGCAAAGTAAGTGAAACTTTAATTTCAATGGGTCAGGAATTTCTATACTGTAGCTGATTTAGGAGTTTAGTCTAATTTATTCCAGATGCTTTCTGGATAGGATGTTAAGCCAGGAAGCTTTCTATGCACAGAAAAGACTTTGTGATAAATGAAAAAAATAATGTTCATTTAAACAGATTTCTCTTTTGTAGTTGCTCAGAAGAGACACATTTTATCTAATACAAAAGGGCTTTTCTGGTAGAATATTGCTTTTTCTTGACTGTATCTTGACAAAATATGTGTACATTTTATAGGTACAAAAGACTAACTCTATTTGATTTCCTCTAGAGAGTTTGATTTGGGAAGAATAATGATGAATATAGGCAATTAATATTATTTTTGGATTTCTATTTAGAAATAGAATTAGCAAGGTGAAGGTTGGTGCACACACAAAATTCAGCAATAACAACCAACAACAAAAGAACGGCATTGAATAATAATTACTCTATCCACTTGTTTGATTTTTTCATTATTGTTTCCTAATACTTTATAATGAGTATATTTTTCCTGATGATTTTCTTAGCCCAATAATTTTGATCTTATTATTTCTATCCTCGTTTCTATTACTTATTTATTTATTAAATATATTTTATTGATTATAGCATTATAGTTGTCCCATTCCCCCCTTCATTCCCCTCCCTCTGCAAAGCCCCTCCCCCATTCCCCCCCTTTAGTTCATGTCCATGTGTCAGAAGTTCTTTAGCTTCTACATTTCCCATACTATTCTTGCCCTCCCCCTGTCTATTTTATACCTACTGTCTATGCGACTTAGTCTCTGTACCTTCTCCCCATCTCTCCTCCTCCTACTCCCCTGTTGCTAACCCTCCATGTGATCTCCATTTCTATGGTTCTGTTCCTGATCTAGCTGTCCACTTAGTTTGCTTTTGTTTTAGGTGTGGTTGTTAATATCTGTGAGTTTGCTGTTCTTTCACTGTTCATATTTTTTATCTTCTTTTTCTCATATGAGTCCCTTTAACATTTCATATAGTAAGGGCTTGGTGATAATGATCTCCTTGAATTTGACCTTATCTGAGAACCACTTTATCTTCCTTTCCATTCTAAATGAAAGCTTTGCTGTATGGAGCAATCTTGGATGTGGGTCTTTGGATTTCATGACTTGGAATACTTCTTTCCAGCCCCTTCCTGTCTGTAAGGTGTCTTGTGAGAAATCAGCTGACAGTCTGATGTGCACTCTTTTGTAGGTGACTGTCCCCTTATCTCTTGCTGTTTCTAGAATTCTCTCCTTCATTTTAATCTTGGGTAATGCAATTATGATGTGTCTTGATGCATTCCTCTTTGGGTCCACCTTCTTTGGGACTCTCTGAGCTTCCCGGACTTCCTGGAAGTCTATTTCCTTTGCCAGATTGGGGAAGTTCTCCTTCATTATTTAATCAAATAAGTTTTCAACTTGTTGCTCTTCCTCTTCCCCTTCTGATACCCCTATAATTTGGATGTTGGAATGTTTAAAGATGTCCTGGAGGTTCCTAAGCCTTTCCTCATTTTTTTGAATTCTTATTTCTTCATTCTTTTCTGTTTGGTCGTTTCTTTCTTCCTTCTCGTCCACTCCATTGATTTGAGTCCCAGTTTTCTTTCCATCACTATTGGTTCCCTGTACATTTTCCTTTATTTCACTTAGTGTAGCCTACACTTTTTCAACTGATTTGTGACCAAATTCAACCAATTCTGTGTGCATCCTGATCACCAGCATTTTGAACTGTGCATCTGATAGATTGGCTGTCTCTTTACCACTTAGAAGTATTGGTTCTGGGGCTTTGAGCTGTTCTTCTGCTTGAGACATAATGTTTTGGTCTGGTTGTACCTGTTATGCATGAGAGGCAGAGCCTTAGGTGTTTACCGGGGCTAGGCAACCCATGTTGCTGGGCTGTGATGTTGTATGTGGAGGCAGGATCAGAGAGGGAGCAATGGCACTTGTTCTGCTCTCTCTCAGATTTCTGTCCCTTCTGCCACTTCCCACAAGCAAATTGGTGGGAAGTGGCAGAAGGTGCCCTTCTGGTGCTGGTTCCTGGGTGGGTGGACTTGTGTACATTCTAGAACCCTGTGGGTCTCTCCAAGGAACTCTCCTGTGAGTCTGGGAAGCCTCTCCCGACACCTGAACTTCCAAAAGTTTTTCCCGTGGGTGCTTTTAGGCTTTAATTCCCATTGCTAGGTACCTAGGTCGTGTGGTCTGTCTCACTGTTTGTTTTTTTTGCCTGGTTTATCTGTGTGTGAATCTGGGTCTGGTCAGCCAGATGCCTTGCGCCCTCACTGGGTCTGCCCATTGCCATCCCACCCCTGGGATCTGCCAACCATTGTCTGCTTGCCTGGGTCGATCTGGCAGCCACCACTTTTTCCTGCCAAGACCCCTCTCTGCCTGCTGCCGACTCTGCCCCTCTTACTGGTTTGGAAGAATGGTTCGTTGTTGTGGGACTTCGGTATAGTTCAATTTTCTGTCTGTTTTGGTTGTGTTTTTGTTTCTAAATCTTTGTTGTCCTTGAATTTGGTTGTGTGAGGAGGTACAATGTTTCCACCTATGCCTTCATCTTGGCCGGAAGTTCCCCACTATCCTCTGTCCTAATTTTTAAAGGGTGGATATTTAAAACAACAGTGATATCAATTCTCTGTATTCTAGATGCCTACAGATCTTTGGATCAAACCTGAAGAGGCCTCAAAAACAATTGGCTTGGAATGTGAAACTGAGAAGGGGTTGAATAAGAAATAGGAGGCAAAAGTGCAGAAGCTCCATGTAGTTGTAATCAATACATGTATGAATTTGTACTTTCAATCTGAGATTCTTTTGTCTGTCAGTTTGCTATCAACTGTTTCTACATGATCTCAGATTCAGTCACCTTTGTACCAATGACTTGTAAAATCTTAGCAGTGGAGGATGTAATGTATTGTGGTTGGTGTGGGAGGGGGAGAAGAACTAATGTTTGTTCAACACCAAATATGTTTCAAGGATTTTCAAAATATCTCATTTAGTTTTACATCAATTCACAGAATTGGGGAATAATGCTATCTCTAATTTACAAATGTGGAAACTCTAGCTGAGAGACATTGCATCTCTTGTATATATTGTACGTTAAGAAGTTAATAATCTGGGATTGCACACCGTTCATCCTCACTTCAGATTCCATGCTCTTTCATTTTACCTCAACCTAACTGGCCAATATGGAGATAGAATTTCAAACTTTGACCTTCTTAGTACCATATTCCTAATTTATTACACCTTCATTACTCAAAGTGTGGTCCAAGACCTGCAATTATCAATAGCACCTGGAAGCTTGTTAGATAAGCAAATTTCGGGGTTTACCCCAGACCTGATGAAATTAGAAACTTCATTTTGATAATTTCAGCAGGCTGGTGGTGTGCACATTAACGTTTGAGAAGCTCTGTTTTATACAAGTTGATGGGGCAAATCAATACCTGATTCTTGGAAGTTTGCAAATACAATACTGATAACTCCTTTTTAAGGCCTTCTTTATTTGTTAATCTTTTATGTCGTATTTAAAATAGACTATGGAGGTACTACGGAGGCAATTGAAATAATTCTAACATGGTGTCTCCATTTAAAAATCAGTTTACCCTCCTAAATCCCACACTTTTGGTCTCTATTATATATTTTCTTTATTATTACAGCTGTAAAGTAGAGGAAATGTATGCAACTTAATAGCTTATTGGGGGTTATTTTATTTCCAGCTTCTTGTGAGTTTTAATCATACTTCGTGGAATAATTGTATAGAATGAATAGTGCAGAAGCTCAATTATTTGCAAATGAAGCTCAAAAATATTATTTGCTTTGGAGTTTATTTTCACCTCTAAGTTTACCTGTGATACTAATAGCAATATATTACTTTCTTTCTTTTTTTGATTTTTTTCCAATCAAATGCTTTTTCTACATCTACTGATATGCTCATGTGATTTTTGTGTTTCTTTTTTCCCCAATTTTTTTATTTAATTATTTTTCAAGTACAGTTTTCTGTCTACTACTCTCATCCCATCCCACCCCCCACATATGTTCCTCTAAATCCCTCCCCTATTTCCCCCTCTAAATCCATCCCCTATTTCCCCTGAAATTCCCTCCCCTCTCCCCTCTGGTCACTGTCAGCCTGTTCTCTATTTCAGTGTCTTTGGTTATATTTTGCTTGCTTGTTTGTTTTGTTGCTTAGCTTCCTATTAAAGGTGAGATCATATGGTATTTGTCCTTCAACACCTGGCTTATTTCACTCAGCATAATGCTTTCCACTCCCATCCATGATGTTGCAAAAGGTAGGAGCTCCTTCTTTCTTTCTGCAGCATAAAATTCCATTGTGTATATGTACCATAGTTTTTTGATCCATTCATTTACTGACGGGCACCTAGGTTGCTTCCAACTCTTGGCTATTGTAAATGGAGCTGCTATGAACATTGGGGTGCATAGGTTCTTTTGGATTGGTGCTTCAGGGTTCTTAGGATATACTCCTAATAGTGGAATTGCTGGGTCAAAAGGCAGGTCCAATTTTAGTTTTCTGAGAAAATTCCATACTGCTTTCCATAGTGGTTGTACCAGTCTGCAATCCCACCAACAGTGGACCAGAGTCCCCTTTTCCCCACACCCTCTCCAACATTTGTTGTTTATTGCTTTGTTTATGATAGCCATTCTGACTGGTGTAAAGTGGTATCTCATTGTGGTTTTAATTTGCATCTCTCTGATAGCAAGCGATATTGAGCATCTCTTCATGTGTCTCTGGATCCTCTGTATGTCTTCCTTGGAGAATTGTCTGTTCAAGTCCTTTCCCCATTTTTAAATTGGGTTAGGTGTCTTCTTAGAGTGAAGTCTAGTGAGTTCTTTGTATATTTTGGAGATTAAGCCTTTGTCTGAGGAATCACTGGCAAATATGTTTTCCCATACAGTTGGTTGTCTTTTTATTTTAATGCTGTTTTCCTTGGCCATGCAGAAGCTTTTTATTTTGATGAGATCCCATTTGTTTATTCTTTCCTTTATACTCCTTGCTCTAGGGGACATATCAGTAAAAATGTTGCTGCATGAAAATATCTGAGATGTTCCTGCCAATGTTCTCCTCTAGGACTTTAATGGTGTCATGGCTTATATTTAAGTCTTTTATCCACCTTGAATTTATTTTGGTGTATGGTGTAAGTTGGTGCTTGAGTTTCATTTTTTTGCATGTAGCTGTCCAGTTCTCCCAACACCATTTGTTGAAGAGGCTATCTTTGCCCCATTTTATATTACTTCCCCCATTGTCGAATATTAATTGACTGTAAAGAGTTGGGTTTATTTCTGGGTTCTCTATTCTGTTCCATTGGTCTATGTGCCTGTTTTTATGCCAGTACCAGGCTGTTTTGATTACAGTGGCCTTGTAATACTGTTTGATATCAGGTATTGTGATCCCTCCTACTTTGTTCTTCTTTCTCAAAATTGCAGCTGCTATTCATGGTCTTTTGTAGTTCCATATAAATTTTTGAAGTGTTTGTTCTATGTCTGTGAAATATGCCATTGGTACTTTGATAGGTATTGCATTGAATCTGTAAATTGCTTTGGGTAGTTTGGACATTTTGATTATGTTAATTCTTCCAATCCATGAACACGGTACATGTTTCCATTTGTTTGTGTCTTCCCTGATTTCTTTCTTCAGTGTTGTGTAGTTTTCTGCATACAGGTCTTTTACCTCCTTGGTTAGGTTTATTCCCAGATATTTTATTTTTGTTTTTGCTGTATCAAATGGAATTTTTTTCTTTATTTCTGCTTCTGCTGCTTCATTGTTGGTATACAAAAATGCCTTTGATTTCTGGATATTGACTTTGTAACCCGCTGTTTTGCCAAATTCATTTATTAGTTCGAGCAGTTTTTTGGTAGAGTCTATAGGATTTTCCATGTACACTATCATGTCATCTGCAAACAATGACAGTTTTCGTTCCTCCTTTCCAATTTGAGTGCCTTTTATTTCCTTTTCTTGCCTAATCACTGAGGCTAAAACTTCCAATACTATATTAAATAGAAGTGGTGAAAGTGGACAACCTTGTCTTGTTCCTGATCTTAGTGGAAAAGCTTTTAGTTTTTGCCCATTGAGTATGATGTTGGCTGTAGGTCGTTCATATATGGCTTTTATTATATTGAGGAATGCTACCTCTATTTCCACTTTGCTGAGTAACTTTATCATAAATGGGTGTTGTACCTTATCAAAAGCTTTTTCTGCATCTATTGATATGACCATGTGTTTTTTGTCTTTGCTTTTGCTTATGTGTTGTATTACATTTACTGATTTACGAATATTGAACCATCCTTGCATCCCTGGGATGAATCCCACTTGGTCTTGGTGTATGACCTCTTTGACGTATTGTTGGATGCGATTTGCCAATATTTTATTGAGGATTTTAGCATCTATGTTCATCAGCGATATTGGCCTAAAGTTTTCTTTCTTTGTTGTGTCTCTATCTCGTTTTGGAATTAGGATGATGCTGGCTTCATAAGAAGAGTTTGGGAGTTTCCCATCATTTTGGATTTTTTGGAATATTCTGTGAAGAATAGGGGTTAGCTCTTCCTTAAATGCTTTGTAGAATTCTCCTGTAAAATCATCTGGTCCAGGGCTTTTGTGTGATGGGAGTTTTTTGATTACTGCTTCAATTTCATCTGCTCTTATTGGTCTGTTCAGACTTTCTACTTCTTCTGCATTGAATTTTGGAAGATTATATTTTTCTAGAAATTTGTCCATTTCACCTAGGTTTTCAAATTTCTTGGCATACAGTTCTTCATAGTAATTCCTTACAATCCATTCTATTCCTGTGGTATCAGTTGTAATCTCTCCTCTTTCATTTCTGATTGTGTTTATTTGGGTTCTCCCTTTTTTTGATGATGAGGCTTCTTAAAGGCTTGTCTATTTTGTTTATCTTTTCAAAAAATGAACTCCTAGATTCATTGACCCTGATAATTGTGCTTTTAGTCTCTATGTCATTTAATTCTGCTCTGATCTTGGTTATTTCCTTCCTTGTACTTGCTCTGGGCTGTCATTGTTGTTGTTCTTCGAGTTCTTGCAAAGGTCGGGTTAGGTTGTTTGTTTGAAATGTTTCTATTTTCTTTAGGTAAGCCTTTAGGTAAGCTATGAACTTCCCTCTCAGGACTGCCTTGGCCGTGTCCCATAAATTTTGGGTTGTTGTGAGTTCATTTTCATTTGTTACCAGGAGCTTTTTGATTTTTTCCCTAATTTCAGTCTTGACCCATTTGTTGTTTAGTAGCATACCATTCAGTCTCCATGATTTTGGGTGTTTTGGTTTTTTTCCTGTGGGGTTGGTTTCTAATTTCAGTCCCTTGTGGTCAGGGAAAATGCTTGGTATGATTTCAATTTTCTTGAATTTGTTGAGGCTCATTTTGTGTCCTATCATGTGGTCTATGTTTGAAAATATTTCATGTGCATTTGAAAAGAATGTGTATTTAGCTTCTTTGGGATGAAGGGCTCTATATATTTCAATCAAGTCCCTTTCATCTAGGGTGTTTTTTAGTGCAGCTATATCTTTGTTGATATTTTGTTTGGAAGATCTGTCCATTTTTGACAGTGGGGTGTTAAAATCCCCTACTATAATTGTGTTGCTGTCAATATCTTTCTTGAAGTCTTCTAGGATTTTTCTTATATATTTGGGTGCTCCTATGTTGGTTGCATATATATTTATGATGTTAATGTCTTCTTGGTGGATTTTTCCCTTGAGTATTATGAAGTGACCTTCTGGGTCTCTCTTTATGGCCCTTTTTTTGAAGTCTAATTTGTCTGATAGTAGAATTGTAACCCCGGCTTTTTTTTCTTTTCCACTTGCTTGGAAAATTTGTTTCCAGCCTTTCACTTTTATTCTGTGGTGGTCTTTTGTCCTGAGGTGGGTTTCCTGTAGGCAGCATATGTGTAGGCCATGCTTTGTTATCCATTCAGCTATTCTATGTCTTTTGATTCGGGCATTTAATCCATTTACATTAAAGGTTATTATTGATAGGTATTTATTCATTGCCATTTTTGTACCACAGTTCCTCTCTGTCTCTCTCTTTTCCTTCTTTTCCTCAAAGCAGTCCTTTTAGTATTTCTTGTAGAACTGGTATGGTAGGGGCATATTCTTTTAGACTTCTTTTGTCTTGTAAGCTGTTAATTTGGCCTTCTATCTTGATTGAGATCCTTGTTGGGTAAAGTAGCCTTGGTTGTAGGCCTCTGGTTCTCATTACTTGAAATATTTCTTGCCATTCTCTTCTTGCTTGGAGTGTTTCCATTGAGAAGTCAGTAGCTAACCTTATTGGGGCTCCCTTGTATGTTACGTCCTTTTTCTCCATTGCTGCCTTTAAGATTTTCTTTGTCTTGGAATTTTGCCATTTTAATTATCATGTGTCTTGAAGTGGGCCTCTTTGGGTTCCTCTGGAGTTGGACTCTCTGTCATTCCTGGATTCATGTAACTTTTTCTCTCATCAGATTAGGAAAATTTTCCATCATTACTCTTTCAAATAGCTTTTCTATCCCTCGTTCTTCTTCTTCTCGTTCTGGTATTCCTATTATTTGTATATTATTACGTTTCATATTAGTTTGCATTTCTCTTAGACCCTCTTCATTCTTTTTGAGCCTCTTTTCCCTTTCTTGCTCTTTCTGGGCGATTCTTTCTACTGTGTCCTCCAACTCACTGATCCAATCTTCTGCCTCAGCAATCCTGCTTTTCATTCCTTCTACTGTGTTCTTCAGTTCCACAATTGTATTCTTCATTTCCTCTTGGCCTTTGGTGATAGTTTCCATTTCCTTTTTCATGTTGATATAGTTTGCAGAGAGCTCATTGTAGCTCCCCTCTAGTTTCTGGTAGTTCATTGTGAGCTCTTTGAATTTCCTGGTAACTAGTGCTTTGAATTCAGTATCTGATAGCTGACTTGCCTCTCTTTCATCTGACATTATTTCTGAGACTTCCACCTTTTCTTTCATTTTGGCATTGTTTCTTTGTCTTCCCATTGCTTATGAGACTCTTCTTGTTAGCTTCAGCTTCTTAAATTGATGTGTTCTGACTCCCTAGGTTTATGGTGTGAACTTCTGTGGTACAATACCTGTGAAATCAGTGGTGCAGTCTCCTGCAGGTATCTTGATGTTCTCCACTCCCGCCTACTCCTTTCTTTGTGTGTGTGTGATCAGCTGGAGGGGGAGGCAAAATGGTTTATGAAAGCAGGAGAGTACTTTATGATATTTACAGTTACAGCTGGTAGAGAAGAGATAGAAGATCTTTAGGCTCTATATAGTGTTAACTGTAATCTTCAACCCAATTTGCCACTTTTAAGAAAGGATAGACCAAAGGCAAGTCTCTTGTTGGCGAGGGAAGGCTTGTGAGTTGTATCTAGAAAGCAGTGAGGTTGCGGGTGGTCAGATTTTGATGTAAGGTGAGAGTAAAGAATAGTAAATAGATGTAGCATGTGAGCAAGTAGAGTTAATCACTACAGTAGTAGAATCCAGGAACCTCTAAAGTGGGCTAAGACCCGAGAGATGCGTTGTGAAGTATTTACAGTGGTATAGAAAGCAACAAACAAACTAACAAACACCCACAAAAAGGGCAAGAGAAGTGAGGAAAAAGCAATAAGTTTGAGGTGAAAGGAAGAAGGACTAAAACAAGAAAAAAGAGAGGAACAGAGTACTGAAAGATATGGCAACCATAAAATTAAAAAAAAATATACGATTACCGAAAAAAAAATTCAAAAAAAGTTAAAAAGAACAACAACAACAACAACAACAAACCCTCCTTCCTTGTTGGTTTCAAAGTGTCCAATCCGGTTTTTCTGGTTTCGGCAGGACCCCTCTGTGGGCTGGGTTGTTGGCCCAGGCTCACACCCACCCGCCAGCCAGGCTACCATACTGGGGTGCGGGCGCCCTTCCACCCAACAGGCTGCCTGGGTCCCACGGGATCTGGTACTGGTCCTTCCCAGTCCTGTGGCTGGGTGAGAAGCAAGTCAAGCTGCCTTCACAGGAGAACACCTCAGTCTACTTTCCAGTAAAAACTTCTCCAGAAAGCGTGCCTCTCAGCCCAGCCCAATCCCTAACCTGACTGGCTAGGACAATGCTCCTCTCAAATTTCCTGGGCTGGCGGGCTGGTGGGCTGGCGACCACAGAGATCACAACTGAACATGGCCCCCTGTCCTTGCCACCCTCCCTGCACACCTAGGCAGACAGGTCTCTGCCACCCAGCTCCGCCTAGATGGTGAGGGAGGTAGTCAGCTCTTCCAAGGACCCCACAGCTGGCCCAATGCTCCACTGGGTGCTGGGCTCCCTATGTGTCCTCTGTGGCACTGGCCACAGACGGAAGCCTCTACACTCCTAACGTGGCGGTAGCAGCAGCTCCGAGGCGTTACAGGCTGTCCTGACTCGCATCCCTGAGACCCCATCGACCTGTAGCTGTCTGGTTTGTCACTATCTCTGGTCTCTTATTTTCATAAATGCTGGGCAATTGTTGGTTGGGGAATTGATTGCGCTGTTCTTCATTAAATGTGCCAGGATTTCTCCCAGGGGTACGAGAACTGGAGTTGCTCCGTCCTACTCCACCACCATTTTTTTAGCAATATATTTCTTTTGTACATGCCTTGAAAACAAACTAGTGAACCCGTGTAGTAATTAGTTGATGTCATCTACATTCATGCTCATGATGTATTTATTGGTTTTCTTCCTGAGCTTTATATTTTTGAAAAAAGTTAAAGTTTCAAAGCTTACTGTAATTACCACTGTATGTCGACTTCAATTTCTGCTTCCCCTAACATGACTTAAAACTTGCTGATCACCAGCTCTTTATTTTGTCACTTTCTTGATCTAATTTTTATTGATATTATTGTTGGTCTTTTTGTCAAGCTAGCAAACTTTCTCCACTCTATATTTCCAACCATGAAAATATCTTTGGCATTTTCTTATTTTAAGTGCTGTGTATATCTCTTTATATAATATTCTTAGTGTTTTTTGTAAGTATTACCATTAATACATATGACATCACATTGTATTGGATTCAATGACTTTTACCCTTCAATGAAGTATAGAAATATTACCTTACATTTAGATTTTTATAAATTCCCCACTTTTAAAATATAACTGTTTTAAGTAAATCCTGTGCATACATTGAGTACCATATAAGATGGTGCTATAATTTTTGCTTTTACCATAAAAGATTACTGAAGAAACTCATGTAAAGTATAACCTTTTATGTTTACTTTGTTTTTTACCCAGTCCATTGTTATTTCTTTGGTGAAGGATCAAATGTTAATCTATTATCATTATCTTTTTGTTTGGTGAGGTTTCTTTAGCCATTTTTTAATGGTAGATCTGATTGCAACAAATTCTTGGTGTTCTTTCATTTAAGAATGCCTTTATATTCTCTTCATTCCTTAAGGATATGTTCATATGTCATAGCTAGTGGTTGAAAATTCTTTTCTAGCAGAACTTAAAAAGTGTTCCACTTGCTTTTGTTCACCATGATTCCACATGACAAATCCCCAGTTATTCAAATTGACTGTTTCCTACAAGTTATGCTTGTTTGTCTCTGATGGCTTTAAATTTTTTTCTTTTACTATTTTACTTAGATGGAATTAACAAAACTTGAAATTAAGCATTTTAAAGTGAATAATTCAGTGGCATTTAGTACACTCATAATGTTGTAAAACCATCACCTCTGGCTCCAAAATATGTTTGTTACCTTAAAAGGAAATTCCATGTCCAAGAAGAAGTTACTGTACTACCCATTCCTGCCTTGCCAAAGACCCCGACAGCCACCAATCTGCTTTGTATTTATATGGATTTATCTATTCTTGATATTTAATATAACTGGAATAATACATGTGTGAGCTTTTTGTGTCTTGCTTTGTCTACTCGACATGATGTTTTTTCAAGTTTCATTCATGTTTTAGCATGTATCAGTTCCATGTATGAGGTGTGTTCAGAAAAAGTCCAGCCATTGTTAATATAACAAGAATGGTTTGCACAACATCAATGTAACCTGGCAGCCAAGGAGAGTGGACTGGAATGTGCATGTGTGAACAGTGACAACTTCACTGTAATAGTCAGTGGGGACAGTAGATGCTGTTGAGTGAGCATGTGCAGTGTGTGGCCATCTCATTCAAAATGGCTGAGCAAGTAGGATCTGCATCAAATTTTGTGTTAAGCTTGAGCATTCCTCTGCAGAAACTATTCAGATGCTTCAAAAGGCTGCAGATATGGGCAACTGGTGATTGGCAGCTTTGTCATGACAATGCACCTGCTCATGTACCACATATTGTGCAGAGTTTTATGGTGAAACATCAAGTCACCTAAGGGACTCATCCCCCCAACAACCCAGATTTGGCACCCTGTAATTTCTGGCTTTTCCCAAAATTAAAATCACCTTTGAAAAGAAAGAGATCTCAGACCACCAATAAGGTTCAGGAAAATATGACAGGGCAGCTGATGGCAATTGGGAGAATGGTGTGAGGTCCCAAGGTGCCATTTTACATGGATGGATACTTTCAGGACAGACCATTTCATTTATATACACATGCATACAGACATATACATATATGACTTATAGATGATTTATTTGGAAATATATATCAATATGAATAAATGATAAAATATAAATTATTAATTAAATATATTTAATATACACATATCTATGTATTAAATACATATATATTTGTAAAGACTACTTTTTATTTTTCAGTTACAGTTTCTGTTTAACATTATTTTTTATCAGTTTAAGGTATACAACACAGTAGTTAAATAATCATGTACTTTACAGAGTGGTAACCCCTATATATCAAGTCTCCACCTGGCACTACACATCATTATTACAATATTATTGACTGTATTCTGTATTCTGTAATTGACATCTCTGTGACTATTATGTAACAACCAATTTTACTTCTTAATCCCTTCATGTTTTTCACCCAGATCACCAATCCCCCTCCCCTCGGTGAATCATATTAGGACGATTTCTTAGAGTAGTTTCAGGTTCACTGAAAAAGTGAGTTTTCCCATATACTTGTGCTCCCACATATACATAGTCTCCCACATTATTAACATTGCCCATCAAAGTGCTACATTTGTTACATTTCATAAACTTACATTAACACAGCATAATCACTCCATAGTTTACATTAGGGTTAACTTTTGATGTTGTGCATTCTATGGATTTAAACAAATGTATAATGCCATGTATCCTTCATTATGGTTTCCTACAAAGTATTTTCAGTGCCTTAAAAGTTCTCTGTGTTATGCCTGTTCATACATCCCCACACCATTGTCAGTTAACCTTTGAAATTTTCACTGTCTCCATAGTTTTGATTTTTCCAGAATGTCAGATAATTGGAATCATATAGTATATAGCCTTTTCATATTGGCTTTTTTTTTTTTACTTAGTAATACGCACTTAAGGTTTCCTCATGTCTTTTCATAGCTTAATAGCTCATTTATTTTAAGTAATAAATAATTTCATTGTCTGGATGTACCAAAGTTTGTTTATCAATTCACCTACTGGGAGATATCTTGGTGGGTTCCAAGTTTTGGCAAATATAAATAAAGCTGCTATAACCATCCACAAGCAGATTGTTGTGTGGACGTAAGTTTTCAACTCCTTTGAGTAAATGCCAAGGAGCATGATTGCTGGATCATACAGTAAGTGTATGTTTAGTTTTATAAGAAGCCAAGAAACTGTTTTCCAAACTGGCTGTACCATTTTACATTCCCAGTAGCAGTAAATGAGGGTTCTTGTTGCTTCAAATACTTGCCTGTATTTGAGGTTGTCAGTGTTCCAGATTTTGGCCATCCTGATAGGTGTCTAGTGCTATGTTGTTTTTTTCTGCATTTCTCTGATGAGATACAATGTGATGCATATTTTGTATGTTTATTTTCCATAAAATAAGTGTTAATAATATTCCTTTTATATTCCTAATGTCCATGGGATCTGTTAGTGATGTATCCTCTTTTTTTCTGATATTTGCAAATTCTGTCTTCTCTATTGTTTTCTTATGCATCCTTCCCAGGGGCTTATTAATTTTACTGAGCTTTTCAAGGAACTAACTTATTTGGGGGAGAGGAGAGCTGAATGTATTATTGAGGGTAATGGGGTTATTATTGTAAAGAAATGACACAAGATAAATTCTCAATCTGGAACAGAGGGTTTGAGTGGATATCTAACAAAGGATACTTCTTCATATTTCACTGCCTCTCTGATATAAAAACTATCAATGCATGAATCTTAAAACATACTGTTGTGCTTAGCAAAACTCAAATCTGATATGCTTTCTCTTGGATTTTGCAAAATCTATCTAAATATTTGACAGGTGGAATTAATAAAATTAGAGCCAAAGTTTAATCATTCTTCCCTGATATAAATGTATTAAATATTTACCATGCTCACAAACCAAAAGGGTGAAGGATGGATGAAAATATCACATGTATATCCACTCATGTATACGAATGGATTTTCCAAGATATGTTTCACAAAATGCTTCTTCTAGGGTATGTAAGTACTAGGAAATTCTATTAGAAAAAAGTTCTATTATCAAATACTCTTGTGAAGGGTTAAATAGGTTCTCATAGTAATTTCAACTAGAGGGGGGCATTCCTCACAACAGCAAACAATTTTTGGGGCATTAACTGGGTGTCCTACAACTCAATCAACTCTGACAACATCCTACTAGCAATAAATTCCCTCAGCTATTTTTTTAAAGTCTGGGAATGTATTAATTTCTTTCTCTTTTTTTGAAGGATTATTTTGCCAGATATAGTATTCTTGATTGACATTTCTCTTTCAGAAATTAAAAAAAAATCATTCTACTGCCTTCTGTCCTCTATGGAGGTTTTTTTGAGAAATTTAATATTAATTTTATTAAGGATCCCTTTTTTACATGTCAAGTCCCTGAGTAATTTCAATTCACGTAGCTTCAAATTTACTGATTTCTCTGCATGCTTAAATCTGCTATTGAAAGTTTTTAGTGAGATTTCATTTCAGAAATTGTACTTTTTACCTCCAGAATTTTTATTTCCTTTCTTTCTGTAATTTATATTTTATTTATATTCTTTACTTATTTGTGCATTGTTCTTCTGATTTCCTTTAGTTATTTGTGTGTGTACACACACACACACACACATACATAGGCTATGTGAGAATATTTGAATAGTAATTTAAAGTCTTTTTCTACTAAGTTCAATGTGTTTTTTCCTTTGGAATAGTTTATATTAAGTTTTTTTTGAATGGGCCATCATTTTTTCCCATGCTTTGAAGTTTTCCTTGAAAACCAGATATTTTTAATGTTATAATGTAGTAACTGTGAAGTAAGATTCCTTCCCTTTCTCATTCTTTGATTCTGTTCCTGTGGCTGTTTGTTTAGTGACTTTATAATGAAGTTTTGTAATGTCTCTATTATTTGTCATGTGTGGTCTGTGAAGTCTCTGTTTCTTTAGTTTGTGTTCATTTTTGTTAAGACAGAGATTTACCTGAATGTCAGTAGCCAAATAAAAGGGGAAATAATCATAATAGTAAAAGAAAAACATTCTTCTAGTCTTTTCAAATTGTTTCTCTACTGGAGCATTCTTTCCATGCCTAGGTAGGTTGTTTACAATTCCATCTTAACTCTCATTTTCTGTTAGTACTAAGTGTGAAATCTGAGGACCTTCTCTGGTCTTTTTAAAAATTTTATTTTATTTTTATTTTAGTTTAATGCTCACCTGAAGATGAGTTTTTATTGATTTTAGAGAGAAGAAAGAGGAGAGAGAGAGAGAAGACACATCAATTGGTTGCTTCTTGTACATACCCCAACTGGGATTTGAACTCACAACCTAGGTATGTGACCTGACTAGGATTCAAACCCACAAGCTTTTGGTGTACCAGACACTCCAACCAACTAAGCCACTGGCTAGGGCTTAAAATTTTATTTTTTCAATTATAGTTTTCAATTAACATTATTTTGTATTGGTATCAGGTGTATAGCATTGAGGTTAGACAATCATATACTTTTACAAAGTGATCCACCTGATATTTCAATTACCTACCTGGCACCTGAAATACCACACATAGTTATTACAATATTGTTGACCATATTACCTATGTTATATTTTATATTCCTGTTTTGTATTTTATTGAAACTTTATTATATTTTTAAAATTTATTTAATTGTTGTTTAAGTACAATTGTTGGGGTTTTTTTTCATTTTTTTATTTAATTATTTTTCAAGTACAGTTTTCTGTCTATTACTCCCATCCCGTCCCACCCCCCATGCTCCCCCCTCCCTCCCATTTCCACCCTTCTCAGTTGTTGTCCATGTATCCTTTATATAGGTGCCTCTAACTCCCTCCCTTATTTCCCCTGAAATTCCCTCCCCTCTCCCCTCTGGTCACTGTCAGCCTGTTCTCTATTTCAGTGTCTTTGGTTATATTTTGCTTGCTTGTTTGCTTTGTTGTTTAGCTTCCTGTTAGAGGTGAGATCATATGGTATTTGTCCTTCAACACCTGGCTTATTTCACTCAGCATAATGCTTTCCAGTTCCATCCATGTTGTTGCAAAAGGTAGGAGCTCCTTCTTTCTTTCTGCAGCATAAAATTCCATTGTGTATATGTACCATAGTTTTTTGATCCATTCATTTACTGACGGGCACCTAGGTTGCTTCCAACTCTTGGCTATTTTAAATTGTGCTGCTATGAACATTGGGGTGCATAGGTTCTTTGGGATTGGTGTTTTAGGGTTCTTAGGATACAATCCCAGCAGTGGAATTGCTGGGTCAAAAGGCATATTTCACAGACATAGAACAAACACTTCAAAAATTTATCTGGAACCATAAAAGACCCCGAATAACAACTGCAATATTAAGAAAGAAGAACAAAGTAGGAGGGATCACAATACCTGATATCAAACTGTATTACAAGGCCACTGTAATCAAAACAGCCTGGTACTGGCATAAAAACAGGCACATAGACCAATGGAACAGAACAGAGAACCCAGAAGTAAACCCAAATCTCTACAGTCAATTAATATTCGACAAAGGGGGCAGTATCATAAAATGGGGTAAAGATAGCCTCTTCAACAAATAGTGTTGGGAGAACTGGACAGCTACATGCAAAAAAATGAAACTCGAGCACCAACTTACATCATACACCAAAATAAATTCAAGGTGGATAAAAGACTTAAATATAAGCCATGACACCATTAAAGTCCTAGAGGAGAACATTGGCAGGAAAATCTCAGATATTTCACGCAGTAACATTTTTACTGATATGTCCCCTAGAGCAAGGACTATAAAGGAAAGAATAAACAAATGGGATCTCATCAAAATAAAAAGCTTCTGCACAGCTAAAGAAAACAGCATTAAAATAAAAAGACAACCAACTGTATGGGAAAACATATTTGCCAATGATACCTCAGACAAAGGTTTAATCTCCAAAATATACAATTGTTGTTTTTTTAATCCCATCCCAGCCCACCCCCCAGTGCTCCCCACCTCCCTCCCATTTCCACCCCTTTTTATTGTTGTCCATGTGTCCTTTATACTAGTTCCTATAAATCCTTCCCCTTTTCCCCTGAAATTCCCTCCCCTCTCCCCTCCGTTCATTGTCTGCCTTCTTTACATTGTATTTTTTTACATTACTCGTTAGTCTCCTTATGCCTCCCTCCCCCCAGCAATCACAACATTGTTGTCTATGTCCATGAGTCCTTTTTGCTCAATGCCTCCACCAAGTTTTTGGATCATTTGTTCTAGTTCTGTGAGAAATGCCATTGGTATTTTGATTCAGGTCTTTTCTGAGCATGCATCTTATCCTGGGCATGCACATATCATTCTACATTCCTTGGAATATTAAGTGAGGAATAGATGCTGTTCCACGACTGACCACTGCCTGACTGCTGTGGTACCCTTATGTTAGATCCAGCTAGATCCCTGCCAGAACAGAGAATGCTTCCAGAAAACCACCTCACCCTGTGCCTCTGGCATACTGGCATTTGGAAGAGGCTCTAGCTCTGCCCTGGGCAAGTATCTAAGGCATTTTCTCCTTATCTGGGGTGGACCATGCCTCAGTACCTCTATCCATCCTGCCCTATTCTGTATAACCCCTAGAAGCTTCCATATGGTGTGGAGATCATCCATGCCATCTTGTTGCTGCCCAAGACACAGCCTGTATGTAAATTTCCTGAATAAACTCTTGATGTAACTCTGGGCTTGTAACTCTTTCTCTTTGGTTTCTCAACCCTAGTAAATTTTGAGTAACATTAGTTATTTTTCAGTGTTCTCATTCTCCAAAGAATCTCCATGGCCTTTGTTCCCTGGCTTTTCATTTATTTATTTCATAGCCTCAGCTGTAATATTTTGCCTTAGGTGGCAGCAGGTTTTTCATTTGTCTTTTGCTGTCTTTGAGGGATGTCTTCTGGGTGCCCACTTTCTGCCCCGAGACAGTTCTATGTTTGGCAAAATAAATCAAGCCTTTCAGACAGCCATCATTCAGGTTAGAAAATACAAACTCAGTGTTTTGCAAATAAAATGTGCTTTTCTTCCTCTGAAACCAGGTACCAGGGTCTCATCCTGGAAATTTGAGCAGATGCCTTAGAATACTCCTGTGCTGAAGAGGAGGCTTGGTAAGATCAAGTAAAATATCACAAAGCTTTCTTACCAAGTTTAGTTGGCTTTTTCTTTAGTCAACATTCATTTGTTCATTGTAAACTTCTGACTGCTTTCCAGAATTCTGACAAGGTTGATTGTGACTGTTTCGCCTGATTTCCCAATGTTTCTGTGGAGAGATAAACTCTTAGAACTACCTCTTCCACCATGTTTGCTGACACCACTCTGCAGATTTTTTTTTTACTCTTTTTCAGAAGCTTGACTATGATGAGTCTCTGCGTGGCATTGTTTGGCTGTATTCTATTTGGAGTTTGCTCAACTTCTCATATCTATAGGTTTATGTCTTTTGCTGAATTGGCAAGTTTTCTGCCATTGTTTCTTTAAATACTCTTTCAGTACCATTCTGTTTTGCATCTCACTCTGATGAAAGATTAGATCTTTTGTCATTTTCCTATCAATCATTGAAGCTTTTCATTTGTTAATCTATTTTTTCTCTGTTGTTCAGATTGAATAATTCTATTGATCCATCTTCAAGTTTACTGATTCTATTCTCTGTCATCTCCATTCTACTGTTGAGTAGAGGTTTTTTATTTTTTATTTTAGTCATTGCATGTTTTAGTTCTATAATTTCCATTTGAATTTTGTACAATTTATTTTTTACTGAGATTATTTATTATTGTTTTAAGAGAAATTATAATTGACTGTTGAGGCATTTTTATGATGGCTGCTTTAAAATGCTTTTCAGATGATTCTAATGTGTGAACCATCTTGGTTTTGTCATAAGTTTATTGTTTTTTCTTATTTGAATTATGGGTTTTTTGGTTCTTGGTGTAATGAGTAGTTTTTAATTATATTCTGGACTTACTGGTTATTATATTAGACTTTTGATCCTATTGAAAATTTTTGTTTAAGCAAAGACTTACCTTGTTTAGGTTTAGCATGTAGATGGTGGCCTAATTTTGTGGACTTTAGTTCCAATAACAATATAGATTTCTGAATGCTTGCAATGCTACTCTGGTCTACTTATTTCATTGAAGCTACTGGGACTACCACTCAATCCCTGATGGTGCCAACTGTCAGTGCAGAAGGTGGTTTGCTATGCCTCAACTCTGTGTTTTTTTTCATTATAAGGATAAACATAAACTTAATTTTATATCTTGACAAAATGGAGATTGTTTGCACCCTCTCCTTTCTCCTTACAGACTTTGTATGAGAAACCTAGTGGTTTTGAATTCCTGTTTAAACTAACCTCTTTCATATGCATATACATCATTTTAGGGGCTTAGTGACTCTCTTGCCACATTTACAGGTTAAGAATGTTAAGTGTCTAGGAGTCATCCCCTTGAAATGCAAACATGTACTAAGGTAGTACCTCTAGCTCCCTGTCACAGTGGGAATTCAGCTAGGCACCTTGTTCTGAGCTGTAAGCATCTGCTGGTCATAGAGGTAGGTTTAAATATACCTTTGGAGAAGTGCAATTAACTAAATAAATGGTTACCTTCATTCCCAAGTAAACTTAAGATGCTGTTTATGAAAGAATTGGTAGCAAATGACAGTGTTAAGTCTAGTTACAAACAATATGATAACATATGTATTAATGGTGGTTACTTCTTTCTTGTATAAATAGGGTGAAGTTTCTTTGACCTACTTATGAGACATTGTAATCTGGGTATGCTTATTTAATAAATCTTTTTGTCTTTTCTTTCTACAGTTTCAAGAGAAGCTTCTCTGGGTTGGCAGGATTGTTATTTTTCAAAAACCATACACCCATGACCTGGCTATGGTTCTTTGAATATTGAAATAAGACAAATTTGCCAGAATTCAGCCAGGGAAAGTGCACTTCATCTCCAGGTGTTTAATTAGTTGGCATTCCAAACCTATTGAATCCTCCTGAGTTATCTCCTCCCTAAACTACACTGTTCCAAATTCTATCTACTGTGTTATTCTGGAGTTCTGCCAGTGTGAAATAAAAATACCCTGTAATAGCAAAATAACAACCCAATGAATAAATGCACATCTGAAAGGAGGAATTGTAAATAAAAAATGCGGTTGGGTACAGAAAATATAGTTTTTGTACTCTTACACAGGATCAAATTAACAAAATCTGCTGTACTTTACTAGTTATATTTCATTTGTTCTATATTAAACTTATCTTATTGTACTCTAAGTAGTACTTTGAACTTTTGACTCCTCAGTCATAATTAAATGCAGGAGACAATTGGGAACATGTGACCTCCTGTAAGAACAGAAGTTTACGTAAATTTTTGCATAGGTTTTATATTATGCGAGTGGGTGCCTATGCCCTATTTCTATATCAGAATAACGACTTGAAATTTTTTATGTGGAAATTACTGTTACATAAATTTTTCTATAAAACTAAAATTTTTCAATATTATAAAGTGTACAAGTTGCTCTAAAAATTTTACAAAGAAATATCCTTCTTTGGTTTTAGCTATGATTAACGATAAAATATGCTCACACTCTTTTTTATTAATAAACTGTAATGCTAAAAATATAATATTTAAAATTAATTAAAATTTTATTAACATCATTCAAATATTCTTTGCCTGTCACTTTATCAATATTAAATTTGAATTTTAATTAAAATAGTATTAGAGAAAGTTGCAGTTTATGAAAAAATTTGAACAAATGGATTTTTTACAAGACTGAGACAAATGTTCAGTACAAAAATTGCAATGCACCCTAATGAAAAATGCCAATTTCCAGAGTCTCTTAGGTAACTATAAAATCAGTATTCATTCAGGTTAAGCTACTTGTAACTCCCACATGCATAGTACAGTCAGAATTTAGGATTACAGTTAGTGCTATGAGGCACTGCAAGACTCTAAAGTGCCTTGTGAATCACAGAGAGGTTGATATATATTTAGTATAGTTATAGAGTTAAATGTATTTAAATACTTTCTGATTTTATTGATTGTAGTATACTCTTCTGGAAAGGTGGTAGAATATGTACTGGTGTCAAGAATCTCCAGCCTGAGTTCTCTGTAAAACAGATGTGAAAAAATATCTATGTATGCCATTGGGTTGAAGAAATTAAAAATTCTCTTCTGATCTTGGCAAAATTAATACGATTTTTCCTGATACACTGAGTTTGTTTTCTGGAACCTACATAGTTGCTTCTCCTAGTTCCTAAAGTAACTCAGGGTACAACCCTGGGCTACTCCATAGTTGATGCTAATATTACTTCAGTGGTCCTCAAGGCCTATACCTTGAAGCCTGCTTTGCCTCAGAATTTTCCAGGCAATGTTGCTGAAACATAGCTAACATTTTCTTTTTTAAAAAAGTCTAAAATGAGGTTCATATGAAAGATATTTCCACTGGATCATACCCAAATGTGCCTTTGATTTGCTTGGTCTCATACCTCATTTTATGAGCAGAAAGAAAAGAATGAAGAAGAATGAATAGAGCCTATGAGATGTTGGCATATGCATAAAGACAGTCCCAAAGGAAAGAAGAGACAGGGGAAGAAAGAATATATAAAACACTTCTTATATTTGAAGAGACATGAATCTACAGATCTCCAAAACAATACAGTTGCACAAACACTTGATTTCTTGTACTGTATGTTCATACTGAAACATTTAAATAAACAGTGTAATATGATAAATGAAATGGAAAAGAGGAAAAAAGGGAGAAAGAAAGGGGAGCTTAATTATGAAGGTTTTCAACCATCTATTAACCTATAAAACAAGAGAAGAGGTTGGGGGAGGGGAGGAATAGCAAACTTACTGAATTTCTCATTTTCTATAGAAGGAAAACAAAAGTCTTTACTTATCTTTTGAAATTATATATGTAAGGGTTTAAAGTGTTTTTAAAAACTTTAAGTTTGACCCTTATAGAATTTTCACCAAGGTACCTTGAAAATCACAGAGTACAATAGAAGCAAATAAAATGTAGCCAATATAAAAAAGACATCAAAGTAAAGATACAGCCAGGACACACAAAAAGCACAAAGCTAACAAGCAAATCATCCAAAAATAAAGATGATAGAAATCCAAACTAGAATGTTGGATTTGGATTTAAAGCTTTAATTTACATTCTTAACTTTTCTTAGCACAAACTTCTGTACCAGTGCTTGTTAAGGACAGAAAAGAATGAGGAAAGAAGACTGGGCTTCTTTAAAAGGGTGGTTGTTGTGTCTCCCTCTGCTTCTGCCCCATAGTCTAATTAGTAAGGAAACTATAAAAGAGACATGGCATAGGAATGGATTCGCCCACCTAAAAACCTCTCCCTTTGCTCTAGGCTGGCTTAGTATTGACAGAGGGAAAGCATTCAGCAGAACTGCTTCAAAGAAGTTTCTAGGAAGATTCAATCACCATGGAGTTTTTTTTTTTTTAAGTTTAGAGAATTTCGAAGTGGGGTCCTTGAGAATCTGCTTCTTCTTGAGGCAATTGCATTCAGTTGTTGTTAATACCTTTTAAAATATAATATTTGAAATTGGTAATAAAATATAGTACCCTTTTTTGTTATTATGCTCAGTTTTATAAAAAAATGCATGTGAGCTCACCTCCCAACCTCAAAAATAGATATCGTGAATTACTTTTATCATTTTGTCTCCTACACCAAGGCTTCTTTTTCCACGCGTAACCAGGGGTAATCACATTTTCAATTTTCAGTTTGCCTTTCAATTACTTTTCCTAAAAAAAATAAATTTATTGCAAATGACAGACTGACCTAAAATATATATTGCTTATTTTTCTTGCTTCAGAGCTTCATAAAAATGCCATTGTACTCCAGGTATATAACAGCATCTAATTAGTTTGAACATTCATAAACCAATGGCCCATCAATTCCACTATTATTTATTTATTTATTTGTTTATTTTGTAAAATGTTAGAAATATATATTTTTAATTTTTCCTTTCTTTTCTTTTTTTATTGTTGTTGAAGTACAGTTGCCTACATTTCCCCCGCACCACTTGCCCACACCCAACCCACCCCCACCTCCCACCCTCAATCCTTCCTCCTTTGGCTTTGTCCATGGGTCCTTTATACATGTTCCTTGACCACTCTTCCCCTTCTTTCCCCCATTATCCCCTTCCCACCTACCTTCTGGTTCCTAGCAGTTTGTTCTTTTTAAAAAAATTTTAATTATTGTTCGAGTAGAGTTTTGCCTTTTACTCCCATCCCAGCCCTTCTGCCCCAGTGCTCCCACCTCCCTCCCATTTCCACCACCCTTAGTTTTTGACCATGTGTCCTTTATACTTGTTCCTGTGAATCCTTCCCCTTTTCCCCTGAAATTCTCTCCTCTCTCTCCTCTGGTTCCTGTCAGCCTGTTCTCTCCATTTCAGTGTCTTTGGTTATATTTTGCTTGCTTGTTTGTTTTGTTCTTTAGCTTCCTGTTAAAGGTGAGATCATATAGTATTTGTCTTTCATTGCCTGGCTAATTTCACTCAGCATAATGCTTTCCAGTTCCATCCATGCTGTTGCAAAGGGTAATATAGCTCCTTCTTTCTTTTTGCTGCATAGAATTCCATTGTGTAAATGTACCATAGTTTTTGGACCCATTCATTTACGGATAGGCACCTAGGTTGCTTCCAACTCTTGGCTATTGTAAATTGTGCTGCTATGAACATCGGGGTGCATATGTTCTTTGGGATTGGTGTTTTAGGGTTGTTAGGATACAATCCTAGCAGTGGAATTGCTGGGTCAAAAGGCAGGTCCAATTTTAGTTTTCTGAGAAAATTCCATACTGTTTTCCTTAATGGTTGTACCAGTCTGCAATCCCACCAACAGTGGACCAGAGTCCCGTTTTCCCCACACCCTCTCCAACATTTGTTGTTTATTGCTTTGTTGATGATAGCCATTCTCGCTGGTGTAAAGTGGTATCTCATTGTGGCTGCCTGAGTCTCACGGAATCTCGTACTGGTCCTTCCCAGTCCTGTGTCTGGGTGAGAAGCAAGTCAAGCTGCCTTCACAGGAGAGCACCTTAGTCTACTTTCCAGTAAAAACTTCTCCAGAAAGCGTGCCTCTCAGTCCAGCCCAATCCCCAACCTGACTGGTTAGGACAGTGCTGCTCTCAAATTTCCTGGGCTGGCAGGCTGGTGGGGTGGCGACCACAGAGATCGCAACTGAACTTGGCCCCCTGTCCTTGCCACCCTCCCTGCACACCTAGGCAGACAGGTCTCTGCCACCCAGCTCCGCCTAGATGGTGAGGGAGGGAGGGAGCCAGCTCTTCCAAGGACCCCACAGCTGGCCCAATGCTCCACTGGGTGCTGGGCTCCCTATGTGTTCTCTGTGGCACTGGCAGCAGACAGAAGCCTCTACACCCCTAAAGTGGCGGCAGTGGCGGCTCTGAGGCGTTACAGGCTGGCCGAGGGCAGTTGGCCCTGCCGCTCTGGCTTTTGTCTTTACTCACAGGTGCTGGGGTCCGGATGAGTCCTCTGTGGCAGACACCCCTGTTGCTGACTCGCATCCTTGAGACCCCAATGGCCTGTAGGTGTCTGGTTCATCACTATCTCTGGTCTCTTATTTTCATAAATGCTGGGGAATTGTTGGTTGGGGAATTGATTGCACAGTTTTTCAGTAAATCTGCCAGGATATTCTCCCATGGGTAGGAGAACTGGAGTCGCTCCATCCTACTCCGCCGCCATTTTCCACTTCCCTCTGTATTTCCTTTTGTTTATGTGATGCACTACATTTATTGATTTGCAAATATTTTACCGTCCTTGCATCCCTGGAATGAATCCCACCTGGTCATGGTGTATGATCTTTTTAATGTATTGCTGGATGCAGTTTGCCAATATTTTATTGAGGATTTTAGCATCTATGTTCATCAGCGATATTGGCCTGTAGTTTTCTTTCTTTGTTGTGTCTCTATCTGGCTTTGGAATTAGGATGATGCTGGCTTCATAAAAAGAGTTGGGGAGTTTTCCCTCCTTTTGGATTTTTTGGAATAGTCTGTGAAGAATAGGGGTTAGCTCTTCCTTAAAAGCTTTGTAGAATTCTCCTGTGAAACCATCTGGTCCAGGGCTTTTGTGTGATGGGAGTTTTTTGACTACTGCTTTCATTTTACCAGCTGTTATAGGTCTGCTCAGGCTTTCTGCTTTTTCTTGATTCAGTTTTGGAACATTTTATGTTTCTAGAAACTTGTCCATTTCACCTAGGTTTTCAAATTTCTTGGCACATAGTTGTTTGTAGTAATTTCTTACAATCCTTTATATTTCTATGGTATCAGTTATAATTTTTCCTCTTTCATTTGTGATTGTATTTATTTGGGTCTTTTTCTCTTCTTTTTTCATTATGAGTCTGGTTAAAGGCTTGTCAATTTTGTTTATCTTTTCAAAGTGCCAGCTCCTGGATTTATTGATCCTTTGAATTGTTCTTTTAGTCTCAGTGTCAATTAATTCTGCTCTGATCTTGATTATTTCCTTCCTTCTACTCGCTATGGGCTTTTTGTTGTTGTTCTTCCAGTTCTTGTAGATGTAAGGTTCGATGGTTTAATTGAAATGTTTCTATCTTTTTAGGTAGGCCAGTATTGCCACAATCTTCCCTTTTAGGACTGCCTTTGCCATGTCCCATAAATTTCAGGCTGTCTTGAGTTCATTTTCATTTGTTTACAGAGTGTTTTTTCCTTGATTTTATTATTAACCCATTCATTGTTCCATAGAATGCTATTCAGTCTCCATGAGTGTGAATGGTTTTGAATTTTTTCCTTGTGTTGGTTTGTAGTTTCATGCCTTTGTGATCTAAGTAAATACTTCATATGATTTCAATGAATTTGTTGAGGCTTATTTTATGTCATATTATGTAGTCTATCTTTGAAAATGTTCCATGTGCACTTGAAAAAAAATGTGTATTTTGCTTCTTTGGGATGAGAGGTTCTGTATATATCAGTTAAGTTATTTTGTCTAATGAGTCATTCAGTTCCACAATATCCTTGTTGATATTTTGTTACAAGATCTATCCATTGTTGACAATGGGGTGTAAAAATCCCTTACATTAATTGTTTTTGCTGTCTATATCTTTCTTGAAGTCCTCCAAGATATTCCTTGTATATTTTTTAAAGATTTTATTTATTTATCTTTAGAGAGGAAGGGAAGGAGAGAAGGAGAGAAATATCAATGTATGATTGCCTGTCGTGAGTCCCCTGCTGGGAACTGGCCTGCAACCCAGGCATATGCCCTGACTGGGAATTGAACCGCGATCGTGTGGTTCGCAGGCCTGAGCTCAATCCACTGAGCTACACCAGCCAGGGCAGATATTCCTTATATTTGGGTGCTCCTATGTTGGGTGCATATATGATTACAATATTTATGTCTTCTTGATGGATTCTTCCCTTGAGTGTCCTTCTACCTCTCTTTTTATGACCTTGGTTTTGAAATCAATTTTGTCTGATATAAGCATTGCTACCCTGGCTTTTGTTTTCTTTCCTGTGCCTGTACTTGGAATATTTTTTTCTAACCCTTCACTTTCAGTCTGTGTAGGTCTTTTGTTCTGAAGTGGGTCTCTTGTAGGCAGCATATGTACAGGTCATGTTTTCTTATTTATTCAGCTATCCCATGTCTATTCATTGGAGTATTTATGTTTACATTTAAGGGTGTTATTGTTGGGTACTTATTCATTGCCATTTTATCCCCTTTGTACCTGTGTTCCTCTGTCTCTTTCACTCTTTCTTCATCTTCTTAAAGCTGACCCTTTAGAATATTTTGCAGTGCTGGTTTGATGGAGGTTGTTCTTTTAGCCTTGTTTTGTCCAGGAAACTCCTTATTTCCCCCTTCCATTTTAATTGAGATCCTTGCTGGATAGAGTAGTCTCAGTTGCAGGCCTTTGCTTTTTCTTACTTGAAATATTCCTTGCCATTCCCTTGTGGCTTGTAGTATTTCTATTGATAATTCAGCTGCTGACCTAATCGGGGCTCCCCAGTATGTTGCTTCCTGTTTCTCCCTTGCTGCCTTTAAGATTCTCTCCATTTGTCTTTGAATTTTGCCATTTTAATTATGATATGTCTTGCAGTGGTCCTCTTTGGGCTCCTCTTGATTGTGACCTTCTGTGCTTCCTGGACTTGTGTGACTTTTTCTGTCCTCAACTTAGGGAAGTTTTCCATAATTACTTTTTCAAACAGGTTTTTTATTCTCTACTCCTCTTCTTCACCTTTTGATATAGCTATTATATTGATATTATTGTATTTTATGGTGTCCTGCATTTCCCTTAACTCTTCTTCATTCTTCTTGAACCTTTTTTCCTTTAATTGTTCTTTCTGGGGTTTTTTTCCTACCTTGTCCTTCAGCTTGCTAATTTGATCCTCTCCTTCATGAAGCCTGCTTTTGATTCCTTCCACTGTGATCTTCAGTTCAGAAATTGTATTCTTCATTTCCTCTTGTCTCTTGTTGATAGTTTCTGTGTCCTTTTTCATGCTGATATAATTTGCAGTAAGTTCCTTGTAGTTTCCCTGTAGTTTTTGGTAATTCTCACTGAACTCATTGAGCTTCCTTATAACCATTGTTTTGAACTAAGTAGCTGATAGTTTACTTGCCTCTATTTCTTTTAGCATTCTTTCTGAGTATTCCTACTTTCCTTTTCATTGGGGGTTGTTTCTTTGTCTTCCCATTGTTTGTGAGACTCTTCTTGTTAACTTATGCTTCTTAATTTGATTTGTTTTGACCTTCTTACTTTATGTTGTGAACTTCTACAGTAGGACCCCTATGAGGTTCAGTGGTGCAATCTCCTGGATCTCCTGATCTTGATGCTCTAGGGATGTCCCTTTTATTGTTTATGTTGGTTTTCTGGATGTAACTGGGTTTTGATTGTTGTTGGGTCTTTCTTTGGTGGATCCTTCCCTCCAGCTAGTTGGCTGAGGGTCACTCTGCCCACCACATTTTGTATGCTGTTGTGTAGGTTTAGTCAGTTTGTGCTGAAACTAATTCTTCTGTCAGAGGTTATAAGGCTTCTATCTCACTATTGTTCAGTTGTTTGTTCCAGGCAATATCTCCACAATTTATTTGTAATTCCATATTGATCCTGGGAGGAAGTTAGTGTGATTCCATTAACTCCTTAGCCATCTTGCCCTGTCCTCCACTATTATTTAAATTTTAGAAATCTTTATAGGTAAATTAAGGTTCATAGCAGCATTGTTTTTTAGCATGAAACTTCATGCAAACCAAATGATTATCAGCAGTGAAATAGATAAAAATATGTTGTTGTATAGTAATGCAATGTAATGTTATATAGTAGTGAAAAATGAACTATAGCTACTCAAATATAAATGAATTTTAGATATTCCATAGAATGGTATAGTATATCTTAGATATATCTTTTATCTAAGCTATACAAGCAAGTTTCTTCTTATTGGATAGTTCCGACAGCTGAATTAATAGTTAGGATCTCAGATAATCATCTTCTTATATGGGATCTCCTCAGGTAGGGGTCTTGTCTTTTCTTTCTGTAGCAGACACTATTTATTACTACTCAAAATCTGCACTCACACTTTTTTCTTGAGTGGAGGGTCTGATTTGTTCAATGTTCACTCTCATCCACAAGGCTATATATTTTCACTAAACCAAGTATTGTTAATCCCATTCTCTTTATCAGAGAGTCTTCTAGGATTTAAATATGCCACACAGTTCTGGTCCAGTAATATGAGAGAATAAGTGTACTGAGTATATTTTTGAGTGTGAGAACTCCTGGGAAATTTATTTAACATTAAGAAAACCCAAGATAGTTTCTGTGCTTCAGCCTTGTGTTTTATTTATTTATTTTTAAAGATTTTTGTTTATTTTTACAGAGAGCAGAAGGGAGAGAGGAGGGGAGAGAAATATTGATGAGTTGCCTCTTGCAAGCCCCCACTGGGGACCTGGCCCACAACTAGTCATGTGCTCTGGCAGGGAATCAAACCTGTGACCCTTTGGTTTGCACAACCCAGTGAGCTATACCAGCCAGGGCCAGCCTCGTGTTTTAGTATACTGAAACATAAGAGGGAAGTGAAGCCTTGTGTTCCATGTTGAAAATAAGAGGAAAGCTAGCCAATGCTCAAAATTTGATGCACTGAAGATAGTGTAAAAACATGGAAAGAATATGAGTCAACCTTTCTATATCTACTCTGCTTTGGAACTTCATGATATGTAAGGAAATATGTTTTCTCTTTTTCTTTAAATTATTATGAGTTTTTATCTTATGTAACATTCTGTTGAACTAATATCGATAAATCATTTGTCTGTGGATTAGGGACACAGACCATCATCTCTATGCACTAGACTTCCTGATCTGATAGTTTTAAATTAATATTAGACATAATTTTCCCTGTGAACACTATCTAAACTCCAAAGTAGCCCTTAACATTATTATATATGTCACTATTAATGAAAAATGTATATGGCATCATTTTTAACTTTCATATTATAAACAATTTCAAAAGTGAACAAATTAGGAATTCAACTTTATATTTGAGGATATTTGCAATGAGAAGAGTAAATCATTTGTAGTGAGTTAAATAAAAAATATGAATCACACTAAGAAGACTTGAAAAGTACACATACCATGTTTTTGGATGAAAAGACCATTGTAGAGAAAATATTTCCTGAATTGACATGTAGTTGTAATGCACTTCCATAAAGATCATACTAGAAACTTTAGGGAGAAGTGGCTTGACACAATTATTGTAAATTAATCTGGAAGAATAAACAAGTTAACACCTTAAATTTAGGGAAAACCACATAACATAAAATTAACCATTAGTCGTGTTAAAGTGTAAAATTCAGTGGCATTTATTACATTTGAAATGTGAAAGTATTATCTCTCTCTAGTTCCAAAACATTTTTGTCACCCCAAAGAGAAACTGAATCCATTAAACACTCACTCAAAATTTTCCTCTCTACGCAGACCCTGGCAATGACTATTCTGTGTTTATGAATTTACTATTCTGGGTAATTCATAAAAATGGAATCATATAGCCTGTAACCATTTCAGTCTGACTTTTTTCACTTACCATAATGTTTTTAAGGTTCATCCATGTGATCTCATTTATCAGTACTTCATTACTTTTAAGGATAAATAGTATTCCATTGTACGTATATATCACAATTTGTCCATCTGTCTTTTGATGGCTATATGCCTTGATTCCACCCTTTAGACATTGTGAACAGTGCTGCTATAAACAGGTGTGTAAATGCATTTGCTTTGAACACCTGTTTTCAATTCTTTTGAGTGTATACCCAGGAGTGGAATTTCTGGGTCATAAGGTAATTCTTTAACTTTTTGAGGAACTACCAAAGTAATTTCCACAGTGGCTGCACTATTTTATATCCCCACCAGCAATTTAGGATGGTCTCAATTTCTTTACATCTCTACAACATTTGTGTATTTCCCACATGGTCTGGTGTGGACTCTTTTTAATATGTCATTGAATTAAATTTGCTAGTATATTGCTAAGGATTTTTGTACCCGCACTTATAAGACACATTAGTCTGTAGTTTTCTTTTAAAATCTGTGAACTTTGGTATCAGGGCAACGATGGCTTCACAGAGTGAGTTAGGAGATGTTTTATTCTCTATATTTCTTGGCAGAGATTGATATCAATTCTTCAAATGTTTGGTAGAATTTGCCAGTGAAGCCATCTTTTTCTGGGTTTTTCTTTTTTGGAGGTTTTTGATTACTGATTTAGTTTTTAATAATCTATGCAGATTTTCCATTCTTTCTTGAGTTACTTTTGGTAGTTTATGTGTTGCTCAAAATTTGTTAATTTTATCTAGGTTAAAAAATTGGCTGGAATATGATTGCATATAGTGTTCTCTCATAATCCTTTTTATTTCTGTAAAACTGATAGCATTGTATTTACTTTCATTTCTTTTAAAAATAGTTGAATTAATTCAAATTTATTTTATTTTATTTAAAAATATTTATTTTATTTTATTTTTAGACAGAGGGGAAGGGAAGGAGAAAGAGAGGGAAATATCACTGTGCAGTTGCCTCTTGCATGCCCCAAAATGGGAACCTGGCCCACAATCCAGGCATGTGCCCTTGACTAGGAATCAAACCAGTGACCCTTTAGTTCTCAGGCCCATGCTTAATCCACTGAGCTACACCAGTCAGGGCTAAATTTATTAAATAGATCCAATGATTAATTATCACAAAGTTGACAAAACTTACCTGCTATGGCAAATATAACTTAAAATTTAAGTGAACAAATATTTTTTTCTGCCACAAATATTTTAACAAATGTATTTTTCCATAAAAAATATTCAACCTTGGCCTACAAATTAGTCCTTGAGTTGTTACAACAAAACTTTCAACTCTATAGGAAATTTCAGAAAATTATGGAAACAGACATAAACTCAATAAAATAAATGTTGAATTAACATTTGTATTATGATAAATACTGTGAAAATATTCACTTTTTTGTGGTCAGTGGAAACAACATGCAATGTTTAACTGTTGCCTTTAAGTTCTTGAAATTCTAGGGTTCTGAGTTCCCTCAAGATTTTTAGTACTGTAGATAGTAATGTCTGATCTCAACTTAATTTTAATTAAATATTGAACCAATACAAAGAAATAATTATAAAATATCTGTAAGGCATAAAGAATAACAATAGAAGAAGCTGCCTTTATGTATGAACTCATCATGCAGATTTAGAACTAGAACACTTCCAGTTAACCTCTGAAGTTCTACAATACATAGCATCAAACATGTCATTCATTCTGAAAATAAAATACCATATATAAAAGAATTTAGTGATGATGGTCCTTCAGAAAGTTGTATTACATAATATTTATGCATTTAAAAATATAAAATGATTGAGTCGTTTGAAAAACTGTGGAAGAAGGGATATAAGAGTGGATAGATTAAGAGATCACTTATGACTCTCTATGAAAGCCAATATGAACTAATGATGAGAACAGTAAATCAAAGTAGAATTCATAAAACAAAGTAACAAATGCAAATAGTCAACAGCTGGTCATTTTGGAAGTGTATGAGCTTGAACTCTGAGCCCTAAAATTTGAAATATCTAGGTCAAGAATTCAAAGCATAAAACAACACAACAAATGCTGTTTTGGTGAAAGTGATTTACTTCACCAGTTGTCTGAGATACTGTCTCTTTTATGAGAGGTGCTTACCAGAGATATAGCTCAAGAAAAAAACTACATGGGAGTATGTGTAGGATAACAACTAAATCAAGGGCTATACATTAGACAGGTCATTCACTGCCTGTATTAGACAAAAATAACTATTTGCTGTTTTCTCATCAGAATTTTGTACTCTAAACAAAGAAATAAATAAAATGTTTTCATGTTTTATTTAGCATTAAGAACTTACAGAGTAAATTCATGTTAACATTGTGTGTGTAGAATTAAAACATACATAGTAAATACAAATAAATATAATTGAATGTTAAAGGACTGGAAAGGCAATATCTTAAATTCAGTAGAATAAACTGTTATGAAAATAACTGATAAATTAGACTATTCTTAGGGTCTGTTTTATGTCCTTAAAAATCTAATATAAAAATAAAACAACTCATATAACTTGTCACAAATATGAAATTACTTTGACATGTTCACTTAATGTAATTAATATATGTCTCCAATATAAAAGTGACATAAACCAAATAAATTACAAAGTGGGAAATATGACCAAAAATGCATATGAAAAAATATTCAGCATCACTAATAATCAAATACCTTTGAACAAAGCAACTTACTTCTTTTTGACATAGTCACTTCAATGTCTAATAGGGATGTTAAATTAAATTATATATTTTAAAAGTATAGTTTGTTGATTGTGCTATTACAGTTGTCCCAGTTTTTCTCTCCCCTTTATACCCCCACTCTGCACTCCCTCACCATCCATTATTTTCCCCCTCCTTAGTACATGTCCATGGGTTGTACATATAAGAACATATCAGTTTTTTGGCTTCTCTATTTCCTACACTATTCTTAATCTACCCCATCTATTTTATGCCTACCAATTATGCTTCTTATTCCCAGTACCTTTCCTCCACATTCTCCCCCTCCCTCACCCCAGTAATATAACCCTCCATATAATCTTCATTTCTGTGATTCTGTTCCTCTTCTAGGTGTTTGCTTAGTTTTTCTTTTTGTTTTTTAAGTTCAGTTGTTGATAGTTGTAAATTTGTTATTACTTTATTGTTCATAGTTTTTGATCTCCTTCTATTTCTTAGATAAGTCCCATTAACATTTCATATAATAAGGGCTTGGTGATGATGAACTCCTTTCACTTGACTATGTCTGGGAAGCACTTTATCTGCCCTTCCATTCTAAATGATAGCTTTGCTGGATAGAGTAGTCTTGGATGTAGGTCCTTGCCCTCCATGACTTTCAATATTTCTTTCCAGCCCCTTCTAGCCTACAAGGTTTTTTTGTTTTTTTTTTGTTTGTTTGTTTTGTTTTGCTTTTTTTTTTAGAAATCAGCTGATAGTCTTATGGGCACTCCTTTGTAGGTAACTGTCTCTTTTTCTTTTTGCTGCTTTTAAGATTCTCTCCTTATCTTTAATCTTGGGTAACTTAATGATGATGTGCTTTGGTGTGTTCCTCCTTGGACCCAATTTCTTTGAAACTTTCTGGACTTCCTGGACTTCGTAGAAGTCTATTTTGTTCACCAGATTTGGGAAGTTTTTCTTCATTATCTGTTCAAATAAGTTTTCAATATCTTGCTTTTCCTCTTCTCCTTCTGGCACCCCTATGATTTGGATGTTGGAGCATTTAAAGCTGTCCTGGAGGTTCCTAGGCCTCTCCTCATTTTTTTGAATCCTTGTTTCTTCATTCTGTCCTAGTTGGATATTTATTTCTTCATTTTGTTCCAAATCTCTGATTTGAGTCCTAGTTTTCTTCTTTTCATTATTGGTTCCCTGTCTCTTTTGCTTTATTCAAGTTTGTGTAGCCTTCATTTTATGAATGAGCTCAATCAATTGTGTGAGAATCCTGATTACCAGTGTTTCGAACTCTGCATCAGATATATTTTCTGTTTCCTCATTGCTTAACTCTTTTTCTGGAGTTTTGATCCATTCTTCTATTTGGACCATATTTCTTTGTCTCAGCTGCACCTATTAAGTTGTAAGGGGGTAGAGCCTTAGGTATTCTCCAGGGTGGAGCAGCCCTCTTGACTAAGTTGTGGTGCAGTCCATGGGGGAGGGGTCAGAGAGGGAAAAATGGGGCTTGCTCATTTCCTCTAGCCCCACTTTCCAATGAACTCTCTTGTGAGACTAGGAGTTTCTCACGCTATGGCAAGTCCACAGGATTTTACCACTAGAGGCTTTGAGTCTTTAGTTTCCAGGTGAGCCAGCCCTTCCTTCCTCAACCACATGGTCTGCCATCTTGCCAGGGGTCCTCACCGACCACACAACTGCCCATCTCTGCCTTCTCCTAGTGGTCTGATGAATGTTTCTCTAACTTCTTGGTTGTCAGACTTCTATGAAGTTTGCTATTCAGGCAATTCTGATTATTTATCATTTTTAAATTGGTTGTTATCCTTCTTTTGGTTTTGCAAGGAAGTGAAGCATTTCTAACTATGCCTCCATCCTGGCCAGAACTCTCTAAATTAAACAACATATTTAAAACAACCCATTTTATTTCCCTGCCTCACAAATCACCCTTACTTTAGACTTTTTCAGTTTCAGTACATGTCTCCATCAGTCATCACTTCTGCATGACAAAAATCTAGTGACTCCTCTCTCTATTGTAACTCTGTTTGATCCATTAGCAAGGGCTGTAATATTTAGCCTCAAAATATTCAAACTGACTGCTTCTTATTACTGCTACTCTACCAATCTAAGTCAAGTTGTAATCATCTTTCACCTGTAGTCTATTCTCAACAGAGTAGGAAGCATGAACCTTTGAAAATTTAAATTTTCATTTTACTCCAGTGGCCAAAATCATGTAATAGCATCATTATACAATTGAAATGAAATAATTTTTTTTTACTTTTATCCACAAGGCCTGTCCACCTTCCAGTTTATCTCATACTATTCCTTCTATATTACCAACTGCCAAACACGTTGGCCTCTTTGTTCCTTGAACATCTAGCTGTCTTCCACTTTAGTACAATTTGCATTTATATGTCCTTCTGCCTGGAACATTCTTTCTCTGTTTGACCATATCACTCATTCACTCAGCTCTCTGCTAAAATATTACTTCCTCAGAGTAATCTTCCTTGGTTAACCTACTCAAAATAGTTCCTTGTATCCCCACCCATTTATTTTCTATAGCATTATCCAGCTTTGGATTCCAGAGAGTTTAAATATTATAATATTATAATATTTAAATATTATTATAAATATTATAATATTGCATTGTTTTATGTTGTATATTTGTTTACTACCTCCATCATGTAATAGTGTTTACTAGAATGTAAACACTCTTAAAATAGAATCTTAGCCTGTGGCCCATCACAGAAGAGCTCTTGAGACACAACTGATGATCAGTAAATATTTGTTTAATGAATGAATGTTAATGTTGCCATTTGTTGTATATATATTTTTAAATTCTACTATATGATTGGTGACTTTGGCAATTTGTTTTATTCTCATAAAGCAGTTGGTAATTGTGTGTTGTTTGGGGATGGCAGTAAATATTTAACAATCACTGAAAACTGTGTTAGATATTGCTAGGTATATTGCCCATATTTCTCATTGGTTCACTCACTAAGTCACATATATTCCAACACAATAATCCTACTACTGGAATCTATTAAAATATTAATAAAATGTGTAAGTACAAAAGGCTTTACTTTACCATTATTTATAATGGTGAATATTGGATATGAACTAACCAACCAAGAATAATAGACTAGTTATATAGGTTTGGGGGCATATATTTAATGAGAGAACATGCCATTAAAGGTGATGATTATAGACAGGTTAAACATGGAAAAATTCTTAGATCATCATGCTAAGTAAATAAGCATGATATAACATTACATATATAATATTATGTGTATATAATATTATATATATATATATTTTTTTTCCTCACTAAGGACATGCATATTGATTTTAGAGAGGTATAAAAGGAGGGAGAAAGGGAGAGAAACATTAATGTGAAGGATAAACATTGATTGGTGGCCTCTTGTACATGCCCTGACCGGGAACTGAACTGGCAACCTGGGCATGTGTCCTATCTGGTAATTGAACCAGCGAGCTTTCAGTTTGTAGGATGATGCCCAACCAACTGAGCCACACCAGCCACAGCTGCATGAATATTTTTAGTATAACAAAAGGAAATATTTAGAAAAAAATCTAGTGAGAAGTACTTCTATCAAAACAGTAGTGACTGGTTGTATTAGGATTGTAGAATTTTATGACGGTTTTCTGTGTCAAATTGTGTATGAGATTTTGTTATTTTAACTAATTTTTAGTTACCAAATATTATATTCAGGTAGTTTAAAAAGACAAATAACATAAATGGAACCTAATCAACAAAACAAACAAGCAAGCAAAATACCAATAGAGACATTGAAATTAAGAACATATTGACAGTAACCAGAGGGGAAGTGGGAGGACTAATGGGGGATAATAGGGGAAGGGCTATCAAGGAACATGTATAAAGGACCCATGGACACAGCCAAAGCGGGTAGGTACGAGGGTGGGAGTCAGGGATGGGTAGGGTAGTGGGGTGTGGTGGGGTGAAAATGGAGATAACTGTACTTGAACAATAATTTTAAAAAGACAAATAGTACAGTAAGGTTTATAAGAACACCTGGAACTAGTACTCGCACCTCAGTTATACCTTCTTCACTCTCTTATGGGATTAACTTTTATACTTATAAGTGTATACTTACACATTTTTACTTATTTGTCTACATTTCTCAACTATAGAAATTATATGTCTCTCTACTTAAAATGATGAAGGTTTAGCCATCTTGAGTTATTTCACCACCCTCTTCCCCCAAGCCTCTCCCCCCACTTCTCTTCTACCCATCCTTCCAGTATATCACCACTTTTTGTTGTCATTGTTAAATATTTACATTGTTATTTAAATATAATTCACTGCTGAGCCAAATAGTTTATGATGATTTTACCTTCTTTATGAACAACTTTAAGATATCCTTGCCCTGACCAGTGTGACTCAGTTGATTGGGCATCTTCCTGCAAAGCAAAAAGGTGGCTGGTTTGATTCCTGGTCAGGGCACATGCCTGGGTTGTGGGTTCAGTCCCAGATTAGGGAATTCATGAGAAGTAACAGATTGATATTTCTCTTTCACATCAATGTTTTTTCCCTCTCTTTCTGTCTCCCTTCCCCTCTCTCTAAAAATAAAAAATAATAAAATCTTTAAAGGATATATGTATCTTTGAAGATAAACATTGTCTCATTTTTCCATTGGCCAAACTGTCCACATACTTATCAGTTCTATCAAAATGCTTCAACAGAAATGTAAAGTCCTTACCATTTATAAAGAGTGATCAATCTCATCAGTTAATTGATCAACTCCATTTTTTTTCCCCTGAACACCTGTCTCCTGGAGTCTTCTGTCCTCTTGTTCTGGTCTGGACTTTTGGTTCTCTAAAACTCCTGCATATTTCTTGTCCAGGGACCTCTGATCACTGTTTTTCTGAGAGTCATCTTTATTGCCCTAGAAAAACTATACAATTTGTGGCTGCCTAATATCTTTTGAAAAACCCCTTCCCACTTTCGTAGTTTCCTAACATTGCCTTTCATGGGTAGAATTTTATGCAAATTCCATTACCCCCCTTTTAAAAGATTTTATTTATTTATTATTTTTAGAGAGAGAGGAAGGGAAGGAGAAAGGGAGAGAAACATCAATGTGTGGTTGCCTCTCACACATCCCCTACTGGGAGCCCGACCTGGCCTGCAACCCAAGCCTGTGCCCTGATTGAGAATTGAACCAGTGATCCTTTGGTTTGCAGGCTGGCACTCAATTCACTGAGCCAAACCAGCTAGGGCCATTAGCACCCTTTTACCAGAGTGTAGTCATATGACTAGCTTCTACTAGGCAAACGTACCTGAGTTGCAAATGGAGTGCAGAAGTAAAGGTCTGATGTTGTGTGCTTCTCTCAACAAGCCATGACACCATGAACATGAGCATATTGTTAAAGTTTAGCAGCATGAGTCAGCCTAGCAGAGATAAATTATAAGAAACTGTCATTTTCATCCATTATCCACCATCATCTTTCCCCTGGTAAATAACTTATTCTTTTAGGTATACCTTATTTCTATTATATGGTGCTCCAACTACATCCTGTCACACTCATATTTACATATTTACTCTCATTCAAACTATATAGCCCACTTCTATTTCCTTGTTTCCTGTTTTAAATATATATATCTTTTTCCCAAGTATTTCCAGGTCTCCAAAGGGGGAAAACATTCAGAAGTGCCACCCTTAGTTGACTGGAAAAGTCAACTTCAACTTTGGGACTTCAAAAATCCCACAACTTCAATAGGCTGTTTTTACTTCATGTATTATACATTCTGCTTGATACGTGACTTGCTTCAGAAATACTATTTCCATTTACAGAGTTACCCTTCAACTATTTGTACACTGTGTTCTCCATGCTTCACATTGCCTTTCTCACAAAATACTCAATTTCTTTGCATCAGTTATCCCCAAGGAATTTTTGTCCAACTCAGGAATTTAGGAAAGCTTGTGTTAAACAGCTGTGGACTTTTTGTAGTCATTATTTATTGATTTTGTAAACTATTTATGACACAAGAAGGAAGAAAAAGAATAATCTGTAACAAGTCATTCCGAATAAAATCATTCAAAGAGAAAGAAGGTCAGGGAGAGTTTGTTTCAGAAAGGTACTCAGTTCTACGCACTCCATTTCTCAACCATACATTATCTCTCGGTTTGCTAGACCTTAGTTAAAACTAAAACTCATTCCCATTAAAGGCAAGGGTATTATTATCATTAGAGAAACCTTTTGCAGTTATAATTATGAGGGTCTCTGACCCTTCACATTAGAATATACTTTGTATATAAAGTGACAGCCTAATTTGGCTAGAGCAAGTCTCTGTGTAAGCTAATTACATGTGGTAATTTTGCCTGAAAGGAGGCTGACTTGAAAGTGAATCCAATTTAACGGTGAGGAGATTGTTATAAGAAACATTTCATTGTGGGCTCAGAAGTCCCTTAAAGTGCTAATTTTTCACTTGAATAACCATATTACCATAGTGAGGATTTTTCAAGTTACTTAATATTTGAGATATTATTTGAACTAAGAAACAATAAAGACAAATAGTGAGGATTTAAAAAATTAGGGGAATGATTTAGAATTTTATCTAATTTCTACACATATTAAAATTAGCTTCTATTCCCATCTTCCCAGTTGTTCTGAAGATATGGTGGACCACCTTGCTCCATTAAAAGACAGAACTAATTTCTTCATTACCTATTCCACTCAGAAGGAATGTAGTTTGTCCAGTTTATCAATCTTTCCTAGTTTTGCTGTTTAAAAATATAATCTCCTCTCTTGGACATTTTAATAATCATTTCTCAGAAAATCATTACATGCAGCTATAGCTATTGTGTGGTGAGTTGAAATATAGGAACTGCAAGCAGAAAGAGCAGAAGAAATGCTTTAAGAGGACCTGGAGTGTGGCTTTAAGCACAGTTATCTGGCTGTGGATGGCTAGGCAAAGGAGCTCTTTGGAGCACAGTAGTCAAGACTAGGGTCTTTTTTTTCCAGCAAAGACTTTGTAAAACTCCATGACAAATCTAATACATACTCTACATATGGCAGCCACAGGTTTGTATTATACGTTACACAATATCGAGGTGTGTACAATGTAGAAACCTGCCAGGGAAACTAGCCAGCTTCAAACCTGAACAGGATACTCTGACCTACTTGAGGACCACCAGGTATACCTCCTGTTCTAAAATTTCCTTTCCTGTTACATTAACCCAATTCTTAGAATCATCATCATAAAATATTCCATTGTGTTTAAGCCTAAAGCTTCCAGGAAGCTCCTACAATTTCTCTAGGAAATTGTAGTGTGTGCTATGGTGATCTGCCCAAGTCTCCCCTTCAGGAAGAGGCAGTAATGACCCCATTACTGTTTGGAACAGACTGTGACTAATGGCTCTCATCCGAGCCTCTTTCTATGAATTGCCCTCAGCAAAAGCTGTTTCACTGAAGACCTTATGTCCTTTATAGAGTCAACTCACATCCAGTGACTTTTAAATAATGAAGCATACAGACCTGGCCTTCTTGTCTCAAGGCAGAAGAACACTGAAGGGCTGTTCCAGCTCCAGAGTTCCCTAGAAGGATCAGCTGAGGCCCCTGTTGCAACTTCTTCACAGTTCTACTTCACCTTTGCCTATTACTGCTTTCCTCCCCATTCATAAACACTGTTACCTAATACGCCTCCTTCAAGCAACTCTGAGAGTCTCAGAGTCTATTTCCTGAGGAACCTAACATTAAAATTTTGGTATTAGGAAGTTTCCTAGGAGCAGAATTTAAAATGTGATGGCTAACTGGTAGTACATGAATAACTAGTAGCCCCTGGCACACGGTTTTTGTATACCATTAGCTTTTCAGTAGTGATGAACTCAGATGAAATATTGAGGGAGGAGAAGGCCCTGGAAGGTAGGATATCTCAAGTGTTTGAGAGTTTTGGGTGGGGAAGTGATGAAGGAGAATCATTATAAGAACTTTTCCACCAGATGCCTGTGTTGGGGGTCATCTATGCATTGGAGAAAAACAATGAAAGGATGAGGGTGATTAGTAAGCAATATAAGATGAAATATGAAAGCCAGAGAATTTACTTGAAAGCATGTAGAGATTCCCATCTCCTGAAACTGGAGGGTGGGAAACAGTGAGAATCAAGTCCAGTACTGAATTATGAGAATATCAGCACTTCAGTGAAGACTTAATTCTCATCCCAGGCAGGTCTAATATGCTGAAGTTAGGGTCCTGAATGGGAAAGTTCCCTTTCTGAAGAATTGGGATGGGGACATCTGTGTTGGTGCATTTGAAAATCTTATAACTCATTATCATCTTGAGTTTACAAAAGTAGCTACATTTCCATATTGAAGGCATCTCACCACCTTGCTTAAAGACAACCAAGGCAGCACCTGCCTTTTCAGAATCTACTCCATGCCCACTGGCTAATAGGCCAATAATTAGAGTCAAATTACAATATAAACCAGTCAAGGAAGTGCTGGGCCTTCTAAAGAAGAAAAGGGCCCTAGCTCAGGTGGTTAGGGCATTGTCCCAATATGCCAAAATTGTAGGTCTGATCCCCAGTCAGGGCACTTATAAGAGTCAACCAACAAATGCATAAATAACTGGAATATAAGTTGATCTCTCTCTCTCTCTCTTTTCCTCTCTATAAAGTCAATAAATAAAAATTTAAAAATAAAATGAAGAAGAAAAGGGGCTTTATACTGAAATTGCTGCCAGATCTAACCAAAATATACCAGAATAAACAGAGTATTTTATTATTTGATAAGAAATATTTATTATTATTATATATTTCAAATAAAACAAAATATAAACTTGGAAAAGGAAGAGTATATCTGGATAAGGCCACTCTCTTGTAATACAGGATTTAATATATTTTTTTAGGATTTAATATCTTGATAAGGACAATAGGAAACAATGGTGACCTTTTGTGGGCTTGGGAAAAGTGATAGCTCTCACAAAGTGAAGTAGAAATGCCAGGACTTACTTAGAAAACAGTGGAAGAAAGAATCAAAAGCTCAGAGAAGTGGACGTGCTGATGTGGATATACTATTCAAATTTAGAAAATCTTTCCAGGTGGCTATATTTTGTAAAAAATCCCAGGACACACTCCATGGACAAGAGTGGCAAAGAATGCACTGGCATTGGGCCATAAGTCTTGTTAAGAAGCTCAGACATGGCTGTCCTTGAAGTCCTGGGAGATATTATGACAGAACTGACCTTGATATCAATGCACATGATAGAATCCCAAAATAATAGATGCTAAGCAGGGGTGTGGAACAATCAGAAGCAAGATGGGCATGATACTGTAGTAAGAGGCAAGACTGAAATGGTAGCCTATAGGACCTGACCTGTAGAGTGCTATAAAGATGGCTGATAGAACACAGTATTCTTAAGGGCAATATAGATGGGCAGTTAAATAGGGTGGGGCCCAATCTATACATCCCAAAATAGTCGAGAATGGACAATTATGAGGCTGAAGCCTGCTGGTTCAATATAGAGTCATGATACTAATTTTGAAAAGTGAGCCAGTTCACAGGCAAGACCCATTGATTGACGGGGATTCTGGGTTTCCATGAGGTAGAACTCTGACACAGGAAAAGTGTATGGGGGTATTGACTCTGCAGTTCTTCTCTGAATGGACCTCTGACCATTTGCTCATGTAGTCATACATTGGGAAATAAGGAATATTCAATATTTCAAGGAATGTTGTACCCAGCATATGAGTTGACAGTGACACCCTAAAATCCAAAGTGTTATCATAGATCTCTGTGTAGAGTGGGGGGCATACAGAGGGTAGGTAGTAAATAAATCTCCCTCCTACATCTGAATCATTGTCTACTGGGTCTACAGACTTGCCTGGTCATCCTTCTTTTTCTATCACTATTTATCCCTTCTCTACCCTCTTCTGCCTCCACCCACCACCCTGAGCACCGCCCCCACAGCTAATTACCACACAGCTATCTATGTCCATGAGTTCTTTCTCTTTTATTATTTGTTTTCTGTTTAGTTTTCCGTTTTTTGCTCAATACCTCTATGTCCTAAACAATGCTCCCACTGAGCTGTCAGCCAGTTCTGTATCTATGGGTTCAGTTTGTTCATTAGATTCCACATATGAGTTAAATCATATGGTACTTGTCTTTTCTTAATCCACAAATTTACAATTACAATTGACATACTTGGGATATGGCAGAACTCTCACATAGGTTCCTTGGTGTGGGGGGTATGAGTTAGGATAGTTCTAATGTTCTATGCTCCTACTGCACTTAAATTTCAGAAACATTCTAAAAACTGAAGAATATAGGCAATGTACAATGGAAATGGAAATGGTCAGCATAAAGGCCTAATATTGTGTGTTAGAACAAGTATTTATTCTTCACATATTTAACTCCTAAGCTGAGAGATGTGTCCAATATATCCCTGGCTTTATAAATAAATCCAAAACCCACAATGTGTTGGTCAGCCAAGAACACATTTATTCATTCTTTCTTTCACTGAACCAAATATTTGTTGAGAACTCTCAGATAGTATACTAGACATTAGGTTAAGTTGGGTACAAAAACACATAAGCCCTTTCTGAATGGTTATAATTTCAAATACTACTCATAAATTTATGTAAACAACTACTTCAAGCTTCAAAAAAGAAATTGTGCATTTTGTACTCAGGCCGTTATTGAGTTAAATGCAGCTCATTATATGCAAAGATCATTTAAGTTTTTTTCTTTCTGTAAATGGTATGGAAAAACATTTATTTTATGTTGTAGCAGTAGTAGTTACACTTAGTGTATATGAAGTATGCTGCTCTGTCTCTGACTATTCTGGAAATAGTGATCTCATGAGGCTGATGAATGGTTAGAAGAGGGAAACAGAAACATATACTTTTGCCTTTTTGGTAAAAATAATTTCAGAAAATAATGGATTGCAAATGAAAAACATTTGTAGAATAAAAACAGAGATGTCTCATTATGACCAGTAACAATGTGTGCATTTATTTCTGTGTAATCCCTCTTCTGTCATATTCACAATTAGCAGAATATATGATTTGACTTTTATTATCCAATTTACATGAATTTTTTTACTAAAGATCTTCCCACATAACAGACTTCGAAAAATTGTAATTAGCAGGGATTACAGTTTTATAATTTGGTCACTTAACATGAGAAATATTTAAGTAACTAGTGCTTAGATTACTATAAATTTTAATACCCTTTGGTATATAAAATGATTTATTTATATACATAATACATATTATATATTAAATTATACATGTATGATTGATATATGAGATCTTTGCCATTCTTAGATTAATTTCTTCTCTGTTGAAGTAATAAAACGGAGTCATTTCAAGTAATTTCAATGTAATTGAAAGAATATTTTCCAATGTGTATTCAGCATTTAATTTCTAACTATGGTTTCCTTGTCTTAGAACCTGAAATGTAAAGGAACATATTTTTCTTTGCTCTCAAATAAACTCAACCTGTGCTAATGTACTTAAAGTGACAATGTCATTTTTAATGAAATATTGACATAGGAGTGACAGAAGTACTTTTGTTCATATACTTCCAAGCAGAGCTAGCCACTTCTGTTTCAGTGCTACCAAATGGTGGACACTCTATAGGCATACTCTTCATGTTCCATCATAGTTTCTGTTTGTAGCTCTCTCTCCCACAGGAATATTAACCTCTCAAGACAAAAATCTCATTTTACTTACCTTTGGTTTATTGATATCCAAGTAGGAAAAATGAAAAATGAATATGTATTTCCTTTTCTTATTTTGTCTTTAGTATCCCTTTTCTGAATAACCTTCAGTTTAGATTTGAAATCTTTCTAAATACCAAGTAAAATTTCTTTTTAAAAAAATTTTTAATTGTTGTTCAAGTACATTTTTGTCTTTTACTCCCATCCCAGTCCACCTACCCAGCCCTCCCCACCTCCCTCCCATTTCCACCCGCCTTAATTGTTGTCCATGTGTCCTTTATACTAGCTCCTGTAAATCCCTTTTCCCCTGAAATTTCCTCTCCTCTCCCCTCTGGTCACTGTAGCACCTGTTCTCTATTTCAGTGTCTTTGGTTATATTTTGCTTCTTTGTTTTGCCAACTAAAACATTAGTTTCTTAGTATAACCTACTATTTCTGCTAGAAAAGAACATGCTCAATAAAAATTACTACTACAATTATATCAAATATAAATTACTCTGTAGGGAAAATAACTGTTTCTTAACAGACAGGAATTGAAAGCTTATTATGGTATTATATACCAAGTTTTGTGCTAACTTTTGTGAATACAAAGCAGACATCGATTCAATCTTTGTCCTTAAGTAACTCATGGTCTACTGTGTAAAGAGAGAATTAAGAAGATAATAATGATAGTCTCCAGTAATCTCAAGTATAAGAAAAATCTAATGAACAAAATAGTAAGCAAAACAGAACCAGAGACATGGAAACAGGGAGCAGACTGACAGCTGCCAGAGGAAAGGGGGAAGGGAGAATGGTGGAAAGAAGGGGAAAGGGCTAGTCAAACAGCACATATGAATGACCCGTGGACATGGACATGGTGTGGGGGTGGGACAGAGGAGGGCAAAGAGGGAAAAACTGGAAAAAATTGTAATAAACAAGAATAAAAAAGAAGAAAATGAAAGCTATAATAAAAGTATGTTTTGTATCCTATGGTACTACAAACATATCTGTGACTTAACTAGAATTCATGTTATACTTAAAGTAGTTTTCTTGTCAGGTGGCTATATGGCCAACTATGTGTTAGGTTTCATGAAGGCAAGTATTGCAACATATGCTGGTAGTACCCTAACTGTACTAGTGAAGTTCACTGTACAAAACAAGTAAGTTGAGGAATCTTTGGTTTAATATAGAAATGTAGTAGACTCACAAACATAAGACGTTAGTTCAGTGTAGCTTGACTCTTTAATTGGTTGCATATTACTTTGAGAATATTATAAGCATAACTTTTAATATGATAAAGAAAACATGTTTCCTTCCAGGTCTTTGTATGGGTTAAATAAATTTGTGAAAGTATGTAATATGTGGTTAAATCTTTTTTTTTTTTGGATATGTACTCATTCAGTGCACTTAGGCACTTAGGCTAATAAGTACTTAGAGAAGATTTACAAAAGAGCTAGAGTTATTTAAAACCTGGTTGGCCCTGATTATGAGTGTCAGCAGGTAAGATTCTGTCTCAGAGCCATATACATTAAACATAAATACACCATTTATCTTTCCCCATTGGTTACCCTCTGTTTATCATTTCCTGATTGCTGAGTAAATATTATGATTAGCAGAATTCTGAGAAATTCTGAATGACCTCAAAGATTCCTGCCTCCTGAATATATGCCATGTATAACCCCCTCTGCTTGAGTTGGGAAGAATTGGAAATTAGATGGATTTTACTCTTGTGATTAGGTCATATTACGTAACAACAGTGAAAGGGTTTTGTAATTACTGATATAATTCATGTCCCATATCAGTTGAATTTGAGTTCCTCAAAAAGATTATTCTTTATGTGCTCAACTCAATCAGGTGAGTCCAAAAAAGAGACCCGGCCTTTCTGGAAACTAGAGATTTGAAGCAAGTGAGAGATTTTCCTGCTGACTTTCAAAGAAGAAAGAGATGCCATGTGTAGAGAGCTTCAGGAGGGCAGGCATAGCTGGATATCTGAAGAAGATGAGATGACCCCCAGCTGAGAGCGAGCAAGAAAATTGGGACTTAAGTGTACAACTCAAGAACCGAAATCTGCTGAAAGATGTGAGCTTAGAAGAGGACCTCAGGCTTCAGATGAGATTGCAGCCCCTTGTCAACACTTTGATTTCAACCTGTTGAGACCTTGAGCATAGCTAACTCGGTTAACCCAGGAGCCTGACTCCTGAGAACTATAAGATACTAAATTTGTGTTGTTTTAATTCATTTTGTGGTACTGTGTTATGCGGTAATAGAAAATGAATACATTTACCTAATCTGAGGTGATGCTTTGATTTAGGATGTTGATTACTGATAAAAGTTTTGTTACTCCTCCCAAGTTATATCTGCAGCTGAGGGAAGCTGTGCGGTAGGAATTACAGTTGGTAAAACAGGGCAGGAAAGAGCAAAGGAGGCAACCTCTCAGTATTTCTCATTATTTGGGAAATTGTGGTGATATCACAATTGTGGTGATATTAAAAGTCAATATTTGAAGCTAAAATACTTTTCTTTTGTTTATGTGTTTTATTGAGAAGAGGGATGAAATGTAGGAAAGAGATTTGACAGTTTACAAAGATGTAGGAAAATAGGAAGAGGGCATGACTTACTGGACCAAAGAACCAGGAGATGCAGATTGGAGCCGTGATTCCACCTTTAAGTAGCTGTTAACCTGAGAAGTTCTATGAGATTCAGCTTCCTTATTGGTAAACTCAAGAAATGAAATTATATGATTTTTATATTTCTTTTTGATAGAAAATGCCATGGCTCTTATAAATCTACTGAGATTTGATTTAATAACAAGAAAAATTTTTGTAGACTACAGGAGCTTGGGAGACTTTCTGGGGTGTTACATATTTATAAATTTTAGTGATAGAGTACTATATTTGAGGTATGTAATATATTTGTATATGAATATATTATCGATATATGGATAACATAACATAATAGTAGTTATAATATGATTAAAATGATATTATACATCACATAATTTTAGGGCAACTATTACTTGGGACCATCTTCTTGGGTCCCATGTCTATGGGGCTTTAATTATCTCAAATATATATACCTTGACTGACATTCTGTGATATATATCTTCTTTGACTATAATTCAAGTTGATCTGATTTGGCAGGAGAAATGTTAGAACAGTGAAAGTCCTATATCTTTTCCAAAATACCCTGTAACCTGCCCCTGCCCAAATGAGATGATAGTGTTTCTCCAAGCAGCTGCTATTTTCTAGTCTTCTGTTATTTAAAGGACTGAATTAAATGTCTAGGGACAGTGTTTTCATGGACATAATCTAATCCTCATTAAAACAAAATGAGAAGAAAATGATGCTTTTCACCAAAACTAGGAAAATACAATGAGACCTGAAACTAGGAACAACATTTAGTTTTCCTGAATAACATCTCATTACCTAGTCTTAATGACTCTGAATTATAAGTAAACTTGATATAATCATACATCAAAAATTTTTATTCCATACTGCTATAATTTTAATAGCCAGTTGGTTATCTTAATTATAATTAACATACTAAAAGTACATTTAAAAGGACATTACAGTAGTAACACATCAGTGAAAGCAAAGGCATTTAAAAAATGAAGCTAACATTTTATTCTTTAACTCTATTAGTTGAAGCTTAGCTTATGAAAGCATTAGAATTGGAAGTCTCCAATTAGGTCAGAAAGTCTTTTTCCCTAAACAGAAAAAGAACTAAATAGGGGAATGTCATCTGCTATCTTCAGATATAAAAGAAAAGAAATGAACTCTTCAATGTTACTTTAAAGTGTGGTATATTAGTACATATTCTGGGTTTCAGTTATGGTCTGCAGACTGAAGAATCATACACAATTCAAAACAGATAATGGCTTGAAAACATTACCAGTTGTACCCCATGTCTAAAGTCTGGTCCTAGGAAAAATTATAAAATAAACCAAATTGTCCATTTTGCTTCTGTTTGCTTCCTTCCCCCTTCCTTCCATCCTCCAGTATTTTATCTGAATGCATCATGGTTTTCTGAACAGCAACTTCCAATAATCATAAATGATTTAATGCAATAATTGTCAGTTTTATGAATTTGGGGAACAAAGTATAAATATTTGTGTGTATGTGTAAAAAAGAACCTTGCACATCAACTTGGTGGATGGCACTCTTGATTTAACCAGTGTGAATGGATTGGTGTGAAGAATATGCAAATATAGGAAACTGGGTAATTTAGAAAGCCTCATTGTTTCTACAGACTATCTGCAAGGACAGTACGAGGCAGGGGCTAACAATCTGTTTCTGGCTAATCAAAACTGACAGTACTTATTTGCATCCTCAGAGCTTGAAGTATGTTAATTATGACTTAAATGAATTCAGTTTGTGCACAAAGTATTTGTACATTCGGTAAAATTTTGAAAATAGACAAATATATTGAATATAACATTTCTGAATTTCCAAATTTTAGAAGTATGCTCATAAGAATCATGTACTGATTTTCATATAATCACTTCATAGTTTGCTTTTTTGAATAAAAAATGCAGATAAGATTAAATGTACTTGGGTCTGGAAATGAAACAATGTATATAAAAAATGGGCATTCATTACTGAGTAGAAGGAAAATTGCTTATATGTGCACAGACTATTAAGACAACAAAGTATTTCACTGAATAGAGTTTTTACATGAAATATATTTTATTTTTAATTTCATTTTTAATTTATTGGAGTGGTGGTTAATAAAATTATATAGGTTTCTGGTGTACAATTCTATAATATATCATCTGTATATAGTGCATTTGTTCCCCCTTAATCTCTTCTCCTTACCCCCACCTCCCTTCCCTCTTGTAATCACCATACTATTGCCTGTGTTTATGAGGGTTTTATTTTTTTGCTTAGTTCCTTCCATTTTTTATCCAGCCCCCAAACTCCCTTCCCTCTGACAATTGTCAGTCTGTTCTCTTTATTTGAGTTTGTTTCTATTTTGTTGATTTTGTTTATTACATTCAACACATAAGTGAAATTCTATAGTATTTGTTTTTCTCTGACTCACTTATTTCACTTAGCATAAACTCTCCAGGTCAATTCATGTTGTTGCAAAAGGTAACATTTACTTCTTTTTATGGCCCAGTAGTATTCCATTGTGGCGTAAATGTCCCACAGTTGTTTTATCCACTCATCTACTATGGGCACTTGGGCTGTTTCCAGATTTTAGCAATTATAAATAATCTGCAAAGAGCATAGAAGTGCAAATATTCTTTCAAATCATTGTTTTGGGTTTCTCCAAAAAATTCCTGGAGGTGGAATTGCTGCATCATGAGGCAGTTCCATTTGTAAATTTTTTAAGATTTTATTTATTTATCTTTAGAGGGGAAGGGAAGGAGAGAAGTATCAATGTATGGTTGCCTCTCGTGAGTCCCCTGTTGGGAACTGGCCTGCAACCCAGGCATGTGCCCTGACTAGGAATTGAACCGCAATCATGTGTTTCGCAGGTCCGCACTCAATCCACTGAGCTATGCCAGCCAGGGCTTTCCATTTGTAAATTTTTGATGAAACTCTATACTGTTTCCCACAGTGACTGCACCAGTCTGCATTCCCACCGACAGTGTATGAGGGTTCCCTTTATTCCCAATTCTTACCAACATTTGTTATTTTTGGATTTACATATTGATGATAGCCATTCTGACAGGTGTGAGATGATACTTTAATTTTTGTTTGTGTGATGATTAGTGTTGTTGAGCATCTTTTCAAATGTTTATTGGTCATCTGTATGTACTCTTTAGAGAAGTGTCCATTCAAATCATTTTTAAATGGGGTTGTTTATTTTCTTGGAGTCGAGTTGATTAAGTTCTATAAATTTTGGATATTAACCCTTTATCAGATAGATCATTGGCGAATATTCTCTCCCATTACGTGGGTTGTCTTTTCATTTTGTTGATGATTTCCTTCGCTGTGCAAAAACTTTTTTTGCTTGATGTAGTACCATTTGTTAAATTTTCCCTTGTTTCCCTTCCTCAAGGAGGTATATCAGAAATAAATACTGCTACAAGAAAGGTCCCACATTTTACTATGTTTCTTTCTAGGATTTTTAAGGTTTCAAGTCTTACATTTAACTCTTTAACCCATTTTGATTTTATGTTTGTGTATGGTGTAAGAAGATGTGCTGACTTCATTTTTTTGCATGTATCTGTCCAGTTTCCCCAACATCATTTATTGAATAGACTATCTTTACCCCATTGTGTGTTTTTGCCTCCTCTGTCAAATATTAATTGACCACAAAAGCATCAATTTATTTCTGGGTTCACTATTCTGTTCCATTTACCTATGTGTCTGTTTTTATGTCAGTGCCATGCTGTTTTGATTACTATGGCCTTGTAATATAGTTTGATATCATGTAACATAATTTCTCCAACTTTGTTCTTTTTTCTCAAGATTGCTGTGATTATTTATAGTCTTTTGCTGTTCCAGATACATTTTTGGAATATTTGTTCTAGTTCTGTGAAATATGTCATTGGTATCCTGATAGGAGTTGCATTGATACTTTAGATTGCTTTGGGTAATATGGACATTTTAATTTTGTTAATTATGTTAATTCATCCTATCTATATACATGGTGCATGCGTCCACTTATTTGGATATTTTTCAGTTTCTTTCTTCAGTGCCTTATAATTTTCTGAGTATAGGTCTTTTAAATCCGTGTCTAAACTTAGTCCCAAGTATTCTATTTTTTTATGCAATTGTAAATGGTATTGTTTTTTTAGCTTCCCTTACTGAGAGTCCATTATTTGTATATAAGAATACAGCTGATTTCTGAATATTTATTTTGTATTGTGCTACTTTACTGAGTTAATTTATCAGTTCTAGTTGTTTTTTTTTTGGTGGAATCTTTAGGGTCTGCAATATAAAATACCATGTCATGTTTAAATAATGACTAATTCACTCCTGTTGGGAGGGACTCTGGTTGAAGTCCAGTGTTAGATACTGTATGTGAATGGCCTTGGGCAATCTGTTTGCAGACAGAAAGAGATCCACATTTCTGTCTGAATCTGCTGAGCCTGGGTATGTGCATGAAGGACCACACTGCACACCAAGTCTGGCTTTTACTATCACTGGTCCCAGGGGCATGTCAGCAAAGTCCCAAGGCACCCTGAGATCCACTTTGGTCTGCCTCTGCCTGTTGGCTTCCTGTTAGACTCAGTCACTGAAGGGGCCTCTGTTGGTACTTGAGTTACATGGGGTAGGATATTAGTGAGGCACCAAGTAGAGGAGAGTGTTGTTCACCAGGTTGATATAGGCTTAAATTCAGTGTCAGTGCTGGTTGAGGCCACTCAGAAAATGTCCTAGGGTAAACCAAGTGTCTGGCTGCCACCTGCCAGTTGCCATAGACCGTCTTCTGGGGTAGGGTCTCAGGGAGTCATCAGGGTCAGGGCAGGGGAGTTTACTAAGCACAGACAGACCAAGATTTGGTCACATGAACAGAGGCCTCTTCACCAGTCTTAGAGCTACACAACTAAGTCTTTCCAAAATTCTGCCAGGAGTCCATATTCAGCGGGGCGAGGCTACCAGAGATTAGGAGGGTTGGGTTATTGGATCTTCTGTGATAGGGAGGTGCCATTCAGGCTTGAGGGTAGGTGGGAGGAGTGGTTCCAGCCCCAGAACCACTGAAAGGAGCCTGTCATAGGTTCTGCCTAGACCTTGGCAGGGTGGGGCCACCAGGATTCAGGATAATGGGGCCACTGGGAGCCCGGAGGTTACGGTTAGTGGATGTCTTATAGGTGGAGGCATCAGTGAGGTCCATGGGAAAGTGGGTGCGGCTTTCCCATGAACCATTGTTCCTGCCCCAAAGCCACAACACTGAGTCACTGACACTTCCTGAGTCTGTTCAGATATCTGCAGCCCAGCCCAGGCAGCTGACTCCTAACCTGACACAAGAGCTCCACATGGTGATGTGATAGGGAGTCTATAGAGTATGGAGCTATTGCATTCCCCTCAGGCTGATGCCATAAGAAGGGGAGTATTCCATCCAAGAAAAATGGCATCTGTAGTGTGGGAGAAGGACTCAGGACAGAGATCCCGGTGGCTATTTCTTCAGCTCTTTTAACAGAGCCACAAAACACAGTCTTTCTTACACAACTCTAGTTTTCTCTGCCCTAACTCTGCCAGAGCCCAGGGTGAGTGCCTGGGAATGAAATTTTGTGTGTTGGCCCTTTAAGAGGGGCCTGTGTTTCTAGCAGACTCTAGTCTCCCCCTGGCCGACAGAATCCTGGCTGATTTTTACAGCCAAGTGTTATGTGAGCACCTCCTCCTGACTGTGGCGCTCTGGGAATGGGGTTGAGACCCCCAGATCCTCAGGGGCAAACGTTTTGGCTGAGATAGTCCCCTGGAATCTCAGCTGCCACATATCTATGGAAGTGAGGCCAGCCCTTTTTGTGTCTCTGCTTTTCTAAACAGTCTTGATGTGGCTTTTTATGCAAATCCTTGTTTATAACACTTCTGTTTAGCTGGTCTTCACTTGATTATTTAGGTTACTTGCTCTGTATTTTTGTTGTAATTCCAGCTTGGTCCTGGAAGTAGGTGAGTGTAACTTCTACATACTCTGCTGCCATCTTGGATCCCAAAGAAATATATATTTTAAATGTAATATGTTACAAATCTGTATAAGGTCAGGACACTATACTAGTTACTATTAAATTTTCAAAGTGTTAGTATTTTTTGAAAAAATGGAGCTAAAAATTGAATGCCATTATAAACAGACAATAACTACAAAATGGAAAGGGAACTAGTTGCTGAATAATGTATCAGTAACAGAGGTTTTCAATGCACTGTTCACAGCCCATAAAATACAGACTGACTATAAATAAATAAACTCCTTGGTGTAACTGTTCCCTATACTTAGTGGCATGAATAGCAATCTCACCCTGACTCACCCTGCTGACAGAGACTGAAGGCAGTGATGCATACCTTATATTATCAGAAGAAGCTCGCATGGGCATGGTAAGTACAAATATTTCAGATGAAGGAGTGTTTTTGTTATTTTTTAGTATGTTTGGCAAGGAGTATTTTTAGGAAAACATTAATGGGAAACATGAGCATAATCACATATCTTGATAGAAAATACAAAAGTATATGTTGTCTACTCCCAAATTTTATTTATAGTTTGGTACAGTTTGACATTATAAAGTTTAATCATTTAGGTAAGTTTTTTCACCTCACATATACAGCGTCCCTACCTTACTGCTATTAAGATGGATGCGTAAGCTTATTTGCAGTTACATGCTCTCTGAAGCATGACCACTAGTCTTCAGTTCAAATGAGAGAATTTCGTTCAAGGTTCCCAATAGTTACAATCAATACGATAGATAGTGATGGCCTCTAAATTTATGGGGGTTTTATTGGTAGCTTTCAGTTTTTATTATTTCATGATCCATATACCTGTACTGAGAGATCATGTGACAGTGGTCTGAAATATGAATTCCTGGAAAGCAAGAAGAAATTGAAATATTAGGTCATTAAGGACTTGGAGGGGGGTTTTATTTTAAAGTCTTTCATTGCATAGTGTAAAATGCCCATTTGAAAGATCAATTTTTCTTTATTTGAAGAAAATCTTAGAAGTGTTTGAATATTTCCAACCTAAAACTTTTACTTGGTCCTGAGTTGTCAGGAAAGAAGTTATAAAGCAAGTTTGCCCCCATCTGTTGGTTTGGTAAGACTTCAGACACTCTGTTCTTCTATGATCTTGGGTCTGTGGCTACAATTTTTATTCGCAGCCAGCAGAAGATGATCTGCTTTCCAAACAGCCTTAGTCTATAAAAGTAAGCTTTTTACGTGCCCTGCAGACATTCAAAGCTGCAATCTAAGTTCAGGAAAATACTAAGACATAAGATACAGCAAAGGTAAAGCTATTTTCTGATTTAGGTACAAGTTGGAAGGAATGTCTGGGAAAAATAATCCCAGAACTATTTTTATTATTGCTTTGTTCAGGCAAAGAAAAATCTGTAAGAGTATATGAGCAAGAGAGCATGAAGCTCAATAACCCATTAAGCCAAACATATAGAAGCTGGGAAACAGGATTAAGGTCTAAAGACAAAGAGGCGTGGCAACCAGTAGTTGAACTGAAAAGTCTGTCATTGTGTTCTAAACCCTATTTAGGTCTTCTGGTGGAAGAAGAGTTCCAATATGGGGGTCAAATAAGGGACAGTTCTCCAGAAAATGACATTAAACTGAGATGAGTAGTAACCTTTTTTTTAATGAATCACCTAACCACTGACATAGGGACACACTCTGCTTTTAAAAGTCTTCTGGGTCAGCTGTACCAAATGAAATATAATGATATCTGAAATGTACCTTATGGTGACCTTCTTTGTCATGCCTCAGTGAATAACCATACTCTAAATGCCCAATATAGCTATTGAATTCTGTCTATGTACCTTGATTAAAAAATTGCCTATTTATCAAAAGACTGCCTCACAAAGAAAAAACCTGTCTTTGTGGGAAGAACAATTAGAATATTTTACTATTTACCTTATTTGAAAAGATCCAGTAATTCTAAACAAGATAAAGCAGAATGACAGCATAAAATGTAAATTGGTTTAGAAAATACAAGGAATGATTCATTATCAACAATTGGCATTATGTAACTTACAGCTTTACCTCCCCCTTCTTCCCCCAATACCATACAAACATAATACTTAAATTTTGATTAAATAGTGTATATAGAATTTATTTAAGATGAAAAATACTGCCCACAAGTTTATGCTTTAAGATAAATATAATGGCTTTGGACATGCATGCCTCAAGATATTAGGAAGCAATAATGGCAGTTTTTTTCTTTCAACACTTTATTGTTTTATTTTTATTTTTTATTGTTGTTCATGTACAGTTGTCTCCATTTTCCCTCCACCACTTCCCTCACCTCCCACTCTCAATCCTACCCCTCTTTGCCTTTGTCCATGAGTTCTTTATAATAATGGCAATTTTTAATTCAAGAAAAACCTTCACATTTCCAGGAAAAATTTATACAGAGTATGACTTCAAATGTTTTAACATTATATTATATATTTGGAAGAAATAACCCACGATATTGCCAGTAGTAAATCTATCAGAAATGTTTATATTTCATGTGCTTTCCAAATTTACTAATGAACATGCATTACATCTTTACTGGAAAAAATAAATTTTATTTTTGAAATACATTTTAAAAACATTTTGTTATGTTTCAAAATGCCATAAGGAAGAAAGATGAGATGAGAATAGAGGAAAAGGTCAAAAGAAACTAGAAAAAAAGCAGAACAGTAAGAAAGGGTAGATACTAGGGAGGAAGAGAAAATGAAAGAAAAGAACTAATGTAAAGAGTGGGAATTACATATGATAGCAAGTGCTGTCAGGTATAAAATTAAAGTGGTGTTATATGAAGAAGAGTGATTCTTCCTCTTAAGGGTTTCCTATTAGTTGGTAATACACAATTTAGATTAGTGAATAATGATTAAATATTGATCAAACCTCTATCATTTTTAGTCCAAAAAAAAGTAAAGTATAGAGGATACAGATTAAGAGGATACACAGGAAGGATGTAATGAAGGATAAAACTAGAGGACTCGAGTACTGGGGCAGATTTTTAAGGGAAGAAGACAGATTGGTAGAGATGAAGAGTGAAGGAAATCCAAGTGGGGAATGGAACATACAGAAGCATAAAGATTAACACTAAATAAAATATGCTGGGGGGGATAGTAAAATAGGAGTATAGGATGGAGGAACATTCCTAATTTCATATCTGATATTTGAAGTTGCTGTGAGTTCTAGGGGTGAAAAAATCAGTCTTATGATTTGAATGGTACTGATTTCAAACAAAGATATTTACATTTATTTATGCCTTAATTCATTTAAAGTTTTCAGTTTTAGCAACCACTATATGCCTATACATTTGTAGACATTGGGGTTGTAGGAATGAACAAGACAGAAATGAAATTCCTGCTCTAATATGTTTATGTTTTAATAAATATATAATTAAAATATATTAAATAGATAATTAAAATACTAAACATACAGTAATATTTTTTATATTTTAGCATATATAAAATATATAGTACAGCATTATCATAGGTAACAAGCACATAAATCATCCCATGGGACTTCGTATAATACATTGGCCCTTGTTGGTAGATAACATCAATGGAAAGTAATTTTAATACAGGAGGCCACATCTGGGCCTTTCCTTAGAATATTGGGAGTTAATATTTTGTATTGTGTGTAAAACAAGAAACATTCTGTTACCAACATTATTGGCTGCTAATTGGAGTAATAAGCACTATAAATATGATCTACTTCTTCCTGTCAAAACAAAGAAAACAGCCGGATGTCAGAGGTGTCAAAACAGCCAGACATTATTTATTCTAATTCTTTTCACATCTTTGGCTTGTTGAAATTGAGTTTTTTAAATTGTGCAAGTGAGCTTCTGCATGGCTAAAGAAAACATCAGCAAAATGAAAAGGGAACCAACCATATGGGAAAATATATTTGCAAATAATACCTTGGACAAGAGTTTGAGCTCCAAAATATATAAAAAACTCACATGACTTCATTCCAGGAGGACAAACAATACAATTAAAAAATGGGCAAAGGACTTGAATAGATACTTCTCCAAGGAGGACATATAGAGGGCCTAGAGACATATGAAAAGATGTTTGTCAAGGGTTGTCAAGGAACATGTATAAAGGACACATGGACAAAAGCAAAGGATGATAGGATCAAGGGTGGGAGGTGGGGGTGGCTGAGGTGGGTGTGAGTGGTGGGGGGAAAATGGAGATGACTGTACTTGAAAAACAATAAAAATAAATAAATATATAAATCAAAATTAAAAGAGAAAAGCTAATTACATGTAATAGGATGATAGCATTTCTTTTCTTATATCTGAGTGTATATTCAGTGTACAAGAGATAACTTGGATACTTCTATGACACAGACATAATAAATAGGCTGAAGTTATATATGTATCACCATCTTCTTGGCCATGAAGATTAGAAAATTCAGCCTACATGTAGATGTGTGCACACACATGCCACACAAACAAAATTCAAATATCTGCTTATGCATCCTCCAACAAAACTCTTTCATGCTGGCCTCTTTCTACAGCTATCAGACTACTATAATCACATTGCCTCTCTCTGACATTCCTCTCCATTGTTTGAATGGTTCATCCATTTTTATAACTCTATTTTATTCTCTCCACTTAAAATAACTTTCATGTCACTTCAAATCTCATTTTAAACTAGCAAATGTGTTTTTTATCCTCACACAAGGACATTTTTACATTGCTTTTAGAGAGAGAGAAAGGGAGAGACAGAGAGAGGAGGATGAGGAGGAGGAGGAGAAGGGGGGAAGAGAGAGAGAGAAATCAATTGATTGCAACCTCATATGCTCCCAACCAGAGATTAAACCTATAACCTGGATATGTACCCTGACACCTGACCAGGAAGAAAACCCATGACATTTTGGTCTACAGGATGATGTTCCAACCAACTGAGCCACACTGGCCAGAGTGTTCAATTTTAATGCACAGTTTACATTTGTCCTCTGAATAACCTTCTCAACTCCCATCCACATTTTTTGAGTTTTTTAATTGTATTTTTTTCATTAATATTTAGTCCCCTTACACCCCTCTCTCTTTCAGCAATCACCACACTGTTGTCCATGTCCATGAGCCCTTTTTCCTTTTGCTCAATCCCTCCACCCCATAACCTCCACTCATTAGCTGTCATCCTGCTCTCCATCTATGAGTCTGTCTCTGTTTTGCTTAATAGTCAACTCTCATCCACATTAACAGAATTAATCCACTATGTACCATGACTTATTCTGTTGGACAGAGGGGAAGAATAGTGCATCTCTATTTTTGTGCTTCTCTATCAGTTATCATATTGTTTTTATTTATTTATTTTTCTATCACCACCATTAGAATGTGAGCATCATGATTGTAGAGATGATTTTGTTCGTGTTATATACTCAATACTTATTAAAGACCCTGGCACAGAATAGTTTCCTAATAAAAGTTCAGTAAATTAATAAATGGGAAATTGAATGCTACTTTGCTCCAGTGAGTAAAATTAATAGTCTCCTAAGAAAATCATGGTTTAGAAGGAAAAATTTAATGAAGAAACAAAGCCATGTCTACTTCAAAGGCACATATTAGTAACCTTGCCATTTCCTCTACTTTTTGTTATTTTGTTCCCTTATGATTATTAATGCAGTCTACAGTATAAGAAGCAGATAAAGTTTTCTTGGTAACTGTGCTTAGAAATAGCTAGTACATGAGTAGGTAGTTATTTTGAATAATTTAGATTTAGCAATAATATTCTTCATTTATTTTTGTCAAGTACAACTTTCTTTCAACAGGTATATTTCCATGCACATGGTGTATCACTCAGTACTACTTAAGCATCTTTAATGTATGTTGAAATACACAGGCTAAATTTTTCATTAAGTCATTTAAAATTAGGTTATGACTTACACAGTAGATGCTGAAGATATATAGAATGTACCCTACACTAAAACACTGAAAGAGATTTAAAAATAGGACTTGTTAAAAATAGCAATGAGCAGCAATAAGCACGATCCTAAAAGAGAAGGGTCTTCTTCAAAATTTGCACAATCCTAAAAGAGAAGGGCCTTCTTCAAAATTTGGAAGGGTGTGCATTAAGAGAAGATTTCTAAGGAAAACGTGTTGTCTGATGAGCTCATGAGTAGACAAAAGACTGACTGTGTTGTCCAGTGTGTTCTCGTTCAGCAGCCTAGGGAAGTCAAGTGATTCCAAAATATAGGAAAGTCCTCTGCTTTGGGAAGAGTGAATATCTCTCTATTTCCAAAAGCATGTATAGAAAAAAATAGCATGAATGACTGGTATTTAAGAAAAGAATACTTGATTCTAATCTAGAACATGGGAGGAATTCTTCAAAATCAATTTATTCTTTTTAAGGATTAATCCCCAGGTGCTACCACTGTCAGGATTGAGTTTGAATAATCTGCCTCAGGGCTGCTGTAATGTTTTCATCCACCTCTTTTGAAAAAAGGAAGAAACTAGTAAGGCACTTTTGTCTGAATGCTTCTCCTTACAGTCATGTTACTGATGTTTTTCCTTCTTGTTCTTTCATAGAAATAAGTACATAAGTAAAACATCTTTCCATGTAGCAACTTCTCACTCCTTATTGCACATTAAGTGTCCTGTTAATGAAAACTGACTTTTGTGTAGGTTACCTAGGAGAATTATGTACTTCCTATGTATAGAGTAAGTCATTTCTGAGTATAGCCTCAAAAAGAGATTCATCTCTAGGTTTGTGCAAAGAATTACATGGAAATGCTAATGGGGAACTTCAAATGCTAGCAGGTAAACCTCACTCAAACTGAATGAGAATCACTAACACATTGCATTATCACCTGCTCACTCACAAAAAAAAAAAAGAAAACCTTAACTCTTTTCCTGGGCAGAGGGGGTATAATGATTTATTGTATTCATTTGCACAATTTATTTTTTAATTGTTGTTCAAGTGCAGTTGTCTCCATTTTCCCACCACCACTTTCCCCTGCCCCACCCACCCTAAGTCCTACCCTCCCGTTAGCTTTGTCCACGGGTCCTTTATACATGTTCCTTGATGACTCTTCCCCTTCTTTCCCCTGTTATCCCCTGTCCCCTCCCTTCTGGTTACTGTCAGTTTGTTCTTTATTTCAGTGTCACTGGTTCTATTTTGCTTGCTTGTTTGTTTTGTTGATTAGGTTCCACTTATAGGTGAGATCATGTGGCATTTGTCTGTCAGCACCTGGCTTACTTCACTTAGCATAATGCTCTCCAGTTCCGTCCATGCTGTCAGGAAGGGTAGCAGCTCCTTCTTTCTTTCTGTTGCATAGTAGTCTATTGTGTAAATGCACCAGTTTTTTGATCCACTCATTTACTAATGGGCACTTAGGCTCTTTCCAGCACCTGGCTATTGTAGAATGTGCTGCTATGAACATTAGGGAGCATAGATTCTTTTGGATTGGTGTTTCAATGATTCTTAGGGTATGATACCAGCAGTGCAACCACTGGGTCAAAAGGCAGTTCCATTTTTAATTTTCTTAGGAAATTCCATTTGCTTTTTAAGTTAATATAAAAGTTAACCTTGCATGTTGTAGGAATAGATGGACAATGGTTATTTTATGCATAGACTTAGTAGAAAACTATTCATACTAGTTGTATTTATTCTTAAAAATAAATTAGTAGATATAATGTTTTGTGAAGTATTTTGAAAAAGTAAGTGGGATGGCTGGGGTGGGAGGGAGTGGTGGGGGGAAATTGGGACAACTGTATTTGAACAACACTAAAAATAATAAAAAAAAAAGTAAAAAAAAAATTTCATATTTTTATACAACACTGAGATTTGGGTTAGACATTTACAATTTTAAACATCTTTTCTAATGTAAACAATAGGGTGAATATCATTTATAGGAAGAATAATTCTTATCCTCCTATGCCCATGTCTCCTTTAAAATATATATCAGGTCTGTACTGAATGACAATATTTTACACTTCCTAGGCTGGATACTGAAAGTTCAGCTATAACACTTGTTATGATGTCACTAATATCCAAGATTGATATTCTGGGTTCTTTTCACCCATGATTGCAAGAGATGGGCCTAAATAATGCTTACTCCTAAGTCAATTATTTGAAAATAGAACCCATAATGTGAGATTTACTATGATACTCTTAACTTTGTAGTGAATTGAAGTGTTTGTAGTGTCTGTAAAATTGACTGATAGTTTCTCATACTGCCAGCAGTTCTACAGAGAATAAGACTTTTATGTTCAGAAAAGCAGCAAGGTCAAACTACTACAAAAGGTGGACTGGAAATGCTTCTTCTGATTTTATGGAAATACTGAAAGCAGCTTATACAAAAGCTTTGCTTCAAGGAAGTGAATGTATGGCGAGGAGAATAGACAGAGAGGGAGGAACAGAAGGATAAACGGATTCATGTGGCAGTGATCTGAAAAACAAATATATGCAAATTGATATAGATAAGCTAGTTAATGCCTTTTAATATTTTATTTGGAGAATGAATGCATTATATTATGTGCTTCATTTTGTCAGGTGCAAAAATACACCCCCATATATTAGGAAAGCAAACACCTAAGCCTGTACTAGTCAAGTGGGGAGAAAATAATATACAAGGTGTGTCCAGAAGATATCCAGCCATGTACTATGAAAAATATAGACATTTATTGAAGAAGATACAAGATACAAGAAACATTGTACATAGGACAGTGACACCTCAGTCCCCTTCAAAGTAAGCACCATTCTCCCAATCAACTGCCTGTCTTATTTTCTTGAATCTCATTGACAATCTGAAATATCTTCCCTTTCAAAGATGATTTTAGTTTGAGGAAAAGCCAGAAGTCAGGGGGCACCAAATCTGGGCTGCAGTGGGGCTGAATCACCTGGGTGATTTGATGTTTCACCAAAAAACTCTGCACGAGAATCTTTCCATATGTCTCTGGGCCCTCTGTATATCCTCTTTGGAGAAGTGTTTATTCAAGTCTTCTGCCCATTTTTAATTTTTTTTGTCTTCCTGGAGTGGAGTTGTGTGAGTTCTTTATATATTTTGGAGATCAAACCCTTGTCCAAGGTATCACTGGCAAATATGTTTTCCCATATAGTTGGTTCTCTTTTCATTTTAATGCTGTTTTCTTTAGCCATGCAGACCCCTTTTAATTTGGTGAGGTCCCATTTGTTTATTCTTTCCTTTATGCTCCTTGGTCTCACCTTGAACTGGAACATAATCAACAAAAGAAAAAAGCAAACAATATTACAAGAGACATTGAAATTAAGAAGAATCTGACAGTAATCAGAGGGCAGGTGGGAGGGGATAATGGAGAGAAGGGTTTTCAGGAGCTACTATAAAGGACACATGGACAAAACCAAGGGGGATGTTGGAAACAAGGTGGGTTTGGCTGGGATGGGGGGCGGGTGGTGGGGATAAAATGCAGACAACTGTAATTGAACACCAATAAAGTAATTTTAAAAAAAACTCTGCATGAGATGTGATGCGTGAGCAAGCTCATTGTCATGAAGGAGTTGTCAGTCACCAATTATAGCTCTGGCTTTTTGAATCATCCAAATAATATCTGTGGAGGAATGTTGAAGCTTAACACAAAATTTGATGCAGATTCATTGCTATACTCACTCAGTCATTTTTATGTGACAACCACACAGTACACATGCTCACTCAATGGTGTTCACCACCCCCACTGATTGGTACAGTGAAGTCATCATTGTTCACACATGCGCATTCCAGTCCACTCTCATTGGCTGAGAGGTTACATGTATGTGGCACAAAACATTCTTTATATTAACAATGGCTGGACTTTTCCCAGAAAGACCTCATAATAGTCTTCAACTCCAGTTAGTCTGTTCCTTTATTCTCTAGAACTGAGACCAAGTTTTCAAATTTGCATAAGGAAGTCCTTCATGTGAGGATCAGAGACTAGGTTTTTTCCTCATCCACCACATAGACTAATTAATTCAATTACAATGATCTGAGTAGAGTGTTTTCTCCCATGTATAACTTTGGTAGAGTACATCTTTCTTTCCTGTGAGAATCAAAGAAATATAGCATTATGGCCTTCTTTATCCCCACCTAAATATATTTCCTATAGTATTAAAGTTCAGTATTAGCCTATTGAATAACTATTTTATATAATTTTACTACTTGTTCCAAAAAAGGTTGGAATTCTTTCCCCTAAAGCATGTCCTTTTATAAATCATTCCCCACTTTCTCTTAGTTTTCAAGATTCTTCAGGTTAAGTAGTAACTGTTCCTTACCAATATTCCAACTCAATCTTATCAGGCAGTCACTAGTTATATGGTATATCATAATTCCTGACAGAAAGATTTGTCCATTTGCTTGCTTCTGATTCCCATGATATCCCGATAATTGCATTTCACATTAGTAAGTTTCTAGGCAGGCCTGTGGGGCTCCTCTACTGAGAGTCTTAATTAAACTTGTTCTAAATTAAAACAACCTTTGCTGAGACACTTGTCAGACCAGCTTTTCAGGCTTGCCTGGGACACAGGAGGCAATGCCATGATCAGTGGAAGCATGACAGGGATCAGGACCTAAGCAGTAAACTTGATGATTCACAGGGAGGTAATTTATTACACCCACTAGAGCCGCTAATATGATGGAAGACAAGTAGGGAGGTAGGAGGATTAAGAAAGAATTTGAAATATTGGGACATGCCCTGGCTGCTGTGGCTCAGTGGATTGAGCACCGGACTGCAAACCAAGGGGTTGCTGGTTCGATTCCCAGTCAGGCCATATTCCTGGGTTGCAGGACAGGTCCCCAGTGCAGGTGTGTGAAAGGCAACCAAACATTGATGTTTCTCTCCCTCTCTTTCTCCTTTCCTTCATGTCTCTAAAAAAATAAAATCAATAAAATCTTTTTAAAAATAAATAAAATATTGGGGCAAAGAGTGAAAATGCTATTATTTCATAGTGCTACTGTATGACTCACCACCATAAACCAGTAAAATAAAATGGAAACCACACCCTTATTTTATGGTGCTAAGAAGTTGGAAGGACAGCTAAACATTAAGTCAATCTTTTGGTTTTGATTTATTGAAGTTAGTGCTGAGCCTTGTCTTCCAAGATCCATCCAAATTTTAAAAAATTATCTGTGGGCTTCTCACCATTTGATGATACTAGTTCATGATCAAATGCCTCCTGTAATTCACTGACCTCATGGTCTCCTCATCCTTCACTTGACTCAGGAAAGCTGTTCTCAAGAAAGAAACTAATTAATCCAATAATACTAACATATAAATGAATGATAAGTTTTAAATTACTTTTCCATGGATATTTGTATTTGAAAGGAGGAAAAATCTATGAGAGTTTAACCCCAAAATATGAGGCTGTAAATATAAAATTTCACGATTGGAACACTTTGCTGGATCAATGTTTCTTTTTGGAATGTCTAGTTTTGTCTGTAAATCAAAATATTTGGTAGAAACATTCTGCACAATAAAGGATACTATCAACAAAATGAAAAAAGTAACCTACAGAGTAGGAGAAAATATTAGCAAATTATCTATCTGATAAAGGGTTGATATAAAAATATATAAAATAGCTCATACAACTCAAGCGAAAACAAACAATTTGATTAAAAACTAGGCACAGGAACTGAATAGGTATTTTTTTTCCAAAGAAAACATACAAATAATCAACTGGTACATAAAAAGGTGCTCAACATCAACACTTATCAGTTATATGCAAATCAAAACCACAATGAAATATCATCTTACAGCCCTTAGAATAGCTACTATCCAAAAGACAAGAAATAACAAGTGTCATCAAGGACGTGGTGAAAAGGGAGCACTTGTGCACTGTTGGTGGGAATGTAAATCAGTGCAGTATGCAGGTCCCTCAAAAAATTAAAAACAGAACTGCCATGCAATTCCACATCTGGGGATTTATCCAAAGGCAATGAAAACATTAACTTCAAAAGATATCTGCACCATCATGTTCACTTCAGCATTATTTAAAATAGCCAAGACATTGAAACTACTTAAGTGTCCAATGATGGATGAATGGATAAAGAAAATGTGTGTGTTATACACACACATACACATATGGTCTGTGAAAATATTAGGAAATATTTTCACAGACCATATATGGATATATGGAAATATGGATGTATGGAAATATCCATATATTAAATTATTCATCCATAAAAAGAGAAGAATTTCTGATATTTATGACAACATGAATGGACTTTGAGGAGATTGTGCTAAGTGAAGCAAGTCAAACACAGAAATACAAATATCATATCTCACATATACAAAGTGGGGCAAAGAAGGTTCATAATGTGATCATGTGAAACACATAGTTTATTCTTGTATTATTATTTATTATTGTGTTATTTTCCATATGAACAACTGTAAACCTACTTTAGCCTCACCCTGTATGTGGAATATAAAAATACCAAACTCAGTAGAAACAGAGAATAGATTGGTGGTTTCCAGAGCAAGGGGTGAGAGCTGGAGGAAATAATGAAGGTGATCAAATGTATAAATTTCTAGTTATAAGATAAACATGTCCTGGGGATATACTACACAGCATGACAACTATAGTTAACAATACTGCTTTGTATATTTGGAAGTTGCTAAAGGAGTATATCTTGAAAGTGTTCATCATAAAAAAAAACACCCTGCCACTATGTGAGGTGATGAATGTTAACTAAACTTATTGTGGTAATTGTTTTGCAGTATATGCATATATCAAATGATCATGTTGTACACCTATACTAGCACAACGTAATATCTCAGTTTCATCTTAATGAAACTGGAAACAAGACTAGCTTACAGTTTGATAAACGTGAGTTAAATTTTGGATCTTCCATTGAATAATTGTGTGACTTTGGAAATACTCTAAAATTCACTCTTTACCTATTAAAATATCAACAGTTTCTTCATTATAATATTATTTTAAATATTAATAATATAGTGCATATTACTCCATTAGCTTTGTACCTGGCCCAGAGTAAATACTCAAAAAGTGTTTCCTATAATTATTAAGCTTCATGTACATACAAGGTGGAAGTGCTTTCTAGACAAAACATTTAGTGTACTATATAGCACATAGATTTATTATATATTTTTGTATTCTTTTTTTATTGTTGTTCAAGTACAGTTGTCTCCACTTCCCCCACCACCCCTACCCCTACCTCCCACCCCCTAGCCATCCCCACCTCCCACCCTTGATCATGTTCCCTTTTGGCTTTGTCCATGGATCCTTTATACATGTTCCTTGACAAATCCTCCCCCTTAATCTCTCCAATATCCTCTCCCACCTCCTCTCAGGTAACTGTCAGTTTGTTCTTAATTTCAAAGTCCCTGGTTATATATTTTTTAAAAACTGTGGCAAATAATATTTTCACACTTTCTACCTGGGACCTAATATTTATTTTTTGTTTTATAGTAAATGATGTTTCTTGTGAGATACTGACATAACATTTTTAAAATGTTGTCATAAAAGCTCATGCCTCTACATAAATTTTATTTGGTTTCAATCTACTAGATTATCTAAGAGGCACTCATAATTCTTTTCACTGTATTAAGTTTTTGTATAGGAAAGAAAAGAACAACAATAATCAAATAATTCTTTTTCCCCTGGAGAAGCATGGTTAAGAAAGAATGATATATTTCTGTTAGTGTGTAAAATTTTTTGAAATACCTACTAATTTAGGTTTATTTATTGGTGAGCCAATCTTGCATACCTTGCCATCAAGTTGTGGTCATGAGCTTGGTTAAAAACACACAATATATAATATTGAATAGGTACAAAACCTAAAGCTTGTTTCCTTTGACCAAAATACTACAGAGAACTATTTCATAGACAGAAAGTGGAATTCCTGTTACCATGTCGGAGGGGATTCTGGAGAGAACAAGATAGAGTCATTTGGATAAAGTCAGATGTCAGGTTACTTGTCTACACACCTAACTCCCTTCAGTACTGGATTCTGAACTTCAAATTATGTATATATGTGCAGGGGATTTCTTTAGAAATATTTAAGTATACATGCAGGAACTAGAGTGTATGAGGCCTAGTGCCCCATTTTCCCAAGTATAGTTTCCTATGGACTGAATTGTGCCCTCATCACATTCATGATGTTGAGGTCCTAATCCTCAATGTGATTGTATTTGAAGATAGAGTCTTTAGGAAGTAATTAAAGTTAAGTGGATGATAAAAGTGGGCCTTAATCAGATAGGAGTTATGGTCTTGTAAGAAGAAGAAGAGCTCTTGCTCTCTCTCTCTCTTCTCTGCATGTCCATTAAACCATTTGAGGACACAACAAGAAGGTGGCCATGTGCAAGCAAGGAAGAGTGTTCTTACCAGAAACCATGTCAGCTGGCACCTTGGTCTCAGACTCTCCTGTCTCCAGAACTGTGAGAAAATAGAATTATGTTACCCAGTTTGTATTATTTTGCCACTGCAGCTCAAAGTGACTAATACAGGGGGAGGGTAGCAAGTCCCTAGAACCAACACACAACCTTTCCAAGGTGGTAAGAACAATTTGCAGCATCATTGATGGACACACACACACACACACACAATGCCTGAGGCAGTGTTCCTGGTTCCCTGAGTTACACAGATACAAAGGACTCAGAAGTTCCACTATATGCCTTGTAAATGCTGAGTGTGCAAGTGGGGAACCCAAGGCCTGCAGCCAGAAGGAGGCTATTTTTGATGAGAACATTGAATCTTTGGATAAATGACTGTACCATGAGTCTAGAGGTAGGTTTCAGCACATCAATCCAAAATACCAAATGAGATTCATGTTATCCTAACAGTTACCAGTCCAGAGAACAGACCAGTGCCAGTCACTTTTCAAGAATCCAGAAATCAGTCTTCAGCACAATGAAATTGCATGAGCATACCCTGTCTTAAAGTATCCAGATTCCATCTAGTAGGAAAAAGGTGGAGGGACTCTAAAAGACAGAACTCTTCAAGTCCTTTAAGCACAAATGAGTCATATAACAGAAATACTGGAATTATTGAATCAGGCTCAGCCTTAGCTTATCACACTAGAAAATAATTTAGTAGTTCTTATTTCTCCATTCACCTCTGACCCTGCTATCCAACAGATGGGACCCTTAAGAAATATCAGATTGCTAATTCCTGGAGAAGTAAAGAAGTTACTTTGATTTGCATATTTTTACATTGTGAAAATAAATTTTGCATCACAGTGCACTTGTTTTCCTTAGAGATTGTCTTTTCTTACTTTGGGGTGAAAAATAAGTTACCTATCAAGGGCCACCTCTAAGCATTTGATAGCTGTTGCTTGAAGTATTGGGCTGAAAAGTATTCTAAGGCTTCATCTTGATTTGAGGGAACAACTGCCATGATTAATGATAGGTGCTAGCTTTAGAAATGGGATGAGTAATAGTAGCACATTTGTTAAGCATTTATTGACATTGGCTTATGTTAATGAGAAGCCTAAATTATCCATGTAGAAAAGACTCCTCAGCCTGACATTTGACATTAGTTTAAGGTGCTGGTTAGTTTTCCTGATATGAAGGAAACACTGTATCCACTTCTGCCTTCTAGGAGAATAGAGTATTTTATTTTAAGTGGTATGCTGTTTTATTCAGTAAAATGCCTTGATGGGCCTTTATGGTCATCCTGAATTGTTGAAGGACATTATTCCCTCACAGTAGTGTTCAAATGTGGAATTTCGGGGTATTTGAAAAGAGATTCTCCTTCATAGGCACCTCAGACAGCCTCTCTTATATAATTTTTTTTGCTATATTTTGCTTCTTTCCTGGAAACTTAACCATTCCAGATATCAAGTACCTAGTCTGTTTTTTTTATTTTTAAGTCCATGTCAAGAGTTTAAAAGCATCCTCACAAAGAGCAGTTTTTTTCCTGAGATATTCTTATGTTGCCTAATCAATTAATGGCTCCTTGTAGGAATTTCACCGAGTGGAGGACAGTGGCTAAGATAGATATTTAGGGCAAACCAGCAATACACAATATATTTGTAAAGAAAGTTGTGCCTGCCTTATTGATTTCTTGAATGATTCTTAGGAAATAATTTTATAGTTATATTTTTAATGGCATAATAAGTTGCCACAGGAGGTGACTTGTTCAGAAATAATTCAGAGATCCAATTATAAATAGTACTCTTATTCCTGTGATGATTATTTATAAATAGGGCTTAACAAAGGTTATATAGGATGTACTTCTCACTCAATTTGCAATTGTTAGATGCTTAAATCAACAGGATTTTGAAAACCTTCTCAACTTTAGGAAGAAAAATGCACAAGATAGTGTGCAGCAAGAAAGGAAAACACAGACTTGATCACAATAGAAGGATAAAGAAAATGTAGGAAACTCATAAGATTGTTTGGCTTTTTCCTTTTTGCAAAGCAAGGTCACTTTTCACAGGTAAAAGTAAATTAAATGTCCATTTTTAATTTTTCTTTCTTTTTAATTGTATCATCTGTTTATTGTTATTCTATTAGAGTTGTCCCAGTTTTTCCCCCTTTGCCCTCCTCTGGCCAGCCCACTCCCACTCCCACAGTCACTCCGCACACTGTTGTCCATGTCTGTGAGCCATTCACACATGTTCTTTGTCCATTCCCTTTTGTTTCTTTCCATCACTATCCCCCTTCCCCCTCCCCTCTGGTCACTTTCAGTCTGTTCCATATTTCCATGTCTGTGGTTATATTTTGTTTATTAGTTTGTTTTGTTCATTAGATTCCTTTTATAGGTGAGATCGTATGAAATTTGTCTTTCACCACTTGGCTTATTTCACTTAGTATTATATTCTCCAGTTCCATCCATGCAGTTTCGAAAGGTAGGAGTTCCCTCTTTCTTTCTGCTGTGTAGTATTCCATTGTATAAATATACCATTTGATCCCCTCATTTAGTGATGGGCACTTAGGCTGTTTCCAGCACTTGACTATTATAGATAGCACCACTATGAACATCGAGGTACATAAATTGTTTTGAATTGGTGATTCAGGATTCTTAGGGCATATTTCCAGCAGTGGAATTGCTGGGTAAGAAGGCATTCCATTTTTAGTTTTCTGAGGAAATGCCATACGTTTTCCTCAGTGGCTGTACCAGTGTGCATCCCCACCAACAGTGTACTAGGGTTCCCTTTTCTCTGAATTCTTACCAGCACTTCTTGTTTGTTGATTTATTAATGATGGTCATCCTGACCTGTGGGAGATGATATCTCATTGTGGTTTTAATTTGCACCTGTCTGATGGCTAGTGATGTTAAGCTTTTTTTCATATGCCTCTGGGCCCTCTGTATGTCTTCCATGGAGAAGTGTCTATTTAGGTTCTGGGTCCATTTTTTAATTGGATTGTTTGTCTTCCTGGTGTTTAGTCTATGAGTTCCTTACATGTTTTGAAGATCAACCCCTCATCTGATGTGTCATTGCCAAATATGTTCTCTCATACAGTCTGTTTCATTTTCATTTTGATGATACTTTCTTTAGCTGTGCAGAAGCTTTTTAGTTTGATGTAGTCCCATTTGTTTATTTTTTTCCTTTATTTTCTTTGCCCTAGAAGATATATCGGCAAAAATATTGCTGTGAGGTATATTTGAAATTTTCTTGCCTGTGTTCTCCTCTAGGACTTTCATGGTGTCATGACTTATATTTATATATTTTATACATTTTGAGTTTATTCTGGTGTGCCATGTAAATTGATGGTCTAGTTTCACTTTTTTGCATCTACCATTCTAGTTCTCCCAACACCCATTTACTGAAGAAGTTATCTTTACTCTATCTTATGCTCATGCCTCCTTAGTCATATGTTAATTGACTATGAGACTTGTGTTTATTTCTGGGCTCTCTGTTCTATTCCATCCATCTATGTGTCTGTTCTTATGCCAGTACCAGACTGTTTTGATAACAGTGGCCTTGTAGTATAGTTTGATATCAGGTGTTGTAATCCCTCCTACTTTGTTCTTCTTTCTCATGATTGCTGAGGCTATTTGGGGCCTTTTTTGGTTCCATATAAGTTTTTCAAATATTTGTTCTAGATCTATTAAATATGCCATTGATATTTTAATAGGGATTGTGTTGAATCTATAGATTGCTTTGGGTGGTATGAACAATTTTATGGTGTCAATTCTTCCTTTCCATGAACACTGAATATGTTCCCATTTATTTGTATCTTCCTTAACTTCTTTCTTCAGCATTCTATAGTTTTCCAAGTTCAGGTCTTTTCCATCCTTGTTTAAATTTATTGCTAGATACTTAATTTTTTGTTGCTATAGTAAATGGGATTTTATTTTTTTATTCATATTAGGGACTCAGTTCATTTAAAACATCCTAAGAAAAATAATGCATTGTGAATAATCATATTCTATTTGCCAGTCTGAAACTTTGAAAATTAGTTCATCATTCAGACAACTAAATCAAAACAATAGCAATATATTCTATATTGCCAGATCTTTGTATATACTTCATTATTATGTATATGATAATACAGTGAAATTGTTAGTGTATATATCTCTCTACCGTACCATACCATGACCTTTTGTGAGTAATAGTCTTCTTTTAATCATCTCTGTGTCACAAAGAGAATTTCTTGTGAAGAGTGGGTACTCAGCAAATGTGTGCTGAATAAATGATTGGTAATGAGAGTCCTTTTATCATCTATTTTTTATAAAGGTGAGGGTTGAAGTTACTATAATCATACATGTTTTTCAGTCATGAAAGATTAAAGTAGAGCAGCCATCCATGAAAAATCTGGTTACCTGCATATCAAGCAACAGTATAATAATACTTTCATCTCCATCATTAAAGTACACATAATTAGTTTTCAGGCTGTACATGTCTAATAAGATGATTCACTATTTAGAGGGCCTTTAACTCTGCCAGAATGTCATAAAAATAGATTCATACATGTTTTTCTAGATCACTTCAGTAACACATTATAAATATAACTCATGCTTCCCTTGTAATTGGAAAACATATCTAAGTATGGTGCCTATCAACTTTACTAATATTTCACTGTTCATCATAAATGAAACTGGCAAATTTAAGAAAATAAAATTACACAAAAATTTTCAGCCATGTTCCAGGGTGCATCCATATTAGTAAATCAAACTGATATTCTACCACTGAAATATGAAAATTAATTATTAGACCTAAAATTCAAATTATATCATTCTAATGTTTTTATTTATTTATTTCTCAAATTTCTTGTTTCAAATAACCATTTGTATTTTTTTCATATCTATCACAGTATAGAATGTCACTGCTCCAGTTAGGTTGATAAAGCAACCACTGTATTTATTTTTCCAGCTATGAATAGTTACATTTGTATTCACAATAATTATAAAACTGTGTACCACCAGAACCAATAAAAATAAATTAGAACCAATTTAGAGATGGCCTTTGACATAACTGTAGTAGAAAAGTGTGGGGTCATGTTATGATAGTGCTCCAGTATAATTTATGCAAGTAAACACTGCATATAAAACAGTAATATTTTAAATCTATTTTAATTATTATATTGCTTTCAATGAAACCCTTGTACAATTATGAATATTATTTCTTAGGAGTCAATGGACAATATTAAAGACACTAAATAATGTCAACAAATACATAGTTTGGACTGAAAATCAAAATGTACAGTGTAAACAAAACTGTTATTTAAAAGCATGGAAATATATTTCATATTCAAGTTGTTACAATCAAAGCTGGACAAGCCACTCATTTTATTCTCAAAATGGAATGAAACTAGTGGAGCCATCATCATGAATGTTTTGTAGAAATATAATGCTTACAAGTAACAAAAATAATGTTCAGACAGAATGCTATATTCTTGGCTTCAAGTTAAAACAATATGTAATGGTAGGATTGGATAGTTAGGTGGATAAATAAATTCACCTATAACTTTCTAAACCAAAAGACCTTTTAATATGTATATATAATCTTTCAAATGTGTACACATACAAAAAATAAAATGCCAAAAATATGAATTCTTTCATATGGTGAGCATAGACATACTATACTGCATATGATTTCCAGTTGACCTTTATGTAGCTCCAGGCCCAAATTATTCCATCATTTATATAGCCAAGCCATGTCCATTATTTTCTCAAACTACTTTTCCAGAAAATTTCCTCTGCTAAAAGTCAGTGCACAAGGATTTCCTTTTCGTATATCTTGGCACTTATGCATACTTTGTACTAATTATTCATAACTTAGAGATCCTTTTAATTACATGTGCATTTCCACATATAAACTGTAAGAGCCCTGTGAGTATGGAATGGCTAGTATGATGTGTCTGTATAAAGCAGTGATTCAATAAATGTTTAATAAAGAGCATGCAATTGCTGTAGTTTGCCATTTATGAAAAATAAATACTGGTTCTCGAAAAAATCCACAAATTGTTAATTTCCATACAAATGAAGTACAAATCAAGTAAAATTTTTATTCCAAGTATGATGATGATTTCACTGAAATTGAATTTTCTATTTTTTATTAGGTAAAATATTTAGTTTAGCAAACAATTGTCATATTTAAAGTTAAATAAAATAATGAAATATCAAAGTGTAATATTTCCTTGATTAAAATGGATTATATTAAGAAAATGTAAGTGATGTAAATGGCATTTGATAATTTTATTTTAAAGGAAAATATCACACAATATCTGTTCTATCATCCTGCACAGTTTATGACATACTTTCCATGCTACATAAATAGCAGAAATACCCAACTTCAGGGTCAAAACTGTGTTGGATGACAATATATAATGAAGGACACTAGCTGGTATGTTTAAAGTGTCATTATTAACTTTTGCAGTAAAACCCTCTCCTTATATATAGTGTAAAACTTGTATGGTCAACAAAGTGCTAATGAAGAGAATTTTGGGGGGTTCAGTAATCAAGTAGGCCAGTTAACTATGTAAAAATATACTTTGTTTCTTGATCACACACTGTACATTTCCTCCCAGGTATCTTAAAAGTATCCATGAAGGAAACTAAGGAAACAAAAGTTTATAGCTCACTATGAGCGCTGATTATGAGTCAGTAATATCAGCAGAAAATGCAACACTTGAAGGGGAATACATCCCTAGAATTGATAAGGTGTCTTTCCTTGAAATAGACATACTGTTCTTTTACTCTTGTAGAAACTCTCAGAGATGTGTGAGTGCTTTTATTTGTGTCAATTTCACTCTAAGTCATAATTATTTATAGTTCAATTGGACATTTTCAGCAAGAATCACAGCATGAATGATGCCCATGTTCTCCATAGGTTTTAACTTTACCCTATCAAGGAACTTGAAATAATTAAAAAGTAATGTTCTTCAAAAGGATTGATTTTTATCAAACTAGTCTCTGTTGGCTTGCAACTTTCTTGACTCCTCAGTTCATCACTATTCCACATACTCTCCGTATTATCAGATTTTCTCCCTATGATTAATTGATCAAAAACAGTGACAACCATAAAAGTGTAAACTGCACAAACTCAGTGCCCTTATTATTTTTGGCAAAGCACATTTTCTTGGATAAGTGAACATATGTGAGGTAATAAATCTATGAACATGGTTTATGAGGTATTGCTGCAAAATAAAATTATGTCACAATTTATGTGTAAAATGATAAATGCTCACTAAGGTTTTTTTATTTGTTTTCTTTTGGGGTGGTGGTATGCTTTGCCATTTGCTTTGTTTTTAGTTTTGTTTTTTATTTTGAAGAAGACAAAAGATGTTTCTCAGTTAGAAGTTTGCTTTTGGTACAGAAAATGCTAACAGAATTATTATGGCTAAATGAATGCCCAATAATTGACTGTAAAATGGAATATTTTGGAGAGTTTAGTAGGCAACAAAAATTACCAGAGAAGTTACAGTTGTGGGGAGTGGATTAAAATCCCAGGAGTAAATGCATAAGCTCTCTATATAGATGTGTTTTTATTTATTTATTTATTTATTTATTTATTTATTTATTGTTGTTCAAGCACAGCCAATGTTATCTCTATTTTCCCCCACCACTACCCCCAACCCCAATCATCCCCACCTCCCACCCCGAATCCTACCTCCCTTTGGTTTTGTCCATGGGTCCTTTATACATGTTCCTTTATGAGCAAAAAAAAATTGCTGTTTTATGTGATGAGGATTAGACACACATGGTATTGGACACTTGAACTGTGGCTAGTTCAAATTAATGTATGCTGTCAGTGAGAAATACACACCGGATTTCAAAGACTTAGTATGTAAAAGAGAATGTAAAATGTCTCATGATAGGCACATAATAAACAGTTTTAGTACTTGAATAAAGCAAGGGAAGGGAGTTTAATATGGTGGTTGCTTGCAGTGGGTGGGATGCTCTTTTAGATGACGTGATTGAGAATGTCTTCCTTGAGAAGGAAACATTTGAGCAGAGACCTGGATGAAGGAGCAAATGATGCAAGTATGTGAAATGAACAGGTTTCAAAGCAGAAGTGTGTATCTCATTAGGCTTTCCCTACTGATTGATTATAAATCAAATCCACATGAAATAGTTATTTTTGAAAACACACAATTTAATTTTTGTAAGTTCCATGAGACTAAGAGAACTTGAGCTATGTCCTCAGTTTCTAGGACAGTACAGTACCTGATACAGGGAAGGTACTGAGTATGCTTGCCAAATGAATAAAGGAACCATCCTCTAATCAATCAATGTGTACTGAATTGTTCCATGTTGAGTAACCTGTTAAGCAGTGTGGAATAACTAAAACGTATCAGATAAATCAGTGATCTCAAGCTGCTTGTAGTCTGGCAAAGCAGAAAAGACAATGTATACAAAAAGCTAATAATGACAGGGTGTTTGAGGAAAGGAAACAATAACCGGCTATAGGAACTCAGAGGATGGAAAGACCCATATGTAGGTTTTACTGAAAAGATGGAAAGTGGAGTGAGTTGGTACTTAAGCTGGCAAAGTGGGAGGTATGGGCTCTCTAGGGAAAGTGACCTTCATGATCAAATAACCTCAAATAAAATATTTCCTCACACATGCATATAGCTTTCAAGTTTCCAAAAACACTTTTATAACTATTTTATCACTTGATCCTTACAATAAAGTTTGAGGTCAGTAGAGAAGGGACAGATGTCCAAATATATTTTGAGGAAACTGAGGCTCAGATACTAATTTTCTTAAAACCACTCGACTGAAGTTGAAAGTAAAATCCATGTTTTCTGAATCTTAAGCTAGGGCTCTGCTTCAATACCGGAAGTTAAGGGGCAGACGTATTACACAGCTCAGATCTCCTCTTTAAATAGAATTATGAAGTGTTTCTCCTAGACGTGTTTGGATAACTGTGGCTAATTGAGTTTCCATTACCTGTCTTTATTTGTGTTTACCTAACCCCCCTATTAGAGCAAGCACTTCCACAAGGGTTGGGTTATGACCCCTATTTCCTTTGTAATTTCCATAGAACATAGCACCATTGAGAGGTGTAGATTTTCCTATCTCTATTATAAAGCAATATCACAAAGATGGAAAACAAATTCTAACAAATATGTTATTATTAAATTATTATTATTCAGAAATTAAGCTACAGAAATGTATATACACAAAACACACAGCCTACATAATTTTATAAAGAGGAGATTATTGACCACTGCCATAAAGATCTGATTACTTGGATCTTTAAAGACATCTATGTACATATTATCCCCATCACAGACTGAAGGTGAGAGAAACTATAATTTTAGTTACAGGGTTTTATAAACAAAAGGAGAGTACTTTTGTTGTTGTATTACTCAGACGCTAAATTACTTCGCTAATGGCCTACACACACACACACACACACACACACACACACACACACACACAAAGAAAATATGTTCAAAACACAGGAACAAAACATCTTGTCTTTTTACAAAATTTTCCATAAGACAATGCTTTACTAAATAACCTGGCCTTAATTTTCACAGTTTACTTGAAAAAGTATGTTTTTGTTTTAATCCATGTCTAGGATGCTTATCCTATTTCTTCCTTTCTTTTTCTTTTGGCAGATTAGTAACATAAATTATTCCTATATTTTAGACATTGTAATTAGGCTTAGGGTCATATTATATAATATTTTTAAATCATGAATGAAATTAAATTGAAGTATGGCTTGAAAGTAATATAAAAGATATAAGCCACAACATGGCTAGAGCTATAACATTAATATTTGACTACACATTTGTCAGTGCTGACTATGAAACTGTTTTTAAGCCTTGCATTAGGAAGAAAAACATGTCTTTAGCTATTGTTAAAGGACAGGAAATTACTTCCACATTACATTTTCGTTGTTTATTTTTTTCGTTGTTTGAGGCTTGAGGTATTCATGGCAGTGTCATCATCAGTCTATACAAGACTACTCTTTGATTTGTTTCCCCTAATTACTCCAAGTCTCCACTTCCATTTCCCCATAGGCTCCCATTTTAATATGTTTAACACATTCCTTTTAATATGTTTGCTGTTCTAATCACTGCCATATATTCAGTATACTAAATGGTGTGTTATAGAACTCATTCAATATTTTAAATTCAACACTTCTTTTGAATTTAAATTCTTTCTTTAAATTCCACCTTTCTTTTTAAAATATATTTTATTGATTATGCCATTACAGTTGTCCCACTTCCCCCCTGCATTTCCCTCCACCCTGCACACCCCTCCCCCACCATCCCCCCCCCTTAGTTCATGTCCATGTGTCACAAGTTCTTTAGCTTCTGTATTTCCCATACTATTCTTGCCCTCCCCCTGTCTATTTTCTCCCCACCATCTATGCTACTTATTTTCTGTACCTTCTCCCCCCCACTCCTCATCTCACTCCCCTGTTGCTAACCCTCCACGTGACCTGCATTTCTATGCTTCCACTCCTGATCTAGCTGTCCTCTTAGTTTGCTTTTGTTTTAGGTGTGGTTGTTAATAACTGTGAGTTTGCTGTCCTTTCACTGTTCATATTTTTTATCTTTTTCTTAGATAAGTCCCTTTAACATTTCATATAATAAGGGCTTGGTGATGATGAACTCTTTGAACTTGACCTTATCTGAGAAGCACTTTATCTGTCCTTCCATTCTAAATGAAAGCTTTGCTGGATAAAGCAATCTTGGCTGTAGGTCTTTGGATTTCATGACTTGGAATACTTCTTTCCAGGCCCTTCTTGCCTGTAAGGTCTCTTGAGAAATCCGCTGACAGTCTGATGGGTACTCCTTTGTAGGTGACTGTCCCCTTCTCTCTTGCTGCTTCTAGGATTCTCTCCTTCATTTTAATCTTGGCTAATTATGATGTGCTTTGATGTGTTCCTCCTTGGGTCTAACTTCTTTGGGACACTCTGAGCTTCCTGGACTTCCTGGGAATCTATTTCTTTTGCCAGATTAGAGATGTTCTCTTTTATTATTTATTCAAATAAGTTTTCCACTTGTGGCTGTTCCTCTTCCCCTTCTGGTACCCCTATAATTCGAATGTGGGAATGTTTAAAGATGTCCTGGAGGTTCCTAAGCCTCTCTTCATTTTTTTTTTGCATTCTTGTTTCTTCATTCTTTTCTGTTTGGTTGTTCCTTCTTCCTTCTGGTCCACTCCATTGATTTGAGTCCCAGTTTTCTTTCCATCACTATTGGCTTCCTGTACATTTTCCTTCATTTCACTTAGTGTAGCCTTTATTTTTTCATCTAATTTGTGACCTGATTTAACCAGTTCTGTGAGCATCCTGATCATCAGTATTGCGAACTGTGCATCTAATAGGTTGGCTCTCTCTTGGTCGCTTAGAAGTATTGGCTCTGGGGCTTTGACCTATTCTCCTGCTTGAGCCATAATGTTTTGGTCTGTTTATGCCTGTTAGGTATGAGAGACAGAGGCTTAGGTGTTCACCAGGTCAGGTCAACCCTGTTCTGGGTCGTGATGCTGTATGTGGGGGTGGGGTCAGAGAGGGAGCAATAGCGTTTGTTCCATGTGTTCTCAGATTTCAGTCCCCTCTGCCACTTCCCACAAGCAAATTGGGCCTTCTGGTGCTGCTTCCTGTGTGGGTGGGCTTGTGTCTGTGGGTCTCTCCAACAAACTCTCCTGTGAGGCTGGGAGTCTCTCCAAGCACCTCAACCTCTGAAAGTTTTTTCCAATCAGTGCTTTTAGGCTTTATTTCCTGTCGATGGAGCCTTGGGTTGTGCAGTTTGTCTCACTGCCCATTTTTTGCCTGGTTTACTGCACACAAATGTGTATCTGCGGTCAGCCAACCTCCTTGTGCGCCTCACTGGGTCTGCTGGTTTCCTCCCCACTTCGGGTCACCAACCACTGCCTTTTCCGGCCAGGACCCCTCTTCTCTGGCCACCGACTCTGCCCCTCTTATAGATCTGGTTGAATGGTTGTTGGACTTCTGTACAGTTCAATTTTATGTCCTGGTTGTGTTTTTGTTTCTAAATCTTTGTTGTTCTTAAATTTGGTTGTGTGAAGAGGTACAGTATTTCCACCTATGCCTCCATCTTGGCTGGAAGTCCATCTTTCTAATTTTAAAAAGTATAAGAATAAAAACCATGTATATTTAAGCTTTACAATATGATTTGATATACATAGTGATGTGATTACCACTGTCATGATAATCAACAAGTCATTTCCTCACATAGTTATTATTCTTTCTGTGTGATGAGAACACCTGAAATACGCTCTCTGACATTTCCAGTACTTAATACAGTGTTATTAACTATAGTCATCATGTTGTACATTTGCTCTCTAGAGTATTCATCCTACAGGACTGGAAGATTGTACCCTTTGACCAACATCTCCCATCTCTCCCAGCTTACTGTGTCTGGTAACCACCATTTGACTTTTTGCTTCAATGTATTGGATTTTTTGAGATTCCACATGTAAGCAAGATTGGGCAGTTTGTGTGTGTGTGTGTGTGTGTGTGTGTGTGTGTGTGTGTGTGTGTGTGTCTGACTTATTCCACCTAGCAGTATGTCCTCTAAGAACAGATATATGAAAATGTGCTGAACACAAATCATCAGGTAAATGCAAATCCAAACCACAATGAGAAATCACCTCATATCCATTAAAATGGTGATTATCAAAAGACAAGTGAAAATAAGTGTTGGTGAGAATGTGGAGAAAAGGGAACCCTCAGCACTGTTAGTGGGAATGAAAATTGATACAGACACTGTGGAAAACAGTATGGATATTTGTCAATAAGATGAAATTAGAATTATCAAATGATCCAGTAATTTGTCTTCTGAGTACATACCAAAAGGAAATAAAATCACAATCCCAAAGACACATATACACTTCCATGTCCATTGCAGCATTATTCACAGTAGCCAAGACATGGAAACAATCTAAGTATTGACAAATGAATAGGTGAATAAATTGTGCTATATAGAAACAATAGAATATTGTTCAGCTTTTAAAAAGGAGATCCTTGGAAGAAGACCTAATTTTTGGTGGTGAACACACAATACAATATACAGACGATGTATTATAGAATTGTACACTTAAAACCTCTATAATTTTATCAACCACTGCCACCCAAATAAATTGAATAAAATAAAAAATTAATAAAAATTAAAAAGGAAATCTTAAAGAGAAGAGTATAATGGTTGCCAGAGGGAAGGAAGGTGGGGACTGTGTGAGAAAGGTGAAGGGATTAAGAAGTACAGATTGGTAGTTACAGAACAGTCATGGGATATAAAGTACAGCATAGGGAATGTAGTCAATAATATTGTAATACCTACGTATGGTGCCAGGTGGGACCTGTAAATAGAGGGCTATTATGGATAAACTTATAATGAAAAAATCCTTGTATAACTATTTTTGTAGACATATACTTTCATTATTCTTGAGAAATGCTTAGGAGCAGAACTAATATGTGATAGTGTAGGTGAATGTGTAGAAAAAACTACTGGATTTATTTCCAAAGCATCTATACCATTTTATATTCCCAGCAACATTGGTGATGTCTGTCATTTTAATTATAGCCATACTTGAAGCTCAGTAGTAGTAGCTTTAATTTGCATCTCTCCAGTGATACATTATGCAATTACTGACCATTCATATAATAACTTCTTTTTTGGTTTTAAGGTGTTATCTATTTATTATTATTTTTTAATTTAACTTTTTCAATTACAGCTTATATTCAATTTTATTTTGTATTAGTTCAGGTACACAGTATAGTGGTTAGACAATAATGTTCTTTACAAAGTGATCCCCCTGATATTTGCAGTACCTAACCAACACCATACATAGTTATCACAGTATCATTGACTATGTTCCCTATGCTGTGCTTTACATCCCGTGACTACTCTGTAACTACCAATCTGTATTTCTCAATCCCTTCCCCTTTTTCACCCAGTCTCCCAGACCCCAATAAATTAATTAGGCAAGTATATGTTTGAATATTTTGTCCATTTTTTACTTGAGTTTTAGAAATTATTATTGAGTTGTACTATCTTTACAGTATATCATGTTTTGCATCGGTGTATCTGCCCCACCCCCATTTTCTGAGTTTATGTAGGAATGATGTGGTTTTTTCTTTAAATGTTTGATGGAATTGAGTACTGAAATCATGTTGATCTGGAGTTTCATTTGAGGAAAATTTTTGATAACAAGTTCAATTTTATTAATAGATATAATGTTACTAGGATATTTGGTTTAGTCTGGGTCAACTTTGACACATTGCATACATGGAATCATTTTACCTAAATTGTCAAATTCACTGAAATAAAGTTGATAATAATATTCATTTATTATCCTTTTAATATCTGCAGGAACTTTAGAAATGTTCCTTTTATATTCCTCATGTTGGTAATTTGGATTCTTCTTTGTTCTTGAGTAGTTTTGTAATAGATTTATGAATTTTCTTGCTATTTTCAAAGAAACAATTTTTGAGTCTGCTCTGGTTAAAATTTCTATTTCCTTCATATTTGCTCCTATTTTTATTTCTTCCTCTGTTTTTAATCCACTTGCTTTTCTATATTTCTATGTTGGAATCTTAAGTCACTGATTTTATAACTTTCTTTTCTTTCTAATATATGTATTTACTGAACTGTAAATAGTTCAGGATTTTCGTCTGAGCACTGATTTAGCTGTAATCCATGAATTTTCTGTAGTGGTATGCTTAGATTTCTTTCTCTTTGTCTTTTGTTTATCTGCTATTGGTTTTTGCTTTGTGGTTACTACAAGGCTTACATAAAACATCTTATAAGTCTATTTTAAACCGGTAACAATTTGACTTCCCACAAATACTAAAGTTATACATTTTTATTCCGCTCCCACATTTTGTGTTTTTTGATGTCATAATTTACATTTTTTACCTGTGTGCTTATTAACAAATTATTGTAGTTATGGTTACTTTTTAAATTTTATTTTATTTTATTTTATTTTTTGGCAATGTGGGAAGGGAAGGAGGGAGAGAGAGAGAAACACTGATGTTCAAGAGAAGATTGTTTGCCTCTTGAATGCCCCCATCTGGGGACGTGGCCAGGCAACCCAAGCATGTGCCCTGACCAGAAATAGAAATGGTGACCTTTTGGTTTGCAGGACAACATCCAGCCCACTGAGCCACACCAGTCAGGGCCATTTTTAATACTTTTGTCTTCTAATTTTCATACTAGATTTATCATAGTATTATTACTACACTAGAACATTCTGAATTAACTCTATATTTACTTGTACCAGTGAGATTTATACTTTTATAAGTTTTCTTGTTATAAATTAGCAGTCTTTCATTTTAGCTGAAATAAGACCCTTAACATTTCTTGCAAGGCTTGTTTAGTGATGATGAACTCCTACACCTTTTGCTTGTTTGGGGAACTCCTTCAAATATGGGCAGATTTTCCAGGTAGGGTATTCTTGTTTGGCAATTTTTTTTGTTTGTTTCAGCACTTTGAATAGATTATGCCATTCCCTCCTTAGGAGTCACTAAGCTAGATTCTAGATTTCCTTCAGAGGGAAATACTCCATGTGTAGCCATAGATTCAGTGTGTACACGGGAGGAACTGAGTTCAGTACCCTCTGATTTTGCCATCTTCTGCAATCTACAAATATTAATGTTATAGTTTCCTTATTATTGAGTTCAAAATATTTTTAAAGTCCCCATGTGATTTTTGCTTTAGACTTATGGATTATTTAGAATTTGTTTTTTCTGAGGAGACTCTGGATTGTGTTTTATAACTCTGAAGAGTAGCTTTTGTTCTCTCAAGCAATTAACTTGGTTGGATGTAAATGGCAAATTCTGGCTCTTGAGCATGAGCTGAAAGAAGTTTATTCTTTTATCTTTATCATGGTTGCTTTCTGCTATCTGTCTGTTATCTGCTAAGGACATGTATAATTCTGGGACAGCAAAGATTTGGGTAGAGTTTATACTGAGAATGCAGGGTTCTCTTTCTCTGTTTCTCTTGTTTATTGATTTCCCCCACCATTTTCTACTGGTTGTGGTTGCCCCAAATTCTGTCTTCTGAGTTTTTAAGCCAGAAAGTCTGTGTTTTTTTAGACTAATTTTAACCAGTCAGGGTGAAGTTATAAATATTTAATTACTAGATATCTAAAAAGAATATAAATAAAATTCTGATTTTAGCATTTTCTGGTTTCCATATTATAAAAATACCCACCATAGCCAAACTATGTGTTTCACTGAACATTTACTGGGGTTGGTGACCACAATTAGATCTCATGAGCCACTGTAAATTGGCTACAGTATACCATTATAAACACCTCACGTGGTGGAGATTTTAACCTATCCTAAGGATAAAAGCCACAAAAATGAGATAGTTCCATTTTATACTTCTTCCAGATATCATCTGTCCTTAAAATTTCAGAATCTGCTTGATTTTGTAACTTTTCAGTGTATTTATCTTGTTAGTTTTTGTTGTTATCATTGTTGTTTACTAATTTGCCCTTTAATTTAGAAATTGTTAATAATTATATCTTGTTTGCTTGCTTGTTTTGTTGATTAGGTTCCACTTATAGGTGAGATCATGTGGTATTTGTCTTTCACCACCTGGCTAAAATATAACCAGAGATACTGAAATAAAGAACAAATTGACAGTAACCAGAGGGGAGAAGGGGAAAGGGATAACAGGGGAAAGAAGGGGCAGGGTGGTTAAGGAACATGTACAAAGGATCCATGGACAAAGTCAAAGGATAGTATGATTGAGGGTGGTAGATGGGGATGGGTGGGGGGAATATTGGGGGGGTCAAATGGAGACAACTGTACTTGAACAACAATAAAAATGCCACTAAAATTATTAATAATTAGTAGATGCTATTTATGAGAGGGTAGGTTCTAGGAAGACCTCATTTAATCTTGCTAGAAGTAGAAATCCAACAATATTTTTGACACCTGCTTTTAAATATCTAATCATATTTCTTAGCATATTATTAGGTTTATTACTGTAACTTCTGTTTAGTAGTCCACGGTATGTATTTAATATATTTAATTATATATACCTTTGTGATTACCCAGAACTGCCTCCAAGAACCAAATTCCACAAATAATGCTGCAAATATTTTAAACTTTCTCTAAGGGGTACACCAAAGAGTGGATCGTGTGGTATGCGGTTACTAATTTCACTGTCTTACCCAATTTTTCCCTAGAATGGCTGTTTTTTTTTACATTTCCATAAGAAGTGCATTAAGTGTAACAATTCTCCACATCTTAGACAATATTTGATTATATCCAACTGACACATTTGTTTGCTGATCATAAATTGATGTCAATGAATTGCTTTACTTTGTATAATGTTTCTCTAATTATTCTCTAATACGTTAGTGTAAGCATTTCTATATATACTAGTAATCAGTCAGGCTTCTTTTTTCATAAATTGTCTATTCTTGTTCATTCTGTTACTATATTTTCTTTTTCTTATCAATTTGCAGAAATCATCCAGCCCACACTTCGTATCAAATTTTGGTATTGCATGTTTTCTTGCTATCTAACTACATTCATTTTTGAACAAAATTTATGTGTCTTATAGACAAATCCATCAATTTTTTTATCTTGTAATTTATGCTTTCTGAGACTTTTTAAATATCCTTTTACAACTCAAAGCCATAAAAGTTCTCTGCTACATTTTTTTCTTTTAGCTTTATAATTTTATCAGTTGTTCCCAAACATGATAAACAAGGTAAATAGTAAAATAAAATAATTAAGAAGTTCAGGAATTCCTGGGCACTATTCTAGACCTACTTAATCAGGATCTTTCGGGCTGGGGGCCTGAAATTTGCATTTTTATAAGCACCTCTCATACAGCCAATTTCCTGAGGTACTTGAGAAACTCTCAAACATATGACATGCAAATTTGGAATTTCTGAAGAGACTATCAACATTTAGTTTAAACAATTAAGTATCTCTTATACATAACACTTTACTGTTCTACAGGAACAACTAGCTTTGTTTTCTTATTGAACCCCAGAAGATACAAAAGTTTAGGGAAATAAATATTCTCTATTCTTCTGAAATTATTTTGATTCAGTCTACTCAATAAACATTTATGTCATATGAACTGGGTGTCAAATATCTAGACTACTATGGATGTATCTTTCCCTTTCATCTCTGTCTAGTAATATACAAATAGGGAAAATACATTTACTAGTAGCATTGGTCATAAGATATCTTTCCTGTGCCCTTGACAAGTGAAAAAACTGATCATAAGAAACATGTTGCAGCAGAATCTTACAAGCCACCTCACAACCAACCATATCTTTGCATACTTGGCTAAAACTTACATAAGGGTAAATGCCAAAAGAGCACAATGCTTGACTTTTAATGTGCACAGGCATTCAAACTAGGCTGGATAATAAAATTAGAGAATTAAATAACTTTCTATTACTCTGAGACTTTTTAAAAGTAATTTACACATTTGTATAATCAAGTGAGATGAATTGTAGAGATTTACCTCAGTATATTTGAATTTGGCCTTCTGTCAATCATTAACATAGCCAAGAACTAAGAATGAATACAATCACCATTCTTTCATCAAAAGTTCAACATCTTCTAAAAAGTTTTATGAGGAAAACTAGTGGTTTTATCCAAACTAAAGCAGGTCAAAATGACTCTGAGAAATGTCATCAGAGTAAGGGCTGCCTTGTTCCTCTTTCTCTCTCTCTCTCTCTCTCTACCTCTGTCTCTCTCTCTCTTTCTCTCCCCCATCATCATTGCTTGTAAGGAACTTCCCAGTGGAATATACAACTGTTGATTTTCTGATGTAGATTAAGCCATATCAAACCATCAAGCATTTCTTGTCATAAAATTTTACTTGAACATTTTCTTTCTTCAACTGCTGGTTCTCTTAGCTAATTCCAAAATAAATAAATAAATTAATTAATCAATTAAATTAAAAATATGTTTGTTCAGTTCTCTTTCCATAAGCACCACACTTCATAACAGACTTTCACTTTGAAGAGAAAATGTCCCCCCCATTGGTCATTGGAAATCTGTTGTATTTCAAGAAAGTTTTTTGACGTTTAAAGTTTTACTAAAAATTGGGTTTTTATTTTCTCATTTTCTTCTGTGTGATGTGAAATTCAATTAAAATTATAGGTATTTGGCAACATTAAATCAATGGAGCTTCAGTTGTATAGGTTTACTTTTAGAGATTAACATTATTTTTTACTCCCATAATAATGCTTGTGTATATGGTGTTGTTTGTACATACGCAGATAATTATAACAAATAATTTATAAAATTCTAAATACAACTTTGTCCTTAGCTCTAGTCTGAAAGAAATGTAGTTCAAGTCTTTCATTAAATTCATGTTTCCCACTGCATACAAGAGAAATGTTTGCCCCTTCTCTCCAAGTCAAACCACACATTGAGTAAATGACTTCCTTCCATTGATTTAATGTGAATGAAATGCAAGTCTTCCTATTCTTAACATGAATAAATACAGTTTACTTTTAGTAGTGATGATAAAGGCACAAAAGGTTGATGGAATATGGGCTATCAGTTTTCTAATAAGTGTACTTCAGTTATGAAGGTCCACATATACCATGTCCTAATGGCTACAATATATCCCTAATCTGGATTACATTACCTAAAGTTACCACTATCTAAAGTTACCGATTCTCTGACTAATTTTTAGTTCTTAGTTGTTAGGTGATATACAGTATCCCAAAGTTTGGATATAACTTTGGATATTCAAAAATACGGTGTCAGGAATGAGGGGAGAATTTTTTATCAAAAGTGCCTCTTGGAAGCAGTGTAATAGGTAAAGAGCACAGGCTTTATGAGCCAAAGAGACTAGGGTTTGGGGGCCTGAGTCTACCACTTAATAGCTGCAACCTTAAGCTGGCAAGTCACTTAACCTGTTTGAGCCTCAGGTCTCTTTATGAGTAGGATGATAATAGTACTATTTGGCTCACAAGTATTATAAGAATAAAATGGATAGGTGTATTAAATGAATAGTATAGTGTCTTGTATATCATAAGCACTTAATAGATAATTGTTTTACATACTAGGTGAACTAATAGTAATTTTTCAATGACATAAGAGTTATGCACTAGTGTTCAGTTCAGCTCAGTCCATTGAACAAAAAATGCCCACAGAGCATCAGACCATGTGGTAAAAAAAAAAAAAAACCCTAAACCCTCTTTGGTAATACAAAGATAAATAAGACATAATTTGTCCTCAAAGGTTTTACTGTCTATAATAATACAGGATCATAAACAGGCCATTGTAATACAGAGGATACATACAATAGGAGACATACACTCATTTTATGGGAGTAGAACAAGAAGAGTGGTTTGAGAGAGGTAAAAGAAGACTTCTGACTGGAAGGAAAACACCTGAACTAAATCTTACCTAGCTCTGCAAAGCGATGAAGCTAACCTGGAACTATGGATTAACTCTTCCTGAGGGAATGTAGCCTAGTAAATGAGCATACTGTCTCTGAAGCCAGACTGTTTGGATTCAGCTCCACCACTATTTAGCTGTATGACTCAGGGCAAGTTACTGAACCTCTCTATCCCTCACTTTCTTGTCAATAAAATAGAGATAATGATAGCTTCAAACCCATAAGGTTGTGAGTATTAAAAGTGCTTAGAAAACAGCTTGATAAATAGTAAGCATCATATAATTGTTATCTGTTCCTATTAAAATATCTTTAAAGCAAAAATAGCAAAAAAATTGAATCATTCCCATTTACATATCTCTGGGTTGACAGAAATAAAAGTGGTTTAAAAATTGTCTACTGTATTTGCATATAATTGCACCTAATTTACTGGTGATAGGTGATGTCAGCAATCAGGACAAAGTTGCATATGGTACCTGACTCTAAAGAATTGAAAATATTTTAAAACTGAGAAAGTACCAGTGTTAAAGAAGTGAGCTAAGAAACCTGTTTTTATATATGTAGCAAAACTACATATTATAACTTCACCTCATAAAAACTGAACTTCACAGTCTAAGCATATAATTCTAGTTAGACAAGTGCATTTTTAACCAGTGGCTTTCAAACTGTTTTCAGGTTCTTTGGCAATGCTTAAGGAATTACCACAACAAGAAGTACCTTCTGCCATCTGCTGAAGATCTGATTTGTCCATTCATTGCTTTTACCCAAACGATATATAAGGGTTTTATTTAAAAAATCTATATGGGGATCAATTTACAAATTAAAATATTTTCATGGTTTATATGATTTGATAATCACATTTAAACATTTTTAGATATCATTTCTATTTCCCCTAAACCTTGTTATTTATTGCACCATGGTGATAAACATATCAAGTGACTTATACTGACAGCAAGACAATGTTATTTCTAAGTTGCTCCTTACAGAAGGAAAACCATGAGATGAAGACTCATATGAGTCATATCAAGACTTATATGAAATAATACTACTTTATTGAGCATAGATAGTTTTCTCAAAGGCCATCTAGTAATAAAAAAATTACTTTTATTCTGAAGATTCAGACTAGAGCAATCTGTCCTTTTTGATAATGTACATTTCAAACATCACATACATCTCCATTCAAAACCCTACATGTGCTATAATCTGTCATGAAATACAGTGCATAAAAAGTGATATGCAGAATCTTTAGCTATCTATTTCTGTGCAACAGATCACTCCCAAACTAAGGAGTTTAATGAAGTAAATATTTATGATGTTATATAAGTTCTGAGGGTCAGGAATCTGGGAACAGTTTAACTGGGTGGTTCTGGCTCAGAGTCTTTCATGAGACTGCTTTCTGGGGGTTATAGTCAGCTCCAGGCTGGAGAACATACTTCAGGCCCACCATATGGTCATTGACAGGCCTCTGTTCTTTGATAACAATTTAGCTAAAGGTTAATTAGTTAATTAACTAATTAACTAATTAGTTAATTAATTAGTTAATTCCTCACTCATGGACCTCCCATAATGTGGCTCACACTATAGCAGAGATCCAAAAGAGGATGGGAAGAAGGGAGCAAGAACAGCAGAAGGTGGGGTTATCTTGGAAGCTGATTACCACACCATGCCTCAAAAATTACATAACACGTGGACTACCTGACCTACAAAACGTTCTCAGCAGACATCTAATATGTCCCCTTCCTTTTAGGTAAATGAATATTTGAGATTTGCAAAATCTGGGATTATCATCTCCTTGAATTCCTCAGGATTGTACTATGAAAATCATCCTTAATAATCCATTCTAGCTTTTTACCCCCACCCCAAATGGTCAAGAAAATATTACATTGAATTTCAATTTTATCCGCTTTAACTAAAAAACATTTTTTATTCTGGAACAGTTCTTGTTGAGCAAGAAAATGTGCTCAACTATAATATGTACTTCAGGTTCAAAGGTTAAGGTGTTTACCATTATAAATTTTTATGCAATTAGAAAATCATACAACCAACTGAATGGATCAAAATATAATAAACACTTTCTTTGAGAGTACTTCTGATGGCTTCTATTTATGGTTTAGTAGCATAGTTGGAGAAAAGTGAATTTTTTATTAAGATTTCACTATCTAGTAGAGCCAACTCATACTTTCTGTATTGATGTTATCGTTAAACATTTATGAATACAAAAAGCATAGTTAGTTATTTAAAAAATCTTGTACATTGTGTTCATTGTTCTCACCAATATAACTCAAAGATACTTGATGGTCTTAGAAAGTTCAGTTCATCAACACAACTAGAACAGTATAACCTTCAAGTGCCACTGTAGAATTTTTTGATTTAAGGCTTGTAATTTATAAGCTTTGGACAAGAGCACTGTAGCAGCCAGGTTGGCCTGCTGCTAATGGCATGTGTGCAATTTATGGCAAAGAAATGAAAATCAATGATAAGTTCAGATCACAGCCATTATCTATTAACATTTTTCTGTTGTAGATGAATATCACTGGGCTTAGTATGGCTCACTTATTTCCAGTACTCCCTGTCCTTTCATCAAGGGGTGTGTTTTATAATGTTCTATTTTCTTAGTTCTCAAATTCAGACTGTTCTTAAGTGGGGCCTATGGCAGATAAATACATTATTTACATTTTTCCCTTCATAAAGAAATCAAATAACAAATACAGATTAAAATAGGTATTTTATGTTTGAGGAGTTTCCTTAAGTTTTGTTTTTAAGCATTACATTATACCATATAGTAAGTGTACTGCTTGTGTGCACATATAACACTGTCTGAGTATATTCCTTTATTACAAAGACATGTCCCTGACAGTAGAAATTATAATGGGATTTACTCTCTGAAATCAATGAGTGTCATGAGGAAATTGGGGTTTTGAGTGAATATAATTAAAGAGAGGTTAAAAAATTCTTTTAACCTTTGTAGGAGAAAAAGGTTCAATATTAGTTTAATTCTGTATGTTTGAAGTCAAACAACCACAGTGATTTGGAATCTTGCAGCAGCTCAGAAGTCATTATTGTTTTTAACAAAAAATGATCTTTATACAAGAAAAGAGGAGCTAGATATATAAAAGTAGAAAAGAGACCAGGCAACTTGTAAATGGACCAGATTATATATACACATAGTTTCTGGAATAGGCCCGTCAGCAAACACATACATACCCAAAAAAGAAAAAACACACACACACAGACAGAGACTACTCTTATTTTAAAAAATCTACAAAGTAATTAAGTATAAACTTTAAGTCTGTAGGGTATACATGCATATATGTGTATAATTCTCATATCTTTTGTAGCTTGGAGAAAAGTTCCCTTGAATAAAAATAAATCAACTTCAAATGTTACATTTTATTGGGGTTTTTAGACTATCCTCTTCATTGTCACATCCAGATAATGTAAAGCCTCACCTGAGTATAGTGCATGCTCTAACTTCTTGCTTTAGTTGTAAACATTTTGAGTTTTAGAAAAATACCGGGGCATTTTACAAATAAATGGCCAATGGGGAACACTTAGAGACTAATTCATAGCAGCAGAACTCCCTGCAGAATAAATCAAGTCTCTTTAAATGTAAATCAAAAAGTGAGCATGTAATAACTTAGGTAAATACAAAATTGGATGAGTAAATACATTTGAAAGCATAAGAATGCTACACAAATATCTGCTATCATGGATATTAGAGGAAAACAAGACACTGGGGAAAATCAGTGTAAATCAGGCAGTACTTTAAAGAGTTAATAGAAAAATAGAGATGAGATATTCTTACTTTTCTCCCTGCCTTCAGCCAAAGTTAGCATATAATTCATGCACCCATAAAAAAAGACAAAATTAAGAAAACTCAAGATACAGGTTTGATTGTGCAGAACAGCATTGAATACCACATGAACACCTTTTTCATTAATCCCCTCTGCCTCAGAGAAACCTTTCATATTCTTCAGTATGTCCAGAAATTAACTAAGAATTTTTTTACAAACCATGTTTGGATTTTTGTAAACATATATTCTGGTACTGATTTTGGCATTATTCATTATTCATTTCTAGATCTTTTGCTTTTCTGATTTTACACTATCCACTCCTAAGACTTCAATTACGTTTTATATGCTAACAACCCCCAAATCTCCACATCCAGCTTAAATCTCTGTCCTCAATTTTATACATGCACAGTCATTACCTGTTGAATATATCCACCTGAATGTCTCACAGGAACATGAAGCCCATGTCCATCTTCTGGTATTCCTAGTTTCAGTAAATGGCAAAACTATACACTCAGTCACTGAAGCCAAGAACTGGGGATCATCCTAAACAAAATTTTGTCAATGATGTTATTAGAAAAAATAACATTATGAGATGACAATAACATTTTATTCTGAAAAGAACTTGATTTTAATGATATTTTCCTCCTCATTTATATTAAACAGAAAACAAATAAATAAATTAAGCATTTGTGTTATTTGATACTCTATCTCAGTACCTAAGAACAAATGATGGCTAAATGTAATGATAGGTACTCTACACATGAACACATATATAACTGTTTTAATAACTTTTGTATTAATGATTTGTGTCTTGATGGAAATTTATCTATGCAATGTATTTATTATTTTTAAATGTATTTGATTGATTATGCCATTACAGTTGTCCCATTTCCCCCTTCATTCCTTTCCACCCTGCACACCCCCTCACCCCACATTCCCCCCTTTAGTTCATGTCCATGTGTCTCAAGTTCTTTAGCTTCTACAGTTTCCATACTATTCTTGCCCTCACCCTGTCTATTTTCTACATACTGTCTATGCTACTTATTCTCTGTACCTTTTCCCCTTCTCTCCTCCTCCCATTTCCCTGTTGCTAACCCTCCATGTGATCTCCATTTATGTGGCTCTGCTCCTGATCTAGCTGTTTGCTGAGTTTGCTTTTGTTTTAGGTGTGGTTATTAATAACTGTGAGTTTGCTGTCCTTTCACTGTTCATATTTTTCATCTCCTTTCTCTTAGATAAGTCCCTTTAACAGTTCATATAATAAGGGCTTGGTGATGATGGACTCTTTGAACTTGACCTTATCTGAGAAGCACTTTATCTGCCTTTGCATTCTAAATGAAAGCTTTGCTGGATAGAACAATCTTGAATGTAGGTCTTTGGATTTCATGTCTTGGAATACTTCTTTCCAGCCCCTTCTTGCCTGTAAGGTCTCTTTTGAGAAATCAGCTGACAGTCTGATGTGTACTCTTTTGTAGGTGACTGTCCCCTTATCTCTTGCTGCTTCTAGGATTCTCTTCTTCATTTTAATCTTGGCTAATGTAATGATGATGTGCCTTGATGTGTTCCTTCTTGGGTCCAACTTCTTTGGGATTCTCTGAGCTTCCTGGATTTCCTAGAAGTCTATTTCCTTTGCCAGATTGGGGAAGTTCTCCTTTATTATTTGTTCAAATATGTTTTCCACTTGTTGTTCTTCCTCCTCCCCTTCTGGTACCCCAATAATTTGAATGTTGGAATGTTTAAAGATGTCCAGGAGGTTCCTAAGCCTCTCCTCATTTTTTGAATTCTTGTTTCTTCATTCTTTTTCTGTTTGGTCATTTCTTCCTTCCTTCTGGTCCACTCCATTGATTTGAGTCCCAGTTTTGTTTCCATCACTATTGGATCCCTGTGCATTTTCCTTCATTTCACTTAGTGTAGCCTTCATTTTTTCATCTAATTTGTGACTAAAATTAACCAGTTCTGTGAGCATCCTGATCACCAGTATTTTGAATTGTGCATCCAATAGGTTGGCTAACTCTTGGTCACTTAGAAGTATTGGCTCTGGGGCTCTGAGTTGTTTTTCTGCTTGAGCCATAGTGTTTTGGTCTGTTTGCACCTGTTATGTATGAGGGGTGATAGTTTAGGTGTTTACCAGGGCGGGACTACCCAGGTCGCTGGGTTGTGACGATGTATGTGGGGGCGGGGTCAGAGAGGGATCCACGGTGTTTGTTCGTGCTTTTTCAGATTTCAGCCCCCTCTGCTGCTTCCCAAAAGCAAATTGGGTCCTTCTGGCGCTGGTTCCCAGGTAGGTGGACTTGTGTATGTTCTAGGACCTTGTGGGTCTCCCCAACAAACTCTCTTGTGAGGCTCAGCACCTATCCCGGCACCTCAGCCCCCAAAAGTTTCTTCAATCGGTGCTTTTGAGCTTTATTTCCCATCCCTGGGTCCCTGGGTTGCGCAGTCTCTCTCACTGACCATTTTAAACCTGCTTGGTTTTTCTGCACATGAATGTGTGTCCGCGGTCAGTCAGCTGCCTCGAGTGCCTCACTGGGTTTGCTCATTTTCTCCCCGTGCCCGGCTCTGCCCACCACCACCTCTTCCTGGGACCCCTCTCTGCTGGCTGCCTACTCCACCTCTCTTACCGGTCTGGATGGATGGTTCATTGTTGTCGGATTTTGGTACAGTTCAATTTTCTGTCGTTTTTAGTTGTGCTTTTGTTTCTAAATCTTTGTTGTCCTTAAATTTGGTTGTGCAAGGAGGTACAGTATTTCCACCTATGCCTCCATCTTGGCTGGAAATATGCTATGTATTTATATCTAAACATTTTAGCGTTCATTTGTGCTACAGTTCAATATTTATTATATTCTAAACTTTTTCATTACACAAACTGTTTCCATATATATCAGGGAAGTCATTCTGTGTAGATATTATCTAAATCAAAAAAAGTGAAAAGCTAGAATGTTAAAAATTGGACATTTTAATTTTAATACAACATGTGGGGCACAATGTATGGGTAGTAAAAGGGATTTTCATATTATTCTAAAAGAAAAACAAAATATATGAATATATTTGCCGTACTCATAAGAGATTAGGACTCAAAAAACTCAATAATCGATGTATAATAAAAAAGGTTGTGGATAGTACAAAATCCTGTTGTCGTACTACAATTATTGGTATTTTTCATGTCATTTTTGTGATAAAAATACAAAATAGAGTATTTTAAATGTTATACTAATATTTTAATATTATGTATACTTTAACATTATAATATCTAACATATTTTATATTTTTAATTGAAAGATTTATTTTAATTGTTGTTTAAGTACAGTTTTCTGTCTTTTACTCCCACCTCAGCTCACCTTGCCAGTGCTCCCTCCATTCCTCCCATTTGCACCCCCCTTAGTTGTTGTCCATGTGTCCTTTATACTTTTCCTGTAAACCCCTTCCCTCTTACCCTGAAATTCCCTCTCTTCTCCCTTCTGGTCACTGTCAGCCTGTTCTCTATTTCAGTGTCTTTGGTTATATTTTGCTTGCTTGTTTGTTTTGTTGTTTAGCTTCCTGTTAAAGGTGAAATCTTTTGGTATTTGTCTTTCAACTTCTGGCTTATTTTACTCAGCATAAAGCTGTCCAGTTCCATCCATGCTATTGCAAAGGGTAAGAGCTCCTTCTTTCTTTCTGCTGCATAGAATTCTATTGTGTAAAGGTCTAACATATTTTAAAGTAATTATTAATCATATCTTCATCATTTCATGCAACAAACTTCTGAGATCATCTTGTTATGTGCTTTAAGCTAAGCAACTATTTCACTTTACTGTCTCTTTAGTATTCTGTCAATAAATTATTATTTAAGAAGTGTTCTCTTTTAAATTAATTTAGCAAAATATTGTTCTAGAATAATTTTATTTAAAAAATAAAAATACCTTTATACTATGATAAAAATTCTGTAATTGCTCCCAATAACTTATGGGTAAATTCCAAATACCTTATAGTAAGATACATTCTGCTTTGATTACATCTTAAGCCTCATTTTCTGTTAATTCCCCCATTGGTGCCTCTAATGGAGACATCCAAAAATTAGAACAGTTTCCTGAAGCTCCCACACATTTATTTTTAAAGTGCATAATTCAGTGTTTTCTCTTTTATTTGTAATTACAATGTGATTTTTACTATATTCTCAAATTTGGGCAACCATCTCCAGTACCTATTTCCAGGACATTTTCATCATGCTTGTACTCCTCAGTAAACATTTCTCATTTTCTCTTGTCTCTAGATCATGGAAAATGCTGTATTCTGACTTGTAAATCTGATAGGAAAAAAATTTGCAAGTAAACTGCATTTATATTATTTTTAATATTTTATTTATTTATTTTTACCAATAGGGGAAGAGAAGGAGAAAGAGAAGGAGAGAAACATCAATGTGTGGTTGACTCTCACACACCCCCTACTGGGGACCTGGCCCGCATCCCTGCCCAGACTGGGAATAGAACTGGCAAAACTTTGGTTCGCAGGCCAGTGCTCAATCCACTAAACCACACCAGCCAGGTTTTTTTTTTTAAATTACCTATGCAGTTAACTTTATAGGTGCTCTTTATTTTTTAATTTATTTTTATTACATTTTCCACTACCATTTATTTTTTAATGTGGAATTGAGGCTAATATCCTTCATTTGAAATCGAAGGACTACAGTCTGTAAGATGGGTCTGCTAGTGTTGACCTCTCTGCATTACAAAAAAAGAAATGTCTTATTTTGTCTTCATTTTGTAAAAACAGAGAATTTTTAGTTGATGTTTTCTGCCATTGACTATACCATCCCACTGTTTGTGGACTCTATATTTTCGTTGTTGTTTCTCCATTGTTACTTTCAAGATTCTTCCTTTGTCTCTGTATTTTGACAGTTGATTATGATATCCCTAGGTGTAGATCTCTGAGTTCTCCTACTTGGAATTCAGCTTCATGGAAATTAATGTTTTCCATGAAGTTTATAAAATTCTCAGCCATTATTTGGTCAAATATTCTTTCTGCCTTTTCTTTCTTTTCTGCATTTCTGTGCATATATTTGTGTTCTTAATGATGTTCCATATAGTTCTAAGGTTCTGTTTATTTTAATTTATTAGTTTTTTCTTTCTGTTCTTCAAGTACAATTATCTCAGTTGCTCTATATTCAAGTTCGTTGATTCTTTCTTCTGCTTGCTCAAATCTGTCCTTGAATCCATTTAGTGCAGTTTTCATTTTGGTTATTATAATTTTCCATTTCAGAATTTATATTTGGCTTTATTTTTATTAATACTCTCTTTTTGATGAGATATCACTCTTCTATTTTCCTGCAGTTCTTTAGGCAATACTTTGTTTAGTTCTTAAATATATTTTAAATAGCTAGTGTAAAATCTGCCTGGGAAGTCTAACATCTGGGATCCAATAGCTTCTATTGAATGCTCACCTCTCCTTGTAATGCTTATACTTTCTTTTTATTTGCATGCCTCATATTTTTTGTTGTAGAACACCAGGCATTTTATTAAAATATAATGTGGCAACTCTAGAAATCAGATTTTCTTTTTGCCCAGTTTGTTGTTGCTGCTGCTTATAATTATTGTCATTTGATTTTGGGTGATTTTCTGAATTAATTCTGAAAAGTCTATATTTTTTGTTATATGTGGCCACTGAGGAAAATACTTAGAATTGTCATCAACTAATAATTTGGCAGAGATTTCCTTTGATATTTAGAACCAATAATTCTCCCAGTCTTGGCTGAGGGGCTCTGTGTCCATTTTTGAGAATGCTTTCAAAAATCTAATTTTGCTTCTACTTTATGCTTTCACAGAATCTTAAGATCATCCAGCAGTAAGAGCTTCAGACATTTTCAGGACTTTTTTTTAGTAGGGGGCACCCCTAGCTATTTTCATAACCATGGGCATATGTGCCACCTTCTAGATTCCCAGGAATATATTGTAATTTTACAAAGCCCCTATAAAAATCTCTTTCCTCTTCTATTCCTTTAAAGATGTTTGATTAGTCCATTTTTTTTTGCCACAAATGTTAACCACTGCCTTGAGAAATAATGAGGTTAAAGTATTTTCTTGTTCTTTTCAACGAATGGCCATTAAGAGGCTTTTGGTAGTTGTTGAGTCAAGTCAGGTCAAATAAGACAAACTTTTCATTTTGGGTCTTCCACAGAAATATCAGAAAGGTCAGAAAATAACAATGATCTAACAATAACAATGAAAATAACAATGATCATGGGACTTTGAAGATGCTCCAGCCCTATTCTACTCCCTCACATGCTTGAGTTTTCCATATGACTTCTTAACTATGCTAAGCACTGTGGTAGTGGGGTATGGGGATCAATCAGAATGTTAGATGTCCCTATCCTTAAGATGTTTTCAACTTAATTCAGGAAAGATAATACACTGATACAAAACAATTGGAAAATTATGTAAATAAGCCAATAATAATAATAATACTTAACTGTGAGTGAGCAGTTATTTACATATATTAACTCATTTAATGCTCAATTATCATATGAAGTAGGTGCTATTATTATCCTACTTAGAAAGGAGAAAAATAAGGCTTAGATAGACTACATAACTAATTCATAGTCACACAGCTAGTCAGTGCTAGAGATCTGATTTGAACTACTGACATATGACTCCAGATTGCACACTTGTATGTCCAAACAACTTTTGTTTTGAATTAAGGCTATAATTAAGCATGAATTTTGAAGAAAAATGGAAGTGTGTTCTGCAATGATAATTCACTTAAATGATCTTAGACAAGTTACTTACTTTTTCTGGGCCTGCATTGTCTCTTGTGTAAAGGGGAATCAAAAACTAAGGAAATGGATAAAACCACTAAAAAAGCAATGCCTAGATGGAAGAGTAGAAAGTCTAGAGCTTAGTGCTTTGGTATTCTCACAATTAGTATAGGAGGAGGAGCCATGAGAGAAGACTGAGGGAAAATGGGAGGTGAAATGAGAGGGAAGAAATTGCCCATTTTGTTTAGCAACTTGGATGTGATTGTCAACTTTGATAGGAGCATTTCAGTAGAAAGATGAGACAGAAGGCAGATAGGAGGGCATAGAGAAATGCATAGAAAGTGGGCATAGAATTTGTAATACTTCTCTTGAGAAGTCTGGCTATGAAGCAGAACAGAGAAAATGGGCTTTGGCTAGATATATGGTGAAGGGAGAATTGTTTTTATTATACATGATTCCAGAACTTGTAGAGATAAAGAAGTTAATGATGCACGAGAGGGGTGATAACTAAAGGAATAACCTTCTTGAAAAGATGAGAAGAGATGTGATTCAGAACTAAAATGAAGAAATTTGTTGTTGATACATAGATGGACATGGACAGAGAGACAGATTTTTGGTAGTAACAATACTTCCTTCCTTGTATCAGGACAGAAATAAGAAGTGATATGTGCAAATGTGGGTTGGTGTGGGTGCAGATCATCATGGGAATGTAAAGGATTTCCTGACTAAAGATTCCTGTTGTTTCAATAAAGCATTATATGACGTTGTCAGGTGTAAGGATATTTGTAGCAATTTTCTCAAAAGTGATTGCAAGATGGACTATATTAATCCACACAAAGCAGTTCAAATTGTGTCTTATACATAATGATTATCATTATTAGGATGTTTTCTATGACTGTCATTTTTTACAGGAGTTCAGAGAAGAAGTTACTATAGATTTTTCTACCTCCTCATTTTTTGATAATAGAAAACATGGAATGATGTCAAATTTACCCCTAAGGGATAGCAGCAGAAAATAAGAGTAACCCATTTCTGCTTTCATGCAAAGCATTTTCTCAACTATCTGTGGGGAGATACTGTAAATAAGTAAATAGAGTCTTTTTTTAGTGTAGTTGAAGTGTCTCCTTTATTTCACTTGATTCAAAGGATACTCAGTACCCTCAATCTAGCTGTCAGATGTTAGGGCCCTGTATTCTATCACCCCTACCAAGGTCTGTATCATGGTACTTACTCGTAGTTACTGTATCAACCACATCAGAATAACTTCCAGGGCTAGACTACAGATTCTCAGGTCTCTGAGATACTGAAATGAAATATTTCACATTGGGGCCCAGGAATCTGTATGTTTAACAGGATGATCAAGTGATTGTGATGTGACTGTCACCTTTGAGCACAATGGTCCATGATATTCCATCCTCCTGAAGGTCCATCCTATTAAATCTCTAGTAAAATGTCTTTTAGATTAATTTGATAATCTAATTTGACTCAAAGAAGACCATGAATTTTATAAAATATTTATTATTGTTCAATTATAGTTTTCCTCATCACCCCCATTACTCTCCCTTACTCTGCTCACCCTTCCTATCAATCCTCTCCCTGCCCCCTTGTCTTTGTCCGTGGATTCTTTATACATGTTCCTTGACTTGAACCTTCCCCTTCTTACCATGGTTATCCCCCTCCCTCTGCCCCTGTGGTCATTGTCAGTATTCTTTATTTCAATGTCTCTGGTTATATTTTACTTGCTATTTTTCTTTTATTGTTCAAGTACAGTTGTCTCCATTTTCCTCCAGCTCCACACACCCCCACCTCCCACCCTCAATTCTATCTCTCTTTGGCTTTGTCTATGGGTCCTTTATACATGTTCTTTGACAACCCTTCCACTTTTGCCCCTGTTATTCCCCCCATCCTCCTTTCTGGTTACTGTCCGTTTGTTTTTTATTTCAATATCTGGTTATATTTTGCTTACTTGTTTGTTTTGTTGATTAGGTCCCACTTATAGGTGAGATCATATGGTATTTAAGTTTCACTGTCTGGCTTATTTCACTTAGCATAATGTTCTCCAGTTCCCTCCATACTGTCACAAAGGGTAGGAGCTCCTTCTTTCTTTCTGTTGTGTGGTATTCCATTATGTAAATATACTAAAGTTTTTGATCACTCATTTACTGATGAGCACCTAGGTTGCCTCTAGGACTTGGCTATTGTAAATTGTGCTGCTATGAATATTGGGGTGCATAGGTTCTTTTGAATTGGTGTGTCAGGGTTCTTAGGGTTTAATACCAGCAGTGGAATTGCTGGGTCAAAAGGCAGTTCCAATTTTAGTTTTTTTATGAAATTCCATACATTCCCACCAACAGTGCACTAGGGTTCCCTTTTCTACACATCCTCACCAGCACTCGTTGTTTGTTGATTTGGTTATGATGGCCATTCTGACTGATGTTGAAATGGTAGCTCATTGTGGTTTTAATTTGCATCTCTCTGATGGCTAGTGATGTTGAGCATCCTTTCAATGTGTCTGGGACCTGTATATGTCCTCCTTGGAGAAGTGTTTGTTCAGGTCCCTTGCCCATTTTTAAATGGATTGTTTGTCTTCTTGGGGTTGAATTGTATGAGTTGTTTATATATTTTGGAGATCAAACCCTTGTCCAAGGTATCAGTGACAAATATTTTTTCCATATGGTTGGTTCCCTTTTCATTTTGCTGATGTTTTTCTTTAGCCGTACAGAAACTTTTAAATTTGATGTAGTCCTATTTGTTTATTCTTTTCTTTATATCCCTTGCCATAGGGAACATATCAGTAAAAATATCACTGTGTGGGACATCTGAAATTTTCCTGTCTATGTTCTCCTCTAGGACTTCTATGATCTTATATTTAAGTCTTTTACCCATCTTGAATTTATTTTTGTATATGGTGTAAATTGGTTGTCAAGTTCCTTTCTTTCTTTCTTTCTTTCTTTCTTTCTTTCTTTCTTTCTTTCTTTCTTTCTTTCTTTCTTTCTTTCTCTCTCTCTCTCTCTCTCTCTTTCTCCCTTTCTTTCTTTCTTTCTTTCTTTCTTTCTTTCTTTCTGTCCCTTCCTTCCTTTCCTCCCTCCCTCCCTCCCTCTTTCCCTCCTTCCCTCCCTCCCTCCTTCCTTCCTTCCTTCCTTGCTTCCTTTCTTCCTTTCTTCCTTTTCTCTTTTGGCATGTAGTTTTCCACATCTCTCAGCACCATTTGTTGAATAGGCTATTTTTACTCCATTTTATGCTCCTGCTCCTTTGTCAAATATTAATTGACTATAGAGACATGGGGCTATTTCTGGGTTCCCTGTTCTGTTCCATTGACCTGTATGTCTGTTGTTATGCCAGTACCAGACTGTTTTGATTACAGTGGCCTTGTAATATAGTTTAATACCAATTACTGTGATCCCTCCTACCTTGTTCTTCTTTCTCAAAATTTCTGCAGTTATTCTTAATTATTTAATATTAGCATGCATAGGATCTCATTAATTATCTAGGTGGATTGCTCTTATTTTGTGGTATGCTGAAGCTTAGAGAAGGGGAAGTATTATGTATAGAATACTGGTGTTTGTAAGTCCTAGTGCATTTCCTGATTCTGCCCAAGTCTAACTAGCAGTTAGCAAATAACATGATAGAATTTGAACCATAATCTCTACACGTTATTTAAGTAGTGCTCTGTAAACAGAAGGAAAATCATCTTCAAGGTTATACAATATGTCATTATAACACTGTTGACACTCAGCTTCCTTAATTGCCCACTTTATGCACAACTCAGAATTTAAAGTTGTAGGAACATCTAGATCCTTTTTGCTTTTTCATTAAGTTATTCAGAGTCATTGAAAGCTTAGTATTTCAGGCTGAGGCATTTTATTTTAAAGATAAGAAATTTTATATGTTAATAGAAGCCTGTGTGTCTCTCTAGCTTAAGGTAGCCTATGAAATTCCTAATTGTACAGCCAACATTTATGTCATTTACCCTTTAATATAATAATCTTACATAAGTAATTTAAGAATCTGTAACAAGCAAAAGCAACTCTCACATATTTCTGCGTAAATTCAGAGTATAGGCTTCTTTAGTTCTCTCTCAATCAGTTCCATTGAAGTACATCTTAATGTAAATGTTGCTAAACCCATGCCAGAATGTTATTTAGTTGAGGTGAGACCTAGAATGTACTGAAATAGGTAAAATAGTGATTCTTTTGTTAGAAGTGGAAAAAGTGGTGACTTTTGTTATTTAGCTACAAATCAAGATTAAATTAAGATGACTATGTTTGTATGCTTTTATATAATACATTGTAGAAGATGGTTTAAATACTTCACTATTTATTTCCCCAAATGTTTAAAGAGACAAACAAAAATCACACATGCCACAGGATAAAACCAAACAGTTGGAGAACTCATTATAGCACATCTAAGTTCTAGAAATAGGGCAGTGGGTGGCCTTTCTGGAGAAAGTTGAGATAACAATGATTCTCATAGCATGTCACCTATGTAAATGGATCAGTGTAGCTCATGAGAAGACTAAGCAAGGTGATAAAGATATTTTGTGAGGTTGGACAGAAGGTATAATTCAGCATGTTTGGATAATAGTTGAATTAGAGTCTTCATAAATAGTCATGCCATCTTCAGATGGTATGACTATTATGCCTCTTCATGCACTTCAACCTTCCTAAAACAGTGTCTTCATCTTCCTTAAAGACACAGAAGGTTAAAAAGACTGGCCTCATTTAGCTTATGTCACCCTAGATGTTTACCTGAGGAAACTTGTGTGTTTGTGGAAACAGATTTTTCTTTCTTAGCCCTAATCTGCTAGATTAACTCAGGTGTCTATTAATGGTTTTCATAAATTAATAGGCCTTTCAGCAGAGATGCAGTTACATTACCTCTTCCCCCAAGTTTCTAAGCCATTTCCCCTTCTTTTTCCTGGATATTGGGTCAGGGAGAGTGAGTACACATTAATAAAGGTATACTAATTGTTTAACCTGGCAGGTCTTCTGATAGACCAGTACCCAAGGCTGATTTATTGAGGCTTGTGCTATACTGCTTGTAAAATATTTTGAATGTCACCTTTGTTATGACCCTGATAAGAAGTGAGGTTAACCAAATTGGAAACATAATAGAAGCAGGCCAGTGGTATGTATTACTATGTCCCATAAATATCTGTTTGGCATTCAGTACCATCTGTATCCTTTTAAATGTTAAGTCTGCTTCAAGGAATAAACAAATTACATACCATGTGTCTAGAAGCAAGGTATTATTCATGTAAAGCCTTGATGGTTTGAGATTTTAAAAACTAGTGATGTTTCATTTGCATTGCTATGTACACAGAGAAGAAGGCAATTAATTGTCCTGGAGAAGATTAACTTGTGGGTCTCTGTAGTTGTCTTATTAAATTTTTGATGAGTAATCTTTAAAAGGCTAGGATATTCTTCTGGGAGCCAGGGAAGTAGATACCAAGATAGTTTAGAGGAAGCAAAATCTTTCCTGTTTATAATGTTGACTACCTCCATGAATCCTACATCCATTACCCACTTTTTGTATTATAAAATTAAATCACAATGGGAATAAATTAATAAAGTAAAATAAAAACAAAAGGAGATTTATTAAAATAAAATAAATAGGTTAATGTAAAACAGAATATAGTTGGAAATTTAAAAGGTTTAAAGTTGAAAAGTAGCATTTTAAAAAGGCACTTTAAGACCCAGTGAAGATAAAAATAAAAACATTTAAATAATAAAATAATAAAGTTTCAGATAAAAGGTATAGGTCAGATACCAACAAGATAAAATCTTAAAAGAAAATATATAAAGAATTGGAATAAAGTGAACAAATTTAAAAAATGAGATTGAAAATCAAGAACAATAACATAGGACTAAAAGCTAAGAGTAAGGTTAATTGTAAACACTCTAAGCAAAATGATAAATTTAAATAAATTTATTAAATTTAAAACAAGAGCATAAATCAAGCAATAAGGTACTTTTAAAATTTTATCTGATATGTGACAGCTTACAAGCTTTTACAATGAATGACCTTTTAAAAACTATTATTAGTGGATCAAGACCTCTGTAATTCCATTAGCTGGAGAGCTGCAAGGTGTAACAATACACAGCCCAGCTTTTGTAACTTCCTCAAGCAAAAACAAATCTAAAACAATAAGGCAAGAAATCTTAAAAGATATATTTAATTATTTTAAATATGTAGATATTAAGGATGAGATTGCTCTTCACACTTCAATCATAACTGTAAAAGTTTAGGAAAGTTTATTAGATTCTTTTCCTTTGTTGAATGGTACAGCTTTGCAGAAACAAAAAAAATTAAATACTGTAAAAATAGTTCTTTTGTTAGCAGTATGACAGATAGTTTGAAGCACCTGATAGCAACTTGGCATCTAACTGTGTTCTTAATTCTTGCGAATTTAAGATAATTAATACCTTTGAGGTACCATATGTGCCTTTTGAAAAGAATGGGTTTTATTTTCACATTAGAAATTCTAGGAAATAATTGAAGCATGTTCAAAAGTGTAGATCTTCTTATCTTCTAACCATCCAAAGAAATATTTTATTGAATCATGTTTTATTTTTACTTTGTGTTTTTTATAGTGCAGGTACAGAATTTATTAATCTCTGGAAATGTTCACTAGATTTTTTTTTGGCAGAATCTAATGTAGGATGACTCAAATGTTAAAGGTAGGGGATAAACTTAAATGGCTAATATACAGGGTTTAGTAGAAGTAGGTTTATAGTTGTGTGTGAAACACAGAGTTTTTCTTGTATTATTTCCTTATGAACAACTATAACCTTCCTTTTGGCTCACCCAGTACATGTTTATATATTTGAGATAGACCCTTATTTGACTCCCCCCAAAATCCATGATTTTGCTTAGTTATGACTCCATAGTTCACATTTCTTCCTAGTAACAGGTATTCATTTCAGCACAACTTAAGAATATTTTGTGTATATGAGAAGAAAAGTCAAAGTCAATGTTCCTCATATTCTGTGAGGAATGAATATTGAAATGAATAAATGGTTGTGATCACAGTCTATAGGTTTGCAGAATCAGAGAGGAAAGGCAGTTTAGACTTAAAGGAGGAAACTATTACACTCTTTACCTACAATGCTCTCCCAGTTTTAAAATTCTTTGTGTAATGTTTTGTTTGTGGAAGTTATTTGAGAAATATAGATGTGTTTTATCTTGGTGATTGGGGTGATTGAGGAAAAGAATGAGAGCAATTTGAAGAGTAATTGCCATTTGTTGGAATAATTTAAAGTTGGTAACTAAGATGTCTCTCTTTTACCTTTAAGACAAACTATACAAAACAAAGGTGATGATGATAACTATAATTTATTGAGCACATATTATGTGGGTTTCCTTGCTAGATTTTTGAATAGAATAAATTTGCCATGCATTCTCTCTATTTACCAAGGGAAGAAACAGAGGAAATTGGTTAAATAACTCGCTCAGGGCACAAAGGAGACAGAACTCAGTATAGTTCAGCTTGACTAAAGCTCCTGCTGTTTCCAGTGATTCATGCTACTCATCTCAGAATCTCATTTTAAGCAGCTATTAATCCATGCTGATTAATACTGAATTAAATATTACCAACTAGTATGGCTCTGTGGGTTGGGTGTTCTCCCAGAAACTGCAAATTTCTCTGGTTTGATTCCTAGTCAGGGCACATGCTTCAATTGTGGTTTGGTCCTGGTTGGAGGTTGGAAGAAGAAACCAATTGATGTTTCTTTCCCTCGCTTTCTCCCTCCCTCCCTCTCTCTCTAAAAATAAATAAAGAAATCTTCCCAAAAAATAATGAAGTAAGTATGCCTTAACAAACTGACTTTTTTTTTTAAAGAAACATTTAGAAAAAATGGTAGAGGAGAATTCAAAGTAAATCCCACTACCCAATTCAATCTTGTATTTCTTAGCTCAGGCAAGTACAAGTAGAAAACGCCCTTTGTTATTTAAACTCCTCAAATTACCTGTGACAATACCAATATCACCTTCTCACTAGTGGATATATGGTCATGCACCACCTAACAAAAATTTGGGTCAACAAGGGATTGCATGTATGACGATGGTCCTGTAAGATTACAATGGAGCAGGCCCTGGCTGGTGTAGCTCAGTAGATTGAGCCACGGGCCTGCGAACCAGAGGATCCGGTTCGATTCCCAGTCAGGGCACATGCCTGGGTTGTAGTCCAGTTCTCTGCAGGCCAACTCCCAGCAGGGGACGCACAAAAGGCAACCATACATTGATGTTTCTCTCCCTCTCTCCTTCCCCTCTAAAGATAAATAAATAAATAAAATCTTTAAAAAAAAAAGATTACACTGGAGCTGGAAAATGACTGACCTGGAGTGGTCCTAAGGTCATAGCACAATGCATAACACATGTGCTTGCAGTGATGCTGTTGTAAATAAACATACTGCACTGACAGTCCTATAAAACTATGGTATATGTAATATGTACAGTACATAGTACTTAATAATGATAATAAATGGCTGATACTGGTTTATATAGGTACTGTACTATGTTTTAAATATTATTTTACATTGTACTCTTTTTCTTCTAAAAAAGTTTGCTGTAAAACAGTGTACTGTGTTATCCTGGCAGTAGCCTCATGCATCTTGTGTTTACTCTGCCTCTTGATAGCATGATTTTTTCTTGGGCTTGATTTAATCTCATGTTGTTTTGTTCCTCGTGGTCCCCTAAATGTACAAAATCCACCACTAATGTTAATAGTAACAGGCCACATGGAGTGACCACACTGGAAAGGAAGTTAAACATGATTAGGGGCTATGATGGTGGAAAATCGATGACTGTTACTGCTCACCAGTCAGGCTAGTCTCATTCCACTGGAGCTACCAACTTCAAATAGAAGAATAAAGTGCCAGAAGCTGTTAAAAAATCTGCTTCATTAAAGGTAATGAGAGTACAATTTTTCTTTGAAAAGGGCCTCTGTCAGACTTGGAGAAACTTCTAACAGCCTGCATTCAAGAGGAGACACATAAGCATGCCCTTCTCAGCACCACAACAATCACAGCCAAGTAAAAGGTCCGTTTGCGATATTGAAAGAAAAGGTGGGATCCACTACCATGCTGAATTTACTGCTAGCTCTGGGTAGCTTAAATGATTAAATAATCATTATTCTTTACATAATGTGAAATTAAGTGGTGACCCGTGAGTGCTGATATGAAGGCACCTGAAGAACTTTGGGAAACTCTAGATAAGCTGATTGTGAAAGAAAATTACTTGCCAGAGCAAATGTTCAATATGGATGAAAACTCCCTATTCTGGAAATGCTCAGGCCATTGCTGCTACTGAGGAAGACACTGAGAAGACACTGATGCAATTCTGGAAGGATTATAGCATCTTTGGCTGTGTCAAGGACCATGCTTGAGCTTGGGGTGTTACAGGAAGTATATGGAAGGCATCTGGAAGAGGACACACAACAGGTTCATCCATGACTTTAAAGGAATTTCTAAGGATGAGGTTGCAGAACTCAACACAGCTGTGAGTGAGATGGCAAACTTAACCTGGGTGTGGATGAAAATGATATTGAGCAGCTCCTAGAGGTGGAGCCTGGGGAACTGACTAATGAATTCTTTGAACTGGAACAGGAACACATAGCTGAGGAAGAGACAAGAGAAAAATGAAACTTCAGGAGAAAAAAAGAACCCCAAGAAAACTCACAGTGCAGGGTTTTGTTGAAGCTCTGGAAGACTTCAACGAGCTCCTGAAACAGTTTGAAAACACAGACCCCCAATACTGAAAGGTTTTCATTAATAGGGAGGAATGTCCACGAGGCAGCATCTGCTTACAAGGAAATCTATGATGAAGAAGAGAAAAAAGAACAAACCACCATGGACATATTCCTGGAAAGAGTAACACCACCTCAAGGAGAGCCTCAGATGGGTCCTTCAGGAGGTGGTTCAGAGGCCTAGTGATTATAGGAGATGACAGCACCATGTGTGTTATTGCCCCTGAAGAACTGCCTGTGGAACAAGACGTGGAGGTGGAAGGTAGTGAAAGACAGTGAGTAATATTGATATTCTTAACCCTGTGTAGACCTAGGCTAATGTGTGCACTTGTATCTTTAAAAAATTTTGTTATTGAATTTAGTGGGGTGACATTGGTTAATAGAATTATATATATTTCAGATGTACAGTTCTATAATACATAATCTGCTTATTGTATTGTGTGTTCACCACCCAAAGTCAAGTCTCCTTCCATCACCTATTATCTCCCGTTTACTTTCTTTCACTTCCTCCCACCCCCTTACCTTTGGTAATCACCATACTGTTGTCTGTGGCTATTAGGTTTTTTTTTCTTAATCCCACACCTTTTCCATCCAGCCTCTTAACCCTTTTCCCCTCTGACAGCTGTCAGTCTGTTCTCTGTATCTATGAGTCTGTTTCTATTTTGTTTGTTAGCTTATTTTGTTCATTAGATTCCACATGTAGGTGAAAATATATGGAACTTGCCTTTGTCTGACTGGCTTATTTCACTTAGAATAATACTCTCTAGGTCCATGCATTGTGTCATAAAAGGTAAGATTTTCTTTTTTATGGCTGAGTAGTATTCTAGTATGTAAATATACCATAGCATTTTAACCACTCATCTACTGATAGGTAAATGGGCTGCTTCCAAAACTTGGATACTCTTTTGAATCACTGTTTTTGGTTTCTTCAGATATATTCCCAGAAGTAGAATCACTGGGCCATAAGGAAGTTCCTTTTTTAATGTTTTTGAGGTAATTCCATATGCTTTCCACAGTGGCTGCACCAGTCTACAACCCCATCAACAGTGCATGAGGGTCCTGTTTTCTCCACATCCTCACCAAGATTTCTTTCTTGTTGTTTTATTTATGATGGCCATTCTGACAGGTGTGAGGTGATATCTCATTGTGGTTTTAATTTGCATTTGCTGACCATTAGTAACATTGAGCATTTTTTCATATGTCTATTGGTCATCTGTATGCCCTCTTTGGAGAAGTATCTATTCAGGTCCTTTGCCCACTTATAAATTGGATTGTTTGTTTTGTTCTGTTTTGTTTTGTTTTGATGTTGTTGTATAAATTCTTTATAAATTTTGTATATTAACCCCTTACCAGATACATCATTGGAAAATATATTCTCTTATTGCAGTGGGCTGTATTCTCATTTTGTTGATGATATCCTTTTCTGTGCAAAAATTTTTGGTTTGAAGTAGTCCAATTTGATTATTTTCCTTTTGTTTCCCTTGCCCAATGGAATAGATCAGAAAAAATATTGCTATGAGAAATGTTCAAAACTTGACTTCCTATTTTCCTTCCATGATTTTTGATATGATTCAAGCCTTTTCTTTTTTTACAATGACAAATTCTTACTTTTGTTTATTTTTTCCACTTTTTTGTTGTTCAAAAATACAGTTATCTCCATTTTCCCCTACCTATACCCCCACCACAGCCACCCCTACTTCCAACCCTTGATTCTACCCCCATTTGGTTTTGTCCATGTGTGCTTTATACATGTTCCTGAAAACTCTTCCCCCTTTCCCTCCTATTATCCCCTCACCTGTCCCTTCTTGTTACTGTCAGTTTGCTCTTTATTTCAATGTCTCTGGTTTTAGTTTGCTTGCTTTTTGTTGTTGTTGTTGTTGTTGATTAGATTCCACTTATAGGTGAGATCATATGGTATTTGTCTTTCACCATCTGGCTTATTTCACATAGCATAATGCTCTCCAGATCCATCTATGTTATCATGAAGGGTAGGAACTCCTTCTTTCTTTCTGCTGTATGGTATTCCATTGTGTAAATGTGCCACAGTTTTTTGATCCATTCATTTACTGGTGGGCACTTAGACTGTTTCTGGCACTTGGCTATTATAAATTGTGCTGCTATGAACACTGGGGTGCATAGGTTGTTTTGGATAGGTGTTTCAGCATTATTAGGGTATAATCTCAGCAGTGGAATTTCCAGGTCAAAAGGGCATTTCTTTTTGTTTTTTTGGGGAAATTCCATATTGTTTTCCACAGTGGCTATAACAGTCTGCATTTCTACCATAGTGTACTAGGGTTCCTTTTTCTCTTCAGCATCACCAGAACTTACTGCTTTTACTGTGTCCCATAGATTTGGGGGTTTTGTGTGCTCATTTTTATTTGTCTACATGTGATTTTTTATTTTTCCTTGATTTCATGGTTGACCTATTCATTGTTTAGTAACATATTATTTAGTTTCTATTCCTTTGTGTGTTTTTTTATTTTATCTTTTGTGATTGATTTCTAGTTTTATACCATTGTGGTCAGAGAAAATGCTTGATATGATTTCAGTCCTGTTAAATTTATTGAGATTATTTTTTCTGCCTAACATATGGTCTATCATAGAAAATGTTCCATGTGCATTTGAACAGAATATATATGCTGCTGCTTTGGGTGAAATGATCTGATTAAATCTATGTGATCTAGTATGTCATTTAAAGCCACCATTTTCTTGTTGATTTTCTGTCTGGATGATCTATCCATTGAAGTCAATGGGGTGTTAAAATTCCCGACTATGACTGTATTTTTGTCAGTCTCTCCCTTTATATCCATCAAGATTGACTTCACATATTTAGGTACTCCTATGTTGGTACATAAATGTTTACCAGAGTTATATCCTCTTGTTTGGATTGATCTCTTTATCATTATATAATATCCTTCCATATCTTTTGATTGGAACATTTAAGCCAATTACATTTAAGTGATTATATGTAGGTACATATTTATTGAGGCTTTATTCTTTTAACTATGTTACCCTAATTTTCTTCTTCTTGTCCTTTTTCTCTTCCTTCTCCTCCTCTTCCTTGTTTTTATTCTTTTTCTTGAAGACCTTTTAACATTTCTTATAATACCAGTTTGGTCATTATAATCATCTTTATTTTATTCTTGTTGGGAAGCACTTTATTTCTACTTCAATTTCAAATGATAGCTTTGCTAGTTAATTTGTCTTGGTTTTAGGTTTTTTGAATATTTCATGCCAGTCCTGGCCTGAAATGTTTCTGTTAAGAAATCAGTTGACAATCTTATGGGAGCTCCACTGAAGGTAAATAAGTGCCTTTCTCTTGCTGCTTTTAAGATGCTTTCTTCATTTTTTACCTTTGCCATTTTAATTATGATGTGTCTTTGTGTGAGCCTTTTTGGGTTCACCTTTTGTGGGACGTTCTTCACTTCCTGGATTTGTGTATTTATTTATCTTTACCATATTCTGGAGTGTTCAGGCATTCTTTCTTTCTTTTTTAAAATTTCATTATTTGTTTGTTTGTTTGTTTGTTTATTTATGTACTTCCTTCCTTCCTTACTTATATATTTAAATTGTATTTTTTCATACCATCTATCCCCCTTATACCCTTTCCCACCTCCATCTACCCTCCTCCCCTCACAATTACCACACTGTTCTCCATGCCCCTGAGTCCTCTTTCCTTTTTTATCAGGCCCTCCACCACCTAACTCCTACCCCATAGCTCTCATCCTGTACTCTATCTATGAGTCTGTCTCTATTTTGCTTGTTAGCTGTTTGTTCATTAGATTCCACATATGAGTGAGATCATATGGCATTTGTCTTTCCCTGACTGGCTTATTTCACTTAGCATAATATTCTCCAAGTCCATCATGATGTCACAAAGGGTAAAACTTTCTTACTTTTTATAGCCAAGTAGTATTTCACTGTGTAAATGTCCCATGAGTGTTTGTATTTGTTTCTATGTATTAGGTAGATCTGCTATGACTCTCTGTCTTGGTATAGTGACTTTATGTAGTAGGTGTCCTGTGGGACCTAGTGGTGCAGTCTCTTTGATCAACTGATCTGGATGTCTCAGAAATGTCACCTTGATGGGTTTTGGGGACACTTCTATTGTAATTGAGCCTTTATTGCTTTTTCCCTGGGCCTAGGCGTATACTAAGCTATACATGTGGGTTTCTGTAAGTGTACTCTATGATGTATACACAACAGTAAATTCACCTAATGAGACATTTTTTTCTTTTTATTTATTTATTTATTTAAACTTAATTCTTGTTCAAGTACAGTTTTCTGTCTTAATTTCCACCCCTGCCCCCCCCAGTGCTCCCCACCTCCCTCCCATTTCCGCCCCCTACCTTAGTTATTGTCCATGTGTCCTTTATACTTGTTCATGTGAGTCCATCCCCTTTTCCCCTGTGATTTCTCCCCTCTCCCCTCTGATCCTAGACAGCCTGTTCTGTATTTCAGTGTCTTTAGTCATATTTGGCTTGCTTGTTTGTTTTGTTGTTTAGATTCCTGTTAACCATGATATCATATGGTATTTGTCTTTCACCGCCTGGCTTATTTCGCTCAGCATGATGCTATCCACTTCCATCCATAATGTTGCAAAGGGTAGGAGTTCCTTCTTCCTTTCTGCAGCATAGAATTCAACTGTGTAAATGCACCATAGGTTTTTGATCCAGTCATTTATCGATGGGCATCTTGGTTGCTTCCAACTCTTGGCTATCATAAATTGTGCTGCTATGAACATCCGGGTGCATAGGTTCTTTTGGATTGGTGCTTCAGGGTTCTTAGAATATACTCCTAACAGTGGAATTGCTGGATCAAAAGGCACGTTCATTTTTAGTTTTCTTAGAAAATTCCATACTGTTTTCCATAGTGGTTGTACCAGTCTGCAATCCCACCAACAGTGAACTAGGGTCCCCTTTTCCGCACAACTTCTCCAGCACTTGTTGTTTGTTTCTTTGTTTATGATAGCCATTCTGACTGGTGATAAGTGGTATCTCTTTGTGGTTTTAATTTGCATCTCTCTGATAGCTAGCGATATCGAGCATCTTTTCATGTGTCTCTGGATCCTCTTGCAGAAGTGTCTGTTCAAGTCCTTTGCCCATTTTTTAATTGGGTTGCTCATCTTCGTTGAATGGACTCGAGTGAGTTCTTTGTATATTTTGGAAATTAAACCTTTGTCTGAGGTGTTATTGGCAAATATGTTTTCCCAAGCTGTTGTTTCTCTTTTTATCTTGATACTGTTTTCCTTAGCCATGCAGAAGCTTTTAATTTTGATGAGATCCCATTTGTTTATTCTTTCCTTTATGTCCCTTGCTCTAGGGGAAATATCAGGAAAAATCTTGCTGCGTGGAATATCTGAGATTTTCCTGCCAATGTTCTCCTCTAGGACTTTAATGGTGTCACAGCTTATATTTAAGTCTTTTATCCACCTTGAATTTATTTTGGTGTATGGTGTAAGTTGGTGCTCAAGTTTCATTTTTTTGCATGTAGCTGTCCAGTTCTCCCAACACCATTTGTTGAAAAGGCTGTCTTTACCCCATTTTATGTTACTGCCCCCTTTGTCAAATATTAATTGACTGTAGAGAGTTGGGTTTATTTCTGGGTTCTCTATTTTGTTCTATTGGTCTATGTGCCTGTTTTTATGCCAGTACCAGGCTGTTTTGATTACAGTGACCTTGTAATACAGTTTGATATCAGGTATTGTGATCCCTCCTACTTTGTTCTTCTTTCTCAAAATTGCAGCTGCTATTCAGGGTCTTTTGTGGTTCAATATAAATTTTTGAAGTGTTTGTTCTATGTCTGTGAAATATGCCATTGGTACTTTAATAGGTATTGCATTGAATCTGAAAATTGCTTTGGGTAGTATGGACATTTCGATGATGTTAATTCTTCCAATCCATGAACACGGTATATGTTTCCATTTGTTTGTGTCTTCCTTGATTTCTTTCTTCAGTGTCGTGTAGTTTTCTGCATGCAGGTCTTTTACCTCCTTGGTTAGGTTTATTCCAGATATTTTATTTTTGTTTTTGCTATATGGAATGGGATTTTTTTCTTGATTTCTGCTTCTGCTTCTTCATTGTCAGTATACAAAAATGCCTTTGATTTCTGCATATTGACTTTGTATCCTGTGGTTTTGCCAAATTGATTTATTAGGGTGAGCAGTTTTGGGGTAGTCTGTAGGATTTTCCATGTACACTATCATGTCATCTGCAAACTGATAGTTTTGTTTTCTCCTTTCTGATTTGGATGACTTTTCTTTTCTTTTCTTGTCTGATCACTGTGGCTAAAACTTCCAATACTATATTGAATAGAAGGGGCAAAAGTGGACAATGTTGTCTTGTTCCTGATCTTAGTGGAAAAGCTTTTAGTTTTTGCTCATTGAGTATGATGTTGGCTGTAGGTCTTTCATATATGGCCTTTGTTATATTGAGGAGTGCTCCCTCTATTCCCACTTTGCTGAGTACCTTTATCATAAATGGGTGTTGTACCTTATCAAAAGCTTTTTCCGCATCTATTGATATGACCATGTGGTTTTTGTCCTTGCTTTTGTTTATGTGGTGTATTACATTTACTGATTTGCGGATATTGAACCATCCTTGCATCCCTGGGATGAATCCCACTTGGTCATGGTGTATGATCTTTTTGATGTATTGTTGGATGCGATTTGCCAATATTTTGTTGAGGATTTTAGCATCTATGTTCATCAGTGATATTGGCCTAAAGTTTTCTTTCTTTGTTGTGTCTCTATCTGGTTTTGGAATTAGGATAATGCTCGCTTCATAAAAAGAGTTTGGGAGTTTCCCATCATTTTGGATTTTTTGGAATAGTCTGTGAAGAATAGGGGTTAGCTCTTCCTTAAACGCTTTGTAGAATTCTCCTGTGAAACCATCTGGTCCGGGGCTTTTGTGTGATGGGAGTTTTTTGATTACTGCTTCAATTTCATTTGCTGTTATTGGTCTGTTCAGGCTTTCTACTTCTTCTTCATTGAGTTTTGGAAGATTATATTTTTCTAGAAATTTGTCCATTTCACCTAGGTTTTCAAATTTCTTGGCATACAGTTCTTCATAGTAATTCCTTACAATCCCTTCTATTTCTGTGGTATCAGTTGTAATCTCTCCTCTTTCATTTCTGATTGTGTTTATTTGTGTCCTCTCTCTTCTTGATGAGCCTACTTAAAGGTTTGTCTATTTTGTTTATCTTTTCGAAAAACCAACTCCTAGATTCATTGATCCTTAGAATTGTGCTTTTAGTCTCTATGTCATTTAATTCTGCTCTGATCTTGGTTATTTCCTTCCTTGAACTTGCTCTGGGCTGTCTTTGTTGTTGTTCTTCGAGTTCTTGCAGGTGTTGGGTTAGATTGTTTGTTTGAAATGTTTCTATTTTCTTTAGGTAAGCCTGTATTGCTATGAACTTCCCTCTCAGGACTGCCTTGGCCGTGTCCCATAGGTTTTGGGTTGTTGTGAGTTCATTTTCATTTGTTTCCAGAAACTTTTTGATTTCTTCCCTAATTTCAATCTTGACCCATTTGTTGTTTAATAGCATACCATTCAGTCTCCATGATTTTGGGTGTTTTGGGTTTTTTCCTTTGGGGTTAGTTTCCAATTTCAGTCCCTTGTGATCAGAGAAAATTCCTGGTATGATTTCTATTTTCCTGAATTTATTGAGAATCGTTTTGTGTCCTATCATGTGTTCTATGTTTGAAAATGTTCCATGAGCATTTGAAAAGAATGTGTATTTCGCTTCTTTGGGATGAAGGGCTCTATATATATCAATTAGGTCCATTTCATCTAGGGTGTTGTTTAGTGCAGCTATATCTTTGTTGATATTTTGTTTGGAAGATACGTCCATTTTTGACAGTGGGGTGTTAAAATCTCCTACTATAATTGTGTTGCTGTCAATATCTTTCTTGAGGTCCTCTAGGATTTTCTTTATATATTTGGGTGCTCCTATGTTGGGTGCATACATATTTACAATGTTAATGTCTTCTTGGTGGATTCTTCCCTTGAGTATTATGAAGTAACCTTCTGGGTCTCTCTTTATGGCCCTTTTTTTGAAGTCTATTTTGTCTGATATGAGAATTGCTACCCCAGCTTTTTTTTCTTGTCCATTTGCTTGGAAAATTTGTTTCCATCCCTTCATTTTAGTCTGTGGTGGTCTTTTGACCTGAGGTTGGTCTCTTGTAGGCAGCATATGTGTGGATCATGCTTTCTTATCCATTCAACTATTCTATGTCTTTTAACTGGTGTGGCCTGGCAGAGGGCCTGCAGCCTCTGTGCTGTTCCCTGTGCCTTGTTCACCTGCGGCCGTCTCCTCTCCTTAACTTCTGGTCATTTAGTGTCCACTACACTTTCTGGAGTGCTGCCTTCCTATATGCTGGGTCCCTGTTGGCTATCCACTGCGCTTCTCTGCAGATCCGCCCAGTTTTTCTCCGGCGCGTGGAGGGAAGCAAAATCCTTTGTCCTACTCTGCCACCATCTTCCCAGCCCTTAATGACACATTTTTAGAATGTAACTCGGTTCTTTAAGTGATAATTGAGTGTGTTTAGAACCATACCAACCTTAGTTGGTATGGCTAAGTGGATTGAGTGCTGGCTTACAAATCTAAGGGTCCATGGTTCAATTTCCCAGTTAGGGCACATGTCTGGGTTGTGAGTCAGGTCCCCAGTAGGGGGCATATGAGAGGCAACCACACATTGATATTTCTCTCCCTCTCTTCCTCCCTCCCTTCTCCTCTCTCTAAGAATGAATAATAAAATCTTTTTAAAAAATTAACCATGACAGAAATTTCACCAGATACTCTTAGTTTTTCTTTAACTTGCTTCAATTTGAAAACATGATCAGAAATGTTATTTTTTGCCTGTCCCAAACACAGGTATAGCTATTAAGTCCCTTTATTTTTACTTCTCACTTTAAAGATCAGAGCTGAAGTGGCTGTAGATACCTACCTCTCAAGCAACAGAGATAAACTGGACTGATGATTCCATTTATGGAAACATGACTAAAATATTACCTGTTCTTACTCATCCAAAGTACTATTTTTTCTGGATCTTTTATTATAATGTTAAATCTTTTTGCTCCATAAATTTGGTAATAGCCTTTTTTTGCCCTTGGTTCCTGTCTTTATTTATTTTTAAATATATTTTATTGATTATGCTATTACAGTTGTCCCATTTCCCCCCCTAACTCCCCTCCACTCTGCACACCTTCTCCCATCCACATTCCTCCCCTTTAGTTCATGTCCATGTGTCATACATATAAGTTCTTTGGCTTCTACATTTCCCATACTATTCTTACCCCATCCCGCCATCTATTTTCTACCTACCATCTATGCGACTTATTCTCTGTACCTTTTCCCACTCCCCTCTTGATGACCCTCCATGTGATCTCCATTTCTGTGGTTCTGTTCCTGTTCTACTTGGTTGCTTATTTTTTGTTTTGTTTTTGTTTTAGGTGTGGTTGTTAATAGCTTTGAGTTTGCTGTCCTTTCACTGTTCATATTTTTTATCTTCTTTTTCTTTTTTTAAAGATTTTATTTATTTATTTATCTATCTTTTTTAGAAGGGAAGGAGAGGGAGAGAAACATCAATGTATGGTTGCCTTTCATGCATCCCCTGCTGGGAGTTGGCCTGCAGGGAACCAGCCTGCAACCCAGGCAAGTGCCCTGACTGGGAATCAAACCGGGATCCTCTGGTTCGCAGGCCTGCGCTCAATCCACTGAGCTACACCAGCCAGGGCTATCTTCTTTTTCTTATATAAGTCCCTTTAGAATTTCATATAATAAGGGCTTGGTGATGATAAACTTCTTCCACTTGATGTTATCTGGGAAGCACTTTATCTGCCCTTCCATTCTAAATGATAGCTTTGCTGGATAGAGCAACCCTGGATGTAGGTCCTTCCCTTTCATGACTTGGAATACTTCTTTCCAGCCCCTTCTTGCCTGCAAGATGTCTTTTGAGAGATCAGCTGAGAGTCTTATGGGAATTCCTTTGTAGGTAGCTGTCTCCTTTTCTCTTGCTGCTTTTAAGATTCTCTCCTTATATTTAGTCTTGAGTAGTGTAATTATGCTGTGCCTTGCTGTGTTCTTCCTTGGGTCCAACTATTTTGGGACTCTCTGAGCTTCCTGGACTTCCTGGAAGTCTATTCCCTTTGCCAGATTGGGGAAGTTCTCCTTCACTATTTGTTCAAATAACTTTTCCGCTTGTCACTCTTCTTCTTCTGTTTCTGGTAACCCTATGATTCAGATGTTGGAACATTTAAAGATGTCCTGGAGGTTCCTAAGCCTCTGCTCATTTTTTTGAATTCTTGTTTCTTCATTCTGTTCTGATTAGATGTTTCTTTCTTCCTTCTGTTCTACTTCATGGATTTGAGTCCTTGTTTCCTTCCCATCACTATTGGTTCTCTGCACATTTTCCTTCAATTCACTTAGCATAGTCTTCATTTTTCATCTAATTTGCAACCAAATTCAACCAGTTCTGTGAGCATTCTGATTACCAGTGTTTTGAACTGCATCTGATAGGTTGGCTACCTCTCCATTGCTTCGTTGAATTTTTTCTGGAGCTTTGATCTGTTTTTTTCATTTGGGCCATTTTTTTTGTCTTGTCCTACCTGTTACATAGTGAAGAGCGGAGTCTTAGGTGTTCGCCAGAGTGGGCAACCCATGTTGCAGGATTATGATGGTGCATGTGGGGGAGGGGTCCAAGAGGGTACAATGGTGCTTGCTCCACTCTCTGCCCAATTTTAGTCACTTCCTTCATTTCCCACAAGCAAATTGGGCTCTTTCATGCTAATTCCTGGGTGGGTGGGTCTGTGTATGTTCTAGGACCCTATGGGTCTCTCCAGTGAACTTTCCTGTGAGGCTGGGAGTTTCTCCTGCTTCTGCCTCAACCCCCACAGGTGTTTTCAGTCAGAGGTTTGATGCTTTATTTCTCCATTCTGGGACCCTGGGTTGTGTGGTTTGTCTGGTTCCCCAGTTTCACCTGGTTTATCCATACATGAATGTGGGACCACTTGGTCCACCAACCACCTTACACATCACCCTGCTCCATCAGCCATCATTTCACTGGGTCTGCCAGCTGCCACCCTGCTCTGAGTCCTCTCCACCCACATGCCTGTCTCTGCCCCTCCTACTGGTCTGTATGAATGTTTCTTCTTTAATTCCTTGGTTGTTGGACTTCTATAAAGTTTGATTTTTCTGTCAATTCTGGTTGTTTTCTGTTTTTAAATTGGTGTTGTCTTTCTTTTGGTTGTGTGAGGAGGCACAGTATGTCTATCTATGCCTCCATCTTGGCTGGAAGTTCTCTGTAATGGCCTTTCATAAAAAGCAATAAAATTATGACCTAATACATAAGAATTAAGTTCTCTAGTTTCATGAAAAGCAAAGTTCACCAACAATATATTAACCCTTTACTGGCTTTATTCAATGATTAATGAATTAGGTAGCATTAAATGTAAAAAACCAGAAGAAGTTCCAAAGAGCTATTGATACAGAGGAACAGGTATTTTCTACTGGAAAAATCTGATTTGATTGACTAATACAAGGTAGTGTTCATTATTTGGTTCACAAAGAAACTTTGGAGCCAGGTTGTGTAATTTGAGTTGAGCAGACATGTTATGATTGGTCAATTCTAAATTATGATTCTGGAAGAGTTAAGCATGCACCAGAAAAGGAAACTTTGTTAATGTTTGACTGGTGTGTATGGTGGGGGGCATGTCACAGCATGAGTGACTCCATCTCGGGACTAGCATAATTATTTAACACTTAACAGTGTAAGTGTAAATTTTACATGGCTAATGACCCATGCAACACATTTGCTGTGAAGTGTGTTTTTCTCTGTTTACCTTGGAAGAATTATTTACAGATAGTAATATCCTGAACCGCATTGAATTTCCCAAATGGGCCAAATTTTAGATATCAGAATCAGTTTGATAGCTTTCTTGGTAATAGTATTTGTTTGAAATAGATATCAGCCAAATTATAGCATTTAGTTATTAAAATATTCCACCCCAATCTGTTTTCAATTAGTTCATGTAGGAGTTCTTTTCATATAGAGAAAATGTGTTAAATTGTTAATCATTCATTAAGTAGATGTTAATTATGCATCTACATGTGCATAGTATGCAATTAATCAGATAGGAATTCTGTCCCTCAAGGATTTCAGAGTGTTTTGGGCAAGGTAAGATCTGTTTTTATGTGCATCAACCTTTATAGCTATAATTAACTTTTACAACACTAAATGTATATGTGATGTAGTGATTTTTAATTTTACTAAAGCAAATACTTTAATCACATGCTATAAATTTGGCACAATGGAAAAAGTCACTTTAGCATGTGAATGAACTTAGCTGTTCAGCATTTTGACTGTTTTCAACTTGACATTGGGTAGTCTATACTTTGCACAAAGTATTTTTTTCCCAAATAAAATGTCTCTCTAGAGAAAGCTGTAGTAGTAACTGTAGAGTTTCTATATAGGACTGGTTTAATGAGAAGCAGTGTGTCACAAAGAGGAGATATGGGGCTTCTTTTAAGGCAGCATTGGCAGAGCAAAAGCATACTGCCTATATTTAGATTGTACAAGTTGGGGCAAAAGTAGATTTACAGTAGTCTATATGATAAATAATATAATAATCAATAAATAATAATGTAAGAATAAAGTCTTTCAGCCCTGGCTGGTGTGGCTCAGTGGATTGAGTGTGGGTCTGGGAACCAAACAACCATGGTTTGATTCCCAGTCGGGGCACATGCCTGGGTTGCAGACCAGTTCCCAGCAGGGGACACACAAGAGGCAACCATACATTGATTTTTCTCTCCCTCTCTCCTTCCCTTCCCCTCTAAAGATAAATAAATAAAATATTAAAAAAAAGAATAAAGTCTTTCATATACTTACAACAGTAAACCTACTTTTGTCCCACCCTATATATTACAATTTTTAAATTAATATTTTAAAATGTGTTTTTATTTATATTTAATAAAACATTGAGAAAATACCTATTGTCCTTATTGTGGAAATAAAGACAAGCTAAATGAGAACAAATAGAGGATAGTTATACAGAGCTTGATATAACAAGGGAGTCAGTCACCATACCTTAGGTTTGGAAGAGGAAAACTTTATAGGAAAAAAAGTGGGAATGCTTTACGTATGCTGTGATTAGAGGTTGTTGGTACATGGAAGCTGGATATGTGCTTGAATATGAAGCAGAATATTCTAGGTGATTGGTTCTGGGAACACATCTGACTCCTTCTGGTTGGTCCTGAATTGAAAGTGGAGGGAAAATTAGGAAAGATGGTGGTTACCGACCAAATCCTGATCTTTTGGGGCCATCTGCTACAGAAATTGGAGACTACAGTGAAGTTTTCTTATATTGTTTGGCCATTGTCTATTTGTACATTCAATATCTCATTATCAAACATTATTATCATTCATTTGTTCAATACTTTTTGAGTGCCTACTATGTGCCAGTGTTTTATGTGCCAGCAGCAAACAGTGACCAATACAGGAAAAACAAAAGTCCCTGACCTCAGAGAGGTTACATTCAAAATGAAAAAGAAAAATTATTTATAATTTTTTAATTTAGTTAATTAATTAACTTTTGGAGTACAGTTGTCTCTATTTTCCCCCACCTCTCCTCCCCACCCCACCCATCCCTGCCTCCTACCCTCAGTCCTTTCCCCTTTGTCTTTGTCCATGTGCCCTTTATACGTGATCTTTGACAACCCTTCCCCTATTTTTCTCCCATTATCCCTCTCCCCCCTCTCCTCTCTCTCCTCTGGTCACTGTCAGTTTGTTCTTTATTTCAGTGTCTCTGGTTATATTTTGCTTGCTTATTTGTTTTGTCGGTTAGGTTCCACATATAGATGAGATCATATGGTATTTGTCTTTTGCCACTGGGGTTATTTGACTCAGCATAATGGTCTCCAGTTCTATCCATGCTGTTGTGAAGGGTAGGGGTTCCTTCTTTCTTTCTGCTGCATAATATTCCATTGAGTAAATGTACCACAGTTTTTTTCACCCACTCATTTACTAATGGACACTTAGACTGTTTCTAACATGTGACTATTATAAATTATGCTGCTATGAACATTGGGATGTATAGGTTCTTTTGAATTGGTGTTTCAGGGTTCTTAGGATATAGTCCTAGCAGTGGGATTGCCAGGTCAAAAGGCAGTTCCATTTTACTTTTACGAGGAAATTCCACAGTGCTTCCCACAGTAGCTGCACCAGTCTGCATTCCCACCAACAGTGCACCAGGGGTCTCTTTTCTCTGCATCCTCTCCAACACTTGTTGCTTGTTAATTTGTTTATGATGGCCATTCTGACTGGTGTGAAGTGGTATCTTATTGTAGATTTAATTTTCATCTCTCTGATGGCTAGTGATGCTGATCATCCTTTCATACATCTCTGGGCCCTCTGTATGTCCTCCTTGGAGAAGTGTCAACAAAATATTGGAAAACCCCATCCGGCAATACATTAAAAAGATCATACAACATAATCACATGGGATTCATTCCAAGGATGCAAGGATGGTACAATATTTGTATCAATAAATGTAATGTATCACATAAGCAAAAGGAGACACAAAAATTGCATGATCATATCAATAAATATGAAAACAGCATTTGATGAGGTAGAGTACCCATTTATGATAAAAATAGTCAGTAAAGCAGGAGTAGAGGAAGCATACCTCAGTATAATAGGGCACAGGAGGCCATAGTAACAAATTTAGTTTCAGCTCTGAGAGAGATGAGAAGCCACTGAAGTTTTAAGTAGAAGTATAAGAAAATACATATTTAACAGGATTACTTTACCTCTTTTTTTTACAGTATAGGCTGCAGATATACCAAAATTTCAAGCCTAGGAGAACTTCTGGGAAGCTATTGTGATAATCAACATGGCTCGATTGATGGCTTGGACTAGGGTGGCAGCAGCATTTCTATGTCTTTTGATTGGAAAATTTCATTTGTATACATTTAAAGTAATTATTGGCCCTGGTTGGTGTAGCTCAGTGTAATGACCATGGGCCTGTGAACCAAAGGGTCACAGTTTGATTCCCAGTCACAGGCCTAGGTTGTGGGCCAGGTCCCCAGTAGCGGGTGCGTGAGAGGCAACCACACACAGATGTTTCTCTGTTTCTCCTTCCCTTTCCCTCTCTCTAAAAATGAATAAATAAAAATAAAAAATTAATTATTTCTAAATAAGGGATTACTATTTCCATTTTAGCCATCAATTCTTAATGTTTTAAAACAATTTTATTATCCAAGTGTGCATATTTAGATACTAGAGCCTTTTTTGCCCATTTTAAAATTAATTTGATATATCTTATAAATCTGTCTCACTATTAGTTTCTAAGAATTTTATTTCATTTTTTATAAAATATTTTTCTGGCCAAGATGGACACATAAATAGAAATGGTTCACTTCCTCACACAACCCAAAGAAGGATAACAACCAATTTAAAAATAATAAGCAAACAGAACTGCCAGAAAATCAAACTGCATGGGAATTTAACAACCAAGGAGTTAAAGAAACATTCATCCAGACTGGGAGGAGGGGTGGAGATGGGCAGCCTGGCAGAGAGGACTCATGGCAAGTAGGTGGCAAACTGTGCCAGGTGAGTCGGAGGCTGGCTGACTGGAAAACTAAAGTCTCAAAACCTCTAGCTGTAAAATCCTGTGGGTGCTGCGAAGGTGGGAGAAACTCACAGTCTAAGAGGAGTATTTGTTAGAGAGGCCCGTGGGATCCTAAAATGTATACAAACCCACCCACCTGGGAATCAGCACCTGAAAGGGCATAATCTGCTCATGGGAAATGAGAGAAGTGACAGAAAGTGAGTTGAGAGCAAAGTGAGTGAGCAGTTTTGTTCCCTCTCTGACCCATCCTGGAATGACAGTGCCACAATGAAGCAAAGAGGGTTTCCCCACTCTGGAGAATACTTAAGGTTCCACCCCTTACAATGTAACAGGTGCACCAAGACAAAAAAATATGGCCCACATGAATGAGCACATTGAAACTCCAGAAAAAGAGCTAAGTGCTAAAGAGATAGCCAATCTATCTGATACAGAATTCAAAACACTGGAAATCAGGATGCTCACATAAATGGTTGAGTTTGGTAGCAAAATGAAGGAACAAATGAAGGCTACACAAAGTGAAATAAAGCAAAATATACAGGGAACCAACAGTGAAGGGAAGGACACCAGAACTCAAATCAACAGTTTGTAGCAGAAGGAAGACAAAAACATTTAACTGGGACAGAATGAAGAAACAAGAATTCAAAAAAAAAAAATGAGGAGAAGCTTTGGAACCTCTGGGACAGCTTTAAGCTCTCCAACTTAATCATAGGGGTTCCAGAAGGAGAAGAAGAGCAATAAATTAAAAACTTATTTGAAAAAATAATGAAGGAGAACTTTCCCAATATGGAAAAGGATATAGGCTTCAAGGATGTCCAGGAAGCCTAGAGAGTCCCAAGAAGGAACACACCAAAGCACATCATAATTAAGTTACCCAATATTAAATGTAAGGACAGAATCTTAAAAGCAGCAAGAGAAAAGGAGACAGTTATCTACAAAGGAGTTTCCATAAGGCTATTAGCTGATTTCTCAAAAGAAACCTTACATGCAAGAAGGGGTCAGAAAGTAGTATTTGAAGTCATGAAAGGCAAGGACCTACATCCAAGATGACTCTATCCAGCAAAGCTCTCATTTAGGATGGAAGGGCAGATAAAGTGCTTCCCAGATAAGGTCAAATTCAAGGAGTTCATCATCACATGCCCTTATTATATGAAATGTTAAAGGAACTTACCTGAGAAATTGAAGATCAGAAACTGTGAACAGTAAAATGAGAAGAAACTTGCAACTATCAACAACAGAACAACAACAAAAAAAAAAAAAAACACAAAAAAACTAAGGAAACAACTGGAAGAGGAACAGAATCACAGAAATGGACATCACATGGAACATTGTAAATGGGGAGGGGGAGGGAAGAATGGGGGAAAAGGTACAGGGAATAAGAAGCATAATTGGTAGGCATAAAATAGACAGGGGTAGGTTAAGAATAGTATAGGAAATAAGAAGCCAAAGAGCTTATATGTATGACCCATAGACATGAACTAAGGGGGTATTACTGGAGGGTAGGGTGGTGCAGGGTGGAGTGGGGATAAAGGATGGAAAAAATTGGGAGAGCTGTAATAGCACAATCAATAAAATATATGTTAAAAATAAAAAATATCTATTTTAAATATTTTATTTATTATTTTTAAAGAGAGGAGAAGGAATGAAGAAAGAGAAGGAGAGAAACATCAATGTGAGGTTGCCTCTCACCTGCTCGCTTCAGTGGACTTGGCCTGCAACCCCATGTGCTGTGACTGGGAATTGAACCAGGGATCCTTTGGTCCAGAGTCTGGCACACAGTCCACTGAGCCACACCAGCCAGAGCTAAAAGTTTTATTTCTTAAATTCAGGAGTCAGTGAAGATTTTACTGTTGCATATTCATTGGTAATATGTTCCTCTGTCCTTTGAGATTTTTTGTAAAATGCCAGTTGGATCAAGAGCTTGGTTCAGACTCAGATTTGATCAATTTGGCAATTGAATAGGTAGTGTATTGCAAGCCACAAAATGTCTCTTTGTGTCTCTTTTTGTAATGTTAGCAGTGATTGATACTTAAAGCCTGTATATGTTCATTCATAGGGGCTTGACAATTGAAAATATTCTGGTAATGTAATTTTATATTCAATATTTGGATACTTTTATCAAGAGATCATTCATTTTTTACTATTTGGAGACCCAGTGGTATAGTACATAAAGGAAATGCTTGATTCTTTCCCTTTAGTTACCAGTTTTCGAGCTAATGAATTTTCTCTGATCATCCTCTAAAACCAACTGATTCTTTTTTAAGTGTCACTGTAACTCAAGGACTTAAACATATTTCATGGGCTTCAATGTGTATTATCCCCTCTTTGGCCAGTGGGAGTATTGTCAAGTTAGCCTTTGGTCGTTTACTTATTATCTATCATCATAAAAATTTCCAGGCTGGTCTTGTGTATTTTTTTTTGCTCTACACCTGTAATCAATCATTTCTCCAAGAAACCCTGATTTCTGATAGTGGGGAAATGATATTTCAAAACTACCACTAGGCTTGCTCATTGCTTCTGAGTTGGTATTGTGCTTAGATATTTTAGTTGGCTATGCTAGAAGATTCTTTTTTTTCTTTTTTGTATTGTTCTATTAAAGTTGTCCCCCTTTTCCCCCTTAAGCATGTATACATCTGTATCCTTGAATGCAATAGGAGTACCAATATGTTCCTTGAGGAGATTTCATTTATATATCCCATTCACATTCACATTTATAGAGTTTTAATTAACGTCCTTTCTATAAAATGTGTATTTCCTTTCTTCTACTCTAAAAATCCTGCTCCTTAAGGACATGGCAAGAAGATTTTTAATTAGAACATGTTGAAATTATTCACTTTTTCAGTCTCTAATTCTATACACATTAGTCTAGAAAAACCAATACTCTTATTATCTACAATATGATTATTGAAAACATTAAAATATTTTCACATGTACTCTACTTTCCATGTATTTTTAAAATAGTTATAATTTATTTACAAAACATGTACCCATAACATAATCGACTTTCTCTCTCTTAGTACTCATTTAGTCTTAGTTTGGCAGGTAACCAAATATTTAATGCTTATATCTTATTCTCATATTATGGCCTCTCTAGTCATTTTAGCTGTGTGAAGCTTGTTCTCTATTACAGTCCTCAGGATTCATGGGCATAATATTACCTGAGTTCTTGTATTTTGATGAATGCTTACATGCTTTGTAGCTGAAACTTACTTTTGATGAATATAAAATTCTTAGTACACATTTCTTTCCTTCAGTGTTTACAAATGTTACTATAGTTTCTTCTGGTTTAAAGCATTGCTGTTGAAACGTCTGATGATAATTTAATTTAATTCATGGGCACTTTTCTTTCTAGTTGTGAAAAAAGATATTTTCTTTAAAATCCTATACTTTTAATAAAATATATCATGGTGTTTGTAGTTCTGTACAATACACTTATGTACACAGTGTGTTCTCTCAGTATGTAGTTTCTAAATTTTTTAGGAACATTTTCATGAATTAGGCTTTTAAGTTTTTATTCTGTTTCCTTACTTTGATTTTCTTCATCAAGGATATCTAATATCTAATAACTTTCCATTTTCCCTTGTCTCTTTAATATTTTTCACTTTATTTCAAGTCTTAATCCTTATTTAAAAATTTTTTAATATAATTTTTATTTAATTCTTGTTCACGTACAGGTTTCTGTCTTATATTCCCAACCCTGCCTGCCCCCCACCCCATGCTCCCGGCCTCCCTCCCCTTTCCACCCCCCACCCTTAGTTATTGTCCATGTGTCTTTTATACTTGTTCATGTGAGTCCATTCCCTTTTCCCCTATGATTCTCTCCCCTCTCCCCTCTGGGCCCTGACAGCCTGTTCCATATTTGAGTGTCATTGGTTGTATTTTGCTTGCTTGTTTGGTTTGTTTAGATTCCTGTTAATGGTGAGATCATATGATATTTGTCTTTCACCGCCTGGCTTATTTCGCTCAGCATAATGCTTTCCAGTTCCATCCATGATGTTGCAAAGGGTAGTAGTTCCTTCTTCCTTTCTGCAGCATAGAATTCCATTGTGTAAATGTACCATAGTTTTTTGATCCAGTCATTTACCGATGGGCATCTAGGCTGCTTCCAACTCTTGGCTATCGTAAATTGTGCTGCTATGAACATCGGGGTGCATAGGTTCTTTTGGATTGGTGTTTCAGGGTTCTTAGGATATACTCCCAAGAGTGGAATTGCTGGGTCAAAAGGTACGTTCATTTTTAGTTTTCTTAGAAAATTCCATACTGTTTTCCATAGTGGTTGTACCAGTCTGCAATCCCACCAACAGTGAACTAGAGTCCCCTTTTCCCCACAACCTCTCCAGCACTTGTTGTTTGTTTCTTTGTTTATGATAGCCAATCTGACTGGTGTTAAGTGGTATCTCATTGCGGTTTTAATTTGCATCTCTCTGATAGCTAGTGATATCGAGCATCTTTTCATGTGTCTCTGGATTCTCTGTATGTCCTCCTTGGAGAAATGTCTGTTCAAGTCCTCTGCCCATTTTTTGATTGGGTTGCTTGTCTTCTTTGAGTGGAGCCGAATGAGTTCTTTGTATATTTTGGAGATTAAACCCTTATCTGAGGTATCATTGGCAAATATGTTTTCCCAAGCTGTTGCTTCTCTTTGTATCTTGATACTGTTTTCCTTAGCCATGCAGAAGCTTTTAATTTTGATGAGATCCCATTTGTTTATTCTTTCCTTTATGTTCCTTGCTCTAGGGGACGTATCAGTAAAAATATTGCTGCGTGGAATATCTGAGATTTTCTTGCCAAGGCTCTCCTCTAGGGTTTTAATGGTTTCACGGCTTATATTTAAGTCTTTTATCCACCTTGAATTTATTTTGGTGTATGGTGTAAGTTGGTGCTCAAGTTTCATTTTTTTGCATGTAGCTGTCCAGTTCTCCCAACACCATTTGTTGAAAAGGCTGTCTTTACTCCATTTTATGTTATTGCCCCCTTTGTCGAATATTAATTGACTGTAGAGAGTTGGGTTTATTTCTGGGCTCTCTGTTCTATTCCATTGGTCTATGTGCCTGTTTTTGTGCCAGTACCAGGCTGTTTTGATTACAGTGGCCTTGTAATACAGTTTGATATCAGGTATTGTGATCCCTCCTACTTTGTTCTTCTTTCTCAAAATTGCAGCAGCTATTCGGGGTCTTTTCTGGTTCCATATAAATTTTTGAAGTGTTTGTTCTATGTCTGTGAAATACGCCATTGGTACTTTAATAGGTATTGCATTGAATCTGTAAATTGCTTTGGGTAGTATGGACATTTTGATGATGTTAATTCTTCCAATCCATGAACACGGTATATGTTTCCATTTATTTGTGTCTTCCTTGATTTCTTTCTTCAGTGTTGTGTAGTTTTCTGCATACAGGTCTTTTACCTCCTTGGTTAGGTTTATTCCCAGATATTTTATTTTTCTTTTTGCTATATCGAATGGGATTTTTTTCCTGATTTCTGCTTCTGCTGCTTCATTGTTGGTATACAAAAATGCCTTTGATTTCTGGATATTAACTTTGTATCCCGCTGTTATGCCAAATTCATTTATTAGTTCCAGCAGTTTTTTGGTAGAGGCTATAGGGTTTTCCATGTACACTATCATGTCATCTGCAAACAATGCCAGTTTTGTTTCCTCCTTTCCGATTTGGATGCCTTTTATTTCCTTTTCTTGTCTGATCGCTGCAGCTAGAACTTCTAATACTATATTGAATAGAAGTGGTGAAAGTGGGCAACCTTGTCTTGTACCTGATCTTAGTGGAAAAGCTTTTAGTTTTTGCCCATTGAGTATGATGTTGGCTGTAGGTCTTTCATATATGGCCTTTATTATATTGAGGAATGTTCCCTCTATTCCCACCTTGCTGAGTACCTTTATCATAAATGGGTGTTGTACCTTATCAAAAGCTTTTTCCGCATCTATTGATATGACCATGTGATTTTTGTCTTTGCTTTTGTTTATTTGGTGTATTACATTTATTGATTTGCGTATATTGAACCATCCTTGCATCCCTGGGATGAATCCCACTTGGTCGTGGTGTATGATCTTTTTGATGTATTGTTGGATGCGATTTGCCAATATTTTATTGAGGATTTTAGCATCTATGTTCATCAGTGATATTGGCCTGTAATTTTCTTTCTTTGTTGTGTCTCTATCTGGCTTTGGAATTAGGGTGATGCTGGCTTCATAAAAAGAGTTGGGGAGTTTTCCCTCCTTTTGGATTTTTTGGAATAGTCTGTGAAGAATAGGGGTTAGCTCTTCCTTAAAAGCTTTGTAGAATTCTCCTGTGAAACCATCTGGTCCAGGGCTTTTGTGTGATGGGAGTTTTTTGATTACTGCTTCAATTTCATTTGCTGTTATTGGCCTGTTCAGGTTTTCTGCTTCTTTTTCATTGAGTTTTGGAAGATTATATTTTTCTAGAAATTTGTCCATTTCACCTAGGTTTTCAAATTTCTTGGCATACAGTTCCACATAGTAATTTCTTACAATCCTTTCTATTTCTGTGGTATCAGTTGTAATCTCTCCTCTTTCATTTCTGATTGTGTTTATTTGGGTCCTCTCTCTTCTTTTCTTGATGAGCCTACTTAAAGGTTTGTCTATTTTGTTTATCTTTTCAAAAAACCAACTCCTGGATTCATTGATCCTTAGAATTGTGCTTTTAGTTTCTATGTCATTTAATTCTGCTCTGATCTTGGTTATTTCCTTCCTTCTACTTGCTCTGGGCTGTCTTTGTTGTTGTTCCTCGAGTTCTTGGAGGCGTCGGGTTAGGTTGTTTGTTTGAAATGTTTCTATCTTCTTTAGGTAGGCCTGTATTGCTATGAACTTCCCTCTCAGGACTGCCTTCACTGTGTCCCATAGGTTTTGGGTTGTTGTGAGTTCATTTTCATTTGTTTCCAGAAGCTTTCTGATTTCTTCCCTAATTTCAATCTTGACCCATTCGTTGTTTAATAGCCTACCATTCAGTCTCCACGATTTTGGGTGTTTTGGGTTTTTTTCATTGGGGTCGGTTTCCAATTTCAGTCCCTTGTGATCAGAGAAAATGCTTGGTATGATTTCTATTTTCTTGAATTTATTGAGACTCGTTTTGTGTCCTATCATGTGATCTATCTTTGAAAATGTTCCATGTGCGTTTGAAAAGAAAGTGTATTTAGCTTCTTTGGGATGGAGGGCTCTATATATATCAATTAGGTCCATTTCGTTTAGGGTGTCATTTAATGCTGCAATATCTTTGTTGATATTTTGTTTGGAAGATTTGTCCAATTTAGACAGTGGGGTGTTAAAATCTCCTACTATAATTGTGTTGCTGTCAATTTCTTTCTTGAGGTCCTCCAGAATTTTCTTTATATATTTGGGTGCTCCTATGTTGGGTGCATATATATTTACGATGTTAATGTCTTCTTGGTGGATTCTCCCTTTGAGTATTATGAAGTGACCTTCTGGGTCTCTCTTTATGGCCCTTCTTTTGAAGTCTATTTTGTCTGATATGAGAATTGCTACCCCGGCTTTTTTTTCTTGTCCATTTGCTTGGAAAATTTGGTTCCATCCTTTCACTTTTAGTCTGTGGTGGTCCTTTGACCTGAGGTGGGTCTCTTGTAGGCAGCATATGTGTGGGTCGTGCTTTCTTATCCATTCAGCTATTCTATGTCTTTTAATTGGTGCATTTAATCCATTTACGTTTAAGGTTATTATTGAAAGGTACTTATTCATTGCCATTTGTGTACCTGTGTTCCTCTCTATCTCTCTCTTTTCCTTCCTTTCCTAAAGCAGTCCTTTTAGTAATTCTTGTAGAGCTGGTTTGGTGGAGGCGTATTCTTTTAGACTTCTTTTGTCTTGGAAGCTCTTTATTTGGCCTTCTATCTTGATTGAGAGCCTTGCTGGGTACAATAGCCTTGGTTGTAGGCCTCTGTTTCTCATTACTTGGAATATTTCCTGCCATTCTCTTCTTGCTTGGAATGTTTCCATTGAGAAGTCAGTAGCCAACCTTATTGGGACCCCCTTGTATGTTATTTCCTTTTTCTCCCTTGCTGCCTTTAGGATTTTCTCTTTGTCTTGGAGGTTTGCCATTTTAATGATGATGTGTCTTGCAGTAGGCCTCTTTGGGTTCCACCTGTTTGGAACTCTCTGCGATTCCTGAATCCGTGTGACTTTCTCTCTCCTCAACTTAGGAAAATTTTCCGTAATTACTCTTTCAAGGAGGTTTTCTATCCCTTGTTCTTCTTCCTCTCCTTCTGGTATTCCTATTATTCGGATATTATTACGTTTCATGTTGTCTTGCATTTCTCTTAAATTCTCCTCATTTTTTCTGATTCTCTTTTCCATTATTTGGTCTGTCTGGGAGATTCTTTCTATCCTGTCTTCTGTCTCACTTATGCGATCTTCCGCCATATCGATTCTATTCTTCATACCTTCTACTGTGTTCTTCAGTTCAGAAATTGTATTCTTCATTTCCTCTTGGCCTTTACTAAGGGTTTCCATTTCCTTTTTCATGTTGGTGTAGTTTGCAGAGAGCTCACTGTAGCTCCCCTGTAGTTTCTGGTAGCTCGTTGTAAGCTCTTTGAATTTCCTGATAACCAGTGCTTTGAATTCAATATCTGATAGTTGGCTTGCCTCTAGTTCATCTAACGTTATTTCTGAGACTTCCTCCTTTTCTTTCATTTGGGGGTTGTTTCTTTGTCTTCCCATTGTTTGTGTTGCTCTTCTTGTTGGCTTCAGCTTCTTAAAGTGGTCTCTTCTGGGTTCCTGGGTTTATGGTGAGAACTTCTGTGGTAAGATGCCTGTGAGACTCAGTGGTGCAATCTCCTGCAGGTATTTTGGTGTTCTCCACTTCCACCTATTCCTCTTTTTGGCTTCTAGCTGGTCAAACCTTTTCTTCTGCTCTCCCTAGCTGCAGCAGCCTGGGGGGGCTATTAGTGTGGCCTTTCTCTCCTCTCGGTGAACTTAGCTGGTCTCTCCAGTGCCCTCCCAATATCCAGAATGGCGCTGCTCTCCCATGCCCCGCTGAGAGCAGGTTTTTCCCCAGGCTTCCCAACTCTGGCCTGGCATGAGGGCACACACTCCCAGCCAGGCTTTCCTGGTCTAGCAGGCTTGGGCTTGGACCTTTCCCAGTGCTGTGGCTGCACACACTGGGCAACTCACAATTCTTCCAAGCTGGCAACCACAGCCTGACTCCAGGTGCTTCTCAGTCTGAGCCCAGCTGGGTAGGGATGAATCTGGGGATTGGCGCTTCCCCAGGGGCCCTGTCAGTCTCGCGCAGTGCCCCTATGCTGTGTGAGTGCCCGCTAGAGTCCCCCGGTATTGGGAATGCGCACCACTGGGAATGCACGCCACCGGGAATGCACGCCACGGGGAATACACAGGATTCCCAGACTTCCAAGCTGGTGACCGCACTGGATTCTGGATGCTTCTCAGTCTGCGCCCAGCTGGGTAGGGATGGATCTGACAATTGGCACTTCCCCAGGGGCCCTGTAAGTCTCGCGCAGTGCCCCTATGCTGTGTGAGTGCCCGCTGGAGTCCCCAGCTGGAGTCCCCTGGTATCGGGAATGCGAACCTCCGGGAATGCATGCCACCCAGACCTCCAAGCCGGCAACTACAGCCTGCCTTCTGGTGCTTCTCAGCCTGCGCCCGGCTGGGTAGGAGGGAGCTGGTGACTGGTGCTCTTCCAGGTGCACTGACCGTATCCCGAATCACCCACGAGACTGTGGGAGCACCGGCTCAGGCTACTGGGAATGCTGGGGCCCCTCAGTTCCCCAAACTGGCAAACACAGCCGGACTCCACGGGTTATCAGAGTTCTCCAGTTTGCTTCCCAATGCCCACTCCTCTCTCTGCCACTACAGGCAAACCGGTCTCTCCTGGTGTTTTCCAATCTGCACCCTGCTGGTTAGAGAGGATGCCGGTGACTAGTTCTCTCTCAGGGTTGTCCTTGTTGCCCTCCCTTGGCTCTCAGAGATCAGGGCGGCCCTGCCAGGACCCTGGCGCTGCAGGCGAAGGGCCCGCAGCCTCTGTGCTGTTCCCTCATACCTTGCTGATCTGAGGTCTGTCTCCTCTCCTCAACCTCTGGTCATTCAGTGTCCGCTATACTCTCTGGGGTCCTGCCATCCCATATGCTGGGTCCCTGTTGGGTGTTCGCCGTGCTCCTCTGCAGAGCAGCCTGGTTTTTCTCCGGTGCGTGAAGGGAAGCGAAATCCTTTGTCCTACTCCGCCCCGCCATCTTCCTGATTCTGCCTAATTAGGGTCAGTTTTAACACTAGGGTTAGGTTTTGGTTTAGGGTTAGGTCTAGGGTTAGGGTTAGTGTAGGTTTAGGATTAGGGTTTGGTCTAGTGTTAGGGTTATGGTTAGGGTTAGAATCAGCTTCAAGTCTAAGGCTAGGGCTAGGGTTAGGTTTCAGGTTAGGGCTAGAGCTAGAGCTCTAAAATTTTTCTTTTTTAAAAAAATAACTATTTTATTTATTTACCCGTGCCTTCCTTCTGAATTCACTTTCATTTCAGGAACAATTAAAAAATTTTTACTTCTAATCTTTGTAAGTTATTTCATCTTCTTCTGAGTTTTTATAACTCTCATTTTTAATTTATTATATTAGTTTTTAAATCTTCTTATTTATCTTGAAATAGCAGGTTATGATTTTGATCTGCTTTCTGGGCATGTGTTTCTGAAGTGCCATTATTGTCTGTAGGAAAATAATTCTGTCCACTATTATTTTTATAACACATTTGAGTAAGATTTAATCTCAATGATTTTTTCTTACTCACTTTTACTTGAATTTGATTTTCCTAAATTTTAAACATGATGTTGGATTTAGGAAAGTTCTTGTCAACTTAATAGGTTTTTCTCTCCTGCTGTTTTCTTCTGGTGTTTAAAAATATTACTGTTTGCTGTCTCAGATTTCCCAGCTAGCTCTATTCTCCTTCTCAACCTTTATACAGCTTCTCTATTATGTTGCCCAGTTTTAATTTTTTTCTATAAGTTTCTGCTCCATTTAGGGCCTGCTCTAGAAGGGAGCTCAATTGAGGCATTTCTGAATGTTCATAGGCGTCAGACTAACCTGGCTTCTTCAGTTCTTACAATGAGCTGCTTACACTTATCTGCTATTGGAGAGAAAAAACCCTTCTATTTCAGTGGCTGTTATGAAACTGACCCACTGTATTTCCCAGTGAATACTTGTTAGTTATGTCAGAGCTCTCCATTCTCAGGTTCACTGGTCACTGATTTTATTTATTTTATTTTTTAGAGAGAGGAGAAGGGAGAGACAAAGAGAGGGAGAGAAACATCAATGTGTGGCTGCCTCTTGAGTGCCCCCGACCTGGGACCTGGCCCACAACCCTGGTATGTGCCCTGACTGGGAGTCAAACCAGTGACCCTTTGGTTTGCAGGCCGTTACTCAATCACTGAGCCACACCAGCCAGGGATGCCCTAGTTGTTTTCCTCCTGCATTGGTATGCATTTCAGAAAGGTCTCTATCAATGAATTTGTATCACTGGCTTATGTTCTGTTGTAAATGCCATCCATAAGTCTTTAATTCTATTATCTACTCTGTCCCTTATATATGAAGATATGGAGAGACCGAGATATTACATTGTTGCTATTGGTCCTTCTTCCTAGAGGAAAGGTTTAACAAACTCTTGACAGTAGAGACTTTTCAAATTAAATGTTACAGTGTTTCCCAAGGTATAACATAAATATATACAGTTAAAACGTAAACATAAATAAAATGTAAGGATACAAATATTTATTACAGCAAAAATTATAAATATAGTTGTTGAGGAAAATTAGTCTGTTTTCATGTCTCAGCATCCAATTTATCTCTGTATTTGGTTTGGTGAAAAAAGAGAAGTTCTGATAATTAATAACTTTGAGCATCTTTTCATATATCTATGGGCCATCTGTATTTCTTCTTTTGAGAAGTGTCTCTATTCAGGTTCTCTGCCCATTTTTAATTGGATTGTTTGGGGGGGTTTTGGTGTTGAGTTTTGTAAGTTTTTTATAAGTTTTGTATATTAACCTTTTATCAGATATATCATTGGTGAATATGCTCTCCCATTAAGTGCATAGTCTTCTCATTTTGTTGGTGTTTTCCTTTGCTGGGCAAAAACTTTTTAGTTTTATGTAGTCCCATTTGATTATTTTTTCTGTTGATTCCCTTGTCAAGGGTGATATATCAGAAAAACATTTTGCTACAAGAGATCCCCAAGTTTTTACTGTGTATATTTTCTGGGATTTTTATGGTTTTGAGTCTAACATTTAAGTTCAATGTCATTGATCATCAGAAAAATTCAAATTAAAACCACAATGATGTATCACTTCACACCTACCAGAATGGCCCTCATTAGTAAACCAACCAACAACAAGCACTGGCAACGTTGTATGGAAAAGAAAACCCTCATGCACTGTTGGGGAGAATGCAGATTAGTGTAGCCACTGTGGAAAACAGTATGGAGATATCTCAAAAATTAAAAATGGAATTGCCTTTTCACCCAGTGGCTCCACTTCTGGGAATATATCCAATGAAACCAAAACACTAATTTGAAAATATATATGCACCCCTATGTTCATTGCAGTGTTATTTACAATAGCTACGGTTTATAGACCATCAGTAGATGAGTAGGTAAAAAAAAGCTGTGGTATATTTAAACAGTGGAATACTCTTCAACTATAAAAACAAAGGAAATCTTACCCTTTGAGACAGCATGGATGGAACTAGAGAGCATTATGTTTAGTGAAATAAGCCAGTCGGAGAAAGACAAATACCATATATTTCACTCATATGTGGAATCTAATAAACTAACAAGCAAAATACAGACAGACCCATAGACAGAGAGCATGCTGACAGCTGTCACCGAAAGAAAGCTTGGTAAGCTGCGTGAGGGGCAGTGGTGAGATTTAGAAAAAAGAGGGGCAAAAACTCATGGATATGGACAACAGCATGGGGATTATTTAGGGTAGGTAGAGTGGGGGAGGTAATGGACGGAGACTTCACTTGGAATGGTAAACACACAATACAGTATATAGATGATATGTTATAGAATCGTACAACTGAAACCTATGTAGTTTTGTTAACCAGTGTCACCCCAATCAATTCAATATAACAGAAAAAAAAAAACCTGGAAGATTCTGATTCACTCATCTAAGTAAATGGTAACAGTTTTTTTAAAAAAAATCAACTTGTCTTGTAATCGTATATCTGTTTGAACTGATTTGAATTCTTGTCATAAGTATTTAAATTGGATAAGAAAGAAATAACTTTTTCAATAGAGACTAAAACCAATGCAACGTCATATATATTTCCTATTTGACTACAGAAATTACTATTGAAACAAACACGTGCTGAGCAGATGTTTCTGTGCCTTGCTGGACATTTAATTGAGTGTGGCTTGGATACACTATAGTCACAGATTGGCTTATACAATTTACTTTTATAATGTGAATCAGGCAATTTTAAAAAGCAGTTCAGCATTCTAAACTTCTTAATCAATAGCATGCCTACAAAAATTTTAAGTATGTTCTAGAAATGTCAGAAACTGTTTTATTCCCAGATCTGCAGAAAATATAGTAATTTGGCAGACCAAGTAAATGAAACAAGGGTCTCAAAAAGAAGTTAAAATTTTGTGTATTACTTAGTAATTGGTAGATTCATTAAGATAAATAAAGACAAATAAAATTTAGGTCAAACTTTTCTGGAACCTCTAGGCATTGTCAATCACAGTTTGAAATTACTGAATTAGATATGTATTCATGAAAAATTTTATTTTATGTCTCTAATTTGGAATATATAACCCAATAAATTATTTTAACTTAAATATTAACTTTCACCCAATTATATAGGATACCATTTATCTATAGTAGAAAATAAAAATAACAGTCTCTCAAACAAAGCTTGAACTTTATTATTTAATTTCTGTCTTCCCTTTTCCTAAACCAGAGTTTTTTTCATCTGTCTCTGAAGATTTTCTTTAAAGTGCTGAACCATAGTCTTCTATGGTTCTTCTTTTTTCTTTCTTCTTTTTTGCTGAATTATTTTGTTTGTTTTGTGTGTATATGTGTGTAACAGTACAACTAGAAAGTATTCAGTCTAGCTTTTTATGGATGTAGAATGTGCACTAAATCATCATCCTCAAATTAAATGCTTTGTTCATTGGCTATGTCCTTCATTTATGTGAATGGTAAAGAAAGAACAATAGTTAAACAAATCATTTTACTAACATTAACATTTCATTTTCAATCTAGACACTCAAGCAAGGTTTTCAAAGTATGGCTGAAATAGAATCTCAACAATGCCTATTGAATAACTATTGTTGAAAGGAGATAGGTACTAATTACCTAAATAATGATAGAAAAAAAAATAAATCAAGACAATAGCAGAGGAAAACAATTAGCCTGAAACCAAAATGAAGAAATTTCAAATCCATTCATACTTGTCAAAGTGTTTCATAGGCTTTGAAACTTTGGAAAATCAGTCATATCCTATAGCAACAGATTGATAGATTGATTCATCCTTGTAGACAATGATTAAAAAGGAATATGTAGCAGTGGTGTTAACACAATAGTGTGGTATCTATTGTCATTGAAATGGGTGTGCTTTGTACTCTGTACTCTTTAGCTGCTCATTCTTTCATCTTTTTAACACTATGACCACAGCACTAGAAATTGCTATGAGTTTGGAGTTTAAAATGACAACTAATTTATCAGAGATGAGATTTCCAGTATTATCAATTAGCCTTTTCCCCCTCTGAGACCTGTAACTATGCTTAATGAGAAGTGAGATAAGTCAGAGAAAGAAAAATGCTGTAGGATCTCACTTACATGAAAAATCTAAAAAGTCAAACTTGTAAACACAGAGAGTAGAATGATGATTACCAGGGACCGGTGGTGGTGGGTGGGGAGAATAGGAGAGATATTTAAGGACATAAACTTGCAACTAGTAGATAAATACGTTCTGGAGACCTAATGCATCATATAATGATTACAAACAACAATACTGCATTATGGACATCAAACTTACTAAGAGACTAGATCTTAATTATTCTCAGTAAAAAAAATGAATGGTAATTACAATAGAGGTGTTAGCTTATGCTACAATAGTAATACTATCACCATATATAAATGTATCAAATCAACATAACTTAAGCTTATACAACATTGTATGTCAAATTATTTTAATTAAAAAGTGGGATGGGAAGGGAGTAATAGACAGAAAACTGTACTTGGAAAATAATTAAATAAAATTTTTAAAAAAGTAGACAAGCATAGGTACATACTTAGCAAACTTCAAAGAAATAAAAGGTATGTGGATGGACTTTCTAACAATAGAACTGTGATCAGTGAGATATTCTGAGGAAATCATCCAGTAATGAAAATGTCTCTCCACAATCACACATTGCCATTAATCATCAGTACTAACACTGTTTCTTTTGTATTAACTGAGTTGCCAACTTCTCTTTATGAAGTCAAGAACTTGGCCAGCTTGACCTGACCTTCTTGAATTAGATTTTACAATGTCACTTGGCTTTTTTATATATATAGATAATGTCTTTAGTGGTACAGCATATATGTGTGTGTGTGTATGTGTATATATGTATATATGTATATAAGCCAAGTGACACTGTCCACTGAAAGAACAGAAAGCAACACAAAAAAATCAGTTTTCCTATAACTATCATCTACTGTAGACTATTCCAATTCTACTCCTATCACCAATTATGTTACAACTATTTAGTAGTTGACAGAAGTTTAACAATTGATTTTAAACGAGCCATATCTTTTTCTAGGCCACATGTTGAGGCAGTATAGTTCAGTGGTTTTAGAACATGGAATCTAAAATCAGTCTGCCTTATTTATAGTCTTACTCTGTCACTTACAGTTCATGTGATCTTGGGTGAGATGAATAACTTTTCTATGTCTCACATTCTTATTTGTGATAGAGAATGTTTATAAAATTATTGTGAGAATTAAACACACAGCTTGACATATACTAAATACTATGTATATGTATTAAATATTCACATTGTTTTGCCCATATTTTGAATAGAGCACTTGTTATAGTAATTGCTTCATTTTTAAAGAGTCCTGTGTGTCAAAGATATTTTCAAAATAGATTTTTTTTTGCTTAAACCAAGGACATATTCCATTTTAGCTGCATGAGTTTGGTGAAATCATTTGTAAGACCCCTTCTTCCCCTCTGTAGTCTGTTTGTTTATTATGTTTATTAGATTTCATATGTACATGAAATCATATGGTATTTGTCTTTCTCTGACTGGCTTATTTCATGTAGCATAAGAGTACCAGGTCCATCTATACTGTTACAAAAGGTAAGATTTCCTTCTTTTAAAAAAAGACTTTATTTATTTATTTTCATAAATTGGGGAAAGGAGGGAGAAAGAAAGGGAGAGAAATATGGATTGGTTGCCTTTTACACACTCCCAACTGGGGACCTGGCCTGCAACCCATTCAAGTTCCCTGACTGGGAGTCAAACTGGCAACCTTTTGGTTCACAGGCTGGTGCTCAGTCCGCTGAGCCATACTGGCTAGGGCAGATTTTCTTCTTTTTTAATGGCCAAAAAGTATTCAATCGTGTAAATATACTCACAATTCAATTGTGGGTGGCTTTTTTATCCACTCATCTACTGATGGGCACTTGATTTGCTTCCAAATTTTAGTTTGTAAATAACGCTGAAATGAACATAGAGGTGCATATATAGATTTGAATTAGTGTTTCCAGTTTCTCTGGATGTATTACCAGAAGTGGAATCACTGGGTAATAGGCAGTTTCACTGTAAATGTTTTTGAGGTGTCTCTATACTGCTTTCCATGGTGGCTGCACCAATCTGCATTCCCATCGACAGTGCAAAAGGGTTCCCTTTTCTCCACATCCTCTCCAACACTTGTTGTTTGTTGATTTCTTGGTGGTACTGATTCTGACAGGTGTGAGGTGATATCTCATTGTGGCTTTAATTTGCATTTCTCTGATAATTACTGATATTGAGCATCTTTTCATGTGTATTTTGGCTATCTGTATGTCCACTTTGGTGAAGTGTTTATTCAAGTACTTTGCCTATTTTTAAAAATGGTATTGTATTATTTGTTTGTTTGTTGGTGTTAAATTGAGCTCTTTATAAATTTTGGATATTAACCCCTTATCAAATGTATTATTGGTGAATATGTTCTCCCATTCCGTGGGTTGTATTTTTGTTTTGTGATGGTTTCCTGTGCTGTGCAGAAACTTTTTAGTTTGATATAGACTCATTTGTTTGCTTTGGCTTTGTTTCCCTTGCCCAAGGAGAGCTATCAAAAAACATGTATTACTATGAAAAATATCTGAGATTTTACTGCTTATGATTTCTTCTAGGTGTTTAATGGTTTCAGATCTTATATTTAACTATGTAATCCATTTTGACTTTATTCTGGTTATATGGTCTATAGGAGTACTCTAGTTTCATTTTTTTGCATGTATCTGTCCAATGTCCCCAACACCATTTATTGAAGAGAATGTCTTTATCCCAATATATGTTCTTACCTTCTTTGTCAAATATTAATTAACCATAAGGTGTGGGTTTATTTGTGGGCTCTTTATTCTGTTCCATTGATCCATGTGTCTGTTCTTATGCCAGTATCATATGGCCTTGTAGTATACTTTGATATCAGGTACCATGATACCTGTAAATTTGTTCTTCTTTATTAAGATTGTTGAGGCTATTTTGGGTCTGTTTTGTTTGTTTGATATAATTTTTTGGAATATTTTGCCCTAGCTGGTGTGGCTCAGTGGACTGAGTGCTTGCCTACGATTCAAAGGTTCACTGGTACAATTCCAAGTCAGGGCACATGCCTGGGTTGTGGGCCAGGTCAGGTTCCCAGTAGGGGGTGCACAAGAGGCAACCACACACTGACGTTTCTCTCCCTCCCTCCCCCTCTGCCTAAAGTAAATAAATAAAATTTTTAATTTTTTTGGAATATTTATTCCATTTCTGTGAAATATGTCATTGACATTTTGATTGGAATTGTACTGAGATTGCTTTGGGTAGTATGAACATTTTAATGATGTTAATTTTTCCTGTCCATGAACATGATATATACTTATTTGTGTCTTCCTTAACTTCTTATTTCAGTATCTTATAATTTACTGCTTATAAGTCTTTTACCTCCTTGGTTAATTTTATTTCTAGTCATCTTTTTTATGCAATTATAAATGGCATTGTTTTCTTAGTTTCCCTTTCTGATAGTTCATTATTGGTGTATAAAAATGCCACCAGTTTTTGTATATTAATTTTGTATCCTGCAACTTTACTGAAGTAATTTTTTAGTTCTAGTGGTATTTTAGTAATATCTTTACAGTTTTCTATATACAGTATCATGTCATCTGCAAAGAGTGATAGTTTTACTTCTTTTCTTATTTGGATGTCTTTTATTCATTCTTCTTTTCTCATTTCTGTAGCTAGGGCTTCCAGTACTAATTTGAATAAGAGTGGTAAAAATGAACACCCATGTCTTGTTCCTGACCTTAAGGGAAACACTTCTGGTTTTTGCTTATTGAATATGATGTTGGCTGTGGGTTTGCAATACATAACCTTTATTACCTTGAGGTATGTTCCCTCTGTTCCCACTTTGCTGAGAGTTTTCATCATGAATTGGTGCTCAATTTTATCCAGTGCATTTTCTGTATCTATTTATATGACCATGTGATATATATTCTTCATTTTGTTCATTTGGTATATCGCATTTGTTGATTTGTAGATATTGTACCAACCTTGCATCCTTGGAATAAATTCCAATTGATTATGATGTATGATCTCTTCAATGTACTGCTGGATTTGGTTTGCTAATATTTTCTTGAGGATTCATCATAGATATTAGTAAATCTTCAAAGTTTATAGGTGGAGGCTCTTTCTTGCATTCAATTAGTGAAGAAATATCTCTGGTGAGATGCTTGCTTAAACATCTGCCGTGACATGGCCTTTTGGCCTGAGGAAGCAGAGCCTAGGTTTTGCACTTCCCAATACAAGACTTCTTCATTACACAGTACAATGAACCTGGGTGTAACCTGAGCTGGTACTAAACTCCCATGTGGGAAATAATCCTGCAAATTCAGGTACAGCCAGAGCAATAAAAATGGCAGATATGTTATTTTATTTGCATAATTATTAGAGGTGACCATTCAAGCATTAAAGTAAATTTCCTGCTGCTGCAACAGTTTTAGTTTCTGTTTCCATCATAAAACTAATTAGGAATGGCAAAGGGCTGAACCAGGTTTTCTTAAGGAGAGAGTGAGAAAAATAAATAGCTTTGGTTTTTTTGTTACCTATAAATTTTAGAACACTCTCCATTTTATTTTATTGTCAACTAATTGACCAGCATTTTTTTGTTTTTATTTTTTAAATTTCTTATTGTTCAAGTACAGTTGTCTCCATTTTTCCCCCACCAACTCTCTTCACCCTGCCCATTCCTGCCTCCTACCCTTGATCCTACACCCTTTGGCTTTGTCCATGGGTCTTTTATACATGTTACTTGATAACCTTTCCACTTTTTCCTGTTATCCTCCTTCCCCTTCCCCTCTTGTTACTGTCAGTTTGTTCTTTATTTCAATGTCTCTGGTTATATTTAGCTTTGTTTTGTTGGTTAGGTTCTACTTATAGGTGAAATCATATGGTATTTGTCTTTCACCACCTGGCTTATTTCACTTAGCATAATGCTCTCCAGTTCCACCCATGCTATCACAAAGGGTCAGAACTCCTTTCTTTCTGCTGTGTAATATCCCATTGCATAAATGTACCATAGTTTTAGATCCACTCATTTACTGATGGGCACTTAGGTTGCTTCCAACACTTGGCTATTGTAAATTGTGCTGCTATGAACATTGGGGTGCACAGATTCTTTTGAATTGGTGTTTCAGATTCCTTAGGGTGTAATCTCAGCATGAAACTGCTGGGTCAAAAGGCAGTTCCATTTTTAGTTTTCTGAGGACATTCCATACTGTTTTCCACAGTGGCTGCACCAGTCTGCATTCCCACCAACAGAGCACTAGGGTTTCCTTTTCTCCACATGCTCATCAGCACTTGTTGTTTGTTGATTTGTTTGTGATGGCCATTCTGGGACTGGCCAGTGTGAAGTGGTATCTCATTGGTTTTAATTTGCATCTCTCTGATGGCTAGTGATACTGAGCATCCTTTCATATGCATTTGGGCCCTATGTATGTCCTTGGGTTGGCTTTAGCTCAAGTAGTTACTTTATCATGGCAGACACTAATTGAACAGTATTTTAAACATTATATCTGAACCAAAGTGGTAAGCTCTACCAAAGGAGACAGCTTCTTTAATATAGTTTCTCTTCTAACTCCTTAGCAGTTTTTAAAACTATTCTTTTTTTATATTATCAGGCCTTCAATAGTGCTTCAGTGACATCAAGGTAAAAAATAGGTAACTAAGACCATGTCATAAAGCCTGTCTAAAAAATAAAAGTCCAGCATTGTAGAAGACAGACTTTACTCTTTTGAAAAACAGTAACTCCAGGAGGCTTTCTAAAATATTCACCCTCCAAGCTAAATCTAACTGGATAGTCTAATGTACTATAATGGACTATGACTATTGGAACTAGTGAGAAGTCTGTTTTCAGAAAAAGGACCTTTTTTTGACAGACATATATTATTCATTTTCTTTCTTTCTTTTTCTTTTTTTAAAGATTTTATTTATTTGTTTTTAGAGAGGGGGAAGGAGGGAGAAAGAGTGGGAAATATCAATGTGTGGTTGCCTCCTGGGCATCCCCCAGTGGGGACCTGGCCCACAACCTAGGCATGTGCCCTAGACTGGGAATCAAACTGGGAACCATTCGGTTTGCAGTACAGCATTCAGTTCACTGAGCCACACCAGCCAGGGCATATTCTTCCTTTCAATTTTACTTTATGGTACTTAGGGCAGATTCTAGACAACACAACACAATAGATGATTGTTCATCTTTATTCTTTTGCTCTCTTTTATGAGCCTGATTGACTTTTTCTTGCATTCCTTCACTAGTGCCATGATTTGTACATGGAAAAAAGAATCAAATATACCTAAGTCATTTAAGCTTACATTATGTATCATCTCTCCCCCAGAGCATGTGCAATATGTAAATGTGCCATATGTTGATGGCAATATTTAACTGAAGATCCAAGACTTTCAAATTATAGAGTTTAAGGTCTTAAGATATAAATGCAATTAAATATGCCATCAGTTAGATTAATAGATGGAGAAGATACCATAAATATTAAATCAGAATTGAAGCCATATTTATTTATTTATTTATTTATTTATTTATTTATAGAGAGAAGGGAAGGGAGGGAGAAAAGGAGGGAGAGAAACATCAATCATTTGCTTCTAACATATCCTCAACCAGGGACCTGGCCCACAACGCAGGCATGTGCCCTGACTAGAAATTCAAATGATGGTCTCTCGGTTTGTGGGATGATGTCCAACCCACTGAACTACACCAGTCAGTGCTCAGCCACATTTTAAAGGAAACCTCACATAATATTCTGGCCATCATATCATTTAGTAAATAATAGTTTCTCAGTAATAGTTTATTACATTTAAATTGAATGGAATTACAATTTAAAGAAATGTGGAATTAGATGTGAGTTAGACGACTTCATATTATACGTGAAGGGTATTGGTTAATAGAATTTGTATCTGGAAGGTCCTCTCTACATGGAGAACTATCAGGCTCAGATATTTGACTTAATCATTTCCATTTTATAAAAAACTTAATTAACAAAGAATATGGATTAGCTTATCAAATTTGTGGATGGCATAGCTTAAGAGAATACTGATATAGAACCAAGATGTAATAGGAAAAATCTTACAAGCTGAAATGATAAATCAAATCTACAGTGATGGACTCTTCTAGGTCATAAAAATTAACTGCAAAAATGTAGGAGGAGGATGAAACTCCTTCAGAGCTACTTATGGAGGACAGACTTTTTGTTGATTTAGAATGAAGGAAAGAAACATGTATTGTTGCTATGAAAATAGTGAAATATCAGTCTGCATTTACAGAAAAGGAAGGTAGGTACACAAAATGGAGTTCATCCTCTTCACCTGGTCAGACCACACTGTGAATGTTGTGTTCAGTTATGGCAGCAATGTTTTCTGTAAGTTACATGGTCTTTTGAAAGGATAGGAGACTAGGAAGTAAAAGATCAGGAGACTATATAGCAGTTATGATAGAGGAAACCAGGGAATATTTGAAGAGAAAGATGTAAAAAGGGCATGATAATAATATCTGTAGATGTGAATAGCTTTTAGGCCCTTAAATATGGATTTCATTCATTCATTCATTAAATAATTATGTGAAGACTCACCATGTCCTAGATTCAGTTCTAAGTTCTGTAGATACAGATGTGAACAAGTCAATGTTCATACCTCAGGATTTTGTTTTTTGATATATTTTATCCTTTGCACTTGCCCCATCGTATATACTGTGTTTAGGCAATTCCATTCACTCTCATAGCTTTGTTTTATGGACCTCCTATCAGCAATTATGCTGATGCCCTCTCTATACAGTGTTCTCTCAACTGTAACTCAGACTTATTCAGTTAAAAATTATTTTACTGAAAACAGGCACTGGAGATACACTAGAAGAGGATACAGATTCATTACCCTTGTTCTCATGGTTTCTACTGACTCCTGGGAGAGGTGAATGCTAACTGTTGGTACAAATAAATATAAATGAAAAATTAGGAGTTCTAGGAATGAAAATTACAGAATGCTATGAGAGCAAAATAAAATGGAGAAGGGGACTTAAACTCTTCAAACAATAACATTTAAAGTAAAATTTAAAATATAACGAAGAGTTAACCATACCAAGAAATTAGAAATGAATGTTCATGGACATGAAACAGCCTATGTCAAAATGCTGAGATGCTATCTTCCTATCTTCTCTCCTTATGAATGGCTCATATACAGGTCAAGTTTAATATGTCTAAAACTGAACTCATGGTTGTCTCCCCAAACTGTACTTTCTCCTGTAATCATCCTCAAGTTCTCCTTCTTTTTCATATCCTACAAATAGTCCATCAGTGCACTTTTTTCTTCTACATATCCCACTTCTGTCTCTTCTTCATCTTTTTTGCAGCAATCTCAGTTCACACTGTTATCTGTCAGCCATGTTCTTAAAACACTCCATAACTGATTTTCTTACCACATATTTTCACTCAGCCTACTGTTTTTTCAGAGTTGACAGACTTAAAATATTCAAAATATTATCTTTTACCCCTAGTTAAAACTTTTCACTATTTCCATATTACTTATAGAAAAAGAATAGAAGAAAGGAAAGAAGGAAGGAGACAAAGAGAAGAAATTAACTCAGGGTGGTTTAGAAAGAAGATTCAGTGATAGATTCCTGACTGGCTATTAGAAAAATAATGATATTTAGGCTATAATGTATTAAAATTCTTATCAGGTTGCATAGCAAAATTATGTCTCTGGCACTGTCAAAATTCTTGGTTTGCTGTGTGCCATTCTTTCTATTTTACTGATTCTTTGGATTTACATAGTGTTTTCTTTTGAAGAAAGCACACAACACTAATTTCAGTTCCTTTATTCTCATAAATACACTGTAAATTAGTAAGGCCAATTTTGTATTTTTTAGGTTTCAAAGATAGAGAAAACTGCAGAACATAGAATAAGTAATTTTTGTCAGGGTCACATAGCTATGTGACATCAGAAATAGTACAAAAAAACCCAAATCTGTTAACTCTAGTCCTGTGCTTTTTTTCACCAAACGAGCATACCAACATGGTTCTGTTGTCTTAAACATTATTTGCAATTCTTTTTTTCCAATTATTGGAGAAGTTTTTCTTATTTAAACCTGATTTCTGGAAGAATGTGGTGAGCACATGGAGGGCTAAAGATTGGACATTCAATGTTAAAGACATTACATATTTTCTTAGTGACAGAAATTTCAGCTATAGAAAGAGTGAGATACTAGGTAAAAGATGAGGAAATCTTTTCTTTTGAGTAAGCATTTCTGTAATCTCTTAGTGTGCAACTTAGTAACTACTTCTATGAAGTTACAATTACCCTTTACACCTAATGAGCATTTGAGGTTATACATTATAGTTGTAGATGATCAGGCTTACTTTCAGTTCAGAGAGTTCAAAAAATGAAGGAATCCACACTGCATTCTCTTTACCAGTTAAAACAAGAGAATTAATTTTTGAAATGAATAAAGACCTACCATGCATATTTTATAGATCATAAAGGAGACATTTTTTCTATTTGTGGAGGTTCTTACCTACTTAGCAAAGGTCAGGCATATTTTTGACACCTTTCAAAAAAGAAAATAACCTATAGAAACATTAGTTCCACAGGAAGATCCCGATTATTGAACTGGAACTTCCTGTATTTTCTGCTGACAATAATTCTAGAACAATGGGAAGCTGCTTATCAGGCATTTTTCTCCTATGCTATGCCATAGATTCCAAATGTTAATGTCTTAGCTCAGCCAGAAACAAAATTGGCAAAGGTATTTTCTTCTTTTTCTCTTCCCATGGGGATATTATTGCCAGGATTTTTGCAATTCTTCATAAAATTCCAAATGGAGCCTTGGGAAGTTCTCAGGGGTGATTAAACTGAAAGCTTGCTGCTATTCCTTAGGAGGTACCTGCCCTACTTTCTAATAAAATGTAAAATTAATTTTTAATCTGTGAACCTGCAGAAGAGCTTTCCATGCACTTAGTGCCCCAAGAAAAATGAAATTGAAATTGCCCCAAAGATAATCCTTACTGAAAACAGCAAGAACAGCAAAATAATATAAAATCAAACAACAATAACAAAATAGTAGAATTCCTGTTATGGACTCCAGAACTGTATTTTAAAAATATTTCTCATTTATATTGCACCTATCAGGCCAATGCCTCCCTAGGTGCCTTACATATAAAAACACAATTTAAAACCAATAGCTAAAGTAAAAAGTCCTTAGAACTGTGATTATACTACCCCTTTCGGAATTCTCAGGCCTCTCCTAACTCTCCAGTCAGAGAAAAGCAATGGAAAACATTTTCCTCCTCAAAACATGAACATGTTTTGCAACAAGCTTTGAATATTAGAATTGATGACAATAAAGAAGTAATTTAAACTTGCTAACTTCTCTCCAACATACGGAGTAAGACTTTGAACATAGTAAAGCCAAGTCAATATTTAGTCATCTCATTCTGTGAAGTACATGAGAAAAATTGTTGTGGTTTTACGTATAGTTGATAATCTTTCACGCACACATAATGCTTCATTGATTTGTGACTCTGTGTTAGCCCTCAGGGCAAAAAGATGAATAAAATGCCAGCCCTTTAGGTATACGAGGCAAGTAAACACAAATTATAAGAGTGCAAGGGTGGAGATTTTTTGACTCCTGTTTAGGAGGAGTCATATTTTTAAAAATGTAAGTAGAATTCAAGTTCAGGCCTTGGCTCAAAATTGTTGGTGCTAATGCCAGTATGGCTATTAGTCCTAGGCAAAAGGAGCCCCGTTCCTGGATTCGGGGCCCTGCCCAGGCTATCCTCTAGCTGCACCTCTTCCCATTGGATGAGAGGTCTGGAGACCCAACTGTGTGTTTTCCTGGAATATTCCATTTCCTTCTATACTGCTCAAGTTACTCGAGATCCTCAAATTCCTTGCTGTAATGCTACTCAGTTCATTTCCATAGTCTAATCAGGCCTCCTTTCTTGGGTCCTTCTGAGGCCGAAGATCACCAGGTGGGAGGTATGGCTAAAGCTTGTTTTCCAGGCTGGAGTGTCCACATATACACGTATGTGAAAACAAATGAAGATAACTCAAGTGAGACCAAACAGAGACTATTTATTCGGAACTTACTATAGCAAGGGAGCCAGCCACCATCACTTGTTTTTGGCAGTGACTTAAAGATAGGCAGAAGATTAGGAGAGTTTTATTGTGAAAAAATGATTTCAGGTGTGCTCTAATGGTTGCTTTGAGTAAGTTTCAGATGTGTTCATTAGAAGCAGCTTGGGAAGCATATTTGGCTTTCTCTAATTGGTCCTGAATAGGAAGTGGGGCCAAACCTAGGGAAACTGGCAGTTATTAATTAAGTACTGACCATTCTGGGTTGATTGCTGCAAAGGTTTTTTTTTAAAGATTTTATTTATTTATCTTTAGAGGGGAAGGAGAGGAGAGAAGGAGAGAAATATCAATGTATGGTTGCTTCTCGTGAGTCCCCTGCTGGGAACTGGCCTGCAACCCAGGCATGTACCCTGAGTGGGAATTGAACTGCGATCGTGTGGTTCACAGGCCCACACTCAATCCACTGAGCTACACCAGCCAGGGCCAAAGGTCTTTTTTTGGCTTGTAGATGAAAAGGGGGCTATGTGCTAAACCTGACAAGCTCAGGGGAGGCCTGCATGGAGGCCTTACAAACTCAGAGACCAAAGTAACCACATAGGATGGTCTGAAATTAAAACTTCCTAACTAACAGCATTTCATGGTGGGTAGTTATGTCCTAGGCCAGTAATTTTCCCTAAAAAAAGGTCAACCTTTACTTTAGCTGAGCCTGTCTATTGTCTTTTTGCATCTAGGATAACATACCTGATAAATATGCCCTCGTAATAACAAAGTATTTTCCACTGCCACCTTTCCCCTCATCCCTCAGAGTGTAACCACCAACCAGCGGGAAGACTACAAATCCCCTCATGGTTACTGTTCTCATGTTAATTGTTGACTCTCACCTATCTTGTACCCACTATGTAAAAGAAGTATGTGTCTATTCATTTTATTTTTTATCCAGTCCCAGAGATTTCCCTGCTTTGCTTTCTCCTACTCCCTAATCTATCACCAATGAATTTCATGTGAACCCCTTTTGTCTTTCCCTTCAATTTTGATCTGTAAAGTAAGTGGTAAAACTGCCATTTTGCAGAGCATTTCTCAGTCCATTGAGATTTGCTTCCCAGTGATTGCCATCAGTTTGGTTTGAATAAACTCATAAAGATTCTTACAGGTTGGACATTTCTTACATTGGCAGGCTTCTATAGGGGTATAAAAACAATTTCCCTTTTACCTTCTAGGGTCTTCTAGCTGGGCCAAGAATCAAATTAACAAAGTCAGATGAAGAGGAGAAAAATGAACAAAGTTTATTGTGGACATGCATTTGGGGGTGTCATAGCTATGAGACCTGAAACACATTGGGCAGTCAAGGCTTATATGACATGTCTGAAAAAGCAGAAGCAGGCAAGGCCCTAAAATTTCAAGAGAGAAATAAAGCAATCCACAGGTCACCGAGAAGAGATGGCAAACAGATTCCTGCTAGGCAACCCAGAAACAGTGAGACTGAAGGGAGGAAACAGGCTTTGCTATATTTCTTCCTGTCCACCATACTTAATTCAAAGTAGGCCAAAGTGATTAGGCTAAGGGTCCCATCCAGAAGCAGGTTTTTAAAAGAATCTGAATTCATTTAGACCAGAAAGGGGAGGGTCAATGGTTCTTTCTGAGTCTTTTGTCTCTTCATAACCAGCTTAAAAATCAGTATTCCAAAAGTCACATTTTGGGGTGGCAAAATTTTGGTCCCCCTCACATCCCAGGCTGGTTGCTGCAGGTGGGGATTAGTGCGTATTGTCACGTTATGGCCTGGCCATTTTTCATTTGTATATTCTGTCTCTCACACATGAGGTCCTGCTGTGCTGAACGTAGCTGGCGGCGGAAAGATGAACTAGAAAACTGTTCACCCACACTGCTACCCACATTCTTATATGAAACCACAAAGAGTCCAGAAGTTCTCACCTTCACCCCATCCTTCCAAATCTTCATGCAGGTATTTTTATCAACATAGGAGAGGAGAACATATTTTATTTAATATTTGGTATTTTAGTACTTTGATTTATACACAGAAATATCTATGCATATGTCATATAAACTTTGAATTTTCCTTTTGTTTTTATTAGGTAAGTGTAAAGTTTATCATATCACTTTCCTTTCTGGAACGTACTTGCTGACTTCCTTATGCTTGCAAGATTAAGTTAAACTCCTGGGCATTCAAGGACTGTCATTATTTCACACTGATTAACCTTGCCCTATTTATTTTGGCTGCTTGTTCATTGCATAAAACAGGAAAGACACATTGACTGTCTCACTATTTCTCTCATATTCAGGACCCTCACAAGGCTGATTCTGTGCACGGTGCCCCTTCTACTTCAGATGCCCGGTTTCTACTCTGCATGGCAAACTATAATTCATTTGTCATCACTGTCTTGCTATCCATTTGTTTCCTACCCTCTTTGCCTTTAAACAAACACAAATTTCATCTCTTAATGAAAGGAAAAAATAACCCAAAAGCTCTTAAATTTAGATAAAGTGTCAACTGATTTGTGAAGCTTCCTTGTTCTCCAAGGGCAGCATTATCTAGTTCTTCTACAGTGCTTCTATAACAAGCAAGCAGTTCTATCACAGTACTTTAACACCTGGTTGGTACTCAACCTGCCTATATATCTGAGTTCTGACTTTATTCCAAACCCCGAAATTGTAGCAAATCTTCTTTGTTCATCTCTCCAGGAACATAGTAGGCACTAAATAAATGTTTGCTGAATAAAAACAAGAGGTCAGGCAAAGTTTATTTAGTCTTGTGATGCGACACCAAAGGAAGCTTTGTAGAGGAAGTAATGGATTGATCTCAAGATTATAGATCTCAAAACCCCCTTTTCTTGACATAATTAAGACTCTGTCATCTATAGATATATTAAAAGCCCAAGGACATTTTTCTAGATTGTTTAAAATTTTAATATTTAAAAAAGTACTTTCATTGTCTTTTTTCCCCTGCATCCTTCATAGTTTTTTTTTTTTTCCAGAATTAACCCCTGAAAATACAGTTCTGGTCACAACCCCTCTCTGAATATCCTTGTTATTTCCCAGCTCTGTGTCTCTTCTACAGATGCGCCATTTACTTGGGACAACACTCCCTGACATCCCTACCCGTATTTTAAGACTCAGAACAAATATTTAACTGCTTTCTAAAGCTCTCCCAGATTTGCCAAATCAGACTCAGTCAAAGCTACTTCCCTGGAGTCACTGTGCTAACATATTTACTGCCTAAAATATAATTAGGCACTCAATCAAAGATTCCTCTACTGAGTGTTCTGACAACCCAAAATACTTCCCCTGTGGTTGTAAGCTTTTGTGGTCAGTCCAGGGACAATGCAAAATATTGGAGACGTAGGTCTTGACAACTCTGAAAAGATGGTGTTCAATTTTGTGAACGTGTTGTACCCATAATCAACCCAACCTATGATTTGTGAGATATGCAGGCTTGCCAGCTCTTTGCCTGTTATTGTCCCCCTTTGAAGATAAAGTGCTCTAATTAAGAATTACTGCCTTGACCCTCATATTGCTGTTGTTCATTTGTGTGACTATCTTGTCATATTTATGTCAGTTCTCTTTTCTGACCTTGGTGATCAATCATTGTCCCCAAATATAGCTAGCTAATTTATGGTTGGTATTCACTGCTTTGAACAAATTGGGAGACTGGAATTAATTGCTTTGTTATTATTTTATCTAGTTTCAGCATAAAGGTATACAAATTTAAAATTTAAATCTTTTAAACCTTAGTGTAACACTTAGGCCCCGCGAATATAACCTAACACCATTTCTCTCCTGATTTTCTCTCCACAGCTCATTCCATGTCTCATGAGAATTATTTTATTGAAAATATAAAATCAGTGGATTTTTTAGCTTATTGCTCAGAGGTGTGTACACTCAAAATCAAATTCTGTGTGTGAATGACCTGCCAGTGATGTGAACCCTAAGATATAGGAAGAAAAATTTACAGACTAAACTTATAACTCTAGATCACAGGTAAACAAACACAAGGCCCGCACCACCTTGTTTTATCCGGCCTGGCGCCTTGTTTCTACCTAGTGGCAGCACCAAGCTCCTTGCCCCTAGTTGAGGAGAAGTTACATTTATACAGTCCTAGAATTGCATTCAGTCCTGTGAAGGCAACTGTGAGGCTGATGTGGCCCCTGGTGAAAATGAGTTTGGCACCGCTGCTCTAGAGAAAGTTTCAAGTTACTCTGGATTCATCTAAAATGGTTGTATCTACAAGATTTTTTTCCAAAAGCTATAACTTTGTCCTTACTGGGATAGAAAACAAGATGAAGCAGTAACTTCTTAGGAAGTTACTTGATTTTATAAATAATTATTAAAATGGAGTTACTGTATATAATAAATAGGAAGTTGTCTACCAGTCAGAATAGAACTGAATTTTCCTACTAAGAAACTGAAAATATTCCTGAAGGAAAGTACAATGCAGACAACAGGAAAACCCCTTAATTGGGAAATTATCAGACTTTTTTTCAGATATTATCTCTGTATTAACATCTTCATATTATGTATAATGTATAAATATGAATATTATAATAAATAAATTATATATATATATATATATTCAAGTACAGTTGCTTCCATTTTCACTCCACTAAGGACCCCACCCCACTCATCCCTCCCTCCCCCCTCCCACCTATCTCCTTTGGCTTTGTCCATGTGTCCTTTATACAATACTGTGGGGGCGACTTTCCTCGCAAGTCCCCCCGTGTGCCTCGGATAAGAGTAAACGTGACAAGAGATTTGATGTAATCTGCTTGGGGAGGAGAGGTGGCTGTTTTCCCAGAGGAAAAAGGCCATGAGCAGTGGCCAGTTTCTCAGGGGAAAAAGGCCTTGAGCCCCTTCCTCTAGGGGCTTGTATTGGGTTGTAATACCCAGGAACACAGGGCGGCAAGGATCAAACAGTAGATAACATTTCAAAGAAATCTGAGGGCTTAGTTTGAGTCAGAGTCTGTCAGGAACAGAGATTTAGGGTTTCCTGCTTGAACCCTTAACAGATGAATGAAAGCACTCTTAGCAGAGCAGATTTCACAGGTTTATCAAGAAGTCTTTGTGATGCCAGATTGTTCCCCAGGAGATGCTCTAGCAAGGCAAGGAGCTGCACCCCTCCCCATCAGGTATTCAGGATTAGGGGTATTAGAGCCAGGAAGTGCTTCTCCCAGAAGACATGGGGACTCAGGCTATCTCAAAGCTAGGGGGCGAGAGTCCATTGCTCTTTGTTGCAGCCACCCCCCTCCCTGAGTCCTTCCATGAAGGCCTCCCAAACGATTGTGTCTGGCCCAGGTTGCCCCGCTGTGAGGGGTCTTATCTGTCATTGACTTCTGACCAAGTTTTGGGGTCAGGGAGAGGAAACTGATGCAGTGTTTGCTACCAAAGACAAGCTTTGTCTCCTGCAGCTGACATTCCAAAGGTCATCACTGGCCCTTAGCCACAGTGGGTAGAGTTACAATTCCTAGAATCAGGCAGAGTGGTCCACAACACAATACACTATATATTTCAAACTTTCACTTCCTAATTGTTTGCTGCTAATATATAAAAATACAATTTATTTTTACATATTTTATCCTGTGACTATGCTAAAGTCATTATTTGTTTTCCAGTAGTGTTTTTATAGATTCCTTAGTTTTTCTATGTAGGTAATTGTGTCAACTGGAAATAGAGTTTTGTACCTTTTCCAATCTTAATGTCTTTTTTATCTTTATTGCCTATTCAACTGGATAGCCACTGTAGTGTTTTATAGAGGTGATAAAATCAGATTTCTTTACCTTGTTCTGTAACTTAAGGTGAAAACATTCATTCCTCCAGCATCATGTAAGATTTAGGTTGTAAATTTTTCATAGTTGCCTTTTATGAGTTTGAGAAAAATCTCTTATATTCTCAATTTGCTGATAATTGTTTAAAAATCCATGTATTACTGTTTAAAACTTCAAATAACTTTTCTCCTTATATTTTGATAATCATATGGTTTTCTTCTCAATTATTTTAAAATTTTTTAAAGATTTTGCTCATTTATCTTTAGAGGGGAAGGGAAGGAGAGGGGAAAGAAATATCAGTGTATGGTTGCCTTTCCTGCGTCCCCTGCTGGGAACTGGCCTGAAACCCAGGCACATGCCCTGATTGGGAATTGAACCGTGATTCCCTTAGTTCGCAGGCCCATGCTCAATCCACTGAGCTACACCAGCCAGGGCCAATTATTTTAATTTGTAGAATTAAAATGATGAATTTTCTAAAGTTATCCTTCAATTATGGCATAAATTTCAATGAGTCATGATATGGATTCAGTATGCTGAAGTATCACTAGATGATTTTGAATCTATGTTAAGAAGGATATTTTTACTCAACGATAAAAAAAGAAAAAAGAGGGATATTGATTGTAGCTTCATTTCTTGTAATGCATTGTCATCTTTTGATATTAGGTGATTGTTGGCTTCATAAAACAAGTTAGTATGTTTTGCCTCCTCTGGTATCTTCTGGAAGATTTTGTGTAGAATAGATATTACTTCTTCCTTAAATGTTTGATAGGTCACTAGTGTAGCTTAATAGACCCAGAGTATAATTTGTGGGAAGTTATTTTTATGAATTATTGAATTAATTTTGTAGATGTAAATCCATTTAGGTGTTCTGTTATATCTGAGTGAACTTTTAATTGGTGTATTTCGAAGTATTTGTCTATTTTCACCTGAGCTATTAAATTTATTGATATAAATTATTCCTAATATTTTCTAATTTTCTCTTTGATCACTCTATTACCCGTGTTGATATCCTGATTCAACCAGATGTTGGTGATTTGTGTCTTTATTCTTACTTCCTTCATAGTTCTGGCTAGAGGTTTATTAAATGTATTGATCTTTTCAATGAGGAAGGTTTTTGGTTCATTGAGTCCCTGTATTGTATGTCCGTTTACTATTTTATTTATTTCTGCCTTTAGTATATTTTTCTTCACATCTGTTTTATTTAGCTTAATTGGCTTTTCTTTTTCTAGTTTCTTTAGGTGAAAGCTTTGATGTTTAATGTAAGCTGTTAATACTACAAACTTCCTTCTGAGTACTGCATGTCAAAAATTTGATAAGCTGCTTTTTCATTTTTATTCAGTTCAAAATATTTTCTAATTTTCCTGGTGATTTCTTCTTTGATCCAGAGGTTATATGGTAGTGGACTGTTAAATTCCAGATATTTAGGGATTTTCTTTTTTAGTTCATTTGTGATCACAGAATATTTTATATGATTTTATTTGTTTTAAATATATTAAACTTATTAAATTTTTCAGAATATGATCTATCTTTGAGAATATTCAATTAGTATTTGAAAATAATATGTATTCTTATGTTCTTGCTGTTCTTGAGTGAAATTTGTATGCATATCAATTAGGTAAATTTTTGGTAGAATTGTTTAAATCTTCTATTTCCTATGTACTTTTTCTAGTAGATACTAAGATTGGCGTGATAAAATATCTAACTATAATTGATATTTCTATTTACTCTTTCAGTTATGTTTTCTTCAGGTATTTTGAGGCATTATTATTATTTGCTCACTGTCTTCATATCGATAGGTCCCTATTATTCTTTTGACCAAATTTCTATTTACTATTATTTTCATTCTGCTTGAAGATTTAGAAAAGAATTCTAGTAGCGATCAGTTGGCAATTAATTCTATTAGCATCTGCTTGTATGAAAAAGTCTATATATTTATCTCCACATTTTAAAGATATATTGTTGACAGTCACATAAATTGAAGTTGGGTTTTATTTCAATATTTTGATGCTGTTCCTCCCTTGTCTGCTGGCTTACAAAGTTTTAAGTGAGAACTTTGCTATTATTCCTATTGTTGTTAACTTCCTTGTAATTTTTAAATTCAGTGTCTGTAAAAATTTTAGATTTAGCACTGATTTTAGCAATTTAATTATCATGTGTATTGGTATGATTTTCTCTATGTGTAGTCTACATGAGTTTCATTCAGAAATTTGGATTTTGTACTTATTATTTTAATAAAATTTGGGGTAAAAATCTTTGACAGCTATTTCTTTTAAATTTTGTTTTATAATCCTCTTTCCCACACACTTCTCTTCCTGATGTCCTTTTTTTCTTTTTGCTTTAGTCTTTTTGTATCTCTGTTTTTCTTTATGGATAGTTTATATCACTGTCTTTAAGTTCATTAACCTTTCTTCACCTTTATTATTATTTTTGTTTCACAGTCACAATGCATTTTTATTTTTATTTTTTTCATTTAGTTAAATTTTCTAACTTTTATTTCCCCCCCATTTCCCCCCTCATTTTTTAATGGTTGTTCAAGTGCAGTTGTCTCCATTTTGTCCCCACCATTTCCCCCATGTCAGCCATCCCCACTTCTCACCCTTGATCCTTCATGGACAAAACCAAAGGGGGGTAGGATCTTCAACTTTATTTAATTGATGTTAATCCCATGCAGTATATGTTAACTTTCAGATATTGTATTTAAAAAGTTTTATTTAGGGCTTTTTCAAATCTTTCATTTCTTTGTTCATCACATTCATGTTTTCTTCAACATTCTTGAATATATGAAACAAATTTGCAATGGTTTTTTGTCTAGCACATCTATCATTTCTCTCTTTTCTGGTATTGTTTTTATTGAGGATTTTTCTTCTAGTTCTGGATCAGATTTTCTATTTTCATGAATGCCTAGAATTTTTTTCAACTAGATACCAAGTGGTATTTTTACATTGTTGAGGGATGGATTTTGTTAAATTTCTTTAAAGAGCATTAGGCTTTGTTCTTGCAGGCATGTATGCTAATTGGGAAGTTTTATATTTTCAAGGCTTATTTTTGTGCTATTTTAGGTAATACCCAGGGTTATCTTTAATGTACAGATTATTTATCTCCGATCAATGGTAATGGCATTCTGAGACACCAACCAATACCCTGTGTATGAAGAGGCCTCAACATTCTGGCTTATGGGAACACAAAGTACTCCCAGGCTTTGTATGAGCTTCAGAAAATGCACAGCTTACTGTTGTCTACTGATTATCTTGTCATCTTCCTGGAGATCCAACTCATATAATCTTAGATCAATATCCAACAAATGATTTCAGGGAGCCCCTCTGTAGATTTTTAAAACTCTCTTTATCTCTTTGTGAAACTCCCTCTTTTAAGATATCATGCTTTAAAATCTGCTCGACCCTGAGATCCTCAATGTTCTGTACTGAGTTTTCTCAGTTCAGAAAGACATTAGGGCTCCATTTTGGTTTTAGCTCCCTGCATTTCAACTTGGCAATTACCTCCAGGAAGTTACCAGGGAAAATTACAGTGCTCCACTCCTTTGTTTCCCTTCTCCTAGAGGTCACTGTCTATCCTCACTGTGGTCAAATGTCTTAAAAGATATTTTTAAAATATCTTAACTGAGTCTCATGTTGTTTACACTTGAAAGGCAATTCCAATTCTCATAGTCCTCGTGGGTAGAATTAAATACCTTATCCATTTACTTTTAGTCCTATCTTTATATTAGAGGACACCTACTGTTTCAACAGTGTATAGTTGTTGGTTTTGAATCCAGTCAGATAATTTGCATTAGCTCATTTGTTTTCAGTGCAATAATTACTTTATTTGCATCTGCCATCTTGCTACTTCTTTGTAAATATCCCATCTGCTCTTAGCCCCTTTGTTTTAGTTTGCTTACCTTTTATTTTAGTTAAGTCAATTATTTTAATTTATTCTATTTTACATTTTCTATCTGATTTTTAACTATATAACTTTTGAAATAGTTTTAGTGGTTAATCTAAAGATGACAATATGAATACTTAACTTATTATAACTTACCTTAGCTACTTCTTAATAATAACCAATGCAGGAAACTTGGAAGTTTGACAATATTCACATTCAGTTCTGTTTGTGTTATTTTTGTTACATATTTTTGTGCTGTGTACATTATAGACTCCACAAGAAACTGTTGATTTTTGTCACTTTTAATTGTCCATAGTCTTTCATATACTACATATTTGTCTTTTTGTACCTTTTATTCTTTTCTACAGTTCAGTGATTTTATCTGGAATTATTTTCCTTAAGACAGAGTACTGATTCATCTCCAATATAAATATTTACATATATAGGATTAAATATATCTTCTTATTTGCTTTTTAAATTTATCTTGTATTTGTGTTATTTTTCTATTATTTTCATTTTAATATTAAATGCTAAAAATATTTTTTCATTACTTTCCTTCTATTAGCTTGCTCTTTCCACTATGCTTTTCACTGATTTCTCATTGGTAACTTTTTACTACTAAAACTTCCAGGCTCCCATATAGGTTGCAATACATAATATTTGCTTTGTTTTTTTGCAAACAAAAGAAGAAAGAAAGAACTAGGAGTGAACATAAATGCAAAACCTGTATGAAAGTATAAGTAGAAAAGGTAAAAATTTACTTAAATTGGTTTTGTGTTTCCTCTTCTATCTCACATTTTTTAGAATGATGTTAAGGAATATATGATACAATTCACTACATTGTATCAAAGCAAAAACAATTATTATTTTAAAAATGTATTTATTTTTAGAGAAATGGGAAGGGAGGGAGAAAGAGAGGGAGAGAAACATCAGTGTGTGGTTGCCTCTTGCGTGTCCCCTACTGGGCACCTGGCCCAAAACCCAGGCATGTGCCCTAACTGAGAATCAAACCAGTGACCCTTTGGTTCACAGGCCAACACATAGTCCAATGAAACACACCATCAGGGGCAGCAAACACAATTTTATTTTAGCACCTATTACCTTATCTTTGACAGCTGAGTCACTACCTTTGTTAAGGGAATTTTTATTGGTATTGTTGGTTGGTATACCAAAAAGTTATGTATTCTCAGTGGTGGACAATTTTTAATTAAAAAGTGTAAATAAAGAATCAAATATTTCATTTTGTTCTGGCATGAGAAGATTCATTAGGTTTTTAATTTTTAAAATGCAGTTGATTGGCAGTTATTTAGCTTGACTAACTCAAAATATTCTCTGCAAATTTCCTCTTCCATGAATGTTAATTTGACATTTGAAAGTATATTTGAGGATATTCCATAATTCCTTAATTTGTAATATTCAGGCAAATATTGAGGAAAAGACATTAGGGAGCAGAAAGTTTAAGTTCACTTTGTGACATTTGATGATTGTTTTAAAGTTTATCCAAGAGATGCTCTATTAAATTTCTCATACATCTAATATAGCATACAACAATCAAAACAATGATAATATCTTTGCATAAAAAGTATTTAACAGAAAGGGTCACATTTTAAAAATCTGAAAGAATTATTGTGCTTAAGGCCATGACCAACTTAAGTTCATGTGTCATTTTCAGTGACTAAACTAAAAATTATCATCACTATACATTTTCTTCTGAAAAGTTTTGTCATAATAATTTCAATTACTTTAAATGATTTAAATGTACCATCCCACATTTGAATCCCCTTACACATTTTTGTATTTTGTCTTCATGTATTTATCTTTTTTACCTTTGATATAAGTATCTTACTTCACTCAAGCTTTAGTACAGAGCAACCAAATTCCTTTTGTTCTAGATAAATTTTACTAATTCTCACCATTATTTCCACTTCTCTTTGCTTACCTAGAAATATAGATAACTATATTTCCCAGTCTTGTAAATTGGATGGGACCACGTGACAAATTTTGGTTGACTGTCACTTCAGGGATGACAGACACACTGAGGACCCATTGCATCAGGCTCTCTTCACCTCCCATAATGGACCCTGAAGTGCCATGTTGAAATAGGTGTGCCATAAAACAAAAGCACCTTGGAATACTTAACTACCATGTGGAGAATATTGCCCTGAAAAATCATGTGGGCCTCCAAAAGAATTTGCATGAACAAAAACTAAACTAATCTAGTGTAAAGGAACTGAGATTTTTGTATTGCTATTGCAGAATAATCTAGAGTATCCTGACTGCCATACATCTTAAAGAACTAATGTGTAGATAGGAGGTGGGGGTGGGAGTGCGGAGAGCTTTTTGACACATTACGTTGTTTTACTCATTATAACTAATGTCTTGCCAAATGCTATCAATCTTATTTTTACAATGTAATTTTGCTTTTTGATTTTTACATTTACTTCCAAACCCTCTCAATTTTATCTCAAATTAGATACAAAAGGATAAGTACACTATGTGACCAGACTAAGGTTACACGTATTTTTGTAGGGACAGCAAAGCTCTTGAGCCCACATTGTTTCGTGCTTTTACCACAGTTGTGTTGTTACCTCAAAGCTGAAAGTTTATCTTTATTTCCCAAGGAGTTTATAAATATACAAATAAATATGCATGACATGTAAAAATGCATGCTGCAAAACCTTCACTCTTTATGAGTTATAAGCTAGTAAAATTGACCTGTATTTTGGGAAATCAAGACAGTATTAACTGCCGGATTGCTCATCTTGAACCATCTGAGTTCTCCTTCTTGAAAAAACATTATTAAATGAGTAAAATATTGTCAATAATATGCATTTAAAAATAAAAACAGCCCTGGCTGGCATAGCTCAGTGGATTGAGTGTGGGCCTGTGAACCACATGATTGCGGTTCAATTCCCAGTCAGGGTACAGGCCTGGGTTGCAGGCCAGTTCCCAGCAGGGGACTCATGAGAGACAACCATACATTGATACTTCTCTCCTTCCCTTCCCCTCTAAAGATAAATAAATAAAATCTTTTAAAAATCTTAAAAAAATAAAAATAAAAACAGAAAACATGGAAGAAAATTATTGATAAAATTTAATATGTAATTAGAAGTACTATATATATGCTTTGATTTCCTCATGCTTGTTTGTCTTTCTCTCAGTCAACTGGTATACTCATGCCGTAGTACCAGGATAGAGAAAAAACATAAATGCAGGTTATTAAAAAGAAACTATCATTGCAAATTACAATATTGCAAATTTGCATTATTACATGGAAGGGAGGGCATAACAATGAGATGGAAATAAATGAAGGGATATGCTTCCTCAAAACATCATATATTTTTTAAAGTCACCACAAATATGTTTGCATAAGCATATCCATTTTACTTTTTAAGGAAGTTTCTCTGCTTTCTACTTTTTTTAGTAATAAATATTTTATATGTATTTTTATTAAACTCTATCACATATCTTATTTCATAATAAATATACAGAATAAAAGTGATTCTTGGGTGTCACACCTCTATGTAAATAATCTTACATTTGAGATTTTAAAAGAAACCTCACTACCATTTCCAAAGTGTTAGATACTTACATGAAATAATTAAAGGATTCTCTGACCTCTAGAAACTCTTTGGGGCTTTGCATACAACTGTTAAGATACTAAACAGGGATTTGATTCTGTCTCTTTTTTCAATCCCCAAAAACTATGCTTGCCATACTTTTATGATATTTACCATATTAACTTTTATTTTATACTTGTTTGTACCCTTTTATTGGTATCCTTTACTATTCTTCATGTTCCTTAGAAATTATATCCAATATATGTAGAAATATAATAAATGACAAGTAGCAAGTCAACAAATAGAGAATACTAGTTATGTAGAAGCAAGAGATTTAATTTTTATGTCACTGGTATTAAATATAAAGAAAAATTTTAGAATAGCAAAAGTTTTTATTAATTCATAATTTTCCATTGTTATAATTATAGGCTTCAAGTGTATATGATTTGCAAACCACCATTTTATATATCATTTTCTCCATGAGGTATAAATAGGTATATTTTTTCAAACAATGTAAAAAGGCACAAAACCTAAATAATTTATTAGGTAGTGTCACAATTCATAATTAAATGACAGTTTATAAATTCAATCCATCAAGGATTATTAGGATATCAAACAGCTCCATTCATTCAAATCACAGATCCAACTGTGCCTACAGACAGAGAAATTTAAACCTTTTTATATTGCTGTGAAATTCTTTCTGTGTGCATAAAATATCTATGTTCCTTCTCTGGAAGAAGGGGACTACATGTTTCATAAAATTCTCAAAGGAATCTGTATGTGCCAAATACTCTAAAGTTAGAAACAGGGGATTCAGCCTTGACCTCTTCCTTAATTTTACCTCCCACATTCACATTTTTTAAAATTTAATTATTGTTCAAGTAGTTTTCTGTCATTTACTCTCAGCCCAGCCCACGCCCGCCAGTGCTCCCCACCTCCCTCCCATTTCCATCACCCTTAGTTTTTGTCCATGTGTCCTTTATACTTGTTCCTGTAAATCCTTCCCCTTTTCCCCTGAAATTCCTTCCCCTCTATCCAGTCATCAATTTATAGTCTAAAATACCAGTTAAAACTGTCTCCTGCTCTTTGGCCTTAGTACCTTAGTTTAGACTCATTATCTCTTAACTGATTTCTCTGCCTCTAGTCTATAAGGTCTCTCCAGAAAATGTCCAGCCACTGTTAATATAATGAGAACCGTTTGTGCGACATCCATGTAACCAGGCAGCCAAGGAGAGTGGACTGGAATGCACATATGTGAACAGTGACAACTTCACTGTACTAGTCAGTGGGGGCAGTAGACTCCACTGAGTGAGCATGTGTTCTGTGTGGCAGCTGCATTCAAAATGACTGGGTGAGTAGAGCAACGTATCTGCATCAAATTTTGCGTTAAGCTTGAACATTCCTCCACAGAAACTATTTGGATGATTCAGGCTTTTGGGGACAATGCAATGAGTGCAGCACAAATAATAGTGTGGCACAGATGCTTCAAAGATGATCGTGAATCTGTTGAAAGTGATCCAAGTTCTGGAAGGTCTGCAATAAGCAGAACACCTGAGAATGGTGAATGTGTACAGGCTGCAATCATCAAAGACTGGCAACCAACAGTGTGAGAACTAGAAGCTCATCTGGGGACTCCAAAAACTACTGTGTATGAGATTTTGATGCAGGGTCTTGGCATGAAATGTGTCATGGCAGAATTTGTTCCATGGCTTCTACTCAAAGGAACATCGTGCTACCATTGCAAAAGACTTGATTCAAACTACTACCAATGAACCAGACTTCCTCAAGAAGGTCATAACCAGAGATGAATGGTGGGGCTACAGCCATGATCTGGAAATGAAGGCCCAGTTGTTTCAATGGAAGACACCTAGTTCTTCATGCCCAAAGAAGGCATGACAAAGTCACAGCAATATCAAGACCATGTTAGCTTTGTTTTTTGATTGGGAAGGTGTTGTCCATCACAAGTATCCCTCCAGGCCAAACAGTTAATAAGGAGTATTACCTTGGTGCTCTTTCTTGATTGAGAGATGCAATATGACAAAAATGGCCACAGCTCTGGGCACCTGGTGATTTGTAGCTTCATCACAACAATGTACTTGTGCAGAGGTTTTTGTGAAACATCAAATCACCCAGGTGACTCAGCCCAAGAATAGCTCAGATTTGGTGCTCTGCAATGTCTGGCTTTTCCCAAAACTGAAATCTCCTTTGAAAGGGGGAGGGATTTCAGGCTATTGTTGAGATAGAAGAAACTATGATGGGGGAGCTGAGGGTGATTCCAACAAAGGATTCTGCAGAGTGTTTTGAACAGTGGAAGAGACATTGTGAGAACTGTGTGAGGAACCAAGATGCCTACTTTGAAGGAGACTGAGGCATCACTGTCCTATATAAATGTGTCTTGTGTCTTCTTTAAGGTTTTTTCTCTATTCTGCATGTTAAATGGCTGGATACTTTCTGGACAGACCTTGTCATATACCCTTTCAACCCATCCTTCACACTTCTGGGATAATCTATCTAAAACAAAAATGTGAATATATAATTTCACTTCTTAAAACTCTTCACTGATAACATGTATTTAACATAAAATGCAAATCCTTCTGCATAGTGGGAACCACACTAGATCAGGAAATAACTTTTTGAAGTTTCATTATATAAAGTGCTCTGTTTCCCTTTTCTGCCTACTGTATGCAATAAGATCCTTGCTCTAAACAGCAGTTAGTTTTGTCCCCTTGTATTAGTTATCTCTTCACAGGGATGTGTGAAAGTTTCTGTAGGCTAGGGATTTTATCGAGATCATAAAATAGAGTAGCGTAAAAATGAACTGATATTGAAGATACATAGTTTACTTAATGATTGTTTTAAGCATATGGAAATGCATATATGTGGACATTCTCTCTCTCACATATACACACACTCACTCATATACACACACACTTATTTAGGCACAGTGATTTTGAATCAGTAAGAAAGCTATAGTCAAGTTTTGACTATGAGGGGAAAGGTAATTTTAATTACTGTATGGAAAGTGTTCCTCAGATACATTTTGGCAGAGCTCCCACTGTACTTATATGTCAGATATATTGAATACAGTTTATCTGTATGAAAAAATTGAAAGAACTACTTTTCTAAGCTATTTTTGCCATGATTGTAGAGATGTGATCACAGGTATTTACATATGTCCCAAATCATCAAATCATACACGTTTAAATATGTGCAGTTCTTTGTATATCAATTATTGTAGTTTAATAAAGCTGTTAGAGAGTAATAATTTTAATGAAATGAAGGAAAGAATCCTCATTAATGTTTCCAAAGAGAAGGAACTTTGAAGGTAAGAAATACTTTATGGAAAATCTTAAGGACCTCCAATAAGGTATAGGATGTAATCCCACTCTTCTGTCTGTCCAGTGAAGTAATTGCTCAGCTTCACCACATTGATCAAAAGGCTTTGGTATCAGAGTATTCTTAGGGGAGACTCAAAGAGGTGTTGTTAGCTATATTTAGATTCAGATAGTAGGGATAGAATTTAAGGGTTACGAGTGCATACATTTAAAGTTGGCAATGTGCCAAAGCAGTGGTGTGGAATGAAAAGGAGATGGAATTTCTGTAACTGCTTGACATGAGGTTTAGAGGCATAGGCATTTTTTTTCAACAGGGTAAAGGAATAATGTGTTATAAGTACTATTGGAAGGCAAAATTAATGATGAATCTGTCTCCTGAAGCTTAGCAACACAAGATGTGGGGAAATGAGTAGATTCTATTTAACAGAGATTTAGGAAGGATGAGTAGCTGAAATGAGAACTAGGTTACAGTTGTAAAAAATGTTATAGGGTCTGCACTATGAAAGTAATTTTTATTTCTTGAAATAGTAAAGAACTTAGGCAAGGGAAGAAGCACTCAAAAGTTGAGAATAGAAGAAGGAGAGATTGCTATAGACATAAAAATATTTAAAGAATAGGTGAGAGAAAATGTTTAATTCTTGGATTATGATCAGAGACAACAGTGAAGACCTGATAGATGTAGCTACTTGCAGTTTCCCAAATAAGTAAATATCTACCTTCTTCTCCCTTCTCACCCACACAGAATTATTTGCTGTTTCTGTTCCTAGAATACTACTAGCGTATCTTAATTATAAGACTTTCTAAACTGCATGAATTTTTTCTTATTCATCTGTTTCATTTACTAGATTGTGCTTTCTTCAAGAATATCAATAATTTTATTCAATTACCTTATTATTTGATCACTTCCTGCTTACTGGAACTTAAGCACTAGGAAGGCAGGGACAAAGTCTCTTATGCAACATTCTTAGCCCAACACCTAACATACTATCTAGCATATTATTGGCATTCAATAAATAGTTTGAATGTATAAATCAATCAACCAATCAATGGACATTTGTATCTCTAGTGTCTATAAAGTGCTTGTCACATTTTAGGGACACAGTAAAAGTATATTCAATAGATGAGCAGATCAGTGGACTCCATAAATTCAGACTTTAGGAGAACTCAACAAATGGGCAGAAAGGGGAGGATGGAATTAAAGGAAGGATATTGTCATGGCATTTTGAATATCTACTGTGTAGATATACTTAAATGTGAAGTACATAGTTATCTTAAGAATGCATCCAGTCTGACCTTGATCCCCATTTGTTGGTGATACAGAAGATAAAAGTGATTTTCTGGGACAACTAAAGATTGCTGAATGCACTATATTAGCTAGTTCTGCAAAAACATTAGCAGTAAGAGTTTAATGATGATTGAAATTTCTAAAAAAATAAGCTCTTGATTCATTGATAATTATAAACACCTTTGTAACCTAGAAATTTATCTAATAAGAAATTAAATTTTCTAAAGAGAATTAAAATTTTCAGTCACTGATGAGGAAAATTTTAGATGAGAAAAAGGTAGCATTTTCTAGTAAATGTAATCCAAGTAATAAGAGACTTAAATTACTTTAGGTAATTTTGAGGCACTTATAGTGTTTTTCTTCCAATTTTGTCCTGTAATTATATAAAAATTTTTGACTAGAACATAAATTCTACTACATATTATCTGTAGCATGTTTTAGCATATTGTCAAATTCTAATAAATATGAATAAACTGACATAGGGTTTGTTTTTACCCTCTTTTATTAAGGTATAGCATATATTTATATAGCATATATTTATATGCTATACCTTATATAGCATATGTAAGATATATAGCGTATATAAGGTATTTAAAATAATTTATATTTTATATAAAATATAAATTAAAAAGTTGTATTATGTTTTCATATATACACATTCATGAAATCACTACTTAGATCAAGTTACAGAGCATCTATAACACTCTACATTTTTTTATGGCCCTTTAGAGTCAATATCCTACTATACATATACACTATTCTGACTTGTATCACATTGAATTATTTTGTTTGTTGTTAATGTTTCTGTAAGTTTATATTACATATGTTGCATTACTTGTGATTGGCTCCTTTTGTTCATTAATATATCTGAAAAATTAATTCGTATTTTTGTATATATTCATAATATATTCTTTTCTTTTTGTTGTATATTATTCCATCATAGGAATTCTATTGTATAAATAAAGCACAATTTGTTTATCAGCTCTTATCTTGATGACATTTAGGTTGTTCCTAGAATTGGGACTATTTAATAAATATAGCTGCTCTATATATTTTTACACAGGTCCATTGGTGGAAATAAACACTTATTTATCTTCAGTATATACCTTAAAGTGGAATTACTTCATCATAGGGATGTGTAATTTATCATTTGGTTGGTATTTGGAATAGTTTTTACAGGTATACAATCTCTCTAGATAAATACAAAAATTCAAGTTGCTCCAAATCATTACTGTCACTTTATTATCAATATTTCAAAAATTTTTAGCCATTTGAGTGGACATTTAATAGTGACTCATTGTGTTTTTAATACTCATTTCTATCATGAGTAAATTAAAGATGAAAACATTTTCATATGCTGATTGGCAATTTGAAGAACCAATTTTGTGATGTACCTTTTCAAATTGTTTTCATTTTACTGAGTTTCTAATCTGTTTATTACTTTATGGAGTAAATATATTCTCTATACTAGCCCTTGTTGAATACAGTAAAACCTTGGCTCTCAAATGTTTCCCATCTCAAACAGATTGGTTATTGAGCAAGGTGTTCACAAACAAAAATGTCTCACTCGTGGAACAAAATTTCAGTTCTCAATCTGACAGCATCGTCATGCTGATAACCTGTATACTCTATGATATGCTGCAAGTCTCTCCGGCAGCAAAGAAAGACAATTCAATTTTTGAACAAATCACTTCTTGAACAGCCTTTGGAAATGAATGAAGTTTGAGAACTGAGGTTCCACTGTATATTTGTTGTGACCATCTTTTTCCCAATTCTGGCTATGTTGTGACTCTAATAGTATCTCAATAAAAATAATTTGTTAATATTTTATTTTATTTTTTAATGATTTCCATCTTTGGCTTTTTTCTTTCTTATTGAGATATAGTTGACACATAACATTATATTAGTTTCAGGTATATAACACAATGATTTGATATTCCTATACACTACAAGATGATTGCCTCAATAAGTCTAATTAACATCTGTCAACATACATAGCTACAAAATTTTTTTGTGATGAAAATTTTTAAGATCAACTCTCTTAGTAATTTGCAAATATACAATATAATATTGTTAACTGTTGTGGTCATGATCTACATTACATCCTTGTGACTTATGTATTTCATAACTTGAACTTTGTACCTTTTGATCCCCTTTACTTATTTTGCCAACACCCCCAATCTCTGCCTCTGGCAACAGCCATTTTGTTCTTTTAGATTTCACATGTAAGTGAGATCATATGGTATTTGTCTTTCTCTCTTTGAGTTATTTTACTTAGCACAATGCCCTCAAGGTCCATCCATGCTTTCACAAATGGCAAGATTTCATTCTTTTTTGTGGCTGAATAATATTTCATCATATATATCGGAATTTTTTTATCCGTTTATCCATTGAAGGACACTTAGGTAAATAATGCTTAGTAATTAGTGATATCGAGTACCTTTTCATGCACCTGTTAGCTATTTTTTTGGAAAAATGTTTAGATCTTTGGCCCATTTTTAAACAAATTGTTTGTTTTTTGGCTTGAGTTGTTGCAGTTACTTATACATTTTGAATAGAATCTCCTTCAAAGATATATGGTTTACAAATATCTTCTCCTATTCTATAGGTTGCCTTTTCATTTTTTTTATTGTTTCCTATGCAGAAGATTTTAATTTGATGTTTATTTTGAATAAACCAAGTTGTTTATTTTTCATTTTGTCATCCTTGCTTGTGGTTTTATATCCAAAAAACTTATTGCCAAAACAGATGTCAAGGAGCTTTTTTCTTAAGTTTTCTTCTATAAGTTTATAGTTTTAGGTATGACATTTAGGTCTTTAATCATTTTGAGGTAATTTTTGTATATGGTATAAGATAAAGGTGAAATTTTATTTCTTCCATGATGTTATCCAGTTTTTTGGCATCATTTATTGAAGTGACTATCCTTTTGTGTTCTTGATAAATTTGTTAAAGATTAGCTGATTCTATATGCAGAGATTATTCCTGGGCTCCCTATCCTGTTTCATTGTTCTATGGGTATTTTTTGTGGCACCATCATACTGTTTTGATTACTATAGCTTTGTAATATGGTGTGAAATCAGGAGGCATGATGCCTCCAGCTTTGTTCTTTCTCAAGCTTGCTTTCTATAGTTGGAATATTTGTGATTCTGTAATGATTTTAAAATTATTTTTCTATGTCTGTGAAAAATGCTATTGAAGTTGTGATAGAGATTACATTTAATCCATAGATAGCTTTGGATGGTATAAACATTTTAACAATGTTAATCTTCCAATCCATAAACATGAGATACGTTTCCATTCATTTGTGTCTTCTTGAATTTCTTTGATCAAAGTCTTACAGTTTTTTCAAAGTATATTTTATTACTTATGCTATTACAGTTGCCCATTTTTCTCCCCTTTATTCTGCTCCACTCTGTAATCCCCTCCCCTTAGTTCATGTCCATGGGCCTTATATATAAATTCTTTGGCTTCTCCATTTCCTATACTATTCTTAACTTCCCCCTGTTTATTTTGCACTTACCAATCATGCCTTTTATTCCCTGTACCTTTTCCCCCATCCCCCCTTCAGCTTCCTCAATGACAACCCTCTATGTGATCTCTATTTCTGTCATTCTGTTCCTGTTCTAGTTGTTTGATTGATTCATTTTTGTTTTTTGTATTTTTTTTTTTAGGTTTGGTTGTTGATAGTTGTGAGTTTGTTGTCATTTTACTGTTTGCATTTTTAATTTTCTTTTTCTTAGATAAGTCCCTTTAACATTTCATATAATAAGGGCTTGGTAATGATGAACTCCTTTAACTTGACCTTATCTGGGAAGCACTTTATCTACCCTTCCATTCTAAATGATAGCTTTTCTGGATAGAGTAATCTTGGATGTAGGTCCTTGCCTTTCATGACTTTGAATACTTCTTTCTAGCCCCTATTGTCTGTAAGGTTTCTTTTGAGAAATCCGCTGATAGTCTTATGGAGACTCATTTGTAGGTAACTATCTCCTTTTTTTGCTGCTTTTATGATTGTCTCCTTCTATCTTGGGTAATATAATTATGATGTGCTTTGGTGTGTGCTTCCTTGGGTCCAATATCTTTGGGACTCTCTGAGCTCCCTGGACTTCCTGGAAGTCTATTTCCTTTTCTGTATTGGGGAAGTTATCCTTCACTATTTTTTTTAAATAAGTTTTCAATTTCTTGCTCTTCCTCCTCTCCTTCTGGTACCTCTGTGATTCAGATGTTGGAATGTTTGAAGTTTTCCAGGAGGTTCCTAAGCCTCTACTCATTTTTTTTTGAATTCTTGTTTCTTTATCCTGTTCTGGTTGATTGTTTTTTCCTTGCTTCTGATCCAAATAATTGATTTGAGTCCCAGTTTCTTTCCCTTAACTGTTGGTTCCCTGCATATTTTTCTTCATTACATTTTGCATAGCCTTTCCTTTTTCCTCTGTTTTATGAGCATACTCAACCAATTCTGTGAGCAACCTGATTACCAGTGTTTTGAACTCTGTATCTGGTAGGTTGGCTATCTCTTCATCACTTAGATCTATTTTGGGAATGTTGATCTGTTCTTTCATTTGGGCCATATTTCTTTGTCTTGGAGTACCTGTTACATTGGAAGGAGTAAAGCATTAGGTATGCCAGGATGTGGCAACCCACCTTGTTGCATTGTGGCATTGTATGTGTGGGAGGGGTCTGAGAGACAACAATGCTGCTTGCTCTGCTCTCAGCCAGCTTTCAGGCACTTCCCCTGTGACCCACAAGCAAATTGGGATATCCTGGTGCTGATTCCAGGATGGGTGGGTTTTTATGTGTTCTATGACCCTGCGGGTCTCTCCAGTGAATTCTCCTGTGAAGCTGGGAGCTTCTCCTGCCACTGCAATCCACACAAGTTTTTATAGTCAGAGGTTTTGAGGCTTTATTTCCTCTTACAGGAATCCTGTGTTTCACAGTCTGTGTTGTTTCCCTGTTGTTCCACCTGGTTTATCTGCACACAAATGTGGGACCACCCCATCCTCCAGCTGCTGCCTTGCCTTGCATCCTCTCCACCCTAGCTACCCTTCCTACCTGTCTGAATGAATGTTTCTTCTTTAACTCCTTGGTTTCAGACTTCCATTCAGTTTGATTTTCTGTCAATTCTGGTAATTTTTTGTTTTTAAGTTTGTTGTTGTCCTTCTTTGGTTGTGCAAAGAGGTGAATTGTATCTGCCTATGCCTGCATCTTGGACGGAAATTCCAAAGTCTAATGGTTTTAAATGTACAGACCATCTACCTCCTAGGTTAAATTTATACCTAAGCATTTTATTATTTTTATGCTATTATAAATAGGATTGTTTGTTTTGTTTGTTTTGGGCTAGTTTGTTGAAAGTGAAACTTATTTGTGTGTGTTTACTGTTGCCATTGTATCCTGAAAATTAATGAATTGATTTATTAGTTCTAACTTTTTTTGGCGGAGTCCTTAGGAACTTTTACATATATAATTATGTGATTCACAGAAAAAAATTTGCTTCTTCTTTTCTGATTTGGATGCTCTTTAGATATTTCTGTTTTTTTACTCATTGCTCTGGCTATAACTTGAGTACTATGTTGAATTAAAGTGGTGAAAGTGATCACCCTTAACTTGGTCCTGATCTTAGAGAAAAAGCATTCAGCTTTTCAACATTAAATATGATGTTAGCTGTGAGCTTGTAATGTATACATATACTTTTTGAGATATGATCCTTCTACACCTAAATTTTTAAAAGTTATTATCATGAAAAATGTTGACTTTTGTAAAATACTTTTTCTGCATTTAGTGAGATGATTATATGATTTTTATCTTTCATTATGTTAACATAGTGTATCACCTTTGTTGATTTTCATATGTTGAACCATATCTGCAACCCTGGAATAAGTCCCACATAATAATGATGTATGATTCTTTTATGCTGTTAAATTTGATTTTCTATTATTTTGTTGAGGACTTTTGCATCTAGGTTCAAATATAGTTTCTGGCCTATAATTTCTTTCCTTGTTGTGTCCATAACTGGCTTTATATAAAAGAACACTGACTTCTTCAAATGATTTTGAAAGTGTTCTCTCCATTAAATTTTCTTTTTAAATAAAGTCAAATTTATTTTTAATAATTAGTCCCTTTAACATTTCATATAATAAGGGCTTGGTAATGATGAACTCCTTTAACTTGACCTTATCTGGGAAGCACTTTATCTGCCCTTCCATTCTAAATGATAGCTTTTCTGGATAGAGTAATCTTGGATGTAGGTCCTTGCCTTTCATGACTTTGAATACTTCTTTCTAGCCCCTATTGTCTGTAAGGTTTCTTTTGAGAAATCCGTTAATTTGTTAAATTAACAAATTTGTTATGTATCTTTAATAAAGATTATATTTATTATATGAGTGTTCACTCAATGAACCTCCAACTTTGTTCTTGTTTTGTTAGGCCCTTTGCTTTCTGCAAACATTTGCTAACCAGTTTGTCAATTTCCACCATGAAAATATCTCTGGGTTTTGACAGAGATTGTGATACATAAAGAGATTGACTTTGGAAGAAGTAAAATCTTAAAATATTGAGTCTTCCCTGACATGGAAAATGTTAGTTTCTCTTTTATTCTAGTTTGCTCTGACCTAACTCAACAATATATTGTGGATATCAGCATGGAGATTTTGCCCATACCTAATAAGATTTATTTTGGGGATTTGATTTGTTTATGCTACTATAAATAGTAGTTTTCAAGTTTTATTTTTCTGTTTTTGGCTTCAGGTATATAGAAATACAGTTAAATTGTGTATTGACTATTTACCATCAACTTTAATCAATCCCTTTATTAACTCATTATTTGTATACACATAAAATAGTTATCTATGAGTAAAAACTGTGATATTGTTTTCATTTTAATATTTAGTCCCTTTATTCCTTTTCCTGGTCTTACTGCTATGGCTATAAATTTCAGTACAATGTTGAATAGAAGTGATTTTGTTGGAAATCTTTTTTTAAAAGTCTCTTTAAGCTTCTCTTTATCACTTTCAAAGTTCCTTCCAACTTAGATCATTTTTCTTCAGCCTGCAAAACTGCCTCTAGTATATCATGTAATGCAGTTGTTCTAATCACAATATCTCAGTTTTTTTCTTTTGAAATGTCTTTATTTTGCCCTTATTTCATGAAGGGCATTTTATATGGATAAAAGTATTCTAGAATTTGTTTCTTAGAGGCTGTCTTGCGTGGGAAGCACCTGCATAGCAGCTTGGACACCACAGTTAGGCTTGAGACTCACATTCAACCAACCTGAGGGTCGTGCCTACACAGGAACAGGCCAATAGTAATGAAGACTCAATTAAAATAGGAGGGCACACATGACTCACACAACTGACATTCCTATAGTACCCAAGTCATGAGATCAAGGAGACTATACCACCGGGTCCTATAGGACACTACTACGTAAGGCCACCACATGAAGGGTGGGAATCATAGCAGATCTATCTCATACATAGCAACAAACACAAATAAATGGCTAAAATGGGGAGACAAAGAAACGGGGCCAAAAAGAAAGAACAAGAACAATCTCCGAAAAGGAAATAAATGAAATGAAGGCAAGCAATTTACCACACAGAGAGTTCAAAGTAATGGTTATAAGAATGCTTGAGGAAGTTAGAACTACAACAGCATTATGGGCAGAGGACCTGAATGGACATTTCTCCAAAGAGGACATACAGATGGCCAAGAGACATATGAAAAGCCACTCAGTATCTCTAATCATCAGGAAAATGGAAATTAAAATCACAATGAGATATTGCTACACACCTGTCAGAATGGCTATCATCACCAAATCAACAAATAACAAGTATTAGTGAGGAGATAGAGAAAAGAGAACATTTGTACACTATTGGTGGGATTGAAAATTGGTACAGCCACTATGACAAACAAGATGGCGGTTCCTTAAAAAATTAAAAAATAGAACTGTTCTATGATAAATGATTCCACTTCTGGGTATTTATCTGAAGAAACCCAAAATATCAATTCAAAAGATATATGCATACCCATGTTCATTGAAGCATTATTTACAATAGCCAAGATATGGAAGCAACCCAAGTGTCCATCAATAGACAAACAGATAAAGTGGTACAATATCTACAATGGAATATTACTCAGTCATAAAAGAGAATTAAATCTTGTCATTTGCAACAACATGGATGGACCTAAAGGGTATTATGCTAAGTGAAGTAAGCCAGACAGAGAAAGACAAATACCATATGACTTCACTGATAGGTGGAATCTAAAAAAACAAAATAAATGAACAAAAGAAACAAAGAACCTCATAGATACAGAGGGTAAATTGATGGTTGTCAGATGAGGGAGTTTGGAGGTTTGGGTGGAAACAGTGAGAGGTATTAAGGACTACAAATGATCAGTTATAAAAGGAGTTCCAGGGATGTAAAGTACAGCACAGGGTACAGTGTCAACAATATTGTAAGAACTATGGTGTCAGGTGGGTACTAGATTTGTTGGGGTGACCACTTCACAAGTTGTATAAATGTGTAGTCACCATGTTGTACATCTGAAACTAATACAATATTGTAAGTACATTGTAATTTAAAAATAAAAAAATTAATTTTCAAAAAAAATAGAAGCTATGAAAAAGAACCAGTTAGAAATGAAGAATACCATATCTGATATCAATAATATACTGGAAGAGGCAGTGGCAGTTGTGGCACAGTTGTTTGGAGTGTTGCTCTGTAAACTGAAAGGTCATGGTTTTGATTCCTGGTCATGCCACATGCCTAGGTTGCAGGTTTGGACCCCATTCAGGGTGCAGTGTTTCTCTTTCACATTTATGTTTCTTTCTCTCTCTTTCTCCCTCCCTTTTCCCTTCTGTAAAATCAATAAGCATGTCCTCAGGTGTGGGGGCCCGCCAGGCCACAAGGGGATTAAGGACAGAGTTCTCCACTGTGAAAATGGTGGATGAACTTGGTTTCTGGTCCCTGGAGCCAGCGGGTACCTTAATATTTTCCTAACCTCGTTCCTAGCCTTGAAGGATATAACAAGATTTTGGCATAGGTGTCATATTCCAAGACGGTTATGAGAACATCTTGCCCTTTTGATAGCTTAAGGGAGTACACGAACTCTGAGAAACAATATTGTTTCTAGTTCCTTGCAGTCTTGCTTCATGCGTTAGCAGTTTGTATTTAAGACAGCTGTTCCTTGAATAAAGTTTCCATTTGCCAGCAGAGCATTTGGTCCTCTCCATTCTTTTAAGTCCGTCGCCTCACCTCGCGACTACCCTTGCTGCAGCGGGCTGCGGCAGAGTGGCGCCTGAACAGGGACCCGGAAAAAGGGGGTCTAGAAGAACAGGGACCCGGAAAAAGGGGGTCTAGGGGGACCTGAAGAGTCCTAATCACGAGGATAGGGGAGCCCGAGAGGACCGCTGCTACGGGAGCCCGGTAAGTTAAAAGTAAAAGTAGCAGGGAGCGGGGTTAGAGAGTTCATAATCATGGGGATTTCCCACTCATCAGATGGGGACTTTTTGAACAAGTCCTTTGCTCCCTATTAAGGGGGCGAGGCATTGCTACCTCTAAGAGTCAAATACATCGTTTTATAGATTTTATTCAACAAGTTTGCCCCTGGTTCCCGGAAGAAGGTACTATTAATATAAAAATTTAGAAAAAGGTAGGAGAACGTATTCGTGAACACTACTGTGCTCACGGTCCAGAGAAAACTCCTGTTGATACATTTTCTTTATAGACACTAGTGAGAGATTGCCTTAGAGGAGATTCTGAGTTTAAAAAATAGGAACGTGGGACTCACGGTAGTTTGCGAGCCACTCGTTCGGCAGAGGATCTTTCTCGCTCTCTACCTCCAGTGCCAACTGCCCCACCTCCAACGACTTGGGAGTCGCCGCAGTATGAGGAACCTAATATTAAGGTGGCGACTGATTTTAAGGTGGCGACTGTTCAATCGGGGCCGCCAAACCCTGATAAAGCAGATTAGGGAAATCTAGCAAGTCAAGCAGTGCCCGGATAGCTCAGTCGGTAGAGCATCAGACTTTTAATCTGAGGGTCCAGGGTTCAAGTCCCTAGATAGTATGATCCTCATTCTCCTAAACTGTTAGTGTTACATTCCTTATTTATTCTTAATTTTTTAACTTTAGATATAGAGGGACGCTCCGCGGCTAATCGGCATTAGGGGCTGCGTATGCGACATTACCCGTTAGTTTATTAGAGAGACCCCATAGATGGCTCTCGTCATAGACCTAACCCAGTTTTAGTTTGGAGCAGGGGGCATGTTTGTGTTTTTCCAACAGACGCAGAAGCCCCTCGTTAGCTTCCCGAACGCTGTGTCAGACATGCCCAGAAGCAAGATGAGCCGGCTGCGGAGACGGCTAGCACGCTTGACAATACAACCTCGCTTCAACCACCCAGAGCGAGCTCGGAGAAGAATCCAACGCCTAGCGATTTTACTGAGCCTTTTATAAATACTGAGAATTCAAGTAAAGACTGAAGAATATTAGACTTTTGTCCCTAATCCTCCCATGATACATCCTGTAACCTAGAATAATAATGACTTTGTCCCTGTTTATGTTAACAATACTAAGAGTTAAACTCGCTTAAGTTTCGATCTTCTTTAAAATGTCATTTCATGTTTTCCCATATATGTGTTACCCCTTTTCTTATAATTCAACTAAGTTTCCATGGGAAAAGGTTCGCAATCATTTGTTAGGGATTTAGCATAATTACAATTCTTCTTTAAACCTTGTTACGTTACATAGAGAGATTCAGGATATAATCAATGCCCCTCCTTTAAACATAGATATTACTCGAGATGCTCAGAATTTCTTGTCCGCTTTATCCAAGCAATTTCCCTCTTTTGGACATTTCCTTTATAATTAGATAGGTTTTAGTATCTTCGTTATTTTGCTTTTATTGTGTATACCTTACCTCATTCGGCTTTTTATCAAATAAATCGGTAGCTTATACGTAGACCTCAAAAAACATAAGCTGAACATGACAAAGGATATAGAGCCAGTGCGCTATATAAAATAAAAAAGGGGGAAATGTGGGGGCCCTCCAGGCCACGAGGGGATCAAGGACAGAGTTCTCCATTGTGAAAATGGTGGATGAACTTGGTTTCTGGTCCCTGGAGCCAGCGGGTACCTTAACATTTTCCTAACCTTCTCGTTCCCAGCCTTGAAGGATATAACAAGATTTTGGCATAGGTGTCATATTCCAAGACGGTTATGAGAACATCTTGCCCTTTTGATAGCTTAAGGGAGTACACGAACTCTGAGAAACAACATTGTTTCTAGTTCCTTGCAGTCTTGCTTCATGCGTTAGCAGTTTGTATTTAAGACAGCTGTTCCTTGAATAAAGTTGCCATTTGCCAGCAGAGCATTTGGTCCTCTCCATTCTTTTAAGTCCGTCGCCTCACCTCGCGACTACCCTTGCTGCAGCGGGCTGCGGCACTCAGGTAAGGGTAAAAAAGAATACACTTAAAGAAATAAAATATAGGATGGATCAAGCATAGGACTGAATCAGCAATGTGGAAGACAAAGTAAAAAAAAACCCTCTTAATTAGAGCAGCAGAAAAATTGAAAAAAAAGGATAGTTTAAGAAAACTTTGGGACAACATGAAACATAACAACATCTGCATCATAGGGGTACCAGATGAGAAGAGAAAGTGCAAAGGATCAAGGAACTATTAGAAGAAATATGACTGAAAGTTTCCTTAATCCGGTGAAAGTAAAAGACAAACAAGTCCAAGAAACTCAAAGAGTCTCAAACAAGATGAACCTAGATGCCCACAGCAAGACACATCATAATTAAAATGGCAAAGGTTAAAGACAAACTGGGAATCTTAAAAACATCACTTTAAAAAGCAGATAATTACCTACAATGGAGCTCCTATAAGACTGTCAGCTTATTTTTCAACAGAAACATTTCAGGCAAGAAGAAATTGATATGAAATATTCAAAGTAGTGAAAAGCAAAATCCTACAATTAAGACTTCTTTACCCAGAAAGGCTATCATTTAAAATTAAAGCAGAGATAAAGAGCTTCCCAGACAAGAAAATCTAAAGGAGTTTGTTACCACCAAATCAATATTAAAAGAAATATTAAGGGACCTGCTTAACAAAGCAGAAGAAGAAATAACAACACAGAGAAAGTTAAAAGAATAAATGGCAATAAATACATAGCTATCAGTAATGACTTCAAATGTAAATGGCTTAAATGCTCCCACAAAAAAACATAGTTAGCTGAATGGATAAGAAAGCAATGTCCATATATTTGCTGTATACAAGATATACACCTAAAAAATAAAAGGTACATAGATTAAAAGTAAAGGTATGGAAAAGGATATTTAATGCTAATGGAGAGGGGAAAAAAGTTGGTCTAGTAATACTTATAGCTAACATAATAGACTTTAAAACCAAGGCTATAGTAAGAGACAAAGAAGGACACTACATAATGATTAAAGGAGCAGTCAAACAAGAGGATATAACTCTGGTAAACATTTATGCACCCAACAGAGGAGCACCTAGATATGTAAAACAAATCTTGGTGGACATAAAGGGAGAGATTGACAGTAATACAATCATAGCAGGGGATTTTAACAACCTTTTGGCAGCAATGGATACATCTTCCAGACAGAAAAACAATAAGGAAATGGCAGCCTTAACTGACACACTAAATCAGATGTACTTATTCAATATCTTCAGAGCATTTCATCCCAAAACAGCAGGATATACATTATTTTCAAGGGCACGTGAAACATTTTCTAGGTTAGACCACATGTTAGGACACAAAAAAGCCTCAATAAATTTAAGAAGATTGAAATCTTATCAAGCATCTTCTCTGGCCATAATGGTGTGAAACTAGAAATCAACCACAGGGAAAAAACACTGAAAAACAAACAAAGTCATGGAGGCTAAATAACACGTTACTAAATAATGAGTGGTTAACAGATCAAGGAAGAAATCTAAAGTTTCCTTGAAAGAAAGGAAAATGGAAACACAACAACCCCAAATCTATGGAACACAGTGAAAGCAGTCATAAGAGGGATATTCGTTGCATTACAGTAAAAACTCAAATAAACAGTGTAAGTTTACACTTAAAGGAATTGGAAAAGAACGGCAAACAAAAGATCAATGAAATGGAGAGCTGGTTCTTTGAAAAGATAAATAAGATTGACAAACCTTTAACCTTCCTGAGTCTTTAGCCAGACTCATGAAGATAACAGAGAGAGGACCCAAATAAATACAATCAGAAATGAAAGAGAAGTAACAACTGAAACCAAGGAAACACAAAAGGTTGTACGAAAATATTATGAACAGCTATATGTCAACAAATTGGACAATCTGAAAAAAAGAATAAAGTCCTAGAAACATAGTCCCCAAAACTAAATCATGAAGAATTAGATAATCTGAAGAGACAGACTATAGACTATCATCAAATTGAAGCAGTAGTAGTAATAATAAAAAAAAAAACTCCCAACAAAAAGAAAGTGCTAGATCAAATGACCTCACAGGAGAATTTTAGCAAACATTCAAAAATAACTAACACCTATCTTTCCTAAACTATTCTAAAAAATTCAAGAGGAAGGACGACTCCCAAGCTCATTTTACAAGGGTAGCATTGATTCTAAAAACAAATAAAGACACTACAAAGAAAGAAAGTCATAGACCAATATTGCTGATGAACATAGATGCTAAAATCTTCAAAAAAATATTAGTAAACCGGCCCTGGCTGGTGTAGCTCAGTGGATTGAGCGCGGGCCTGCGAACCAGAGGATTGCGGTTCGACTCCCAGTCAGGGCACATGCCTGGGTTGCAGGCTGGTTCCTTGCAGGCCAACTACCAGCAGGGGACGCACAAAAGGCAACCATACATTGATGTTTCTCTCCCTCTCTCCTTCCCCTCTAAATATAAATAAATAAAATCTTTAAAAAAATATTAGTAAACCATATCCACTAATACATTAAAAACATCACATAACACCGAGACTTATTCTGAGGATGCAAGTTTGGTATGCCATCTGCAAATCAATAAATGCGATGCACCACACAAACTAAATGAAGGATATATACCACATGGTCATATTAATAGATGCATAAATATCACTTGATAAATAGAGCATCCATTTATGGTAAAAATTATCAGCCTAGTGGGAGTAGAAGGAACATACCTCAATGTAATAAAGGCCATATATGACAAGCCCACAGCCAGCAACATACTCAACAGGCAAAACTAAAAGTGTTTCCCTTAAGACACAGAACAAGACGGGAACGTTCACTTTAGCCAGTCTTATTAAACACAGTACTGGAAATTCTAGCCACAGTAATCAGATAAGAAGAAGAAATAAAAGTCACTAAAATTGGAGAGTAAAAAATTGTCATTATTCAGAGGTGTCATAGTATTTATATAGAATACCCTGAAGACACCACCAAAAAAACTACTAGAGTTACTAAATTAATTCAGCAGAGTAGCAGCATAAAAATTAATATTCAGAATTTGGTGGCATTTTTGTACACCAGTAATGAAGTATCATAAACAAACTAAGAAAACAATCCTGTTTATTGCAAAAATATATAGGTACCTAGGAATAAATTTAACCAAGGAGGTGAAAGATCTGTACTTGGAAAACTTGCGGCTTTGGTTAGACTCAATCCATGTCATGTTTCTGTCATCTCAGTGGTGATACCTGACATACATCTTAGCAAGACTCTGCTTCCAACAGGACTCTATCTAGCCAAGCACTTCATGACTATATTTTCAAATTGTCCTCTCGATTTCCTTCCTCGTGCTAGCTCTTACAGCTACCCAAAGTTCTTCTAGATTTTATTCCTCCCAGGACAAAAATTATGTCTAGCACAAGGTAAACAAGAATTTGCTCACCTAGGAAGCATGTGATAGTATTGGTACTGAGGCCCATCTGTTCCTTCCCCACTCTAAATGCCGTAAGATGGAAACTTTACTCCAGGTTAGTGCATCTGAGAATATAAGGCTCCCTCTACCTTTTATCATGAGTCAGAGGGTTACCTTCTCAGGAAGTGTAGGAAGTCAGCATTTCTCATCATGCCCCCAGACCTGTTGCTAAGACTAAATATTGAGTAAGTGTGGCTGAGAGATGGGAATGCTCTTCTTTTGCCCAGCCCCAACTGTTGCATTGAAAGATCTTCAACAATACCACTGGAACACTGAGGCCCAAATCATCCTTGAGTCAGCTCTTGCTAAGATCATTCTTGAACTAGTTCTCCTAATTTGTGCAGGGGCACTGACAAAGAACACTGTGGACCCAGACTCATCTCCACAGATGGCTAAGAGATTTTTTTTCTGGGGAAGCAGAAAACCATAAAAGAGAAAGCTCCTGTCTTTCCCCAAAGGAAATGACTCCACTTACAACAGAGTGTACAGAAGCCTGAGGGGCATTGTCAAAGACGGTGGAGGTAACAGTAAAAGGTAATTGGGAGGAGATTAGCAGATGCATATGGGCTAAACTGTAGGCCAACTAGGATTGCAGGAGGAAATCAGGGGGGCAGCTGGCAAGAGCCCTCCTGGGGTCAGCATGTATCTCCAACAGGACTTCAGGAATTATCAAAAAAGAATGAATTCGAATAGATGGGCCTACAGCAGCAAAGTCTACCTCATGTTATTATTGAAAACAACAGTGAAATCAGCTAGCCTTAATAGCTGAGTATGGTCATAAAAAGAAAAAAAAAGAGAGTCCTAGGAAAACCACCATCATTCAGCATGATTGCACACACCCAAAACTGAAGAACAACACAAAAGCCTTCACTGAAGAGAAATTGACTTTACAGAAATAGTCTATACAAATTTTTAAAAAGCAAGCAAACAATCATTTAAAAAACAAGGTCTAGACATGGCTGGTGTGGCCCAGTGGATTGAGCACTGGCCTGTGAGCCAAAGAGTTGCTGGTTCAATTCCCAGTCAGGACACATGCTTGGGTTGTGGGCCAGGTGTCTGGTTAGGGACACATGAGAGGCACACATTGGTATTTCTCTCCCACTTTTTCTCCCTCTTTTCCCCACTCAAAAATAAATAAATAAATCTTTAAAACAAATAAAAAACAAGGTCCATAGTGGTTATAATCAGAATTACCACAACATATTACTTTAAATATCCAGTTTTAAGTAAAAATTATGAAACAGGAAAAGAAACAGGAACATGTGATCTAGGTATGGGGTGGGAGAGTAAGCAACAGAAACTGCATGTGAGAAGAATGAAGATGTTTTAACCATGGCTAACTTTTACTTCATAATAGAAAACAGAATGGTAAAACACCTTGATAATTCAATGACACATTTAAGACTTCTTAACATTTAAAGCTATAGATAGAACTCCTGAAGAAAACATACAACAGATAGCATATCTGCTCAATGGGCAACAAAATTAGAACTCATTTACACTTATTTTTTAAAGATTTTATTATTTATTTTTAGAGAGTGGGGAAGAGAAAGAGAAAGGGAGGGAGAGAAACATCAATATGCGGTTGTCTTTCATGTGCCTCCTACTGGGGACCTGGCTGCATCCCACACATGTGTCCTCAACTGGGAATTGAACTGATGATTCTTTGGTTCACAGGCTGGCACTCAATCCACTGAGCCACACCAGCCAGGGCTCATATACACTTATTTCAAGAACCTGGGACTGAAAGAAATTAAACTGTGGCATTATAAGTTATTTATTGTAAACCAACTGCTTAATCCCTGGTCTTTAAATTAGTACACCAAAGGTTTTTGTTGTTTGTTGGGGTTTTTTTTGCATATGAAGAGGTCAAACTTCCATAAATTTGCAGCAGTATATCAAGCTTTTTGCCACACTTTGTTGTTGTCAGTGTTTATTTGGGGAACCATCCAAATATCAATCCTCTATTGAATTTCTGTGCCTAACATGTACAGTGCATGTCTGCCCATGCTTTTTATTCTTCTACTAAAAAAAAAAAAACAGCAACCACCTTTCAATGCACTCTCTGAAAATGGCACTCCATAATAATCAAATTCCTCTGTATTCTTAATAGAATTTGGAATGTTTTTTCTTCAACTACTTCTTATGTCTCAAAATATTCTCTTTCTTGATAGCCTATTTTTAATTTTTTTTTATATTTTTCTTCTATACATAGGCTGTTCCTTCTCAATCGCCTTTATAGGCTCCAAAATCTTTTTCTGATCATTTCTGATCATTCTCAAACTTATTATCTGAGTTTAAAATTCAAGACCTATCTACCTATCTATCTATCTGAATAATTTGATATAGATTTTTCCAGATTCAGATCTTCAGTAAGACCTTAAGATTTGTACATCCAATCATCTACCTGATGTATCCAATTGGATAGCTAAATGAAAGTTCAAACTCAACATGCCCAAGGTAAGACTCTTTATGTCCCTCCCCACATCTGTTCTTTCACTGTATCCTCCATCCAGTTGCCCAGACCATAAATTATCTCGATACCTCCCATTTTCTCATATCCCATACTTATTCCATCAGCAAATTCAGCTGATCTTATCCTATGAGTCTTTCTTGATACCATCTATGATTCTCCACTGCCTTCATTCTGGTCCAATATACCAACTTGTCTAGGCTAGAATATTGTAATAGTGCAATAAACAGTCTTTTTGCTTTCCGTTCTGCCCTCCCTTTAAGCAGTTCTCTGCACTGCAGCCAACATGATATTTCAAAACACAAATCTAATCATATAATCTTTGAAAACCACTATAGAAAGCTTTGAACAGACATTTCTAATCAAAAGCCACTCATTATTTCTTCCAGGATGAACCCAAATATCGTCCATACTTCTCTAAGAGATTATGTTTTTCAAGGAGGGCTTGACTCCTTTCCAGATACAGTGGGTGAATCTTGATTACTTTTCCCCAGTTATAATGGTTTTATTTCCTTTGTCAAGTAGCTGTTTTAGGAGTGGGAATGTAATGCAACTCTGTGCAGTGAGATATTAGGGGAAGCAGCCTCAGAATTCTCTGGGAAGGTATTATTCACTCTTAAGAAGGATTCTGAGACAGGGATGTTCATTGTTCTTCCTCTGAATATTGATAGTAGCAAAATGATGCCTAAAGCTATATCAGTAATTTAGAATCACAGGAGGATTCAGTCTAGGAAGATAAGCCAGAAAACAGGAGGGGTGAACTGAAAAATAGAAGAGATCACTGTATTGGTGACTTCGTTAAGTCAGTGAATCTGGCATCTTTGTATCTCTGGAATTATTCTGAATTAACAACTTTACAGTTTAGTATACTTCTGGTTGGATTTTCTGCTAGTTATAGCTAAAAGAATCTTAACTGGTGTGTATATACTTGTTTAAAAACTATCAGTGGCTTCTAAATTACTTTAAGAACAAAACCAAAATCCTTAATATGATTTATAAACCCCTACACAATCTGGGCACTACCATATTCCACAGATTCATCTCACACAGCTCTTTATGTGGGTTTTTTTTGGGGGGGCCTTCTTCCAGTTTGTCTTATTTCCTGTGTTCTCCTGCCATAGGGCCTGTATTAGTTTGCTGGGGCTGCTGTAACAAAATAACACAAACTGAATGGCTTAAACAACTGAAATTTATTTCTCACAGTTCTGAGGTTGGAAGTACAAGATCAATGTATCAGCAGATTTGGTTTCTTCTCAGACCCTTCTTAGCTTAAGCATAACTGCCTTCTTGCTGTGTCCTCAAATGATCTTTCCTCTATGTTTGCAAATCCTTAGGGTCTTCATGTTCCCTAATCCCCTTTCTCTTATAAAGACAGCAGTCACATTGGATTAGGTGGGGGGAGGGCTTATTTTAATTTAATTGCCTCTTAAGTCCCTGTCTCCAAATGCACTCACATTCTGAAGTACTGGGGGTTAGAGCTTCTATAAATGAATTCAGGGAAAACCAATTCAGTTCATAATAGGGCCATCGTAATTGTTAATTTTTCTACACTCCCCACTTCCTCACATCCCCACATATCCAATTTTTCTAATTGAGCCTTACTCGTTCTTTATATGCTAGATTAAACACTTTTCTATAAGAATCTTTTCCTGATACCCAATTTCCAAGTCCAGTTTGTGTTTGTACATGTATTAGTGTAATGGATTGTAATTCCAAGTATATGCTACCTAAGGATCAGTAACATGGAAACAAGAGCCATGTTCATTTTGGCTCATCAAAGTGATTGTGATTCTTAACATAGCACATAAAATACAACACATACTCAATAAATACTTTTGAATGAATGTGTGCCAGAATGAATACTGTATCATATAATCAGAAATATAAATATTGTTTCCAATGGTAGTTTTTATGCATATTTGTATCCTTATATAGCACAGTGGGTAGAATATAATAGGTGCTGATTCATGTTTTCTGTGAAGGAATGAAAGAATGAGTGAATGACTGTTTCTCTTGTGCTTTAGGAAAATACAATTTTGCAAGATTGACTGACCAAAACCATTGATTATTTTGCTGAACTAAATATGCCCGTCACTACTGTTTATATTTCTGTATATAAAGTATAAACAGTACTTAAAAACCATTGAAACTCAAATTTAGTTTCCAGTCCTATTTAGGCCTTCTTCTTATTTGTTTTTATAGTACTTACTGGTTTTGTACACAGTACTGGATGAAACTTTTCTATATCCATACCATTTCAACTTTGTATCGTGACTCTTATTTGCTACCTAGGCTCTGAATTTGATACCCATATTTGGTAGTGACTACACATTTATGTTCAATAGTGTTTTCCCATCTGTGATTTCATATACTATAACTAAGGATGGGAGAGGCTTAGTACCCATTTTATATAGCCTTCTATAGCCTCAGAGGCTCATAAAGGCCACATTCTTCCTCAAAGTTGACCCTTTCTCACACAGAAAGAGAATTGAACAAAATACAGGTACTTTATTATGCAACATATAAAAAGTAATTATAATATTTATTTAGATGAATAACAGAGCTGTCCTAGGTTTTCAGAAAAAAGAAGTGTGTGTGTGTGCACACATGCAGGTGTGGCTGTGTAGAAAGAGGGAGAAATTGCTAATAAATGTACTTAATAAAGAAATTCTGATGTGTTTGAAATATAAAAAGGGACTACAATTGCATATGCTACCCCAAATTGAATAAAAAGTTTTAACTTCCTCTCATAAATAATTATGTAGATCAATGGGAGAAATAATGAAAAATAGCTCTACAGATGAATAATGAATAATTGCCAAAAATGACAATGAACACTTTTTAAAGGTTTTGCTATACAAATATCAGAAAGATAAAGATGAGTGATGGGCATACTAATTCAGCAAATGTCATCCTGAAATTATACCTATATTATTCAAATAAAAGTTTAAATCATATAAATAAACCCTTCAAAGTGGATCACTGAAAAATAGACATAAAGGAAGAGAGCATAATTTCATTTAAAAGTATAAAAGACTGGTTGGTGCAGATTTCTCCATTGTTTTGTGGCATAAGGTGGTAGCTTTCAATCATGGTCTCTTTCTGATTTGTTATATAATACAAATGTCTTTCAAATGAAAAGAAATAGACATTTTTTAGACCAGTGAGTCACTGGTTATTATTTTCATGTCAAGTTCCAATGAAGCTGGTACAATCTAGCCCAAAGATTCTTGACATAGGAATTTGCAACTTTAGGTGATAATTTAAGATATTTTCTTTTCATATTTGTGCTTTGTCCAATCCATACATTTACACTTGAGTTTGTCTATCTAGTATTTCCCCAATTTATTTGGCTCCTCATCAGAAAAATATCATACCATAGCTCATACACATCTTCAAGTCTAGAAAAGATTTGACATAGAGAGAAGGGAGTAAATCAATAACACAGTACTCATTGCTTATTTCCGTATAACAAAATATCCAAATCTTAGTGAATTAAAACAGCATTTACCTCTCACTTTTTGTGGTTCGGGAATAGCTTAACTGGTGCCTGCAGCTCAGAGCCTGCCCACCCCCCACCCCCACCAGAAACTTCAATCAGAGAATATGGGCTCAACCAGAGTGTTTGGGACAGGGATCAGGGGTCAGGTTCCATTTAAAAGCTCACTCATATGGCCATTGGTGGGCCTCAGGTTTTCACAATCAGTTGAGCAGAGGTATCACTTCCTGGTCAATCAATATAGAGCTACACACAACATGGCACCTTGCTTCTGACAGAGACTGGGAGACAGAGAGAAAAAGAGGGGTAGGGAGAAAGGAAAGGAGGGAGAGAGGAAGAAAGAGGGAGAGAGAAAGATATATCAGTGTAAAGCTACAGAGCTTTTCGAACCCAGTCTCAGAAGTGACATTTTATTGCTTGTGCCATAGTCTATTTCAGGGGTGTCAAACTCATTTTCACTGGGGGCTACATTAGTCTCCCAGTTGCCTTCAAAGGGCTGAATGTAATTTCAACTCCTTAACAGTTAAGGTGTAGTTACATTTATACAGTCCTAAAATTATTTTGGCCCTTTGAAGGAAACCATAAGGCTGATGTGGCCCCCAGTGAAAATGAGTTTGACACCCTTATTCCATTTGTTACAAATTATTCAGTAAGTCCAGCCTACATTGAGAGGAAAGGAATTACAAAAGTGTGTGAATTCCAGGGGAGCACTGGGTCCCATCTTAGAGATCCTCTATCACAAATACCTCAGAAAAGCAGAACAGAATAAGACTGCAATTAAATAGTGAATTATAGAACTTGATATATCGCTTTAGATCAAGTGTCTTTTTGGTCTCAAAATAATATGATAATAAAAACCTCTGCATAATTATTTGACCTCTGACAGTCATAAAATTATTTTAACAGTTACTGGATAACTGTTCTTCTATGTCAAGGATCAGGAATGGGCCTCTAGCCCTGTTTCTGTAAAGACAATTTTATTGGAACAGTACCATGACTATTTACATATTGTCTGTGGCTACTTTTGTATTGCAACAACAGAGAGGATTACTTGCTACTGTGGCCTATGACCTGCAAAGAGTGATCTTTTCACAAATTTTACATAATGATGATGGTGATTATAATTGTGAGTATATGCAAAAAGCTGAGATTTTGTGAAAGAATTTTTCGTTATAATACAGGCCCAATCCTTACCATTTCCAATCCAGTAAGTAACTATCTACATAAGTAAATCTCAATTAGATAGTCTGTCCTCCAGGAAGCTTTTCCTAGCTGCTAGGGATGAGTTTGATGACTTTCCTTTATGGTACTGTGGTAGTATGCAGATATATCTCAATAGCACTCAGTATATTATATCTTTTCTTTATTGAGGTAAAATTCACAAACATAAAATTCACCATTTTAACCATTTTAAAGTATACAGTTCAGTGGCTTTAAGTATATTCACAGTGTTGTATGACCATCACCAGTACCTAATTCCCGAACATTTCATAACCATAAAAAGAAACCCATTAAGCGGTCGTTTCCCATTCTTCTCTTCCTGCAACCTGTGGCCATCCCCTTTTCATCTTTATGGATTTGCCTATTCTGGGTATTTTATAAAAATTGAATCATATAGTATGATTTTTATGGCCTTTTACACCTGGCTTCTTTCTCTTAACATAATTTCCTCAAGATTCATCCATATTGTACTGTAGCATGCATCAGTGCTTCATTCTTTTTTATTCTTTTTCATTGTATGCATATACCCCATTCTATTTCTATACTTATTAGGTAATGGCTATTTGGGTTCTACTTTTGGGTAATATACATAGAGCTTCTATGAATATTTGTACAGAAGTTTTTGTTTGAACACCTGTTTCTAGTTCTCTTCATTGTTTACCTAGAAAGATTGCTGGGTCTTACTGTGATTCATTGCATAATAATTTGGGTAACAGCCAATTTTTTTTATGCTGGTTGCATGATTTTACATTCCTACCAGTACTGTATGAGGGTTGTAATTTCTACACATCTTTGCCAACACTTGTTATTTTCCTTTTAAAAAATAGCCCCGGCTGGTATAGCTCAATGGATTAAGCATGGGCCTACAAACCAAAGGGTCCCTGGTCTGATTCCCACTCAGGGTACATGCCTGGGTTGTGGGCCAGGCCCCCAGTAGGCAACCACACATTGATGTTTCTCTTCCTCTCTTTCTCCTTCCCTTCCCCTCTCTCTAAAAATAAATAAATAAACTATTTTAAAATCATTAAAAATATATATGTGTGTATGTATGTGTATATATACATATATATATGTATATATACACACACACCGTAGTAGTTGTGAAGTGTTATCACGTTGCAATTTTAATTTGCACTTCACCAATGATTATTAATATTAAATATCTTTTCATGTGCTTAATGACTATTAGCTGGCCCCATATAATGAGTTAGTAAGTGTTCCCTCTTTTGTATTTTTCGGAAGAGTTTGTGAAGGTTTGGTGTTGATTCTTTAAACTTTGGTATAGTTGACCAGTGAAGAGTGCTTCTTTTTTGGAGGTTTTGATGACTGATTCAATCTCTTTACTTGTTATAGATCTATTCAAATTTTCTCTTTTTTCTTTTGAGTCTGGTTTGGTAGTTTGTGTGTTTCAAGGAATTTGTACATTTCATTTAGCTTATCTAAGTTGTTGGCATACAGTTGTTCAGAGAATTCTCTTAATAATACTATTTATTTTTTTAAAGTAAGCAGTAATGTCCCCATTTTTATTTCTGATTTTAGTTATTTGTATCCTCTCTTTATTCTTAGTTGGTGTAAGCTAAAGGTATGTCATATTGTTACTCTTTTCGAACAACCAATTTTTGGTTTTATTGATTTTCTATTATTTGTCTATTGTCTAGTTTGTTTATTTCCCATGGAATTGTTTTCCTCTTTCTTCTGTTATCTTTGGGTTTAGTGTGCTCTTATTTTTCTAGTTTTTTAAGGGATAAAATTAAGTTGTTGTTGTGAGAGATTTCTTCTTTTTAAATGTAATCAATTGCAACTATTTTTATTTAATCCCCTAAATGTTGGTATATTGCATTTTTATTTTAATTTGTCTCAAAGTACTTTTTAATTTTTTGTGTGTATTTTTGACCTATTGGTTATTTAGTAGCATATTGTTCAATTTCCATATATTTATGAACCTTACTGTTTTATTTTGGTTGTTGGCTTCTGGTTTCATTCTGTTGCGGACAGAGAAAATAATGTTTGTAATTTCAACCTTTTAAAATTTATTGAGACTTATTTTGTGGCTCTGCATATGATCTACTCCCTTTGCATACATCATGGGAGCCCCCTTTTGAAGAAGGCAGTATCACAAGATGAAAGTAACTGAGATTCCTGAGTCATTACTTAGAATGTACCCAGGGGAGTGATTTGATCCATTTTTAGTAGTGGTATGATTCAGAAAAAAGTTTTTATTTGTGTTAAACCACTGAGATTTAGAGCTTTTCATAGCAGCCACTGTTACTTACCCTGACTAATACAGATAACTAATCTATTATTTTGAATGAAAGACTCAAATATTTCAGCAGACTGGAACTAATCATCAAATCAAACAAAACTACTATAATAAGCACAATCACATGTCTTCCACATGTGTCTGCATTAAGTAACAATCTACAGAACTCTATATTGAGGTACAATTAGATTTAGATCAGGGGGGTCAAACTCATTTTCACTCGGGGCCACATCAGCCTCGCAGTTGCCTTCACAGGGCTGAATGTAACTTTAGGACTGTATAAATGTAACTGCTTCTTAACTAGTGGCAAAGAACTTGGCACTGCCGCTGGGTAGAAACAAGGTGCTTGCTGGATAAAACAAGGTGGGGGGCCCGATGTGGTCTGTGGGCCTTGTGTTTCCCACCTGGGATTTAGATGCAATATTGAAAAATGTTTATGAAAAATCAGAGCTGTAAACCTGATATTACTGCCTTAAAGGTTTGTGGAATCACTGTCACCAGAGACATCCAAATGAAGGTTACATGCACCATCACTTTCTAAGAAAGAAGTAAATGGGATTCGTGCCTCATACTGGATTTGGACCGAATTATTGGTGAGTGACCTTCTTACATTTGATATTCTATGATTGCAGGAATTGTAACTGGTAATGTGGAGGAGCTGAGTGGTTCAGTAAGAGAGGTGACTATATTAGTCTAGTTAAGCTATGAGAAAGACCCTTGAAATATCAGTGCCTTACAAAAAGCAAGATTTATTTCTCACTCAACTTGTACATCCTTTGTACCTAAGTTATGGCTGTGCTCTGTGGCTTGGTCATTTGAAATCTCAGGTTGAAGTAACAGCCCTTATTTGAGGCATGCGTGGTTTGTTGCAGATCTAAAAGAGCAATGGTAGAACCTCACAACCTCTCATCACTTCTGCTTGTATGAGATATATGTCCTTTCCACGCTCACATTCCATTAGCCTAAGCAAGTCACGTGGATAAGCCTCACAGAAATATAGCAGTGATGGTAACCTTTCCACCCCAGATAGGCCCCAGGGAGAGAGTGATGAATCTTATAGAGAGGGGCAGAGGATATTTTGCACAAATAAATACAATCTACCACAGTGACATATGATGGTCCCACCCAGAACTGATGTTTATATATGTGAAGTAGGCCTGTGGTATAAATTTGTAGAGTGAGCCTTCTTTCTAACTATCTCCTCAGTATATCAGTGACTCTACCCTGAAGTGAATTAATGTGAGTTCCTGTGCAACAACAGTGGCACCGAAGAAATGGCAGTTTGATTGACAAAAGAGGGTCAGAAAAAACTCAATTTCATTTTCAATCCCTGATCCATAGAGTAAGAATATTGTAAGTGCACTTTAAAGGCAAATTTCTAGCCATGAGCTATCACAAAAGGAGAACCTCATTTTAGATAATTAGATTTTCCATTTGCTAAACAGCTTTGTTACTGCTTAACAACCTAAAGTCCCTTTTTGTTTTTGTGGTTTCAACTAGGTTTTGCACTCCCATTTTTGTTCTGTTCAGTCTTGGTCTTTGTACTATGGCCGCCTGACTATCTAGTTCTGGCTCCTTTAACATTTCATTTTCTTTCTGTCATGTCACTAATGCCTTTTGCTCAAACATATTCCTAGTGTAGCTTTATTGCCTATACAGCCTGACATCATCTCTTGCTTTTGTCTTCAGTTCTCCAGCTCTTGCTTCATTCTGATTGAATATAAATTCACTCACCTGGTTACCCAACAGGGCCCCCTTAATGTCTCAGCTACTAGTTTAGACACTAGGTGGTGCTATGCTTTTACTGTTGGTCTAGGATAACTCAGTAATAGCATTGATTCTGGCAAATGGGATGATTCTGGAGAATATAGATTATCAGAAGAGAGGGAGAGGCTTGGAAATCATAGTGTAGCTTAAAATAAGTTGAATACACAGAAATGAGTCAACATTACTAGTTGAACTAGGCCGTGGAAAAAACCAAAGGTGAGGGACTCTACCGTAAATGTTGAAATGTTACCTGAGAGAGAATAAATGAAAGCTCAAAAAGAAAAGGAAATGAGAAAGGAGTGGGTGCTCTTATAAGCAACTACAAGATGGCCCCCTTTTTCTCGATACAGAGGGCTGAGAGTGATGGATAGATGTAGGATAAAGGATTTAACTAAATGTATATTATTTGGAATAGCCACTTAAGGAATTGCTTAAGCAGCTATCTAAAAACAGACATATTAGAATATAAAGAATAAACCAAGCAGTTGTAATATTTTAGGATCAAAAAGTAAATCGCAGCCCTGGCTGGTGTAGCTCAGTGGATTGAGCGCGAACCTGCGAACCACACGATCATGGTTCGATTCCCAGTCAGGGCACATGCCTGGGTTGCAGGCCAGTTCCCAGCAGGGGACTCACGAGAGGCAACCATGCATTGATATTTCCCTCTCTCTCCTTGCATTCCCCTCTAAAAATAAATAAATAAAATCTTAAAAAAAATAAATCACAAAACACAGAAAGGGTACACCATCAATGTGTACAATATTTTTTTCTTTGTATACTGAGGCCCAAGTTGCAGCTATGGGTTCATTTTGTGTATTTTAAGTTTACCTAATATTAATCCTAAAAAATTCGAGGTTTATGGGTTTATTTTTAAACACTGGCTATGCAAGAAAATGGGAACCTGAGGACTATTTCCATGGCATTTTTTCATACCCTAAAGCAGAGAAAACCAAAATCATCCACAGTTAAATGAATGGAAAGGGTATAACTTCACAACTGGAAGCTGGATTTCACATTGAGTACCAGTGATAGACTATTTCCTATGGAGGATATCACAAAGTAATACAGTAGCAGTTGAAACAACACTGTTTGTAACATATTGTACTGGCTTCATTTATCTGTTCAATGAATAGGAAATCTACTTAAGCCACAGTGCCAAGATATGCTATTTTTTTTCACCTCAAATGTATTTTTCACATTGCCTTCATCATAATGGAAAAAAGTGTAATAAACAAAATGAATGTCTTGTATACCACAGAACACTTAATTCATGCAGTAAAGCTACAAGCTGAGGTTTCTGTTTGGGTTTTAGGAAATTGAATAATTTAAAATTCATTACAACAATGAGGAATTTGGAAAACAGATTTATAATCTCCATAATTAAATCTATACACTAGATAGTTTTATATGAAAAATGAGAATGTAGAGGAATATAGAAAATGTTTGCCATATTAAAATCATAAGTAAGGTACTTATACGTGTTGACAAACTTCATAAGGAAGTTTTTGTCTGTTCTTTCCACACTTACGATGTTAACAATCTTTTGGTGAAGTTCAAAGTTTTATTTTGTTTTTAAATTTCTATTGTCTTCTGAGAAGCCACTGGGATAATATTCTCTAAGAGATGCCTGATATCAAAAGTAAGAAAAATAATAACATAGAATTGGTCCAAAAAAGGGTACTGTAATAGTATAAAAAGTGCTAATCCTGATCCTTGGTTGGAAGAGAGTGGTGGGAGATAAGCATTCTTACTGTTTCTTTTCTATTTTTAATTAAGTTTATTGGGGGTTACATTGGTTAATCAGAGCATATAGGTTTCAAGGACACTATGTATTACACTTTGTGCCCACCACCTAAAGTCAAACCATTTTCCATCACCACATATTAGGCCCTCCTCCCCGAAATCCCCTACCCTCTTTCCTCTTGCAACTGCCACATTGTTGCCTGTGTCCATCCATGAGTTTTAGTTTTATACCCCACATATGAGTGAAATTATGTGGTTCTTAGCTTTTTCTGACTGACTTATTTCATAATATTTTCAAGGTCCATCCATGTTGTCTCAAATGGCAATATTTCCTCTTTCTTATGCCCAAGTAGTATTCCATCGTATCTATGCACCACATCTTTATCCAACCCACTTTCAAAGGACACTTTTTCTGTCTCCATGTCTTGGCCATCATGGATAATGCTGCAATGAATATAGAGGTCCATATATCTCATACTTTTGAGTTTTTTTGGATAGATACTCAGGAGAGGGATTGCTGGGTCATATGATAATTCTATTCTTAATTTTTTGAGGAACTGCCAGAAAAACAGTCATTTTATATAGTGGCTATAGCAGTCTACATTTCCACCAGCAGTGAATGAGGACTCAATTTTGTCCACAACCTCTCCAACACTTATTATCACTTGTCTTTTTGTTAATAGCCGTTCTTATAGGTGTGAGGTGGCATTTCATTGTAGTTTTGATCTGAATTTTTATGATTAGCTAGTGAAGTTGAACATCTTTTCATGTATCTATTCTACATTTTTATGTCTTTTTGGGAGAGGTGTCTGTTTAGGTCCTCTGCCCATTTTTCAGTTGGATTGTTGTTTGGAGTTAAGTTTTATGAATTCTTTTTATATTTTGGATGCTAAATCTTTGTCAGAGCTGTTATTTGCAAATATCGTCACCCATTTGGTTGATTGCATCTTTATTTTGTTGTTGGTTTCTCTTGCCATACAGAAGCTTTTTAGCTTGATATAGTTCCATTCATTTATTTTTGCCTTTACTTCCCTTGCCTTTGGGCTCAAATTCATAAAATGTTCTCCACAACCAAGGTCCATAAGTTTAGTACCTATGTTTTCTTCAATGAAATTTATTGTTTCAGATCTTATATGTAAGCACTTTGATCCACTTTGAATTAATTTCTGTATATGGAGACAAACTGTAATCTATTTTCATTCTTTTGCATGTGGCTTTCCAATGACCCCAGCACCGTTTATTGAAGAGACTTTCATTCTTCATTGTGTGTTTCTGGCTCTTCCATCAAAAATTTTCTGGCCATATACATGTGGTTTTATATATGGACTTTCGATTCTGTTCCATATACCTATGTGTCTGTTTTTCTGCCAATATCATGCTGTTCTGATTATTGTAGCTCTGTAGTATATGCAAATCAACCAATGTAATACACCACATCAACAAAGGAAAAGGTAAAAGTTATATCATAAGATCTTATCAATAGATGTAGAAAAACATTTGATAAGATAGAACATCGATTTATGATTAAAACACTCAATAAAATAGGAATAAAAGGAAAGTATCTCAACATAATAAAGGCCGTATATGATAGACCTTCAGCCCATATCATACTCAATGATGAAAAACTGAAAGCTTTTCCTTTAAAATCAGAAACAAGACATGGATGCCCACCCTTACCACTCTTTCTTTTACATTTTTTATTTTTCTATTTTTTATGTGTTCCAAATGTTTTAAATTGCTGTTCAGGTATAGTTCTCCTCATTTTCCTCCCAACACTCTTCCCCACCCCACCTATCCCCACATCCCACCCTTGATCCTACCCCCCTTTGGCTTTGTCCATGTGTCCCTTATACACATGTTCCTTGGAAGCCCTTCCCCTTCTTTCCCCTATTAGCTCCTCCCTCCTCTCCTCTGTCTACTATCAGTTTGTTTTTTATTTCCATGTTTCTGGTTGTATTTTGCTTGCTTATTTGTTTTGTTGATTAGTTTGCACTTATAGGTGACATTATATGGTATTTGTCTTTCACCACCTGACTTATTTCACTTAGCATAATGATAAGTGAAATACATTCATCCATGCTGTCACAAAGGGTAGAAGCTCCTTCTTTCTTTCTGTTGTGTGGTATTCCATTGTGTAAATGTACCATAGTTTTTTGATCCACTCTTTTACTGATAGGCACTTAGGTTGATTCCAGTTCTTGGCTAATGTTAACTGTGCTGCTATGAACATTGGGGTTCATAGGTTCTTTTGAATCTGTTTCAGGTTTCTCAGGTTATAATCCCAGCAGTGGAATTCCTGGGTCAAAAGGCAGGTCCATTTTTAATTTTTTTGAGGAAAGTCCATACTGTCTTCCACAGTGGCTGCACCAGTCTACATTCCCTCCAACAGTGCACTAGGGTTCCCTTTTCTCCATACTCTCGCCAGCACTTGTTTGTTGATTTGTTTATGATGGTCATTCTGACAGGTGTGAATTGGTATCTCATTGTGGTTTTAATTTGCATCAGCAAGTGATGCCTAGCATCCATTCCTGTGTCTCTGGGCCCTCTGTGTGTCATTCTATATGTCCTGGGAGAAGTGTCTGTTTAGGTCCTTTGCCCATTTTTTGATTGGATTGTTTGTCTTCCTGGAGTGTAGTCCTGTGAGTTCTATATATATTTTGGTGATCAAACCCTCATCTGAGGTATCATTGGCAAATATGTTTTCCCATATGGTTGGTTCTCTTTTCATCAACATAGTTCTGGAAGTCCTAGCCAAAGTGCTAATGCAAGAGAAAGAAATAAAAAGCTTCCAATTCGGGAAAGCAAAAGTAAAAGTATCACTTTTGCAGGTGACATGATCCTATACCTGAAAAACCCTAAAGGTTCCACCAAAAAATTATTAGAAACAATAAGCATATATAGTAAAGTTGCAGGATTCAAAATCAGTATACAAAAATCTACTGCTTTCCAATATACTATTAATGAAACTTCAGAAAAAGAAATGAGAAACAATTACTTTTGCAATTGCAACCAAAAGAATAAAATACCTAAGAATAAACTTAACAAAGGATGTGAAGGATCTATATACTAAAAGCTATAAAGCATTATTGAAAGAGATAGAAAATTGGAAGAATAAATATAGGTAAAATGGCCATATTACCCAAAGCAATACACAGATTTAATGCAATCCCCACCAAAATCCCAATGACGTTTTTTAAAGAAATAAAACAAAAAAAAATGATCAGATTAATATGGAACCACAAAACAACCTGAATAGCCAAAACAATTCTGAGGAAAAAAGAACAAGGGAGCAAGCACTGTAACAGTTTTAAAGACACTGTAGTATCTCATCGATACCCCATGTAGCATGATTATCCAAGTTTTGTCAGGTACAGATACATTATGTGATCCAACTATCTGTGTGCATCAAGGTTATATAAGACTTTAAGTAAAAGAGCAGAAGTGGATGACAACAATTTCACATGGAATCCAGCATTGTACATACTCTCTTTTCAAAATCGAGGGCAATTCATAATCTAAGAGATGGGTATAACATAATGTTTTAAAAGCAAGCAAAGGCCCTGGATGCAATCAGAAGCCATTGATTTTCACTGTAACTGAACAAAGTTTTTTATTTAATTGGTGCTTTTTTAAACAACCTTGGCAATATACATAAATATAGTAGAAAACCATGCTACCTTTATAAAATGAAAAGGAAAAAAGAACTATTGTTGCCCTGGCTGGTGTAGCTCAGTGGCTTGAGCGCGGGCCTGAGGACCACACGATCGCAGTTCGATTCCCACTCAGGGCACACGCCTGGGTTGCAGGCCAGTTCCAGGCAGGGGACTCACCAGAGGCAACCATACATTGGTATTTCTCTCCCTCTCCCCTTCCCCTCTAAAAATAAATAAATAAAATCTTTTAAAAAAGAAAATAACTATTGTTCATGTCCATAGAAAGAAATAAGTTGCAGAAAAGTGTGGTCATGGAGCTAGATCTACACTGGAAATTTCTCTCTGACATACATGGATGGCTTTGATTGATGATTATGGAATGCCAAGTTATTTAAACATATATGCATCTACACACTCAATCAAAAATTTTGGACAGAAATTGATTATTCTTTAACTTTGATACTCCTTTCAGAATATAAGATAGTTATCAGAACACTCAATCACAACTGCCAGATTTTAGCATTTTGTACATCTCTGTAAAAATATATTGCACAGTTTAGATATTTACAAAATAGAGAATCATCTACCACCTATAAAAGTTACAAGGGAAAATACAGATAATAACACATTTTTAAAAGGTATTAAGTAGCAAAACCTTTAGTAAATAAGGAGAGTAACGATTTTATGGGTGGACTCCTTTTAAATACAGATGTGTGCTCTGGAAAAGTCTTAAAAACACTTAAAAATTTTCAACAGATTCCTATTGGCAATGAAGAAGTAAAGGGTGATTGGAAGGATGGTTATCTAAGGGAACTGTGTGATAAGGTATTTCATAGGTGAATAAACATATAGGAATGTTAAATATTAACATTTTTAAATAAATTACAGCTTTTTAAATAAAGCTGTAATTTCTTTAACCAACTTGTATTAATGTTTGGGCCTGTCATAATGTTAACATTTGAAAAAAGTTTTGTTCAAAAGGGGAAAAATAACAAGATCTTGATGGCCAATACCCACAGTTCTCCATGTAGACTTGATTATTAACAATAACACACCAATCATGCTTTTGTCTCATGACCTTTGCATTCAGTACCTCCACTGCTGGAAATATTCCTCCCTCGAATATCTATATGCTGCTCCCTCATATTTTATTTATGTCTCTACTCAAATGTCCCCTTATCAAAGATGAAAGGCTAGAATACATTTTTTGGTGCTGAGTTAGAATCCAAGATAACAGTCACAACAGGTAGAGAGATAAGAAGGATAGATGATAGATAGATAGATAGACAGATAGATAGTACTAAAGGTCTTCCCTAATATTGGTAATTTGTGTCTTATTTCTTCTTTTTTTCTTGATAAGTAATGCAAATGTATTGATTTTTTTCCAAAGGAACTAGCTTTAGATTCCATTACTTTTGTCTGTTTCTATTTTTAATTTAACTGATTTCCTTTCTGATCTTTACATTTCCTTTCTTTTTTTTGCTTTGCATTTAGATGTTCTTTTTTGTTTGTTTGTTTGTTTCTGGTGTTTGAAGTTGTAATGCTATGTTACTGATTTGAGGGCTTCTCTTCCTTTTAATATTAGACATATATACTGTAAGTTCCCTTCTCAGTACTGCTGTACTTGCATCACACAAGTTGTGATGTGTTATACATTTTTGTTATATTATTATTTTTATTTAGTTCAAAAATAATTTGTTAACTTCCCTTAGACTTCCTCTTTGACACATAGGTTATTTAAAAGTGTATTGTTTATTCTAAGTATATTTGAAAATTTTCAGATATCTTTCTTTTATTGATTTCTATTTTATTCAATTGTCAGAGAACATGTTATCAATGATTTTTTGCCTTTAAAAATTTAAAGGTTGCTTTATATCCAAGAAGATGGTCTATTTTGTTGAATGTGTGTTTGAATGAAATATCTTATGCTATTGTTGGGTTGAGTGTTCTACAAAGTTCATTAGTTTAAGTTAGTTGATGGTGCTTTTCAGGTCTTCTCTGTCTTGATTTTCTACTTTGTTTATACATTATTGAGAGAAGAGTGTTGATGTCTTCAAATATAATTGTAGAGTTTTCTATTTTTCCTTCCAGTTTTTTCAGGTTTTGCTTCATGTATTTTGAAGCCTTGTCATTACATGCATGCACATCCAGAAAAGTTATGTCTTCTTGGAAAAATGGTTTCTTTATTATTACATAATGCCCTTTTCTTCCCTGGTAATATTATTTGTTCTGAATTCTATTTTATCTAATAGTAATAAAATATTTAAGCTTTACTTTTTTGATGATTGTTCAAATACAGTCATCTCCATTTTTCCACCACCACTTTCCCCTGGCCCACCCACCCCCACCTCCCACCCTCCATCCTTCCCCCTTTGGCTGTGTCCCTGGGTCCTTTATACATGTTCCTTGATGACCCTTTTAGGTCTTTCTTCTGTTACCTCCCTCCACTCCCTATGGTCACTGTCATTTTGTTCTTTATTTCAATGACTCTGGCTATATTTTTCTTGCTTGTTTGTTTTGTTGATTAGGTTGCACTTAAGATGAGATCTTATAGTATATGTCTTTCACCACCTGGCTTATTTCACTTAGCATAATCCTCTCCATTCCACGTGTGCTCTTGCAAAAGGTAGGAACTCCTTTCTTTCTTTCTGTTGTGTGGTATTCCGTTGTATAAATATACCAATGGTTTTGATCCACTCATTTACTGATGAGCACTTAGGTTGCTTTCTGCACTTGGCTATTTCAAATTGTGCTGCCAAGAACAATGGGGTACTTCGGTCCTTTTTAATTAGCGTTTTAGGATTCTTAGGGTATAATCCTATCAGTGGAATTGCCAGGTCAAAAGGCAGTTCCATTTTAATTTTTTGAAGAAATCCCATACTCTTTTCCACAGTGGCTGCACCAGTCTGCAATCCCACCAACAGTGCACTAGGGTCCCCTTTTCTCTACAACCTCACCAGCACTTATATTTGTTGGTTTGTTTGTGATGGCCATTGTGCTCAGTGTGAAGTGGTATTTCACTGTGGTTTTATTCACAAAAATATGCTTATTACTTATTTTCTCTTAGTAGCTTCTGGCTATGTTTTCTCCATATAAGTGCTTGCATCTTATCTCTCCTTGCCTATCTTTCCTTAGATTTCAAGTTATATGATTCTGTGATCTCAGCTTTCTGATAGGTTGAAGAAAATGATAAATGATAAATTTGAAATCTCTCTAGCTGTGTTGTTTTTGTTGTCATAAAAGTGTGAGGCTTTTTCCATCTTTGTATAACTTGTAGTCCAAGTTGAAATTAGGAGTAAGCAAATATTTTTAAATGAATGCATAAATAAATAAATGAATGATCTGTTGCCCAAAAGTAAATATGATGTTTAAGGGAAGAGAAGAGAACTATTTAAATATTAAGGCACATCATGCATATTAAATGTTTTCTAATTTACTATGTTTATCTACTAACTCAGTGATCCATTTGGGAGCCCTGCATAAGTTAGACCTAAATGTACTATTTAGAAACATTTCACAAAAAATGTTTTTTCATTTTAGGTAAACACCTATCCAAAGGTAGTTGTTTCCTTTTTTTCAAATTTGATATATTTTTTTTCACTGGATCCATCTACAGAGTAAAAATGTAAAAAGCAAATAGCTCTAGGTCATTGAGGACCTTTGGGAAAAGCCCAGATATGCTTCAGGTTAGTCTCAATCTTTAATTTGAAAAACTTCTCTCCTTACACAGTTACATACAGCTAAACTGTGTTAATGCATTGGTAAATCTGACCTTGTTATTTGTCAGTGTGATGCAACCATAATGGCCAATTATATTGATTCTTTATGTTTTGGTGAATAGACAATGGTATTTTAAGATATTAGCACTTAATGTGTTATTGTTATCATTTAGAACATTTGGGGGCACAACTGTGAAATCAAAGGATTATATTTTAGAAGACAGAAGAAATTACACCCAAATTAAACAGCTTCCAATATGAAACTATAAGTGTCATGGTTTTTACAATATAAGGGAATTTTAGAGATTATTTAATTCAATGTTGAGGGAATGGAAGTCCCCAAAAATAAAGTATCATGAAAGATCATGTGTCCAGTTAGGAAGAAATCTGTTCAAATTTGAATCTTTTCATTCTGTGCCCTGGGTACTTTACATCACATGCATTGCTCTTTTCTTTGAGTGTTTGCTTTTTAAAAAAAAGCCTACCAGAAATTTTACATAACATTCTTTTAAATGTTTCATTTATTTATTTTTAGAGACAAAGGGAGGGAGGGAGAAAGAGATGGAAACATCAATCAACTGTCTCTTGTATGCAGCCCAACCACCACTGAACCCACAACCCAGACATATGCCCTGACTTGAAACCAAACTGTCAACCCTTTTCTTTGTAGGACAACACTCAACCAACTGAGCTACACCAGTATATATATATATATATATACACACACACACTCTTTGGAACTGTCTAGATTAATTTAGGAGTGACTCAAGGAAATAAGTCTTGTTACTTTTAAGTCATGCTTAATACATTTAGATTGTTGGTAGAAAATATGTATAGGATAGATTTATATTAGTCAAATGCTCTTTCTGTTCCTCTCTCTGCAATCTTGGCACAAATGACAAACATCCACAGTGCATAGTAATTATACATTCTCTAAGATTTTTTGCTTATTAAACTTAAAGGGTACGTAGGACGGTAATTGCCACTTAATCTACACTCTGTTTTGTAGGAAAGAAATTAACATATATTTATTTTGCAAATGCAGCAGTGGGTAAAATTGCACTGATTTCACAACATGATATTTTTTCCTTATTTTAATGCCAACAACTGTGACAAATTTTAATGTAACTCAAAAAATCTTATATGGAGAATATATTGCACAGTGTGATATTCTCCATTTTCCATCCTTCGTTTAAAGGAATATATTCCTAGCCCTATAACATGTTCAGCCTTAGATAACAGTGTAGAACTTTAAAATTTCTAAGTTTTATTTTCAATGAAGACATATTGTCCTTTGTTTACAAATGAAATATAAAAAGCCAATTGCTTCTGATGAAACTGTATGATTTTATTTAACAAATTTTAATTTCATATCTATAAATATACATTTGAAATTATAATAGTGAAGGAAAAAGATAAAAATTACTGTCAGTGTGGAGTTTACATTTTACAAAAGGAACAAAAATAATCAAAACACATAAAGTATACATGATTTTAAATGGTAATAAGTGATGAGGGAAATACACAAAGGGGGGAGCATATTTTTGTCTCCCTAAAAGTATAGATGTTGGAGCTGGAGGAGGGTTAATAAAGACCTAAAGGAAGGAAAGGAGCTAGTCATGAGTATAGCTCTCTCTTCCAGAGAGAAAAATAACAAGTACAAAGATTTTAAGTACAGGGTGTGCATAGCAGGTTTGAAGAATAGCAAGAATAAGTCTGAGAGGATAGATAGCAAAGGTTAGGGAAGGGTGGAGGATGACAGTACTAAAAAATGGGATTTGAGTGGTAACAGAGGGCTAGATTATGTATGGATATGAGTACCATGGTGCAGAACATGTCTTGTTGTCTGTGTAAGATGGGAAGCCATTAAGAAGATTGTTAAGATGAGGAAAGAAAATTCAAGATATGTTTTGTGTTAGGAGATAAGTGCCATGGTAAAAATAGAACAGCATAAGGGAGAACAAGATTGTAAAGATCAAGGTAAAAATTATAAATTGTGTGGTAAAACTTTTATGAAAAGGTAACATTTAAAGGAACACTTTTCAGAACTTATAAAGTCAACCAAATAACTATAAATGAATTTACTAAAATTATAGGATAAGAAATTAATATTATTCAAAAATGTGTTTCATTTCCATACACTAATGACAAATTATCAGAAAGAGAAATTAAGAAAAAAATCCCAATTTCAGTTGCATCAAAAAGAATAAAATACCTAGGAATAAATTTAACCAATATGGTGAAAGACTTGTACTCTGAAAATTATAAGACATTGAAGAAAGAAATTGAAGACAGCACAAATAAATGGAAAGATATATTATGTTCATGGGTTGGAAAGTAACATCATCAGCACGTCCATACTGCCCTGTCTGGTGTGGCTCAGTTGGTTGAAGTGTAGTTCATTACACCAAAAGATTGGGGGTTTGTTTCCCAGTCAGGGCACACACCTAGGTTGCAGATTCAATCCCTGGTCAGGGCAGTTACAAGAGTCAACCAATAGATGTTTCTCTCTCATATTGATCTCTCTTTCTTGCCCTTTCTCAAATAAATAAAAATATATTTTTAAAAATGCCCATACTACCCAAAGTGATTTACAGATTGAATGTAACCCCTATCAAAATACCAAGGGCAGTTTTTACAGAACTAGAACAAATATTCCTAGAATCCGTATGGAATCACAAAAGACCTCGAATAACTAAAGCAATCTTGCAAAAGAATAAAAAAGTTGGGAGTATGTGCATTCTGAGTTCAAAATATATTACAAAGCTATGGTAATCAAAACAGCATGGTACTGATGTAAAAAACAGACACATAGACCAATGGAACAGAATAGAGAGCCCAGAAATAAAGCCATGCATATATGTTTAAGTAATCTATAACAAAAGGGGCAAGAGTATACAGTGTGGAAAAGACAGCCCATTCAATAAATGGTGTTAGGAAAACTGGATACATACATGAAAAAATGAAACTACTTTCTTATATGCAAGAATAAACTCTAAATTGATCAACGACTGTAATGTGAAATCTGATGCTATAAAACTCCTAGAAGAAAAATATTAGGCAGTGAATTCTTTGACTTTGACCTTAGCAGTATTCTTTTGGATATGTCACCTCAGGCAAGGGCAACAAAAAAAATAATAATAATAATAATGGGACTGCCTCAAACTAAAAAGCTTTTGCACAGTGAAAGAAACCATCAACAAAATAAAAAGATAACTTACTGAATGGGAGAAGATATTTATAAATGCTACAGCTGATAAGGGGTTAATATCTAAAATATATAAAGAACTCAACATCAAAAATCAACCAATCCAATTGAAAAATGTCCAGAAAACCTCAATAGACATTTTTTTTCCAAAGAAGACATACAGATGGACAATGGATACATGAAAAGTTGCTAAACATCACTAATCATCAGGGAACTGCAAATTAAAACCACATTGAGATATCACTTTACAAGTAACAGAATTGCTATAATTAAAAAAACAGTAAGTTACAAGTATGGTCTAGGATGTGGAGAAAAAGAAACACTTGTGCACTGTTGGTGGGAATGTAAATTGGTTCATCCAAACGAGAGAAAAAATGGCGGCGGAGCAGGACGGAGCGACTGCAGTTCCCCTACACTTGGGGGAAAATCCTGGCAGATTTACAGAAGAACAGCGCAATCAATTCCCCAACCAACAATTCCCCAGCATTTATGAAAATAAGAGACCAGAGATAGTGACGAACCAGACAGCTAGAGGTCCTTGGGGTCTCAGGGACACAAGTAAGGACGGAGGCGGCCAGACCGGCGGCAGCCATTAGCCGGCCCGTAAAGACCTCGGAGCCGCGGCTGCCTCAGCGGTTGGAGCCCAGAGGCTTCCTTCCATCTGTGCCCAGCGACAAGGGCTTCTGCCAGGGAGAACTCATCGGGAGCCCGGCAACCCTGAGAAAAGTCAACGGCAGCGGTGGCGGCGGCAGCAGGACGGCAGCCATTGGCCGGCGCATAAAGACCTTTGAGCCTTGGCTGCCTCAGCGGTCAGGGCCCAGAGGCTACCCCCTGCGCCCAGCGACAGGGGCGTCTGACACAGAGGTCTCATCGGGACCCCAGCACCTGTGAGTAAAGACAAAAGTGGCAGCGGCAGGGCCGGCTGACCTCGGGAGCCAGGCACCCCAGAGTAAAGTCAAAAGCAGCAGCAGCGGGACCAGCAGCCATTGGCCGGCGCGTAAAGACCTCGGAGCTGCTGCCGCCCCAGCTTCCAGGGCCCAGAGGCTTCTGTCTATGGCCAGCGTTGGGGCATCTGCCACAGAGGACTCAGCGAGAGCCCAGCAACTGTGAATAAAAACAAAAGCGGCAGTGGCAGGACCGGCTGCCCTGGGCCAGCCCAAAACGCCTCAGAGCCGCCGCTGACGCTGTGTTAGGGGTATAGAGGCTTCTGTCTGTGGCCAGTGCCACGGAGGACTCATAGGGACCCCAGCACCCAGTGGAGGATTGGGCCGGCTGCGGGGTCCCTGGAAGAGCTGGCTCCCTCCCTCACCATCTAGGAGGGGCTGGGTGGCAGAGACCTGTCTGCCTAGGTGTGCAGGGAGGGTGGCAAGGACAGGGGGCTGTGTTCAGTTGCGATCTCTGTGGTCGCCAGCCCACCAGCCTGCCAGCCCAGGAAATTTGAGAGGAGCATTGTCCTAACCATTCAGGTTGGAGATTGGGCTGGGCTGAGAGGCACGCTTTCTGGAGAAGTTTTTACTGGAAAGAGGACTGAGGTGTTCTGTGTGGGCAGCTTGACTTGCTTCTCACCCAGCCACAGGACAGTACCAGATCCCGTGGGACCAAGGCAGCCTGTCAGGTGGGCGGGCGCCTGCACCCCAGTCTGGTAGCCTGGCTGGTGGGCGGGTGTGCGCCTGGGCCTACAACCCAGTCCACAGAGGGGTCCCACCGAAACCAGAAAAACCGGATTGGACAGTTTGAAACCAACAAGGAAGGAGTTTTTGTTGTTGGGTTTTTTTTGTTTTTTTTGTTTTTGTTTTTTTACTTTTATTTTTAAACTGTTTTCAGTAATCGTATATATTTTTTAATTTTATTGTTGCTGTATCTTTCAGTACTCTGTTCCTCTCCTTTCTTTTTTCCTGTTTTAGTCCCTCTTCATTTCACCCCAAACTTATTGCTTTTTCCTCACTTCTCTTGCCCTTTTTTTGTGTGTTTGTTTGTTTGTTTGTTGCTTTCTATAGCACTGTAAATACTTCACAACACATCTCTCCAGTCTTAGCCCACTTTACAGGTTCCTGAATTCTATTACTGTAGTGATTAACTCTACTTGCTCACACGCTACGTCTATTTACTATTCTTTACTCTCACCTTACCTCAAAATCTGACCACCCGCAACCTCACTGCTTTCTAGATACAACTCACAAGCCTTCCCTCCCCAACAAGAGACTTATCTTTGGTCTATCCTTTCCTAGAGGTGGCAAATTGGGTTGAAGATTACAGTTAACACTATATAGAGCCTAAAGATCTTCTATCTCTTCTCTGCCAGCTGTGACTGTAAATATCATAAAGTACTCTCCTGCTGTCATAAACCATTTTGCCTCCCCCTCCAGCTGATCACACACACACAAAGAAAGGAGTAGGTGGAAGCAGAGAACATCAAGATACCTGCAGGAGACTGTACCACTGAATTTCACAGGAATTCTACCACAGAAGTTCACACCATAAACCTAGGGAGTCAGAACAGATCAATTTAAGAAGCTGAAGCTAACAAGAAGAGTCTCATAAGCAATGGGAAGACAAAGAAACAATGCCCAAATGAAAGAAAAGGTGGAAGTCTCAGAAATAATGTTAGATGAAAGAGAGGCAAGTCAGCTATCAGATATTGAATTCAAAGCACTAGTTATCAGGAAATTCAAAGAGCTCACAATGAGCTACCAGAAACTAGAGGGGAGCTACCATGAGCTCTCCGCAAACTATATCAACATGAAAAAGGAAATAGAAACTATCACCAAAGGACAAGAGGAAATGAAGAATACAATTTCGGAACTGAAGAACACAGTAGAAGGAATGAAAAGCAGGATCGATGAGGCAGAAGATCGGATCAGTGAGTTGGAGGACACAGTAGAAAGAATCTCCCAGAAAGAGCAAGAAAGGGAAAAGAGGCTCAAAAAGAATGAAGATGGACTAAGAGAAATGCAAGATAATATGAAACGTAATAATATCCGAATAATAGGAATACCAGAAGGAGAAGAAGAAGAACAAGGGATAGAAAACCTATTTGAAAGAGTAATGATGGAAAATTTTCCTAATTTGATGAGAGAAAAAGTTACACGAATCCAGGAATCACAGAGAGTCCCATTCAAGAGGAACCCAAAGAGGCCCACTTCAAGACACATCATCATTAAAATGGCAAAATTTCAAGACAAAGAGAGAATCCTAAAGGCAGCAAGGGAGAAAAAGGAAGTAACATACAAGGGAGCCCCAATAAGGTTAGCTACTGACTTCTCAATGGAAACACTCCAAGCAAGAAGAGAATGGCAAGAAATATTTCAAGTAATGAGAACCAGAGGCCTACAACCAAGGCTACTTTACCCAGCAAGGCTCTCAATCAAGATAGAAGGCCAAATAAAGAGCTTCCAAGACAAAAGAAGTCTAAAAGAATATGCCTCCACCAAACCAGCTCTACAAGAAATACTAAAAGGGCTGCTTTAAGGAAAGGAAGGAAAAGAGAGAGACAGAGAGGAACTGTGGTACAAAAATGGCAATGAATAAGTCCCTATCAATAATAACCTTGAATGTAAATGGATTAAATGCTCCAATCAAAAGACATAGAATAGCTGAATGGATAAGAAAGCATGACCCACACATATGCTGCCTACAGGAGACCCACCTCAGGACAAAAGACCATCACAGACTAAAAGTGAAAGGCTGGAAACAAATTTTCCAAGCAAATGGACAAGAAAAAAAAGCCGGGGTAGCAATTCTAATATCAGACAAAATAGACTTCAAAAAAAGGGCCATAAAGAGAGACCCAGAAGGTCACTTCATATTGCTCAAGGGAAGAATCCAGCACGAAGACATTAACATCATAAATATATATGCACCCAACATAGGAGCACCCAAATATATAAGAAAAATCCTAGAAGACTTCAAGAAAGATATTGACAGCAACACAATTATAGTAGGGGATTTTAACACCCCACTGTCAAAAATGGACAGATCTTCCAAACAAAATATCAACAAAGATATAGCAGCATTAAATGAAACTCTAGAAGAAATGGACTTGACTGATATATATAGAGCGCTTCATCCCAAAGAAGCTAAATACACATTCTTTTCAAATGCACATGGAACATTTTCAAAGATAGACCACATGGTAGGACACAAAATGAACCTCAACAAATTCAAGAAAATTGAAATCATACCAAGCATTTTCTCTGACCACAAGGGACTGAAATTAGAAACCAACCCCACAGGAAAAAACCCCAAACATCCAAAATCATGGAGACTGAATGGTATGCTATTAAACAACGAATGGGTCAAGATTGAAATTAGGGAAGAAATCAAAAAGTTTCTGGAAACAAATGAAAATGAACTCACAACAACCCAAAACTTATGGGACACGGCCAAGGCAGTCCTGAGAGGGAAGTTCATAGCAATACAGGCTTACCTAAAGAAAATAGAAACATTTCAAACAAACAACCTAACCCGACGCCTGCAAGAACTCGAAGAACAACAACAAAGACAGCCCAGAGCAAGTACAAGGAAGGAAATAACCAAGATCAGAGCAGAATTAAATGACATAGAGACCAAAAGCACAATTATAAGGATCAATGAATCCAAGAGTTGGTTTTTTGAAAAGATAAACAAAATAGACAAGCCTTTAAGTAGGCTCATTAAGAAAAGAAGAGAGAGGACACAAATAAACACAATCAGAAATGAAAGAGGAGAGATTACAACTGATACCACAGAAATAGAAGGGATTGTAAGGAATTACTATGAAGAACTGTATGCCAAGAAATTTGAAAACCTAGGTGAAATGGACAAATTTCTAGAAAAATATAATCTTCCAAAACTCAATGAAGAAGAAGTAGAAAGCCTGAACAGACCAATAACAGCAAATGAAATTGAAGCAGTAATCAAAAAACTCCCATCACACAAAAGCCCCGGACCAGATGGTTTCACAGGAGAATTCTACAAAGCGTTTAAGGAAGAGCTAACCCCTATTCTTCACAGACTATTCCAAAAAATCCAAAATGATGGGAAACTCCCAAACTCTTTTTATGAAGCGAGCATTATCCTAATTCCAAAACCAGATAGAGACACAACAAAGAAAGAAAACTTTAGGCCAATATCACTGATGAACATAGATGCTAAAATCCTCAACAAAATATTGGCAAATCGCATCCAACAATACATCAAAAAGATCATACACCATGACCAAGTGGGATTCATCCCAGGGATGCAAGGATGGTTCAATATCCGCAAATCAGTAAATGTAATACACCACATAAACAAAAGCAAGGACAAAAACCACATGGTCATATCAATAGACGCGGAAAAAGCTTTTGATAAGGTACAACACCCATTTATGATAAAGGTACTCAGCAAAGTGGGAATAGAGGGAGCATTCCTCAATATAATAAAGGCCATATATGAAAGACCTACAGCCAACATCATACTGAATGGGCAAAAACTGAAAGCTTTTCCACTAAGATCAGGAACAAGACAAGGTTGTCCACTTTCACCACTTCTATTTAATATAGTATTGGAAGTTCTAGCCACAGCAATCAGACAAGAAAAGGAAATAAAAGGCATCCAAATCGGAAAGGAGGAAACAAAACTGTCACTGTTTGCAGATGACATGATAGTGTACATGGAAAATCCTATAGACTCTACCAAAAAACTGCTGGAACTAATAAATGAATTTGGCAAAACAGCGGGATACAAAGTCAATATCCAGAAATCAAAGGCATTTCTGTATACTAACAATGAATCAGCAGAAGCAGAAATCAAGAAAAAAATCCCATTCGATATAGCAAAAAGAAAAATAAAATATCTGGGAATAAATCTAACCAAGGAGGTTAAAGACCTGTATGCAGAAAATTACACAACACTGAAGACAGAAATCAAGGAAGACACAAACAAATGGAGACGTATACCGTGTTCATGGATTGGAAGAATTAACATCATCAAAATGTCCATACTACCCAAAGCAATTTACAGATTCAATGCAATACCTATTAAAGTACCAATGGCATATTTCACAGACATAGAACAAACACTTCAAAAATTTATATGGAACCATAAAAGACCCCGAATAGCAGCTGCAATGTTAAGAAAGTAGAACAAAGTAGGAGGGATCACAATACCTGATGTCAAACTGTATTACAAGGCCACTGTAATCAAAACAGCCTGGTACTGGCATAAAAACAGGCACATAGACCAATGGAACAGAATAGAGAACCCAGAAATAAACCCAACTCTCTACAGTCAATTAATATTTGACAAAGGGGGCAGTATCATAAAATGGGGTAAAGATAGCCTCTTCAACAAATGGTGTTGGGAGAACTGGACAGCTACATGCAAAAAAATGAAACTCGAGCACCAACTTACATCATACACCAAAATTAATTCAAGGTGGATAAAAGACTTAAATATAAGCCATGACACCATTAAAGTCCTAGAGGAGAACATTGGCAGGAATGAAAAAAGAAAAAAAAATAAATTGGTTCATCCACATGAAAAACAAAAAGGAGTTTCCTCAGAAATAAAAATAGAATTGACACATGATCCAAAAATTCCATTTCTGAGCATTTATCTCAGAAAAAAATCAAAAATTCTAATTTGAAAATATAAATCCACTTGTATATTTATTTTAGTATTATTTACAATAACCAAGATATGGAAGCAACCTAGGTGTCCATTGACAGATGAATGGATAAATGAAATATTGAATGCAGTATATATATATATATATATATATATATGAAATATTACTCAGCCATATAAAAGAATGAAGTTCTGCATTTGCAGCAACATACATGGGCCTAGCAGATCCCATTGGTTCTGTTTCTGTAGTTGAACCCCCATTGATGAAATGTCAATGAAATTATTAATCAGAAAAAATGGGGTCATATAGTGTAAAAACAAGAATATGCCATAGCCATGGAATGGAATCTGTGGTATTATATTTAAATGGGTTCCTTTGTCCAGTATCTTGTAGATATGACTATAAGATACATAATTAAGCCAGATTTCTTTAAAGTAATTAGCTTTGGGAATAGAAATACAAGTAGAAACACAATTAATGAATATGCTAATTTTCCCTATAAAAGGTCAGGAAATAGTTGATCTTTATCCATGCTTAAAATGCATACCAGATTAAATCGAAGAGTCCCATAAATATTTTCTTCATTTCTAAAGAACAGAATATAATAATGTTGTTTCAAGAATAGACTTAAAACAGTAGGAGAAAGCTTTATCCTTGAGATTAATGAAATATAAATTATAAAAAATTCCAGAAGGCTGTATTGATGTATAAAAGACTAAGCAGCTAATAATGATTCTTAATAATGGCCAGTGAGACTAGAATCCCATCACTCTTTATAAATGCACACCGTTCCTTCCTTTTTGCAAATAAGCTAGTATTATCATAATAAATATGTAAAACATCATAAATAACTAAGTGTGTAGGCAGAAATGAATTACTTCTGCTCTAAGAAACTAAGCAGAGGGAACAAATATTCTTTTGTAATCGGGGCAAGCAAAGCTCTGTAGCAAAATAAAACATTAATTCCTTGGAAATCATCTAAAATTTTCATTTTGGAGTGATTTTCTTCAGAAGATTTCTTAAAGACTTGTTTGTTTATTTGTTTTTAGAAAGAGGGGAAGGGAGGGAGAAAGAGAGAAAAAATATTAATGTGTGACAGAAACATCAATTAGGTGCCTCTTGCACGCACCCCAACTAGGGACCCGGCCTGCAACCCAGGCATGTGCCCTCATCAGGAATTGAACTGGCCACCCTTCTCCCTGTGGAATGATGCCTAAACAACTGAGCCACACCAGCCAAGGTGTTAGGAAGATTTTTTAAAATATTTTATTTATTTATCTTCAGAGGGGAAGGGAAGGAGAGAGGAAGGAAACATCAATGTATGATTGCTTCTCATGCATCCCCTGCAGGGAACTGGCCCCTGCCGGAAACTGGCCTGCAACCCAAGCATGTGCCCTAACTGGGAATCGAACCGCGATCGTGTGCTTCACAGGCCCGCGCTCAATCCACTGAGCTACACCAGCCAGGGAGGCAGGAAGATTTTTTTAACCATGTGTTTATTTAAAGTTTAAACCTGGCTTCAAGTGAGTTATTTAAAAAGAAATTAACCAGAAGTTATGTAAAACCTTATTTTAGAATTCAGTTAAAATGTTCCATAGTTGTTCAAATTGGTAGTTTTTGAAAATGTGAGTTAGTACTATACCTTTGGCTCATATAAAATTATACTTTAAGCATATGTAAAAGGTGTAATTTATGCATCCATCAAATATATAAATAACACATTAAAATCACATTTAACTATTAATTTTAGCCTACATGTCTGGGTTATGCATAGGCTTCAGGTTTTATTAAGCCTTATTTTTTGAACTAAAATTTCCTTTGGGCCTTCAGGTGTTTTATACTGACCTCTGCCTCATGTAATGGACATTTACAGAAGTAAAACAGAGTCTCATAATATTTAAGTCTATGAAGACTAATTTGACATACTAACAATTTTACAAAACCAAAAAAGTAAAACAGCCAAGGCAAAGTAGAAAAAAATTGACAATACCAAACAAGAGTGCATAGTCTGTTTTTCCCCCCAGGAGACAACTTTAATAGGACTTTAAGCATTAAAAGTTTGATGATTGCTATTATAGTTATTTGACTCATTCAATAGGAGGCCATGTACTGTACAATATACATTATCAAGAAAACACACTTCAAGTGTGCTGCACAACCCTGTTTATAACAGCATGGAGTAAATGACAGCTTCTATTTTACTGGGATGGGGTTTTCTTTAACAAGGCCCAGTGAGACAGAGCCACCTTTGAAAATACAAATGCTACTGTACCTAGCTCAATATTTAACTCCAGGTTTTAATATTTTTAATGTGCTTTAAAAGGAGACTTTCATGACAAAAGAGAATTTTAAATGCCATTTTCTTTTCTGAACTGGCCCTTGTAGTTATTTGATATTTGAGAAATATTCCCTGTATTAAATAATCAGGTGGATTCTTTCCTATGAACATTTATCTTTTGAGGGGGGTATTTATTTATTTATTTATTTATTTATTTATTTTTATCTTTAGAGGGGAAGGAGAGAGGGAGAGAAACATCAATGTATGGTTGCCTCTTGTGCGTCCCCTGCTGGGAGTTGGCCTGCAGGGAACCGGCCTGCAACCCAGGCATGTGCCCTGACTGGGAATCGAACTGCGATCCTCTGGTTCGCAGGCCTGTGCTCAATCCACTGAGCTACACCAGCCAGGGCCTATTTATTTTTTCTTTTAATTGTTGACAAGTACAGTTTTCTGTCTTTTGCTCCTATTCTACCCCAACCACCCAGCCTTCCCACCCTCCCTCCCATTTCCACCCCGCCTTACTTTTTGTCCATGTGTCTTTTATACTTGTTCCTGTAAACCCTTACCCTTTTCCTCTGAAGTTCCCTCCCCTCTCCCCTCTGGTCACTGTCCCCCTGTTTTCTATTTCAGTGTCTTTGGTTATATTTTGCTTGCTTGCTTGTTTTGTCATTTAGGTTCCTGTTAAAGGTGAGATCATATGGTATTTCTCTTTCACCACCTGGCTTATTTCACTTAGCATAATGCTTTCCAGTTCCATCCAAAGACCTACACAGACTGAAAGTGAAGGGCAGGAAACAAATTTTCCAAGCAAATGGTCAGGAGAACAAAGCCGGGGTAGCAATACTCATATCAAACAAAATAGACTTCAAGAAAAGGGCCATAAAGAGAGACCCAGAAGGTCACTTCATAATACTCAAGGGAAGAATCCACCAAAAAGACATAAACATTGTAAATATATATGCACCCAAAGTAGGAGCACCCAAATATATAAAGAAAAATTTAGAGGACTTCAAGAAAGATATTGACAGCAACACAATTATAGTAGGGGATTTTAACACCCCACTGTCAAAAATGGACAGATCTTCCAAACAAAATATCAACAAAGATATAGCTGCACTAAACAACGCCCTAGACGAAATGGACTTAACTGATATATATAGAGCCCTTCATCCCAAAGAAGCTAAATACACATTCTTTTCAAATGCTCATGGAACATTTTCAAAGATAGATGGATGACATGATAGGACACAAAACAAGCCTCAACAAATTCAAGAAAATTGAAATCATACCAAGCATTTTCTCCAACCACAAGGGACTGAAACTAGAAACCAACCCCAAGGGAAAAAGCCCCAAACACTCAAAATCATGAACATTTATCTTTAGGACTCAAGTTCTTTTATTGATTTTAATAGAAGATCCATTTCTGATTTATTTTGTATATTTGATTTCATTGTAGATTTTATTTGATGAATAATGCAAACAAAAGAATACAAAATAAAAATCAACATACAATATGCTGCCTCATTATGCTCTTGCATCATGCTCCTAATTAAGAGGACCAACACTGCAGATTTTTAATAACACTTAGGAAATTGTGAGTATCTACATAATATGAACTGATTCATCAGGAAAGTAGCATTGTTTAAGTAAATACTGACACTTCGAAAATATAGGAAACTAAGAAGACCAAGGTTCTTATTTTCTATGTGTACAGTGTTGCATATTGCTCTCTAGAAATTATGAAAGTCATCAATATCTAAGAAAGTCACCTATTTGCAGTATTTCACCTCTCCCACACATATGTATGCCCACAAGTCCCCATTTTTTTGTTAAGTTTTCTAATTAAATGAGTCAGAGTTAGAAACACCTCTCTATCATTTTCTAAATCTCATAGATAAACCACACAAAGGTAGCTAATGCAGCCAAAGTTTATGCATTTTTAATGCTCCATTATATACTATTGTAGCATAGCAGAAGTATGTTTTTTCATGAACTTTAACAAACCTTTAGAACTATAGCTTACCAATGTATAAGTTGGTATTTGGTAACTTAAGATGCTTCTATGGCAAAATATTGGCAACTTACAGATATCAGGCTCCAGAAACAAATTAACATGAAACATCTCTCTTTTTATTAGTCATAATAAAAAAGAGAAAATATATGTCAATTTTGTTTTGGCATTACAGAAGGAATAGAAAATGCAAAGGCCCAAAGAGAGGGAAACTTTTATTGAAGAACATCAAGGAAAAATGTGGCTAGAACAGATATAATAAGGTAAAAATAGCAGGAAATGCCCTGGCTGGTATAGCTCAGTGGATTGAGCATGGGCCTGTGAACCAAGGGACTGTGGATCACTTCCCAGTCAGGGCACATGCCTGGGTTGCAGGCCAGTTCCCAGTGGGGGACCCATGAGAGGCAACAATACATTGATGTTTCTCTCCTTCTCTCCTTCCCTTCCCCTCTAAAGATAGGTAGATGAAATCTTTAAAAAATAGCAGGAAATGAAGTTCATGAAAACTAAGGGGAAAAGAATATTGTTTAGCATTCAGGTTATTGTAAGTATATTTGTTTACAAAAGTGAGATTGAGAGTCATTGTGATGACGAGATCTGACTTAGCTAAATGGATCTGTTTGTTGCTCTGTGAATACTAGACCATGTATGTAGGCAGGGGTGGGGACTGAGCAAGGCTGGGAGCAGACATAGCAGTTAGTGGCCTTTAAGTCAATTGATAATGATGTATTCTTGGATCATGGTGATAGTAGACACTCTGAGGCACTGTTACATGCTTGGTGTATACAGCAGAAGGACCCCAGAATTTTGTTGATGGACACAATGTGGGAAGTGAGAAAGAGCTGTTGTGAACTGATAAGGGAAAAAAAACTGGACTCTTTTAATAGGGAGAAAATTAGGAATTAGATGTTGGATATATCAAATTTGAGGAGCCTATTAGTAACTTATAACTACTGTGGAGAGACTACTCAAGAAGATATACAGCATCTACAGTCTTCGTGTTTTCTAATACTTTATTATTAATATATCAGTCAAGATGTCATTGATAGTATTATAAATGTTGACAATCTTGGTATTCGTGATATATTACAGTATTATATATCTCTTTTATGGTGAAATAGAATCTCGAGTTTTAAAAAGTGTCTTCTTGCTATCACGGCATTGACAAGAAGTGACAAATGGGTCCTCCAACTTAGAAGCTAGTTTAACAACCAGAAAAGGATGAGTGGAAACACTTCTGTCACAGGTATGCATCTCATCTTTCAAGTGCAACTTAGGAAATCAAATATAAAATTTTAAAATTTCATATGTCCACTTGTATTAAAGTACGGAAGGGAGAAAACTGTTTGTGATACCGTCATCTAGCCTTATCCCCAACTCCCCAAACTTACAAAAAGAATGTTAGGAGTTGCTAGTGAGTGCCACTAAATCTCCGATACCATGATGGGCACAATCCTTTGATACAATAGGCTTCTCTATCTGTAATGTTATCATCTGTCAACTAAAGTGACATGAAGTCACATCAAGGACAGAGTATAATATGATTTGGGTATGGATACACTAAGTTTGCTTTTGCATGAAATAATCTGATTTAGAGATATCTGACAAGTACTGTAATTATTTAAAGTACTTATGACAAAGTAGAATAATTTGTCAATATTGCAAACATAATTGCAATGTGAGTCGTCAAAATAATTGTGATTAAACCACTCTTTAGACATTGTTTAGAAGAGGATAAAATGAGAATGACAAGGAGCAGTGGTTACTGACATTTAGAAATCAAGGAGAATTTCCAACCTATTTGTAGGGATTATTTTCATGAAAAAAAAATTTCAGTTCTGATTTTGATGTTACAAACATATATGATAGGTAGTGTGCATTTATATGGAATTGTCAAGTAAATCCTGCCTTTCATATGATGTGGCATAGAGTTTATAATTACCATTCTGTGATGGTGTATCACTCTAGAACTTTCACAATTGTCCTCTCAGAATCTCCTTTTATTTTTCTTTAAATAAACCTAGATTATAGGACAGGTACATTCCCAAATATTTAGGTTAATCTTCATCTGTGTCTACTTATTCATTTATTTATTTTTAATCATTTTATTTATATAATTGAATATTTTGATTTGGAATGGCTATCACATTTTTATTACTTATTTGCCTTGTGTAATTTGTGTACAACATTCTGTCAACTATGCATCTGTATTTACTTTGGTTGTGTTGGCTGTTGTAAAGATGTACTTTTGTTTAACCCATAGCTTGGATTGTTCCTCCTTCTTGCCTTTGATTTTTAAGTTGTATCATAATATCATGCATTTCAAATTCATAAAAACAGATTTATGTGACCATGACCAAATGAATACAATGTCATTACATTCTAAAAGAAAACTATAAATAACTTTTTTGTCATCACAATGAGTTAATGGGCCAGCAGACTGAATCATACATAATCCATTACAAATCAGTTAAAAAATCAGTTAAATACCTCTTCCTGCTAATACTGCAAGAAAGTTGAGCATAAGCATCGTTGTACAAATATAGTTCTGAATATGAATTGTGATGAAAGATAAGATCTTGGACTGCACACTATTGTCCATATAATCTTCCTTTGAGTAAAATATGTATGTGTGTGAATATGTACGGGTACCCTAAATATGGCACATACTTCACTGTTCCTTAAAGGGATGATCATTCATGCTTAGGGTATCATCATTGATCCAAAAATGATATTGAGGATCTCTTTCTTTTCAGAACATTTGAAACTCTGAAGTCTGATATTTATTTTCCTGAGTTTATTTTCTAGATCATTGGTCTGATTCCTCTATACTTTACAACCCTTGATGCTTTCAATTGGAATCATGAATTAAATTTAACTGACATTTTTATATTTTCAGCTTTTCTTGTGATAATATTATCATAAGGCTTAAATTATTAAATTCAATGTTTCAAATAGCATGTAACAATTGGGTGATACAGGATATTTCAAAATAAACCAAAGAGTTGATAGTAATTTGCCCAATTCCAAATCTAATTAGGTACAAGTTTAAAATCTGTGGAAGTGCCATTTATGCCAAAAGTGAAGTATTTATATAGATAAGAAACAAAATTTCCCATTGAAATCTTCATTGATACTAACATTCATACAAAATTGCAGCTTTAAAACTTACATGCGGCATACTTTTTTCTTCTATTAGCAATAATATTAACAGGTAAGAAGATATTCTTCTGACACCTTAATAGACAACCTTGTAAAATGTAATAGACTTCCAGTATTTGGGGCACTCATTTCACTTATATGCCAATGAGATCTAATTCAATAAATAAAAATGAATTTATAATATGTTTTACCATATTTTTGCAGAACTAGAGCCTGTCTTTACTTAAAATTTTGATATTTTATTCATCATGGACTTTTTTACATCAACATTTTGTTGAATTTATTGGGGCAACATTGGTTAATAAAAGTATGTAGGTTTCAGGTGTATAATTCTGTAACACATCACCTGTATATTGTAGTATGTGTTCACCACCCCAAGTCAAGTCTCCTTCCGTCAACATTTATTTCCCCTATACCCTCTTCTACCTACCTCCACCAGCTTTCCCCCCTGGTAATCACCATACTGTTGTCCATGTCTATGGATTATTATTAATAGTTTGCTTAATCCCTTCACCTTTTTAACCCAGCCCCACAGCCCCTCTTCTCTGACAGCTGTCATCCTGTTCTATCTATGAACCTGTCTCTATTTTGCTTGTTAGTTCACTTTGTTCATTATTTCCACATATCAGTGAAACCACATGGCATATGACTTTATCTGACTGGCTAATTTCACTTGGCACAATGTTCTCCAGATCCATCCATGCTGTTGCAAAGCGGAAGAGTTCCTACTCTTTTATATCTGAATAGTAGTCCATTGTGTAAATGTACCACAGCTTCTTTATCTACTCATCCACTGATGGTCACTGGGCTTCTTCAAAATCTTGGCTATTGTAAGTAATGGTGCAAAGACATGAGGGTGCATATATGCTTTCAATTAGTGTTGAGTTTTTTAAATATATTCTCTGAAGTAGAAACGCTGGGTCAAAAGGCAGTTCTATTTTTAATTTTTAGAGGAAATTCAATACTGTTTTCCACAGTGGTGGCACCAATCTGTATTCCCCACAACGGCGTATGAGGTTTCTCTTTTTTCCACATTCTTGTCAACACTTGTTTGTTGATTTATTGATAAGGCCATTCTTTTATTTTGTTTTTTTCATTATTGTTCAATTACAGTTTTCCTCATTTCATTCCCATTACTCTCACCATCCCTACCCACCCCCATCTCCACATTCCAACCTCCCCCACCCCCATTGTCTTTGTCCATGGGTCCTTTATACATATTCCTTGATGACCCTTCTCGTTCTCTCCTCTGTTATCCACCTTCACTCTCCAGTTACAGTCAGTTTGTTCTTTATTTCCATGTCTTTGGTTATATTTTGTTCCCTTTTTTGTTTTATTGATTACTTTCTACTTACAGGTGAGATCATATGGTATTTGTTTTCACCACCTGGCTTATTTTCTTAGCATAATGCTCTCTAGTTCCATCCATGATGTTGCAAAAGGTAGGAGCTCCTTCTTTCTCTCTGCTGCATAGTATTCCATTGTGTAAATGTACCATAGTTTTTGGGTGCATTCATTTACTGATGGGCACTTAGGCTGTTTTCAATACTTGGCTATTGTAAATTGTGCTGCTATGAACATTGGGCTGCATGGGTTATTTTCAATAGGTGTTTCAGGGTTCTTTGGGTAGAGTCCGAGGGTATAGTCCTAGCAGTGGAATTGCCAAGTCAAAAGGCAGTTCCAATTTTAGTTTTTTTGAGAAATTCCATACTGTTTGTCACAGTAGCTGTACCAGTTTGCATTCCCAGCAACAGTGCACTAGGGTTCCATGTTCTCCACAACCTTGCCAGCACTTGTTGTTTGTTGATTTGTTAATGATGGCCATTCTTACAGGTGTGAAGTGCTATCTCATTGAGGTTTTAATGTATATCTTTCTGATGGCTAGTGATACTGAGCATATTGGACAAAGAGGACAGGACCATGAAATGGAGTAAAAATCGTCTCTTCATCAAATGGTGTTGGGAGATCTGGACAGCTGCATGTAAGAAAATGAAACTAGACCACCAATTTATACCATACACAAAAATTAACTCAAAATGAATGAAAGACTTAAATATAAGCAATGACACCATAAAAGTCCTAGAGGAGAACATAGGCAGGAAAATCTCAGATATTTCACCCAGCAATATTTTCACTGGTATGTCCCCTAGTGCAAGGGATATAAAGGAAAGAGTAAATAAATGAGACTACATCAAATTAAAAAGCTTCTGTGTGACTAAAGAAAACATCAGAAAAATGAAAAGGGAACCAAGCATATGGGAAGATATACTTGCAAATGATACCTTGTACAGGGGTTTGATCTCCAAAATATATATGGAGCTCAGGAGACTCTACACCAGGAAAACAATCTGATTAAAAATGAGCAAACAGGTGACTTCTGCCAAGATGGAGGTGTAGGTGAAAACTCTGTGCCTTCTCCCACAAACAAGTTTGAATACAACAAAGGTTTAGTAAACAAAGATGCAGCCAAAGAACAGAAAACTGAACTAGACGGAAGTCCGACAACAACGAAACGTTCAACCAGGACCCGTAAGAGGGGCGGAGACAGCAGCAGAGCAGGGTCGGGCAGGAAGGATCCCCTGACCTAAGCGACCCAACCCAGGTGACCCAGGTGCGCAGGCAGCCGGGGTAACAACGAGGACCCAGTGAGGGTGCGGGACAGGCTGAGTGTGGTCACAACACACATTCATGCGCAGATAAATCAGCAGAGGTGTGAGCAGTGAGCTGGACCCCCGCAGGCGCCAGTGGTGGACTGCACAGGCCCCAGCGGCAAACCCAGTGATGGTGCTGCCCAGGCTGACTGGGGTTGCACATTTGCGCTCGCAGATAAGCCACCAAAAGAGTGAGCAGTGAGACGGACCTCGAAGGCCCGGCAGCGGGAGGAGGCAGAGGGGACTGCCATTGATTTCTGTTGACCCCGCCCCCACATACAGTATCACAACCCAGCAACTGAGTGGCCCCACCCTGGTGAACACCTAGGGCTCTGCTCCTCATAAGTAACAGGCACGAACAGTCCAAAATATGGCTCAAGAAGAACTCAAAGCCCCAGAGCCAATAACTCTAAGTGAAAAAGAAATAGGGAACCGCTCAGATGCAGGGTTCAAAACACTGGTGATCAGGATGCTCACAGAACTGGTTGATTATAGTCACAAATTAGAGGAACATATGAAGGCTGAACTAATTGAAATGAAGGGAAATGCACAGGAAACCAATAGTGATGGAAAGGAAACTGGGACTCAAATCAATGGAGTGGACCACAGGAAGAACAAAACATCCAACCAGAAAAGAATAAAAAAACAAGAATTCAGAAAAATTAGAAGAGGCTTAGGAACCTCCAGGACATCTGGAGGAATGGAAGGACAGATAAAGTGCTTCTCAGATAAGATCAAATTCAAGGAGTTCATCATCACCAAGCCCTTATTATATGAACTGTTAAAGGGACTTATCTAAGAAAAAGAAGATGAAAAATATGAACAGTGAAAGGACAGCAAACTCACAGTTATCAACAACAACAACACCTAAAACAAAAGCAAACCAAGAGGACAGCTAGATCAGGAGCAGAACCATAGAAATGAAGAACACATGGAGGGTTAGCAACAGGGGAGTGGGAGGAGGAGAAGGGGGAGAAGGTACAGAAAATACCATAGACAGTAGGTAGAAAATAGATAGGGGGAGAGTAAGAATAGTACGGGAAATATAGAATCTGATGAACTTGAGACACGTGGTCATAAACTAAAGGGTGGAATGATGGGGGAGAGGGTGTGCAGGGTGGAGGAGAATGAAGGAGGGAATAGAACAACTGTAATGGTGTAATCAATAAAATATATTTTAAAAATTTTTAAAAAGTAAAAATGAGCAAACAATCTGAACAGATGCTTCTCCAAGGAGGTCATACAGAAGGCCGAGAGATAGATGATAGTCATTCTGACAGGCACAAGGTGATATTTCATAGTGGCTTTTTTCATTGATTTTTCTCTAGTAGTTTATTTATTTATTATTTACACTATTATAGATGTCCTCCCTTTCTCCCACTATGTCCCCTCCCTGCAGCCCCTGCCCCCTAGCCTTCACCACACTGTTGTCTGTGTCTATGGATTAATGCTTATATGCATATGTGTTAATTAGCTAATCTCTTCCAGTCAACCTCTCCCCTCTGACATCTGTCAGTCTGTTATATGTGTCCATGCCTCTGGATTTATTTTGTTCATCAGTTTATTTTGTTCATCAGATTTCACACAGGATTAAAATCATATGGTACTTGTCTTTATCTGCCTGGCTTATTTTACTTAGCATAATATTCCCAGGTCTATCCATGCTGTTGTAAGAATAAGTTTCACTTCTGTAATGATTAGTGATGTTGAGCATTTTTTTGTATGTCAATTGGCCATCTGCATGTCTACTTTGGAGAAGTATCTTTTTAGGTCCTTTGCCCATTTTTAAATTGGATTGTTTAGGGATTTTTTTGCTGTTGAGTTTTATAAGTTCTTTATAAATTTTGGGTGTTAACCTCTTATCAGATGTATCATTGGCAAATATGTTCTCCCATTCATTGGGTTGTCATTTTATCTTGCTGATGTTTTCTTTTGCTGTGCAAAAAGTTTTTAGTTTGATGTAGTCTTATTCTCTCTTTAGTTTCTCTTGCTTGAGGCAATATGTCAGAAAAAATATTGCTACTAGAAATGTCTGAGATTTTACTATGTTTTTTCCCTAGGATTTTTATAGTTTCAAGTCTAACATCTAAATCTTTAATCCACTTTGAGTTGATTATTTTGTATGGTGTAAGGAGGTGGTCTAATTCCTTTTTTTTTGCATGTATCTGTCTAATTTACCCAATACCATTTATTGAATAGACTGTTTAGCCCACTGTGTGTGCTTGCTTTCTCTGTTGAATATTAACTGACAGTAAAGATGTGTGTTTATTTCTGAGCTCTCTAATCTGTTCTATTGATGTATGTGTCTGTTTTTATGCTAGTACCATCCTTTTTTGATTCCTATGGATCTGTAGTATAGTTTGATATCCTATAGTGTGATTCCTTCAACTTTGTCCTTCTTTCTCAAGGCTGCTATGAATATTCGAGGTCTTTTCTGGTTCCATGTAAATTTTTGGAATATTCGTTCTAGTTCTATCAAGATAGTAGATGGTATCATTGTTATCTTGGCAGTAATTGCATTTTGACATTTTTATGGGTTTTATGACATTTTAATGATGTTAATTCTTCCTATCCATGAACATGGTATGTGCTCCCCCTTATTTGTATTTTCTTCAATTTCTTTCTTTATTGTCTTATAATTTTCTGAGTACAGAAAATTGTACCTCCTTTTACCTCCTTGGTTAAATTTAGTTTTAAGTATTTTATTACTTTTGAAGCAGTTGTGAATGGGATTGTTTTCCTCACCATATTTCTTCTATTTGACCCTACTACTCTTCATGGCAAATGAAGAAATTATACTTGAAAAATGTGAAGAGAGAATTCTCAGATAACTTTTCTTAAATAATGAGTCTTTTGTATGTTTATTTTTTATTAAGGTTACACTAGTTTAAAACTATTTTATTAGTTTCAGGTGTCCAACATTATAATTTGACTTTTGTATACACAGCTGTGTGCTCACCACAAAATATCTAGTTTCCATCTCACCATACAGTTGACTCCTTTTACCCATTTGCTTTCTTCCCCAATCCTTGCCCCCTGTAAACACCAGTATGCAAAGTTACAGAAGTATCTTGTTTGTTTTTATTCTATATGAATCAAATCACACGGTATCTGTTTCTTTGTATGACTTATTTCACTTAGCATAGTATCAAGAGCCACCCATGTTGTCACAATGGCAAGATTTTATATTTTTTATTGCTCAGTAGTACTTCATTATATTTATATCTGTGTATATATACATAGATATATACACACACTAATGCCATGTATATGATATATATGTGTATGTCATATACATCACATCTTCTTTATCCATTTATCAGATGCCTTTTGGGGAAACTTGATTCCTAAATTGATGAAAACAAATATGCTAGAAAAGACTCTTTAAAGTTATACTTGATATCACTGAATGTACTTTGTGTCTCATTTTTCTAGTATTATTTCCATAAAACGGTAAGAGACAGAATTTGGTAAGCTAAATAGCTTCACCAGGTTGAGTTTATCATTCATATTTCAAAGGCTTTCTGTTATGTTACTGCTGAATTCCAGGCTATCCTTGGAACTTCACCAACATTAGATCCAGGACTTAAATGCAATCTACTCGCTCATTCAGTTGTGGTTGTCATTATGTCCTGGATTTGAAGACAAAATAACTTTTTGTGGGGGACTAAAATTTACAACTGGAGAGTGGAAAGAACTTGCTGGATATGCTATTCAACTATAGACTTGTCCATTGTTTAGAAGAAAAACTTGTATAACACCATATTACCTGGGTCTCAAGGTAGTACTCACAGTGAAATAAGATATTATGTTTGACAGAGAAGCTGACCTCTAAACAAACATCCTGACATCTGACATCTAAATAAACATGGAAGCAGCATTCTCAGACTACCTGAATTGAGCTAATTCAGATTTAATATGGTTCCCAAAATAGTTTTGGTAGAAATGTAGCCCCATTGTACAGCAATTTTAGGTCATTACATTCAGTACTTTGGAGAGAGCTTTTATATTTTCATTTGAATTTGATGACAGGTTTGCATAGTCATTTATAACTGTTATATGGTAATTCCATTGGTAATAATAATCAGCATATAATCTCCCAAGTTCACTACATCAAATGGTAGTTTGGATAGTTAGATGTATAATTTTTAGTATGTTTGCTAAAAAATGTCTCATTATTCTAGTTACACCTCAAGCTTGAGCAGTCAGTCTCAAAGTATTCTTCCTAAAGAAGAATAAAGAAATTTCCTCCATTCCTGGTTTATAAAAATAGTGTGATCATTTTTATTTATTTCATTGATAGACATGTCTATTATGCCAACCTTTGTTTGATGTATAAAGAAGCCAACCAGAAGTATTTGCAAGGTAGGAAAAACTAGTAAAAGTGACATATTTGTATCCTAATGATTACAACTCAATTAGAGTAATAGGCCTAGTATATAATTTTAGATGATAGTCACATAAACCTTTATAAACTACGTGTCACTCTAAAACATGTTGAAACTTTACAGGAGAGATCCATTTTTCAATAATGCCTAATTTTCCTTATAATTTTAAAAATATCTTATACTCTACAGTTATATGTAACTATAATTTTTAACACACTAATCCATACCACTTTAGAACATAGTAGTTCTATTTGACAAAAATCCTAAAAGGACCTTAATAATAATTGTTATAATGACTATTGTAATCTGTTTGGCATAAACCAGCCTAGTATTGGTAGAATCCACTTTATTTGCGAATTACATCCCCTCCCTGCAAATAGTTTAATTTTATATTCCACTACTGCTGCCTTACATTTCTTTCAACAGAGAAGACTAGAAAAATAACATTCAGCAGTAATCTCAGGCAGGAAGTCAGAGGTTTTAGAGACATTAGACAAAGGATACACACTGTGTGGTATGTAGTTTAAAATTGTATGCTTATAGAGTGTTGACATGGAGTTAGTAATGCATTTCATATCAGAGGACAGGTTGCATGTTTTGGAAGATACATATAGAGCCTGTGATGTTTGTAGTGGAAAGTTGGCCTCTTACTAAAAAAGTAATCTTGCTCTACATAGATCATTAAATTAAAATAAAAACCATGTTTTACAAATTACAAACCCTCAGGGAATTAATGCTAGGTTACACTTTAAGTTTTTAGGTATTTAAATTCAGGAAAAGGAAAATTGCACTTGTGTACAAAGAAATGTGAAGAATAGGTTATTTGAATAAACCAGTCACTATTAGGCAAACGCATATCCTTTGGACTCAGAGAAATCGGATTTGAATTTGAGCTCTACAATTAACTACCTGTGAAGTCTGGGCAACTTACTTAATTTCTCTGCTTTGGGTTTCTAATCTGTAAGTAGGCATAAGGAAATTTACCTCCCAGTATTGTACCGAGTATTAAGTGCAATAATGAATATAGAATGATGTTAACTACACATATTTTTTGTAATATGTAGTACCCTATTAATGTGTTTTGCTAACTAATTTTATTAACTTATTGTAATGAGACTACATGTCTGACAAAGCCTTAGCCAGTCCAAGATTTTTGGTCTTGTCCTTTTCCCCCTGTGCCCTTTCCAAATTTCATCCTGGCTGCCTAATTTAGCATTTACAGCATATCTATCTCTATGTATGTAGGTATTTATGTATGTATGTATATAGACATGTGTATATACACACAAATGTATAGATATTTTTAATTTAAGAAATATAGAAAAAACACAATATAAAATATACCTGAGTATTATATATAATATGTCTATATATAGCATATATAGAGATATATTATTTTGTGTTTATAAAAACACATTATATATTTTTAAAATTTATAGTTGTTTAGTTACAGATGTCCCACCTTTTTTCCCATTGCTCTACCCTGGCTCATCCCTCTCCCACTATCACTGTCTTCCCCTGCATTTTCCATGCCTATGATTCCTCTATTCATGTTCCTGGGCTACATTGCGGTTTTAGATTATGAAAACTTGTTTCAGAATTGAGTTTTCCTCCTAGAATGCCCAGGCATGTCCACAGATGTAAACTATTTCTTTTATTCTAAACAAGATGTCACAGTAATTTAAGCTATATATACTTTAGGGAATTCAAAACATATACATTTACCCACATATAGTCAGCTAGAATATAGACCTTCAAGCACTAAACAATGAGCAAAAAAATCAGAAAGAACCTCTATCTTTTAATAAAAAGTGTGGATTCTTAAGAATAATAGACATAGGAGAGTTGACATCAGGACTAGCTGGCTCACCATGATTTTTAAAAGCTAAAGGATACTGTTAAACATGCTGAGATGAGGCAGAGGTGTGATGAGTTTGGTTGGGAAGAAACAATATGAGAAATATTTTGTACATCAAAAAGTGGACAATAATGGATAGTAATGGGAAAATCTATAAAGCAGCATTGTGGGTGAGAACACAAGGACTGACCCAGCAGTGAGCTCTTCAGCATCCAGAAGAAGTCCATAGTGTTCTTTGATCCATCACCCAGTCAGAATGGCCATCATAAACACATCAACAAACAGTAAGTGCCTAGTGCACTGTTGATGGGAATGCAGACTGGTGCAGCCACTGTGGAAAACAGTATGGAATTTCTAAAAAAAACTAAAAATGGAACTGCCTTTTGACCTGGCAATTCCACTGCTGGGATTTTACCCTAAGAATCCTGAAAAACCAATTCAAAAGAACCTATGCACCCCAATGTTCATAGCAGCACAATTTGCAATAGCCAAGTGCTGGAAGCAACGTAAGTGCCCATCAGTAAATGAGTGGATCCAAAAACTCTGCTACATTTACAAAATGGAATACTACACAGAGAAGAAAGATGGAACTCCTACCCTTTGCAACAGCATGGATGGAACTGGAGAAGATTATGCTGAGTGAAATAAACCAGGTGGTAAAAGACAAATACCATATGATCTCACCTGTAAGTGAAACGTAATCAACAAGACAAGCAAGCAAGCATAATATAACCAGAGACATAGAAATTAAGAACAAACTGACCATAACCAGAGTGGACTGGGGAAGGGGATGACAGGGGAAAGAAAGAAAAGAGTCGTCAAAGAACAGATATGAATTACCCATGGACAGAGACAAAGGTGGGGAAGGATCGAGCATAGGGATGGGTGGGGTGAGGGAAAGTGGTGGCAGGAAAATGGAGAGAACTGTACTTGAACAACAACAAAAAAACAAAAAAAAAACATATAAAGCTCCTGATATATTTTCAAACTATAGTTGCTCAGACCATTATTCTTTAAGCCTCATACAATCTATATCCATGATTTTGAGATGAGGGATTATTTGTTCATTTCTATTCAGGGTCACTCAGTTTTCTCTTAGTATAAATAATTACTAAGTACTTTCAAATTAAAGATATGCACTCTATAACATAGTGTCAGAAATCCCTAAAACTCCCTAAATACTATATGTACATGTATTCAATTTCATTTAACTGTTCCTTCTCCTCCATTTTCTGCTCTACATGGAGACTTGGTAATTTTGCAATGAGGTAGGATGACTTCATTTGGAATTGTACATGGAAGTCAATGCTGTCAGTAAATGTTTCAGTTTGCCTCTTGTTAGTGGCCAAAAGGCAGGGTCACATTTTCTGCACAGCACCCTTGTAGCTGGTTGGGGCCATAACTAGTTCCAGCCTGCATTGTGAGCCATTTACTTGCTAATGTAGAGAATTTAATTTGAGATGAAGAACTTTCCAGAACTCTATTTTCCTGAGATTGTTCAAGCTGGTGATAATTCTCTCTGCCCAAGTTCCAGAAATAGGTGATGCTGAGCAGAGCCCCAGGACAACCAATAATATGTGTTATATGTGAAAATATAATTCTGTTCTTCTAAGCCACTGACATTTTGGAGTTGTTACTGGAGCATAACTTTTCATGATGAAATTATGAAATTATCCTGAGTATCAGGATTAAACATCAGAGGTATGCATTCATACATATTTCCGAAAAAATACCACATCACTCACTGGTAAAATGCTTTTCATTTTTTCCTTACATGATGTTATTTCAGACCAGGGGAGGGCCCTATGTGTAGGTATATTTTAGTTAGGCCAGATTTTTTGGTGCTTACCATTTTATCAGTGAAATGCTAGAATTTATCAAGAGAATACAGTCTGGAGATAGACTTAAGTAAGACCTGACACTGTATATTTCTTTGGCCACCCAAAAATCATGTCTTCCAAATGACTGCCTTTATTTTCTTTTAGATTACCTAAGAACTCCAAAAATCTACAAAAACAGAAAGGATCTCCTGATATAAAAGGTAGCTAATAGTTATTAAAAGCATGTGTTCTCTCACTCAGTGAGCAGGAGGGAGCTGCTTGGTGCCTATCAAACAAGCTGCTATATGAGATATCAGATTGTTACACAATAACAGAGTCTCTGGAGAGCTAGGAAAAGTGACATTAATTGCTACTGCTTCTTGTTTTCCTTTCTTTCTATTTTCTTCCCTTTTCTCTGCCTTTACACATGCCCTTTTCTTGGCACTCCTTCCCTGATATGGTTCTCTCTTAGTTTATACACATTTTCATAATATGTTGTAAATAGAAAATATTTTGAGAATTTCTGGAAATAGAAAGTAACACGGAAAAGTAATACTAAGTTATTTGGGCTTCTGTGGGTTTTACATTCCTGGCTTAAGAGATCTATGAAAAGAATTAACTCAGACATTCTTTATCTTGATTTGTATGTCTAGAGTTGACATGCTCTTTATACAGGATGATTTGAAATACTCATCAGTAGCTTTCTTCAGTGCCTGGTTGACATTTTTTAAAATGAGAGTTAACACATAAATTGATAATAATTTCAAGAATAAGCTTCATTTTTTCATAAGTCTATAAAAGACTGCGTAGATGCACCTTAAATTGCTTAAGCTTTCCATCGCATCCACAAACAAGGAGATGATTAGAATAGGGCACTGTTTTTTTAAGTATATTTTATTGATTATGCTATTACAGTTGTCCCATTTTTCTCCCTTTATTCCCCTCTGCCCTGCATCCCCCCTCCCATATGCATCCCCCCGCCCTTAGTTCATGTCCATGGGTCATACATATAAGTTCTTTAGCTTCTCCATTTCCTATACTATTCTTAACTTCTCCCTGTCTATTTTGTACCTACCATTTATGCTTCTTATTCCCTGTACCTTTTCCCCCCACTTAACCCCCTCCCCACTGGTAACCCTCAATGTGATCTCCATTTCTATGATTCTGTACTTGTTCTAGTGTTTCCTTAGTTTGTTTTTGTTTTTGTTTGCTTTTAGGTTCAGTTGTTGATAGTTGTCAGTTTGTTGTCATTTTACTGTTCATATTTTTATCATCTTCTATTTCTTAGATAAGTTCCTTTGACATTTCATATAATAAGGGCTTAGTGATGATGAACTACTTTAACTTGACCTTATCTGGGAAGCACTTTATCTGCCCTTCCATTCTAAATGACAGCTTTGCTGGATAGAGTAATCTTGGATGTAGGTCCTTGCCTTTCATGACTTTGAATACTTCTTTTTAGCCCCTTCTTTCCTGTAAGGTTTCTTTTGAGGAATCAAATGGTAGTCTAGAATAGAGCACTGTTGAGAAGACAGACCTTCTAAAAAGGGGTCTGGCTTAGTGAGTTGGAAAGAACAGTGAGAACATACATAGAAATAGTCCAGAATATTTTTTAGTAGTTGGGTTTATTTATTCTAAAACCATCATTTAATCTGTGAAAAACAGTAGAACAATCCTAATGTTTTATTCTTTTTTTCACTAAGAAAATCTTTTTAAGTTACATTACTAAATATATTATTTAAAAACATAAACAGCATTGAGAACTACCCTTCTCCATTGTTTTTCCCCAAAAAAACATACCAATAGAACTTCAAAGCAAATCTTTGTGTAGGGGGAAGGATTGTAACTGCTATAAATTCTCAGACGAAGAAAGTCTTCACTACATTTAGGGATAGCTTCAAAGAGTTGGTGGCATTTGAACGGCAAGATGTAGTAGCTTTTCTTCTGGTATGGAGAATTACAGGCAAAGGAAACAATGTAATCCAAGACACAGGCATTCCAAAGTATGATGTGTTTAAGAACATGTGCTATGGGCAGAACATGTCATATTAGAAAAGAGTAATAGAAGACGAAGCTTGGAAGGAAAGCTGAGCTAAGCTGGAAAGCACCTTGTGGATCACTGTTAGTCAGGATATAGTGCAGAAAATGCATCACTTTAGCTACTTTAAATTATTTTCCCAAGATCACATAACTACTAATTAACAAAATTGAGACTTAACTGTAGGCACAATTGTCTCCAGAGTTTGTATTCTTTTTTGTGTTTATTTTTATTGTTAACACTATTACATTTGCTCCCTTTCCTCCTCCACCTTTTCCTACCTCCACCCAGCTCTCACCCCCTCACCCCTTCACTCTGGTTGTTACCACACTATTGTCTCTGTCTATGGGTTATGCAAATATGTGTTTGGGCTAATTCCTTCACCTTCTTTCATTTGTACTCTTAACCTTAACCACTGTTGTAGATAAATATATGGGTAACAGCTTTCCCCCCTTTAAAAAAATTTATTGAATTTATTGGGTGACATTGGTTAATGAAATTATATAAGTTTCAGGTATACAATTCTATGATACATCATCTGTATATTGTATTGGGTGATCACCCTCCAAAGTGTAAGAACATTTGCTGAATCCCTTCATTGTTGTCATATAATGTCACCTTAATCACCAAAGTGATATACCACTATATTCAGTTCTGGCCACTAAATGGAAGAGGACTATATTATTGTGGAACCTATTTTGCCAGTCTGCCTGCCTACCATATGTGGTCTCTTGGATGCCCCTTACCCCACACATGCTGTCCATTCCCACTAAAAACAAAAACAGACACAAAAACAAAGAGAAAAACTTCTAAATGTGTGTCAGTTTTTCTTAGTTGGCATTCTATTACAGTTGTCTCAATTTTTCCCCCTTTGCCCTCCTTGCCAATCCCACCTTCCTGATCCCTCAGTCAATCCCCACACCATTATCCATATGCATTGATCATTCATACATGTTCTTTGACTAGTCCTTTTCCCTTCTTTTCACCATTATCCCTCTCCCCCCTCCCCTCTGGCCATTGTCACTCTGTTCCATGACTGTATTTATATTTTGTGTGTTAGCTTATTTTGTTCATTAGATTCCTTTTATAGGTGACATCATATGGAATTTGTCTGTCACTGACTGGCTTATTTCACTTAGCATAATATTCTCCAATTCTATACATGCTGTCACAAAGGTAGGAGTTCCTTCTTTGTTTCTTTCTGCTGTGTAGTATTCCATTGTGTAAATGTACCATAGTTTTTTTATCCACTCATTTATCGACGGGCACTTAGGCTGTTTCTAGCACTTGGCTATAGACATATAAAAAGATGCTCAACATCACTAGCCATAAGAGAGATACAAATTAGAATCACAATGAGATATCACCTCACACCTGTTAGAGTTGCCATCATTAATAAATCAACAAACAAGTGCTGGCAAGGTTGTGGAGAAAAGGGAATCCTTGTACCCTGTTGGTAGGAATGCAGACTGGTACAGCCACTGTGAAAAACAGTATGGAATTTCCTCAAAAAACTAAAGATAGAACTGCCTTTTGACCCAGTGATTCTGCTGCTGGGAATATACCCTGAGAATTCTGAAACACCAATTCAAAATAACTTATGCACCCCTATGTTCATAGCAGGGCTATTTACAATAGCCAAGTACAGGGTAACAGCTTTTATGAATCAAGTACAAGCTAAGGATCAGGAAGCAATACACAATTTTGTAGAGGAGTATTCATTATAGCTCTCTTGGGGCAAGTAAACTTTGGATTGATGATTGAAGTATGTTATGTTCATGGTGAGCAGAAAGGAAGCAGATGGTAGCCAAAATAAGGGTAAATATTCTCATACCTCAATTGATTCTATCTTAAGGTAATTTGTATTTTCTCTGGTCTCTTACCCTCCTCCCCTGCCCTTCTTCCCCCACCCCATTCTGTGCCATTGTAATAGAGAGACTGGAACTCAAGTCACCAAGCCATTCTAACCATTTATAATTTAAAACAAGCAGTAGTTGTTTCTGAAGTATATTTTATACTTAAGGGACAACTAGAAATGTACAGTGTATTTCTCGACCATGTTTATAAACTACAAATGTATGGTACCTTATTTCTCTTTAGATCTCTCACAGTGGTATTTTTATAACATATTATGGATCTGCATTAAAATTACATTAACAGAGAACTCCATCACCATATCTACTTATTACACCCAATTATAAAACCTGAGCTGCTTGGCTAAGGTATTCATTAACCTTTTCAGAGCTTATAATAGGAAATCTAATCACATGGAGGTGGTAGACTGCATGCTGGAAATGAGTCCAGTTGTCATGTATAGTAAATTTTAATACCCAAATTCTCTGTAAATTGGGCAGTTTCATGAAATTGAATGAGGAGGCTCTATTTAATCAGCTTGAAAGTATAAAATTTGAATTCATTTGCACTGCAAAAAATGACTATATCTGAGATAAATTGTGAAAGATCATTTTTACTTTTTATTCTAATTAAAGTTCCTGCATTTATTAATTTTATTTCTCTTTATATGTTTTCAGTGTTTTAAATTCAGATTAAAATTTATATTCAGTAATAAAGATTGTAAATTTCTTTATCCAACTAAAACATTCTCTTAAACTATGTAGAAAAACTATGTTTCCTGTTTTTAATAAATGAGTTTACCTTAAATTTCATATTGCTTCCATAGTATATAATACAAATCAACCTTGATCATTTATCATAGGCGGTGTACCTTTAATCCAAATTATTGTTCTTAACTATTTAATATTGCTTGGACTAACACTACTACACTGTATATTAAAATTTATGTGTAAAAATCATAGTTAATTCTAGTCATCAAACTACTTACCTTTTTAATAGCACTTGGCATTATTAGTAAGTCCCAATTTCTAGAATGTTTTCCTTTCCTTTGTTTCATAACTACTCCTTTACTCCTACCTTTTTGAACATCTTTTGTTCATATCACACTTTTACTTAATTCTGGGCTTACTTTGGGCTCTATGCATGTCCATTTTTATATTCCCATTTTGATGATCCTGATTCTTTTTTAATGTTTTTTTAAGATTTTATTTATTTATCTTTAGAAGGGAAGGGAAGGAGAGAAGGAGAGAAATATCAATGTATAGTTGCCTCTCATGAGTCCCCTGCTGGGACCTGGCCTGCAACCTAGGCATGTGCCCTGACTGGGAATCGAACTGTGATCATGTGGTTCGAAGGCCCGCACCCAATTCACTGAGCTACACCAGCCAGGGCGATGATGATCCTGATTCTTGCTGGAAAGTATAATTTCTTCCTTTCTTTTCAATTTTTACCTATATGCTAATCAAATTGTTAATGTTTTTTCCTTAACTACTCATTTATTTAAGAAATACTATTGGCTATTTTGATATGTGTTGGATTAAGGATAGTCCCTGTCCATTAGGAATTTATAGACTAATGAAGATATCAGGTAAGTAGATGTGGGGTCTTTTAGTCAAAAGTAAAGGCTTTGGTAAGTATTTTTGAGGCTGGATCAGAGTATATAAGGATGGAAGTGATGAGATATGAGATATAAAGTTTCTTTAAACATTTGAAGAAATATTTGCAATCAGGAGTTATTTTATTAAAACAGTATTTAACCTGGATGAATATGTAAATGTAAATATTTTGTGATAGTGACAGTAATGTCTTAACATTAATAACATCTATTATTCATTTTATCAGCCTTTTCTGAAAACCAAATTCAGTAGCACCTTATTACTGAATTCTTGGGATATTCAATATAGACATACAATTTCATGTGACAAAGTTTTTAAAAATAACAGACATTAACAGAGATATAGACATTATCAGAGTAAGAATTGTCTTACTGTCAAGCATTTTAAATATATGAGTTGGTGACAGGTATATCATTTACTTACCCAAGAATATTGGGTCTTCACCTCTATTCTTATTTTACCTATTATAACTAATTTCATCATTAAGTAATCTGAGAACTATTCCTGATATAGAAATGCAGTTTTTAGTTTAAGAATTCTTTGAGCAAATTGTTGGCATAGGAAAGACTCCACTAATATGGTCTTGCTATAAAATGTTATTAAGTGCCTGAAGCTATTGGCAATGAGTTCTGAAGGCCAATATGTGAAGGGCAGAGATAACTACCTGCACATTTAAACGTTCCCATTTCTTAATGACAGTGCAAGGGAAGTTAAAAGTCAGTCATCAAATGATGCTCTGAATTATATGAGCAATTCTAGTGTAAGTGACATGGAAATTGGAGTAAAAGCAGATATGGATAATTTATAAACTTTAGTGCCAACTGTAAATACAGTCATGATTTGTGCAATTGCATTCTATTTCATGTTTAGTTGACTAATGAAAGTGTACAGACAACTAAAGGATTTCTTGTTAAAAGCAAAGAGCAGCCCTATCTTTAAAGTATCAGGAAACCTAAGTGCTGAAGTACTAGAAATTGAATTTTTAGCCCTCAACATTAATAAATGTATCTGGAGTAAATTTTCCTCATTATAAAATTGAAAGAGAAAATGCTTTTGAGAAGCATAGTGGTCAAGGGAGAGACTCAGAGAAACTAGACTGTATTGATTCAAATCTCAGGTCTACCACTTATTGGCTGTGTTATAGTGAGCAAGTTATTAAATCTCTCAATGGCTCAATTTAGTCTTTTACAAAATAAGGACAATTAGAGTATCTACATCATAAGCATGTTCTGAGGATTAAGTAAAGCGCTAACAACACGGTTTGCTGGGTTCTTGCTGTTACTTTTTTGAGACAAGTACAAAATAATGCAAGATGTAAAAGAAAAAACATAATGTTTATTGGGTATGTGAAAGTAATTTAGAAACTATAAGCATGATAAAACTAAAGGTTCTACTTTTTTGAACTACTTTTACTGTACATTATTTTTATTAAATATTTTATTGTTCTATTATAGTCTCCATTCCACCCAGCCCACCCCTGTTCGCACAGTCAGTCCCCAGCCTGTTGTGTATGTCCATGGGTCATTCATAAACGTTCCTTAACTAGTCCCTTCCCTTTCTTTCCACCCTCATACCCCTTTCCACTCCCTTCTGGTCACTGTCTCCACTTATAGGTGAAGTCATATGGTATTTGTCTTTCACCTCCTGGCTTATTTGACTTAGCATAATATCCTCCAGTTCCATCCATGCTGTTGTAAAAGGTGGGAATTCCATCTTTCTTTGTGCTGTGTAGTGTTCCATTGTGTAAACATACTGCAGTTTTGGATCCCCTCATTTACTGATGGGCACTTAGGTTGCTTCCAGCACTTGGTTATTGCAAATTGTGCTGCTATGAATATTGGGGTGCACAGGTTCTTTTGAATTTGTGTTTCAGAATGCTTAGGCTATAATCCCAGCAGTGGAATTGCTGAGTCAAAAGGTAGTTCCATTTTTAGTTTTCTGAGGAAATTTCATACTGTTTTCCACGGTGGCTGCACCAGTATACATTCCCACCAACAGTGCAATGGGGTTCCCTTTTCTCCACATCCTGGCCAGCACTTGTTGTTTATTGATTTATTAATGATGGCCATTCTGACCGGTGTGAGGTGGTATCTCTATGTGGTTTTCATTTGCATCTCTCTGATGGCTAGTGATGCTGAGCATCCTTTCATATGTCTATAGGCCCCTCTGTGTGTCCTCCTTGGAGAAGTGTCTGTTCAGGTCCTTTCCCATTTTTTAATTGGATGGTTTGCCATCCTCATGTTGAGTCATATGAGTTCTTTATGTATTTTGGAGATCAAAACCTTTTCTGAGGTATCAATGGCAAATATGTTTTCCTATACAGTCAGTTTCTTTTTCATTTGCTGATGTTTTGTTTAGCAGTGCAGAAGGTTTTTAATATGATGTTGTTCCATTTGTTTATTGTTTCCTTTATTTTCCTTGTGCTAAGAAATACATTGTCAAATTTATTGCTATATGGGATATCTGAAATTTTACTGCCTATGTTTTCATGTATGACTTTTATGTCATCACAACTTTTAAGTCTTTTTTTCCATCTTGAGTTTTTTCTGGTTTCTGGTATAAGTTGGTGGTCTAGTTTAATTTTTTTTGTGTGTGTGTAGGTGTCCAGATCTCCTAACATTTGTTGAATAGGCTATCTTTACTCTATTCTATGCTCCAGCCCCCTGCATCAAATATTAATTAACCAGGGACATGGGTTTCTTTCAGGACTCTGTATTTTGTTCCACTAATATGTGTCTGTTCTTATTCCATTACCAAAGTGTTTTAATTATCGTAGCCTTGTTGTACAGTTTCATATCGAGTATTATGATCCCTTTTACTTTGTTCCTCTTCTTTTTTTAAATTTCTCTCTTTTTAAATTTATTGTTGTTGTTCAAGTATGGTTGTCTCCATTTTCCCACCGCCACTCCCTCACACCCTATTCATCCCCACCTCACATCCTCAATCCTAACCCCCTTTGGCTTTCTTCATGTATCCTTTATACATGTTTCTTGACAACCCTTCCCCAATTTTCTCCCATTACCCTCTAACCTCTCCCCTCTGGTTACTGTCAGTTTGTTCTTTATTTCAATGTTTCTGGTTATATTTTGCTCGCTTCTTTGTTTTGTGGATTAGGTTCCGCTTATAGGTGAGATAATATGGTATTCGTCTTTCACCACATTGGCTTAGCATAGTGCACTCCAGATCCATCCATGCTGTCTCGAAGGGTAGGAGCTCCTTCTTTCTTTCTGTTCCATAGTATTCCATTTTATAAGTTTCCCATAGTTATTTGATCCATTCATTCACTGGTGGGAATTTAGGTTGGTTCCAGCACCTAGCTATTGTAAACTGTGCTGCTATGAACACTGGGGTGCATAGGTTCTTTTGAATCAGTGTTTCCTAGATTCTTAGGGTATATAATCCCAGCAGTGGAATTGCCAGGTCAAAAGGCAGTTCCATTTTTAGTCTTTTGAGGAAATTCCATACTGTTTTTCACAGTGTCTGTACCAGTCTGCATTCCCTCCAACAGTGCACTGGGTTCTCTCTTCTCTACAACCTTGCTAGTACTTGTTGTTTGCCGATTTGTTTATGCTGGCCATTCTGACTGGTGTGAAGTGGTATCTCACTGTGGTTTTAATTTGCATCTCTCTGATGGTTAGCAATGCTGACTATCCTTTAGTATGTCTCTGGGCCCTGTGCATGTCCTCCTTGGAGGAGTGTCTGCTCAGGTCCTTTGTCCATTTTTTTAATTGGGTTGTTTGTCTTTCTTGAGTAGAGTTGTGTGAGTTCTTTATATATTTTGGAAATCAAACTCTTGTCCAAGATATCATTTTCCCATATGTTTGGTTCCCTTTTGATTTTGCTGATGTTTTCTTTAGCCATGCAGAAGCTTTTTATTTTGATGAAGTTCCATTTGTTTATTCTTTTCTTTTTGTCCTTTGCTCTAGGGGACATATCAGTGAAAACATTGCTGTTTGGAATATCTGAGATTTTTCTATGTTCTCTGCTAGGACTTTTATGGAGTTGTGACTTATAATCAAAGCTTTTATATGTTGGCAAACCACATCCAGCAATACATTAAAAAGATCATATGCCAAGATCAAGTGGGATTCATCCAAGGGATGCAAGGATTGTTCAACATTCACAAATCAATAAACATAATATATCGCATAAACAAAGGGAAACCAAAAATCATGTGACCATATCAGTAGATGTAGAAAAAGCATTTGATAAGGTACAGCACCCATTTATGATTGAAACACTCAGAAAAGTGATAGTAGAGGGAGTATAACTCAATATAATGAAGGCCATATATGAGAGACCTATAGCCAATATCATACTCAATGGGCAAAAACTAAAATCTTTACCACTAAGATCAGGAAGAAGACAAGGATGTCCACTTTCACCACTTGTATTCAACATAGTCAAATATTGGAAGTCCTAGCCATAGTGATCAGACATGAAAAAGAAATAAAAGGCATCCGAACTGGAAGGGAGGGAGTAAAACTGTCACTGTTTGCAGATGACATGAGAGTGTACATAGAAAACCCTGTAGACTCCACCAAAAAAACTACTTGACCTAATAAGTGAATTTGGAAAAACAATGGGATACAAAGTTAATATTCAGAAATCGAAGGCAATTTCGTACATCAAAAATGAAGTATCAGAATCATAAATCAGGAGGGAAATCTCATTTAATATAGCAACAAAAAATAAAGAACCTAGGAATAAAGCTAACCAAGAAGGTAAAAAACCTTTACCCAGAAAACTACACAACACTGAAGAAAGAAATCAAGGAAGACACAAATAAATGGAAGCATATACTGTGTTCATGCATTGGAAGAATTAACATCATCAAAATGTTCCTACTTTCGAAAGCAAATTTTAGATTCAACACAATCCATATTAAAAACCAATAACATATTTCAGAGATATAGAACACACATTTCAAAAATTTATATGGAACCATAAATAGCCCTGAACATCTGCAGCAATTTTGAGAAAGAAGAACAAAGTTGGAGGAATTGAAACTTGATATCAAACTATATTCCAAGGGCACAGTAATCAAAAGAATCTGGTACTGACATAAGAACAGACACATAGACCAATGGAACAGAATAGAGAGACCAGAAATAAACTCATGTCTCGATGGTAAATTAATATTTGACAAAGGGAGCAGAAGCATAAAATGGAGTAAAAATAGCCTCTTCCAGAAATGGTGTTGGGAGATCTGGACAGCTACATGCAAAAAAATGTAACTCAACCACCAACTTACAGCATACTTTGTCCTTTATCAAGATTCTTGTGGCTATGAAAGAGAGAGAGTTTGTCTGTCAGAGAGTATCCAGCCATATCCCATGTACTATAAAAAAAGTAACATTTAATGAATAAGATGCAAGAAACAAGAAACGTTGTACATAGGACAATGATGCCTCAGTCCCCTTCATACAGTTCTAATCACCATCAGTTGGCTCGTGGTATTTTCCAGAATGTTATTCATGGTTTGAAATCTCTTACTTTTCTAGGCAATTTTAGTTTTTGGAAAAGCCAGAAATCTTAGAGCACGAAGTCTGGGCTGTAGTGGAGCTTAGTCATCTGGATGATTTGATGTTTCACCAAAAACTCTGCTGGAAATGTGATGCACAGGTGGATACATTATTGTAATGAAGCTGACAATCACCAGTTTCTCATAGCTGCAGTTTTCTGAATCATCCAAATAGTTTTCAAGGAGGCATGTTCAAGCTTAACACAACATTTGATACAGATTCATTGCTTTACTAACCCAGTCATTTTGAATGTGATGGTCACTCAGTATACATGCTCACTAAATGAAGTCTACCACCCCCACTGAGTAGTACAGTGAAGTCATGACTGTTCATGTATGCACATTCCAGTCCACTCCCCTTGGCTACCAGGTTACACCAATGTTGCACAAAGCCTTTTCATTATATTAACAATAGCTGGACTTTTTCAGGATAGACCTTGTGTGTGTGTGTGTGTGTGTGTGTGTGTAATTTAGAACAGTGATTATCAAATAGTAAGTGCTCAATAATTGTCAGATGTTTTTCTTAGTAATATTTTAAGTCTCTCTCTCTATAAAATTGAATCTTTATGAGCCAGGTACTAATATTATTCCCTATACTTCATAAAAGTTTTTATAGAGATAACATTTTCCTTTATTTTACAAATCAGAAAAGTGGAAAACTGAAGCACAAGGTCACACAGCTAGGGGATGACAGTGAGGATTCAAACCCAAGTAACTAGCATTCAGAGTCCATTTTCTTATCCTTTATGTCACACAACTTCCCATAGAAACTTTTTAAAGAAAGGCATCCAAATCCACATACTTTGGAAATTTGTTTACAATAAAATAATGAAGGATGGTAAGATAGGAAGACAATGGACAAAGAAATAATACAATGGCCTAAAATTTCCATAAGCTATTTATATCAATTTCTCTTTCTATAGCTCCAAACTTTCTGTTGGTTGTCCATAAGAATCCATTATCTCATCACATTAAAATAACCTATATCTATATAGGTTTCATATCTTTTCTGTGGCCTCACTTAACCCTCAGTTCATAGTATGTGACCCTGAACAGGAGAATTCTTTTCTTGTAGTAAAATGAGGGTTAAATTCATCATCCTCAAAGTTATATTTATGGGAAGGTTACACAAATACACACATTTATCACTCTTCAATGATAGAAGCCAACTGGCTTTCACATATAATTGGCAACTGTGAGTAAACTCATATATAAAACCCCTGCATAGTGTTTGCGAGAATGATCTAATAAAAGTTCCTTGGGGAGACGGGAATAATGGAAAGGAGGGGAAGGAACTCATTAAAGAGCATGTATGAATGGCCCATAGTCATGGACGATAGTGCAGGACTGAGAGTGAGGGGTGGGATGGGCAGAGAAGAGCAAAAGGAGAAAAATTGGGACAACTGTAATGGAATAACAATGAAAAAATCTTTAAAAATGTAGTTTTTAGATTTTGGCCCCCAAAGCTATATCTTTACTAAAATGGAGTTCAATTTAATCTGCCACTGAATTCGAAATTCCCAATAAGAGATGGGTAAATGTTAATGGAGAGAATTATAGAAACTTTTTTTCTGTCCCAATTTTTGGTCCTTATTTTATATTTTACATAATATTGATAAAATCAATTCCAACTTCTGTAATGTGTAGCACTGGGATATAAGCTTTATGTTGTATTGTTTTGTTTTGGTTTATCATTGTTTTCTGTTCAATAACCTCATTATATATCATAAGATCTATTATCAAGTCAGAAATGAACAGCTGAAATAAAAGTCATCAGGGAATTAAGGACAATGGTAAGAGTGGCATTGGAGATATTGGCTTTGTGCTATGGTATGGGTAGAGCATGTTCAAATCCAGGAAACCATTAAAGTAGAATGATAACGATTTGAATATTACAAGGTGTGGGGTGACTTTCCTCTCAAGTCCCCCTGTGTGCCACGGATGAGAGTAAACATGACTGAGACATGCTGTGATCTGCTTGGGGAGGAGAAGTGGACAGTTTCCCAGAGGAAAAAGGCCTTGAGCAGTAGCTAGTTTCTCAGGGGAAAAAGGCCTTGATCAGTGGCCAGTTTCTCAGGAGAAAAAGGCATTGAGCCCCTTCCTCCAAGGGCTTTTATTGGGTTGTAATACACAGGAATACAGGGCAGCAAGGATCAAACAGTAGATAACATTTCAAAGAGACCTGAGGGCCCAGTCTGAGCCAGAGTCCATCAGGAAGAGAGTTTTAGAGTTTCCTGCTTGAACTCTTTACATATGAATGAAAGCACTCTTATCAGAGTAGATTTCACAGGTTTATCAGGAAGTCTTTGTGATGCCAGATTTTTCCCCAGGACATGCTCTAGCAAGGCAAGGAGCTGCACCCCTCCCCATCAGGTATTCAGGATTAGGGGTATTAGAGCCAGGAAGTGCTTCTCCCAGAAGACATGGGGACTCAGGCTATCTCAAAGCTAGGGGGCGAGAGTCCATTGCTCTTTGTTGCAGCCACCCCCCTCCCTGAGTCCTTCCATGAAGGCCTCCCAAACGATTGTGTCTGGCCCAGGTTGCCCCGCTGTGAGGGGTCTTATCTGTCATTGACTTCTGACCAAGTTTTGGGGTCAGGGAGAGGAAACTGATGCAGTGTTTGCTACCAAAGACAAGCTTTGTCTCCTGCAGCTGACATTCCAAAGGTCATCACTGGCCCTTAGTCACAGGGGGTAGAGTTACAATTCCTAGAACCAGGCAGAGCAGTCCCCAGCAACAAGGTGTTTGAAGAAAAAATTTACTCAGACTGAAAGAGTGGAACAGAGATGATCACCAGACAAGATTATCACAGCTGGGTATGTAGGTCCCAGTAAAGTTCTTTGTACATAAAAGTTCTTTAATAAATATTTGTTGAGTGAATAAATGAATAATGTATATCTGGGTCCACTAGTGTTGACTTTAATGTACTTAGTGTGTTGGTTGAAGTTAAGGTGGAAAATTTTGCATTTAATCAATTTTTCTTTTTCTTCTTTTTTTACACAAGATTTCACATTCCAGTGCAAATGAGATATTTGGTGAATAGGATAGGATCCATCAAAAAATTCTCAAATCACTCCCATAACCTTAGTTCCCGTTACTCAATGTATTATCATGATTGCACCTGAGTTTAGACGTGGTAGGCAACAAAACATCAATCTATTGCAGCAATTGGTCAAAACAGTCAGAGAGTTTTCATGGTATAGTAAATTACTACTCAGGTTTCTTTATAGTGAATAAATCCATTGTATTCTTTTAAGCAAGTATGATTTTATAGATGGGAAAATTATTCATCAATTCTCTTGGCACAATGTTCTGATACGGTGACTATGTACATTGTTTATGTATTTCTAACAAGTGCTGGAATAGTGTACCACCAATAATTGTAAGTTGTCATTATACATGACAGGACTCCATCTGAACTGTGAAATAAAAGACATGGCTTAGGAACATATTTCCAGATACTAGAAAAGTAGTGGAAATGATAGAAGAATAGCATCTAAGGACCGTACTGCAAATGCAAGCTTCATCTCTAGGTTGCAGAATCCACCTGAATTCCTTGCCATGATTCCTCAACATGTCCACACCGAATAAAGACAATTCTGCTAGTTCTATGATTTTTACATTTTTAACCTAAAAACAATTTCTCAATTAGCTGGAATAAGGACTAAAGTAACTTATTTGAAAAGTCTAAATGGGTGGCATGTTTTCTCAATCCTTCCATATATGAAGATTTACTTCTATCACCTTCACACATGGAAGTCTTCATGGCTGAATGTATCAATAAAAGGCATGTCAATTTCTTTTCCCATCAGAGCTCTTTAGATGTTTTTATATTGCCTTTAGGACTAAGATGTTAAAGACAAATCCGGAGCTAGCTTTCTTTTTTTCTAAATTATTTTTTAATATAATTTTTTAATTTAATTCTTGTTCAAGTACAGGTTTCTGTCTTATATTCCCAACCCTGCCCGCCCCCCGCCCCATGCTCCCCACTAAATTATTTTTATTAGTTTTTCCTTTCCTAGATGCCTGTAAGACTTTAAAATGTATCTTTATAATCTATAAGTGTAACTAGATATTTAGATTTGGGTTTCTTTTCATTATTATTGCTCGAAGTTTAGTTAAGCCCTTTAGATGTGAACACATGGGTATTTCTTCAACTCAGAAAAGTTGCACTCCACTATTTTTGTAACTCCTGATACATTTGTTCCTCAGATACATCTGTTATTCATAGGCTAGATCTCTATGTTCTTTCCTCCATAGCTACCATTTTCACTCACATTTTTATCTCTTCTTTTTCCCTTGGGACTTCAGTAAAATTCCTAAGTTTTTATTCTACATTATTAACTCGATATTCTATAGTGTATTTCTTCTTGTGGGTAACTAATATGCATTTCAATTTCCTGATCTTTACTACATTTTAGTTATGTTGAAACATTTCCTTATTTTTCCCATCATGCCAGCATCTCAGAAAGTTGTCCAAATGACTTTGTGCTTTTGTATCTTCAAGGCATGTTTTTTTCTGCACTAGTTTAGAATGTCAAAGAGTTTTAAGATATTTTCTTCTGGATCGTACAGGAACTCATTTGCTGTGATATTCTGTTCTTTTAAATTTTATGTTTCATTTCCCCATTCTGCTGTGTTGTTTTCATACCCCATGTGCTGAGTTATTTTTCACTTATTTCAAATGAGGCAAGTTCTCTTCAGACAAAATATTTGACAACAGAACCAATGAGTTGTTTGCTCTTGATCCCAGTCTTTGTTAACTCAAAGAATGGTTGAATACCTATCTTGGTCCATAGTTAGAGGATAGGTTAATGTCCACATATTTTTGTCCTATTTCCAGTTTTTAGTTGCCATGCACTTAACATAGTTTTGCTTTACTTTAATAACTTTTCTACATGTGACCTTGTTCCATAATATACCATAAACTTTATAATTTCCAGCCCCCAGCTATAACAGTTAATTTGTGAAACTTTCTTACATGTTTCCTGGATGAAATATACTGCTACCAATTGTCTGTCCTGTCATTTTTCTGGGAGTTGCAGGCTCTCCACAAACATATAAAGATGGATAGGGGTAGGAATATTCTGTTTACCTTACAAGATGGTACCTTCACAGTAGAGATATAGTTGACTGGAGTTCTGGTTAGTATAGATCCTGGGACTCTGGGCCATGGGCTAGAGTATAGAATTGCATAATCTCACCCATCTTACTTTTATGAAACAAGTGTTTTGCTGGTTTCTTAGTCTGGTCTCATAAGCCCAGATACTGGCTTTTGTTTTTGGTGTTGCTTGTGTATTTGTTTTTATCTTTTGCTCTTTGTGTCCTCATCATTTTCTATGGGTTTATAATATTTTCATGGAAAGTTGGGAGAGACATTATCAGGGTCTAAAGGTCAGATATATTTTAAACCATAAATTGCTAATCAATTATTCAATACTGCATATTTACAGATAGATAAAGAAGAGTTTGACAAGATTGATGCAAATTAATCATCACTACTGGAGAAAACATCTCAATGCTCTATTATTGGTTAATAGTTTCATCATCTATTTAGACTGATAGAACACCACACACACAAAAAGCTACTTTGATCAATAGCTAAAAAAATAGTGCTTCCTTTTAAGTACTCTTACAGCAAAAATCTAGCTTAGAAAATCCACTTACTATAGTTGTTTCAAGTGGTATGGATATCTTAGTTTTCTAACATCAAGTATATAATTGAAGTTAAGTATATAATTTGCTTGACTCATGAAGGCTGTAATAAGTTTTAAAGTTTAACATTATAATATTAATAAGCAATTTATAAATTTATACTTTACCTTGATAACTTAAAAATATTACTGGGTACATTAAAAATATGCTCCTCCACAAACAGAAGGGTTTAGTTAACCAAAAACCTACCATTCTCCATATGCCTCATCCTTACCATATCATCTGCTAAATCCAAGTTGGCATCCTCATCAGAAGCGAATGACTCCTTCAGTACCTTCCTTGTACTTTGTACTGGTAGCCAAAAGCTCTTTTGCCTTGCCTAAATTGTCAAGTCCATCTGCCAGTAGTCTCTCCAGCTCATTATGCCATCTGCCAGGCATTGACCTATCACTCCCCTTGGTCTGGATGCCACATTGTATGTGTCTGGCATCTCCAAATATTCCCTACTGTCTCACATTCTTCCAGAATATGGAGAAATGACTCAACCTGACATTTCAAATCTAACTAGAGCTGGAGCAAAAAAGAAAAACTGATATTTTACCCTGTGAATCATTCCAGACTATTCAATGCAATAAGTATGCTCTCAAAATAGCACTGGAGTTTTTCACTGTAGAATAAAATGGTTGTTTTTTTTTCCTGGGGAGTACTGACTGAAGGGAAAGCAAATGTTCATTTATATTCAATGACTTTTCTGAGTAAACATGAGAGAAATTTTGAAAATGATATACATTTAAAAGCTTTAAGTTAAAATTTAGCCTTCTAAATACAGTGTTAACATTACTGGGAGACAGCACAGAGAAGAAATGAAAGCACAAGTTTTGCAGTATGTGGACAGTGACAGAATTTCAGCCTTCTTTTACTTGTTCTAGGAGACCATGGGCAATATTTTTAGCCCTTTGGAATTTTAGTTCATTCATATGCAAAATGGGGATAAAACCCTAGGAATTTACTAAAGTTGTGTACCCTGATACATATGTTCATTTTAATACACCTAAAAATCACTCAGTTACTACTTGGCTGGTTTATAGGGAGACTCAACACTGAAAGAGTTACTGCCCTTATGTAGGAGTTACTGCCCTTAAACTAACTCATGGAATGTTGTTTGGAAGCTGAGAAAAGAGTCTCTGCAGTAAAAATGTGCTCCCCTTCATTTTTCGTATTGAGTTCTGACATTTCAAAGGAGGTTAGGCACTAGTATATGATGATAACTCACCAACAATATAAAACTCTCTACATATTCACAGAAGACTGCTTTGTGGACATCATTATCTCTAGGTCAATTTAAAATTTGCACTATTTCATTTCTTAATGGGTGGAGGATAAAAGAACCACTAATTTGAACAAGAGATCATTGACAACTCTATCATAGAGAGCAGAAAATCTTCATATCAACACAGACACATACACATACTTCTAATGGAGAAACATTCCAGAGTATTGTTTTGAAATACTCATTTATTAGGACTTCCGCCAAGATGGAGGCATAGGTAGAAACACTGTGCCTTCTCCCACAACCAAGTTTGAATACAACAAAGGTTTGGAGAACAAAGACACAGCCAAAAAAAACAGAAAATTGAATTATACAGAAGTCCGACTACAACTAATGGTTCAATGGGGACGGTAAGAGGAGCAGAGCCCGCAGTGGAGCAGGGTCGGACAGGAAAGATCCCCCAACCTAGGCGTGCAAGTGGCCCAGACCCAGTCAGGGTGTGAGGCAGACTGACCAAGGTCACACATTATCACACAGTGAGACGGACCACGCAGGCACCAGGGGGCGAGGGCTGCCGGCGGTGGCATACTCGCGTGCAGTGGGACGAAACGCGTGGGCCCGGTGATGGTGGCAGCTGCTGCACCTGTGGGGGCCGAGGCAGGAGACCGCAGATGGAATGCCATTGCTCCTCTCTGACCCCGCCCCCACATACAGCATCACAACCCAGCGACTGAGTTGCCCCACTCTGGTGAACACCTAGGGCTCCGATCCTGCTACTTAACAGGCACGAACAGCCCAAAAGATGGCGCAGAAGAACTCAAAGTCCCAGAGCCAATAACTCTCAGTGACTGAGAAATTGCCAGCCTCTCAGAAGCACAGTTCAGGACACTGTTTATCAGGATGCTCACAGAACTGGTTGATTATAGTCACAAATTAGAGGAACATATGAAGGCTACATTAAGTGAAATGAAGGGAGATGTCCAGGAAACCAATAGTGATGGAAAGGAAACTGGGACGCAAATCAATGGAATGGACCAGAAGGAAGAACAAAACAACCAACCAGAAAGGAATGAAGAAATGAAAATTCAAAAAAATGAGGAGAGGCTTAGGAACCTCCAGGACATCTTTAAATGTTCCAACATCCGGATTATAGAGGTACCAGAAGGGGGAAAGAAACAGCCAGGAGTGGAAAACTTATTTTAACAAATAATAAAGGAGAACTTCCCCAGTCTGGCAAAGAAAATAGACTTCCAGGAAATCCAGGAAGCTCAGAGAGTGCCAAAGAAGTTGGACCCAAGAAGGAACACACCAAGGCACATCATACTTACATTAGCCAAGACTAAAATGAAGGAGAGAATCCTAGAAGCAGCAAGAGATAAGGGGACAGTCACCTACAAAGGAGTGCCCATCAGACTGTCAGCAGATTTCTCAAAAGAGACCTTATAGGCAAGAAGGGACTGGAAAGAAGTATTCCAAGTCATGAAATCCAAAGACCTACAGCCAAGATTGCTTTATCCAGCAAAACTTTCATTTAGAATGGAAGGACAGATAAAGTGCTTCTCAGATAAGGTCAAGTTCAAGGAATTCATCATCACCAAGCCCTTATTATATGAAATGTTAAAGGGACTTATCTTTAACATTTCTTATCTTTAAGAAAAAGAAGATACAAAATATGAACAGTGAAAGGACAGCAAACTCACAGTTATTAACAACCACACTCAAAACAAAAGCAAACCTAGAGGACAGCTAGATCAGGAGTGGAACCATAGAAATGAAGAACACATGGAGGGTTAGCAACAGGGGAGTGGGGAGAGAAGAAGGGGAGAGAAGGTACAGAAAATAGCATAGACGGTAGGTAGAAAATAGGGGGAGGGCAAGAATAGTGGGGGAAATATAGAATCTAAAGAACTTGAGACACGTGGTTATAAACTAAGGGGGGGGAGAATGGTGGGGGAGGGAGTGTGCGGGTGGAGGGGAATGAAGGGGGGGAATAGAACAACTATACTGGTATAATTAATAAAATATATTTTAAAAAACTACAACAAAAAAGAAATACTCATTTATTAAAAAATTGCATTCCTTCTTTAAATATCATGGAAAGCAATTCAATCAAGCTGTTATGAGCAAACTGTCATCCTGTTATACCAACATTAACTGAATAAAAATGATCAGATAAGCATAAACCACTTATTAACACAAAGTATTGGGATGAAAAAGAAGTATAAAATTTTGCTTTTATATTGCAGCAGAGGACAACAATCCTAATGTGTAGGATGGCAATGATGGTGTTTTTATAAAATCATTAGGTGAATGATGACATATTTTAATAAATAGCATACAAAACTCTCCAGCACACGTAAAATGAATATATATGTCTAAGACCTACACAAAGATATATGTATATATAGATACACATGGACAGAGTACAGTACTATTTTAAGAATTTTAATTTGTTTGTAGTTTTTGAAAGAAGAAAATCTTCGATGTAATATATTCAGATTACGAAAGTCATTTTAAACTTTAAATGATGAACAACAACTAATAACTCACTGACTTAGGTCCCATTTACTGCAGCCATAACTCTCAAAGACACTATCAGGGGTTTCCAACTCATTTTCACCATGGGCTACATCAGCCTTGCAGTTGCCTTCAAAGGGCCAAATGTAATTTCAACTCCTTAACAGTTAAGACATAGTTACACTTATACAGTCCTAAAATTGCATTTGGCTCTTTGAAGGCAACCCGAGGCTGATGTGGCCCCCGGTGAAAATGAGTTGGACACCTCTGCACCACATTGAAGATAATTCCTAGAAAAATAGACATTAGCTTACAAGTACCATAGATATAATAACAAAAAATTTAAGGGCAGTATTTTGTCAAGGTCTAGCCTGCCTGCTATAATATGTAGTTAACCCCTGTTCTGTACCTCCTTACACAATACCTGGAAGTTTTGCTGTATCTCTTGAAAATATTAAACACCATTATTAACTAGTTAGATCATATTGCTTGCTTAAAATGTCCTAGTTCAGATCTATTACACTAAAGGGGCGAAAATATTTTAAAAATGAAACTTTTTTGAGGGAAGAAAGTGTATTGCTTAGAACTTTCTTTGACAAGGCTTTTGTGTTTTTTAATTACTTTGTAATACAGAAAGACATATACTTGGATATGAATATTATTATATATACCTACAACATTTAATCTCCCCAGAATGCCCTATTTCGAATTTCCAGTTACTTTATAACCAATCTGTATTTTTTCATCTAACAAAAGTATTTAACTCTGACTAAATGCTGGGCACTAGGCTTGTTGCTGGTGATCCAAGAGAGAACAGAATACCCATGGTTCCTGTCCTCATGGAGCTTGTGGGATTACAGTGTACACATTAAAATTCAAAGAGAAGACAAAATTGTGGTTTAGTGTAACTTTAAGGAAAAAAATTAATCCTAGAGTACAGGGCTAACTGGTTTGTAATTGGCTACATGTTTAACAACATTCTCTAAGCCTACATTGAGTTATCATGCTTGCCTATTTTTATCCAGCCTGTCTTTTTTCATAAACAGAGCCAATATGAAAATACAGATGTGACTTTATAAATAAAGCCCTATGGGTTTATATTTGTCATCTGTCATCCTGAATGTTGACAAGGAACCATATAAAATATACTTGAGTAAGTAGCTATCTTTGTACTTACCACTCAATACAAATGCAGATGTCAGCCCCATTTTAATGTTGTGTTCCCTAGGATCTCAAGGGTGGGAGGTGCTTTGAAGTGTTCTGATACCCTAATACTGAGATTTGTTCGTTTTCCATAAAATTTCAAAGGCCTTTTTAATCTACTTTTACAATATCTTACTACTTCATACTTCATAGTGTATATATATTCTGAAACTTCGGGTTAGTGATTGGTGTATTGAAATTGCATTTACTGTTAGCATTCTGTATTTCAAGATAAGAAAACATACTAAAAAGCACAGAGAATGCTGCATTTAAATTTAACCCTATTAACAATCTTCTAGACAGAATCAATTTGTAATCTTTCACAGATACTCAAGATTGAGATCATGTTTTAGATAAGTATAAATAATCACAGAATTAGTCTATAAAAGATTGTTTCCAATTACATAGCATAGATTCTTTATTCACTGAGTGGTTGTTCAATCCTCCCTTATAAATTATGTACTATGATATATAGATTTATGAGAATAGATTGAAGTTTTTTTCTATAATTTAAACATCCTTAATTTTTAATGTAAACATAATTGTGAAACTGATTAAACATTTATTTAATTAAATTATAATGCAATTACTTCACAGTTAACTTAAAAGGTAGATAAAAAGGATATAGAAAATATGACTTGTAATTTTATAGTATGTCTAGACATGAGATGAGATGATATAAAAGCTATTATCATGCTATAATATTGACTTTAAAAGCAAGATAAAACAGTATATAAAGTCTATGATTAATTTATAACTATATTTATTCACATAGAAATATATTTCACTGTAAATAGACTGAAATATTAACAATGTTTATCTTTGAATTGTAGGAATAGGGATGTTTTTTGTTTTCTTCCTTACACATTTCTGTGTTTTCCAAATATTATAATGTGGTCATGTATTACTTTATAACTATAAAACATTTCAAGCCCTGGCCAGTGTAGCTTGGTTGTTTGGAGTGTTGTCCCATGTACCAGAAGGTCACAGGTTCAATTCCTGCTCAGGGTGCATGCATAGCCTTTGGGTTTGATCCCAAGTTGGGGTGCATATAGGAGGTAATTGATCAATGTTTCTCTCTATATATAAAGTTAATAAATGTATCCTCAGGTAAGGATTAAAAAACATCAAACATGATTTGTAGAAAAGTGATAGGTGGTAAAATTTTATATAGATTTTATGATTCCTCTGGAAAGTGATTATAAAGTCTTGGTGCTTTGGATGATACGCTGTAATTATCTTTAGAAAATCCATTTATGTTGACCAACTTAATTGTCCACAAATCCAAAATGAGAGACACTGGTATATTCAGAATTAGAGTCCAGATTGCCATATCTATAATGCTTGTAGTCAAGTAACAAGACTGTGTTTATGGGACACTATAAACAAAGCAGTCCATTAAATGTTCCTGTCCAAATATAATAGGCTACCAGATGAGACAAAACCTGCAAAGAGCACTCTGTAAATTAGAGAGTGTTACACAATTGTTAGTTGTTATTAATTATTTTGACATGTCAGTGTTCATTAAATGTCAGCCAAAATTTATTTGAACAAAGACACACTTGTAGAAGAGCATTCTCTTGTGGAATAGCTTTGTACAGCCTTTTTTGTTTTACTTCACTCTACATTCATGTGGTTAGAAGTTTCTCATCCCAATTTTAAGAACTTCTTCAAAAAACTTAGAAATTGATTGAATGATGGAGGGAACAGACAAGAGAGAGATATCACCTCAAATAAGTCAGAGCTTATTACTTTGTCAGTACTATGGCATTTGCTACTTTGTTTTAAATTACTGAAATATAGCATTAACCTTAGGGCATGAATACTTACAAAAGAATCTTTAAAATTATATAATATGGTATGTATGCATCCACAACAATAGTCCCTCATGATGCTATGGGCTTCAAAACCAGGACAAGGTCAAGTTAGGAAACAAGATTAACAATCAACTATCCTCCTATTAAGTGATCCTTAGGTAAGTATTTTGCTGCCTAACAAGCCAATAATAACTTTTAAAAGAGTTGTAAATATTTGTGTGGAGGCATCAGGAGCCCCATCCCAATAGTGATAATGCAGCACAACTTAAATATAAGTTAAAAGATAAAAATTAATAATTAGAAAAGTAAAGTTCATTCCAGCATATGTTAGAGGAATGAAAAATGTATAATATAAATTTATATGTATATTCTCTCCAATTCCACAGGTAAACATTATTTCCATGTTGTAGAAGTCAGCTTTTACTAGGCATCTGCCTCTTTGGTGCTTACAGTTTTGCATCGTCTACGGAACTATAATTTATATCTAGTAAAATGCATACTTCCTGAAGAAATTTTACCTATCTGTACATATTTTTGTAACAGTTATCTAGATCAACACTACATTTTCACCACCCCCAAAGATGCTGCTTTTTTAACAACACCTTTCCCAGTAAATACTCCTTCAATGTTAACAACTCTTCTGATCTCTCCTACCATAATTAGCCTTGTTTGATCCAGGGCTTCATATAATGTGACTTGTACAACATACACTCTTTTATTCCTGGCTTCATTTTTGGTTTGACATGCTGTATTTTTCTTTATTCATCCAGGATGTTCGATATGTCAGTAGTTTGTACTTTTTATTGCTGGATAGTATTCCATTTTGTGAATATTGCACAATTTGTTTATCTATTCCAGCTTGATGGATATTTGGTTTGTTTTTTGTGTTTCTTGTTTGGCCTATTATCAAGAAGGTTGCTAAGAGCATACTTGTACAAATCAATTCTTGGACACATGCACTCATTTTCATTTTTCTTTAGTATATACCTGGTAATAAATATCTAGGTCATGTAGTAGACATATTTTTAATTCATGAGATTGTCAAATAACTTTCCAAAGTGACTGTATAACTATTTTACATGCCCAATAGAGATAAATTAGAGTTCTTTCTGTATTTTTAATTGGCTTAGTAAAGATTTTAGCTAAATTTATTAATGGAAGCATTGCTTAAATATCCAATGTTTAATTCTTTATTCACATATTTGCCTGCCAGATACCCTATCATAAATAAGGAAGAATAAGTAAATTAATTTATGAAACTGCAAGCATCTCTGTAGTTGACAGTTTTTTACAAGTACCCACTTTTCTGAACTCCTACATCATTTTCTCTGTACCTTTCTGAAGGTACTTAACACTTTCAACTCTATGCAGAATTTATGAAATACAGACTAACTTTCTTTTTTATTTTTTAAAATTTATTTAATTATTTTTCAAGTACAGTTTTCTGTCTATTACTCCCATCCCATCCCACCCCCTGTGCTCCCCCTCCCTCCCATTTCCACCCTTCTAGGTTGTTGTCCATGTATCCTTTATATATGTTCCTCTAATCCCTCCCCTATTTCCCCTGAAATTCCCTCCCCTCTCCCCTCTGGTCACTGTCAACCTGTTCTCTATTTCAGTGTCTTTGGTTATATTTTGCTTGCTTGTTTGTTTTGTTGTTTAGCTTCCTGTTAAAGGTGAGATCATATGGTATTTGTCCTTCAACACCTGGCTTATTTCACTCAGCATAATGCTTTCCAGTTCCATCCATGTTGTTGCAAAAGGTAGGAGCTCCTTCTTTCTTTCTGCAGCATAGAATTCCATTGTGTAAATGTACCATAGTTTTTGGATCCATTCATTTACTGATGGGCACCTAGGTTGCTTCCAATTCTTGGCTATTGTAAATTGTGCTGCTATGAACATTGGGGTGCATATGTTCTTTGGGATTGGTGTTTTAGGGTTCTTAGGATACAATCCTAGCAGTGGAATTGCCGGGTCAAAGGAATTTTCACTTTTAGTTTTCTGAGAAAATTCCATAATGGTTGTACCAGTCTGCAATCCCACCAACAGTGGACCAGAGTCCCCTTTTCCCCTCACCCTCTCCAACATTTGTTGTTTATTGCTTTGTTTATGATAGCCATTCTGACTGGTGTAAAGTGGTATCTCATTGTGGTTTTAATTTGCATCTCTCTGATAGCAAGCGATATTGAGTATCTCTTCATGTGTTTCTGGATCCTCTGTATGTCCTCCTTGGAGAATTGTCTTTTCAAGTCCTTTCCCCATTTTTTAATTGGGTTACAGACTAACTTTCTGAATATATCTGCCTATTGCCATCAAAGTAAATGGGGCCACATGGGAAAAATGATCTCTCAGCAAATCCTTAGGAATGCAGAACTGGTTTCAGAAGGATAGAGGAAATGGGATAATGTAAACAACTGTGAGAGTGCCTGCTAGCAGTATATAGCCCATAGAGTACACAGGCTGTGCAGCAAATCTGCAAAGGGCAATGAACTTATGGCAGCTGTTGCCCAGAAACAAGAGATCTTTTGTCAGCAGCAGTATTAATATCATAAGATGGACTATAATGCTGTTAAACCTTCAGTTACTGAATGCTTCCAATATGCTTATCTAGTTTAATCTTCAAATTAACGTTATGAAGCAGCTACTGCTATTACCCCATTTTAGATGTGGAGAAATGGAGGCTCATAAACGTTAGCTAAATTACCCAAGGTCAAACCACTAGTAAGTGTTGGAGCTAGGACTGGAATACGGGCTTTGTCTCCAGAGCCAGTGTTCTCTGCTTGATATAATACTGTCTCATGGAGATGGCTGTGCTGGATTAATGTGCCTTAGAATTCCAATTTAGAGAGACATACAAACTAGAGTGAAACCAGGTCATAATGAGTTACCTAGAGAGAGACAACTGTGAAAATGACAATAATAATGTATAAAATGAATATATAAATAAATGCTGATTATGTAGAGCAAGCTGTATAAATCGATGGTAGAGGAATGCAGTATATATGATTTGTGCTAATTAAGGAAGAATCCCTGCAATAGAATATTTTTTAAATCAAGTCTCTAATAGAAATCAAATACAGGTATAACCAGGGAGAATGGTCACTGAGCAATTAAGTCTTAACCTATGGAGGCAGATATACAGAAATTAAGAAAATTTCATTAAAAATGAGAAGTTAGTTTTCTTGGCTGGAAAGAGAAAATCATGTTAGAGAATATCTAAAAATAAAATTGGCGAATTGGAGCATAATGAGACAGGAAAGTGAGAGCTGATGCAGACCATAGATACTTGATAATTGAAATCTTACAAAAAGTAATGGTAAGAAACTCCAGGTTTTGAATAGGGAAATGGCATAGTCAAAGTGGTTTTAAAGTAAGATGATTATTGTTTTATTGAGCAGCAGAGTTTCAGAAAAGGCACAGGACAAGGAAACCAGCTACTCTCATTTTAGATAAAATTAAGTGAAAGGTTTTAATGTTCTTTAAATTCATCTATCAACATATTTCCTATTGCAAAATATATCTTGATCACAAAATGATTTAATAAATCCCAAAGGTTTTAAATGGCTACTTTTTATGACAAATAGGTAAAAGTCTAAGGATGTGAAAAGACAATATTCTCTTTATTATCATTCTATAGTTGATACATTTACCCAACTCAGAAAGATAAATTTAACTATCATTTACATTTTCAATTCAAGAGATTTTAAATATTTTTAGATATTTTTGGAAGTTAATTTATGTTATAAAATGACATTTTCTTTTACAAAATATAAAGATGACTTTTAAGGAGGAGGCAGATTAAAAGATCAGATGAATGATGCTATGCTAAATATAATATACTTAAAAATAAGTTATATTATATGATATTTGTCTTTCTCCACCTGGCTTATTTCACTTAGCATAATACTCTCCAGTTCCATCCATGCTGTTGCAAAGGGTAGTAGCTCCTTCTTTCTTTCTGCTGGATAGTGTTCCATTGTGTAGATGTACCAAAGTTTTTTAATCCCCTCATTTACTGATGGACAGTTAGGCTGCTTTCAGCACGTGGCTATTGTAAATTGTGCTACTATGAATATTGGGGTGCATAGGTTCTTTTGAATTGGTGTCTCAGAATTTTTAGTTTATAATCCTAGCAGTGCTATTGCCAGATCAAAAGGCAGTTCCATTTTTAGTTTTTTGGGGGAATTCCATACTGTTTTCCACAGTGGTTGCACCAGTCTGTATTCCCACCAATAGTGCACTAGGGTCCCCTTTTCTCCACAACCTCTCCAACACTTGTGGTTTGTTGATTTGTTTATGATGGCCATTCTGACCAGAGTGAAGTGGTATCTACTATAGGTGGAACTTAATCAATAAAACAAACAAACAAGGAAAATATAACCAGAGACATTGAAATTAAGAACAAACTGACAGTAACCAGATGGGAGGTGGGAAGGGATAATGGGGGATAATAGGGGAAAGATCATCGAGGAACATGTATAAAGGACACATGGACACAGCCAAAGTGGGTAGGTTCAAGGGTGGTAGGTGGAGATAGCTGGAGTGGAGTGAGTGATGGGGGGCAAATGGAGACAACTGTACTTGAACAACAATAAAAAAATAAATAAATAAATATTGGTAGCCTGGAAATACAATAAAGTTTTTTCTAAGGAAAACTGGTTACAGTTATGATATTGTTTGGATGAATTACTTAATTAAACAAAAGCCACTTTTATTTCAATAACAAGATAATTAGGGTAGCTAATGTAATAGGAAATAAAATTTTCTTTTGGAAACTGGTCATCCATTGGAAAATACTCATCTAAAGTCATGGATAACTTCACCAGTGAAAAAAATGGGGAGTAAAAATCACAGTGCAGTGCCGATAACATTTAGTTCTACAGATATCTTTTTTTATTCCTCTAAATGTTTTATTACAAATGGAAAGTTTTTTCATCAACTGCTGATTTTATTTGTGCTTAGAAAGCATTCAGTTACCACACTAAAGGAAAAATACGAGGCAGCTCAGATGGTTCTATAGACATCTTAAGTCTTCTATTTATAAACCTAAAGAATAATGGAGTAGTGTGGCAGTTTGATTAGATAGGCAATAAGAGTCAGGTAATGCTACATGAAAAAGTATACAGGGGTGGGTAATAGTAGTAGGTTTACAGTCATAGGCATGTGAAACAGAGTTTATTTTTGTATTATTATTTATTGATTATTATATTATTTTTCATAGGAACAACCCATACACCCACTTTTGCCCACACCTGTATATTATACCATTTATTGTGTAGGTGATGTGTAGAAAATAGAAATTGGTACAAAACTACTGCTCTTGTTCTCTCAATTTTACCTTCTATTTTCTTTTAATATAGTTGTTTTTTTCAAAAGTGCTCATCAATTAAACTTTGCAGAACTTTATTTTCAAGAATTTAATACCAAGGAAACTCTTGCTTCTCTGCCCAAACTTTCTCTGAATTTCCCTCTTATTCTTTATATTAAGTGAAGCTCTGATTTTTTCATTCATTTATTCAGCATACATCTACTGAGTAGTTACAATTTGCAAGCATTATGCTAAGTGTTGCGATTATAAATATGAATGAGACCCAAGGCTATTTTCCAACATTATTTTCTTTTTTCTCTCTTCTTTGGCAATACAGGTCTGAACTTTCTTCCAAATTCCAGTCTGGTATTTCCAATTTCCTTACTAATATCTTTCTGGATGTCTTGATACCACAAGTTATACGTATCCAAGACCAAATTTGTCATCTATTCCATCATAATTTTTACTCCATATTAGACATTTAATTAATTTCTATTTTTTCCTCAACCTTCTCACCTATTTTATATATTCAATTAGGTCTTCTCTGAGAATATTGGGCTAGCCAAAAAGTTCTTTTATTTTTTTTCCCATGCTATGGCTCTTGTAGTGCTTAGCCGTCTTTAACTTCATTTGAAACAATATTGTTAGATTGTATTGTGACAACTGTCATAGCATGAATTTTAAAAAAACTGTAAATTTTTGTGCAGCCATTTTAATATTGAAGATGGAAGAAAATATGCAATTTTGGCATATTATTCTTTATTACTTAAAGAAAAATGCAAAAAAAGATTTATGCAATGTGTGGAGAAGGTGCTGTGACTGACTGAACTTGTCAAAAATGGTTTGAGAAGTTTCATGGTACTATTGGCTTTTTGGCCAAATAACTCTTTGCTGTGCAGCTGTCTTATGCATTGGAAGATATTTTGCAGTCTGGCCTCTACTCACTAAAAGCCAATAGCAGGAGATACCTGATATACTCAAAATATTTACATTAATAGTTATTGGTGATAATGAAAAATGTGTCTTTTATTTTACAGAAAACACTAAACTGTCTTTTTGGCCAACCCAATACAATCCATACTTCAAGGACATTCAAAATAATTGATAGTGAAAAACAGATGCCCAGACCAGTAAAAGAGAGCTGAGAGCCCAGAAATAAACTCACACATATACAGGCAACTATTTTTTGAGAATAAGTCAAGAATATACAATGGAGAAAGAAAAGTTCTTTCAATGAATGCTGCTGGAATAACTGGACAGTCATATGCAAAAGAATAAATTAGTCTACTTTCTTACAACATACAAAAAATTAACACAAATGGTCTAAAGATTTGCATGTAAGATCTGAAACAATTAAATACATAGAGAAAACATAGGCACTAAACTTATGGACATTTGGTCTGAGGTATTTTTGTGGCTTTGACTCCAAAGGCAACGGAAACAAAAGAAAATATGTATGAATAAGACTACGTCAAACTACAAAGCTTCTGGGCAGCAAAGAAGCCATTAACAAAACAAAAAAGCAACCAATCAAATAGGAGGAGATACTTGCAAATATACTTTAATAAAGGGTTAATATCATATATATATTTGTTTATGATATGTATCATATATATTCATATTATACATATGGATATATTTCATATATATGTGTATATATAATCTCATACAACTCAATAACCCAAAAACAGATAAGCCAGTTAGAAAATTGGCAGAGGCATTATGGAAAACAGTATGGAAAGTCTTCAAAAAATCAAAAATGGAACTGTCGTATGACCTAGCAATTCCACTTGTAGGTATATATCCAAAGAAACCCAAAATGGTAATTAGAAAAAAATATATATGCACCCATATGTTCATTGTGGTGTTATTTACAATAGCCAAGAAATGGAAGCAGCCCAAGTGCCCATCAACATACAAGTGGATAAAAAAGTGGTGGTACATACATAAAATGGAATGTAACTAGGCCATAAAAAATGAAATCTTACCATTTGCAACAGCATAAATGGATCTAGAGGGTATTAGGCTCAGTGAAATAAGTCATTCAGTAAAAGACAAATACCACATAATATCACTTGTATATGGAATCTAAAAAATAAAATGAATTAATAAACATAATTGAAACAGATCCACAGACACAGAGAGCAGACTGGTTGTTGCCAGAGAGAATGGGCTTTCTGAAATGGGTGAGAGAGTAGAAGGGATTAAGAAGTAAAAATTGGTAATTACAGATAGTCACGGGGTTGTAAAATACAGCATAGGGAAGAGAGTCCATAATATTGAGAATACTAAGTATGATGGTGCATGGGTGCTGGAAATATCAGAGGGAACACTTTGTAAAGTATATGATTGTCTACTCACTATGTGTACACCTGAAACTAATACAAAAATAATATTGAAAATAAAATAAAATGACAAGAAAAAAATGGTCAGATGACCTCAACAGACTCTTTTCTAGGGAATTTCAGGGGAAGTAGGGGAGGGATTTAGAGGAACAAATACAAAGGATACATGGACAACAACTAAGAAGGGTGGAAATGGGAGGGGGAGCATGGAGGGGTGGGTTGGGATGGGAGTAATAGAAAATTGTACTTGAAAAATAATTAAATAAAATTATAAATAAATAAATAAATAAACCTATTTATAAATGGCCAACAGACATATTAAAAGTGTTCAACCTTGCTAGCTATTAGGGAGATGCAAATCAAAACTACACTGAGGTATCACTTCACACCTGTTAGAATGGCTATTAACAAAAAAACAAGAAATGACAACTGTTGGAGAGGATGCAGGAAAAAAGGGAACCCTCACGCTCTGCTGGTGGGAATGTAAATTGGCACCACCACTATGAAAAACAGTATAAAGGTTTCTCAAAAAAATTAAGGATAAGACTACCATATGACCCAGAAATCCCTGTCCTAGGTATTGACCCAAAATATTTGAAAACACTGACTCGTAAAAATATATGTACCCCTATAGTCATTATAGCATTATTTACCATGTTCAAGATATGAAAAAACCTAAGAGTCCCCCTCAAGGGATGACTGGTTAAGAAGATGTGGCCCATATATACAATAGAATAGCAGCCAAAAAAAGATGAAATCTTGCTATTTGCAACAACATCAATGGATCTTGAGAGTATCATGCTAAGTGAAATAAGTTAGACAGAAAAGAAAAAAATGCATGATTTTACTCATACATAGGATATAAAATAAAAAGCAACAAACAAACAAAAATAAGCTCATAGATACAGGCAACAGAATGGTGGTTACCAGAGGGGAAAGGGTGTGGGAAGGGCTAAGTGGGTAAAGAAAGTCAAATATATGGTAGTGGAAGGTAACTAGACTTTAGGTCATGAGCACACAGATGTCTAATTATAATGTTGTAAACCTGGAATTTATATGATGTTTTTGACTAATATTACCCAATAATTTCAATTTTTAAAAAATCATTGATGGGGACTTCCACTTCTGTCCATGATTTCCTCTGTAAGTTAATAATGTAAAAACTAGACAAAATATATGAAACAGATGTTTTTCTATATTGAAATGTTAAAAAACACAGAATGGGAACTCCTACTTCAAGCAAAATGGAAAAACAGGGAACAAATTTACCTTCCCTCTTGAAACAACTAAAATTCTGATCAAAATATAGGAAACATTTCTTAGACATCAGACATTAGCCAACACAGGACAATGATTCCTGAGATGTAGGAAATAAATGGGGTGAGCCCTACAACTGCACCCAGCCTAGAGAGGTTCCATTATGCAATGCAGTGAACAAAAGCTGGAAGGAGCCTGACAAACTCTTTGCATTGAAGAAATGAGTTGAGTTCCATCCATGATGTTGCAAAGGGTAGTAGTTTCTTCTTCCTTTCTGCAGCATAGAATTCCATTGTGTAAATGTACCATAGTTTTTTGATCCAGTCATTGACCGATGGGCATCTAGGTTGCTTCCAACTCTTGGCTATCGTGAATTGTGCTGCTATGAACATTGGGGTGCATAGGTTCTTTTGGATTGGTGTTTCAGGGTTCTAAGGATATACTCCTAACAGTGGAATTGCTGGGTCAAAAGGACACATGGACAATAACTAAGGGTGGGGGGCGGAAATGGGAGGGAGGCGGGGAGCATGGGGCGGGGGGCGGGCAGGGTTGGGAATATAAGACAGAAAGCTGTACTTGAACAAGAATTAAATTAAAAAATTATTTTAAAAAAAAGAAATGAGTTGAGAGACCAAGGAGGTGAAAAAGGCTAGAGCTCACAGGATAGAGTAATGGAGAGGTGAGTGTTGCTTTGAGACATCCACAGATCTGCAGAGGGTTCCTCTTCAGACTTGAGTCAATTATTGATCACTGACTGTGTGTGCAATAATGAATACAGACTTCTTGTCAGAAATAATGCAAGCCAAAAAGACAATGAAACAATGTCTAAACTGTTGAAAGGGTAAATTGTCAACTTAGATATCTACATACAGAGAAATATTCTTCAAAAACAGGAGTAAAATAAATACTTTTTCAGAAGGATGAAAATAGAGAGAATTCAAATGGACCTACGTAATAAATGCTAAATAGCCCTGGCTGGTGTAGCTCAGTGGATTGAGCACAGGCCTATGAAGCAAAGGGTTGTGGTTCGATTCCCAGTCAGGGCACATGCCTGGGTTGCAGGACAGGTTCCCAGTAGGGAACACATGAGAGACAACCACACACTGATGTTTCTCTCCCACTCTTTCTCCTTCCTGTCCCCTCTCTCTTAAAAATAAATAAATAAATAAAATATTTAAAAATGCTAAATAAAGTTATTTAGAGTGAAGAAAATGATACTAAATGAAAATTTGATTCTAGACAAATAATAAAGAATGATATGAATGTTAAATGTGTGGCAAATATAAAGAATATTTTATTTTTACAAAATTTTAAACAGTGGCAATTTAAAGCAAAAATAATAGCATTGTATTGTGTATAAACTATGTAGCAGTGCCTTTTAAAATAACAATAACACAAAAGATGTATAAATAGAAATATACTATTATAAAGTCCTGTTATTCTTACATTATATGTGAATTCTTAAATTAATTCTTAAATTAATATGGTGATATTAATTGAAGAAAAATTATGATGAGTTAAAGATGCATATCACAACGCTAAAACAAACACTTAAATGAAACAAAGTGCAATGGCTGTTAAACAAAGAGTGGACATAAAAGGGAATATTCAGAAATGATCATTTCCTTCAATTAATGAAGGAAATGATAGAAATTAATGAACAAATAAAACATGGGACAAATAGAAAAACATAGGAAATAGACTTCTGGCCAAGATGGTGGCATAGGTGGAAATACTGTACCTCCTCACACAACCAAATTTAAGGACAACAAAGATTTAGAAACAAAAACACAAACAGAACAGACAGAAAATTGAACCGTATCAAACTCCAACAATAATGAACCATTAATCCAGACCGATAAGAGGGGCGGAGTTGGTGGCCAGCAGAGAGGAGTCCCGTCAGGAAGAGGCAGTGGTTAGCGGAACCAGGTGTGGAAAGAAAACTAGCAGACCCAGTGAGGCAAGCAAGGCGGTTGGCTGACCATGGACACATATTCATGTGCAGATAAACCAGGCCAAAAAAAGGGGGGGAATGAGACAGACCACACAACCCAGGGCCCCAGCTGTGAAAAATAAAGCCTAGAAACACTGACTGGAAAAACTTTTGGGGGTCGAGGTGCTGTGAGAGGCTCCCAGCCTGACAGGAGAGTTTGTTGAAGAGACCCACAGGGTCCTAGAATGTACACAAGCCCACCCACCAAGAACCAGCACCAGAAGGGCCCAATTTGCTTGTGGAAAGAAGCAGAAGGTACTGAAATCCAAGATAGAGCAAAACAAATGCCATTATTCCAGCTCTGACCCCATCCCCAACATACAGCATCACAACCCAGCCACTGGGCTGACCCGCCCTGGTGAACACCTAAGCCTCTGCCCCTCATATGTAACAAACAGGCACAAACAGACTGAAACATTATGGCTCAAGCAGAAGAACATATCAAAGCCCCAGAGCCAATACTTTCTAAGCAACAAAGAGATAGCCAACTTATTGGATGCACAGTTCAAAATACTGGTGATCAGGATGCTCACAGAATTGGCTAAATTTGGTCGCAAATTAGATGAAAAAATGAAGGCTGTGCTAAGTGAAATGAAGAAAAATGCACAAGGAATCAATAGTGATAGAAAGAAAACTGGGTCTCAAATCAATGGCGTGGACCAGAAGGAAGAAAGAACAACCAAACAGAAAAGAATGAAGAAACAAGAATTCAAAAAATTAGAAGAGGCTTAGGAACCTCCAGGATATCTTTAAACATCCCAACATCTGAATTATAGGGGTACCAGAAGGGGAAGAGGAAGAGCAACAAGGGGAAAACTTATTTGAACAAATAATAAAGGAGAACTTCCCCAATGTGGCAAAGAAAATAGACTTCCAGGAAGTCCAGAAAGCTCAGAGAGTCCCAAAGAAGGTGGACCCAAGGAGGAACACACTGAGACACATCATAATTACATTAGCCAACATTAAAATGAAGGAGAGAATCCTAGAAGCAGCAAGAGATAAGGAGATAGTCACCTACAAAGGAGTTCCCATCAGATTGTCAACTGATTTCTCAAAAGAGACCTTACAGGCAAGAAGGGGCTGGAAAGCAGTATTCCAAGTCACAAAAGGCAAGGACCTACCTCCAAGATTGCTTTATCCAGCAAAGCTTTCATTTAGAATGGAGGGGCAGGTAAAGTGCTCCTCAGATAAGGTCAAGTTCAAGGAGTTCATCATCACCAAACCCTTACGTGAAATGTTAAAGGGACTTATCTAAGAAAAAGGAGTTAAAAATATGAAGAGTGAAAGGACAGCCAACTCACAGTTATTAACAACCACACCTCAAACAAAAACAAACTAACCAGACAGCTAGATCAGGAGTGGAGCCACAGAAATGGAGATCACATGGAGGGTTAGCAATAGGGGGAATGAGAGGAGGAGAGAGGGGGGAATATTCAGAGAATAAGTAGCATAGATGATAGGTAGAAAATAGAAGGGGGGCAAGAATAGTGTGGAAAATGTAGAAGCTAAAGAAATTATGACACATGGACATGAACTAAAGGAGGGAAAGTGAATGGGAGGGAGTGTGCAGGGTGGAGGGGAATGAAGGGGAGAAAATGGGACAACTGCAATGCCATAATGAATAAAATATAAATAAAGTAAAACATAGGAAATAATAGATTTAAAGATAAAAAAATAAAAAAATGTATTTTTTAACATTTTATTTATCTTTAGAGGGGAACGGAAGGAGAGAGGAAGGAAACATCAATGTATGGTTGCTTCTCGTGCATCCCCTGCAGGGAACTGGCCCCTGCCGGAAACTGGCCTGCAGCCCAAGCATGTGCCCTGACTGGGAATCAAACCGTGATCGTCTGGTTCGCAGCCCCGCACTCAATCCACTGAGCTACACCAGCCAGGGTAAAAAATGTATTAAACATAAAATTTCTAAACACTGAACAGGCAGGAACTATAAAATGTTAAAAAAAAACAACTTTATGCTGTATAGACAAAGCCTATTTATTTGTTTGTTTGTTTATTTATTTATTTTACAAGGTTATGTAACTGTCACCACCATCTAATTTCAGGACATTTTCACCACCCCAAATAGAAACTACTAACTGCTAGCAGTGATCTTCATTTCCTTCCCCATTACTCCCTAATATAATGTATGTCTTTGGTGTAAAGTTTCTTTTATTAATTAGAGAAAACTTTAAATGTAAAGGTTGAAGATTGGCTAGAAGTACAAATGATAGAATAAGATATACCATGGAAACCTTAATTATATTACATCTCGATTGGCTATATTAATGTCAGACAGAGTAAACTTCAGGGCAAATAAATATCACCAGAGGTTATAAGGAACATTTTACGAGTATAGAGGTTTTGTTCATTAAGACCTAATAGTCCTAAATGTGATGTATTTAATAACAGATATTCACAATACCTAACACAGAAAATGACAGAAAGGGAAGAAAAAATAAACAAATCTTCACTTACAGCTAGATACTTTCACACTGCTTTCCAGGTAATGAGAAAAACAGAAATCATTAAGGATATAGGTGACATAAGAACACTAGAAATAAACAACTCGATCTTTTCATATGTCTTGTTGAGAGAAGTATCTATTCAGGTCCTCTACCCATTTTTAATTGGATTGTTTGTTTTGTTGTTGCTGTTGTGTTTTATGAATTCTTTTATATTAATAAAAAAGAAACATACTTGACCTAATTGACATTCATGTAACTCTAACAAAGCAGAATATTCTTTTTTTTTTCCCGTATACATGGGCATTCTCCATAATAACCTATGTTCAGGGCTGCATGGCAAGTCTCAATAAAGTTGAACAGATTGAAACTATGCTGTGTCTTTCCTATGAACCTGAATAAAATAAATTTAAAAATAAAATAAATTAAAATAAATTAAAAACAGCTACAATATATCTGAACTATATCCAATATTTGGCTATTAATTAACACCTTTGGCTCAAATAAGAAATCACAGGGAGCCCTGGCTGGTGTGGTTCAACAAATTGAGTACTGGCCTGCTAACCAGAAGATTGCTGGTTCGATTCTCAGTCAGGGCACATGCCTGGATTTAGGGCCCAGTCACCAGTAGGGGGAGTGTGAGAAGAAACCACACATTGATGTTTCTCTCTCTCTCTTTCTTCCTCCCTTCCCCTCTCTAAAAATAAATAGATAAAATATTTTTAAAAAGAAATCACAAGGAAATTATAAAATATTTTGAAGTGAGTAATAATGAAAAAAGGTATCAAACAAGTGAAATACAACTCATGTAGTTTTCAGAGGAAATTATATAGCATAAATGCTCATATTAAAAATGAATGGAACCATGGCTGGTGTGGCTCAGTGGATTGAGCACAAACCAAATAGCTGTTGGTTCGATTCCCAGTCGGGGCACATGCCTGGGTTGTGGGCCAGGTCCCTGATGTGGGGTGTGTGAGAGTCAACCACACATCGATGCTTCTCTCCCTCTCTTTCTCCCTTCTCTTCCCCTCTCTCTAAAAATAAATGAATAAAATAAAAAAAAACAGCAGAATGTGTGAGATGATTGATTTAAGATACTTCCTTATGCATGTGTAAAATAAACAAAGCTAAATAAACCTAAAATAGAAGGAAAGAATAAAGATAAGAAAACCATGACAGAGAACATAAATAAGCAATAGAGAAAACCAAAAGGTTGTTTTTACAAAAAGAAAAACAATCAAAGGTCAATTAAATTGGTAACTTTCTAGTCAGGGGTGTCAAACTCATTTTCACTGAGGGCCATTTCAGCCTTGAGGTTCCCTTCAAAGGGCCAAATGTCATTTTAGGGCTGTATAAATGTAACTACTCCTAAACTGTTAAGGAGTTGAAATTACATTTGGTCCTTTGAAGGCAACTGTGAGGCTGATGTGGCCCCCAGTGAAAATGAGTTTGACACCCCTGCTCTGGATCAAATAGATTTAGAAATAGAGAGGGAACAATGATGAATATCAGGTATGGAAAAGAGAAAATTACTAGAGATCCAACAGATATTAAAAGAATAAGGGAATATTATGAATACACATATTTATAACCAATAAATTTGATAACTTTGATGAAATATACAAATTACTTGAAAGATATAATCTAAAAATGACCAAAGAATACATAGAAAATAGAAATATATCCATTAAATAAATGGAATCTATGATGAAATACATTCTCACAAAGAAAACTTTAGGCCAAAATTGTGGTTTCAATAGTGAATTCCATCAACTCTTAAGGAAGAAACAAAATCAAACCTCTACAAATTCTTTCAGAAATATAAGAGGAAAGAATGCATTCCAGGTACTTTCATGAGGACAGAGTTAAACTTACCAAAAGTTTAAAAAACAGAAACACATGAGAAAAAAGTATATACAAATATTGCTTATGAATATAGGCAGAAAAATTCTTGAGAAAATATTAGCAAATCAAATATAGCATTGTATAAAAAGTATAATATATTGTGACTAAGTGTACATGTGAAGAATTCATGCCTGGTTTAACATTTGAAAATCAGTCAATGGGCTTCATGTGAGTAACGGAATGAAAGAAGAATACATGACCATTTCAATAAGTGCAGAAAGGACATGCCAAAATTCAACCCCCACTCAGCCATTCAGTATAGAAACTCTAACACAATTAGGAACAGTAGGAAACTTCCTGAGCTTAAGAAATGACATCCACAAAAATCCTATGTAACATATTTAATAGAAGGACTGAATTATTTTCCCTAGAAATTGCAAACCAGGTAAAATGTCAGCTCCTATAAATTGTATTTATCTTAATACTGGGAAATCTACATGTGCATTAAGGCAAGAAAAAGAATTTAAAGCACTGAAATTATAATTGATTATACTAAACTGTATTTGGTTTTCTATAAAAGTGCCAAGGCATAAAGGACACCCTGGACAAAGCCAAGGGGGGTAGGATTGACGGTAGGAGGCAGGGATGGCTGGGGTCAGGGGAAAATGGAGACAACTGTACTTGAACAACAATAAAAAAAAGAAAGTGTGGCAAACAGGATTTTGGCCCTTGTGATCTTTGTCCCTTCAGGTTATGCCTAGGTATATTATGATTGTCTGTGTTATATTTCATGGCAAAAGGACTTTGCAGATGAAATTAAAGTTATAGACCACAAATAGGGAGATTGCCCTGGATAATCCATATGGCCCAAAGTAAACATATGGGATCTTAAAAGCAGAAGAAGGCAGAAATATCAGTCAGATATGACAGAAGAGGAGGAGGCAGGAAACATTTGAAGTTTCCTTTGAATGGTACTTGATCAACCATTGTTGACATTGGCTATAGAAAAAGGGAGGCACAGGAATGGAGGAGGCCTCTAGAAGTTAGTAACAATGCTCAGATGATAACTAGCAAGGAAATAGAGACCTCATTCTCACAGCCACAAACAACAGTTCTGCCAGTAACCTGAATGAGCAAAGAAATGGATTCTCCCCCAGAGCCTCCAGAAGGAAAGCGTCCTACCCCTTAATTTTATGCCAGTGGGGCCCATGTCATACTTCTACAGTACAGTCAGAAAGATAACAAATTTGTGTTGTTTCAAGCTCCTAAATTGTGTGGGAACTCATTACAGCAGTAGCATAAAACTAATATAGGAAACTAGTGTTTTCAACAAATGGTGCTGGAGCAATTGAATATCCTTATGTAAAAATATAGACCTCAACTTTTATCTCATGCCATGAATGAAAGTTAATACAAAGTTAATCCAAAAGCTAAAGATAAAAGATAAAACTATAATATTTATGTAAAAACATATTATCCTGTCATAAAATATTATATTTTTCTAAACTAGAAGTAGCTGAATATTTCTTATATAGGACATGAAAGGCCAAAATTATATAAGAAAAAAATTGATAAATAGAACTTCATTAAAATAAAAATTCTGCTCTTTTAAAGATACTGTTAGTAAAATGAAACAGCAAAATATATACTGGGAGAAAATATTTGTAGAATGTGTATCTAACCAAGGGCTCATATCTAGATCATATAAAGAACACCTATAAAACAATCATGAAATAACAAATAATCTAATATAAATAGCGAAACTGTAAATATCTCACAGATGAAGATGTAAAAATTATTAGTAAGCACACAAATAGATGCCCAACATTATTAATCCCAAGGGAAATACAAATTAAGATCCTAATGAGATTCCCCTATACACCCAGTAAAATAGCTAAAATTAGCAAGATTGGCAATACCAAGAGTTTGCCAAGCTGTGGCAGAAATGGAACTCTCATGTACAACTTGTCTGAATCGAACACAGTACACACTCTGAAAATTATCCTTGCAGTTTCTAGTGAATTTAACATAAACTTACTATAACCCAGTTTCCACACCCAAGAAAAATAAAAATACATATATGTTTATACAAAGACTTGTACACAAATTTTCATTAAAACTTTATTTATAGTAGACAACATTCAGAAAACATCCAAATGTCCCTCAGCAAGTAACTGGATACTCAAATTGTGAGACTGTACACACACACACGCACAATGGAATATTATTTAACAAAAAAAAGAATAAATGATGTTGGGAAAGTTGGTCAGGTACATGCAAAAAAATAAAACTAGACTACCAGCTTACAATGTACCTAAGAATAAACTCAAAATGGATAAAAGACTTAAATGTAAGCAGTGAAACCATAAAAATCCTAGAAGAAAACACAGGCAGTAAAATCTCAGATATTTCTTGTAGCAATATTTTTGCTGATGTATTTCCTAGGGCAAGAGAAACAAAGGAAAAAATCAACAAATGGGGCTACATCAAACTAAAAGGCTTATGCACAACAAAAGAAACCATCAACAAAGTGGAAAGGGAACCCACTGTATTGGAGAAAATATCTGCTATTGATACATATGAGAAGAGGTTAATTTCCAAAATATATAAAGAACTTATACAACTCAACCCCAGGAAGACAAACAATCCAATTAAAAATTAGGCAAAAAACCTGAGTAGATACATCTCCAAAGAGGACATACAGATGGCCAATAAACATATGAAAAAATGCTCAACGTCACTAATCATCAGAGAAATGCAAATCAAAACTACAATGAGGCATCACCTCACATCTGCCAAAACGGTTATTACTAATAAATCTGCAAACAGCAAGTGCTGGCAAAGATGTAGAGAAAAGGGAACCCTAGTGTGCTGTTGGTGGGAATGCAGACTGATGCAGTGCTGTGGAAAACAGTGTGGAATTTCCTCAAAAAATTAAAAATGGATCTGCCTTTCAACCCAGCAATCCCACTTCTGGAAATATATCCTAAGAATTCTGAAACATCAATTTGAAAGAATATACAGACCCCTATGTGAATTGCAGCATCATTTATAATAGCCAAGATCTGGAAACAGCCTATGTAATAACCATCAGTAGATGAGTGTATAAAAAGTCTGTGGTACATTTATATAATGGACTACTACCGGCTATCAAAAGGAAGGAAATCTTACCTTTTGTGATAGCGTGGATGGACCTGGAGATTATTACGCTATGAAAAAAAAAGTCAGAAAAAGACAAATACCATGTGATCTCACTTATATGTTAAATCTAATGAACAAAATAAACTGGAAAATGAAATAGTAATGGAGGCATGGATACATGGAACAGACTAGCTGTCAGAAGGGAGGGGACAGGGGGGTGAAAGAAGGGAAGGGATTAGTCAAACAGCATATATGTATAACCCATAGGCAAAACGACCTGTGGTGATGGCCAGAGGGAAGGGGTAGCCAAGGGCTGGGTGCAGGGGTGAAAGGGAGGAAATAGTGACAACAGTAAAAATAAAGTTAAAAAAAGGAATCTACACTTTTTGAATGACAATTTGCATTAATCTTAAATATATTATGTTGAGCGAGGGAGGCCAGTCAGAAAAATGTACACATAATATTATTCTGTTAATAGCCACTTCTAGAATTACCAAAATAACTTATAGTGACAGCAAATAGATTAGAGGTTGCCTTTGTTTGGTAGAAGAATTGGACTTTAAGTGCACAGCAGTATGAGACTTTTAGGGTGTTGCGTATGTTTTTGTTCTGATTTGCAGTGGTGATTAGATGGTTTTTACGCATTTTCAAAACCCCTCAGATTGTAGTTTTAAAATGAGTTCATTTTATGCATAAATTATGACTCCATAAATGTGATTTAAAATATTATTTGCATGGGAAGACAAAGCATAATAGTAGTGACAGACCCTTAGATGCCACTCTGAAACTTAGCAAACTCCAAGTATCTCATTTTGGCATTCAAGTCACTGCCCAATTTGGCCCAAACGCACATTTCCACACTTCTCTTCTGCCACTGAGTTGCATACACCAAAAGTGACTTTGAAGTTTCCAGAAAAACATAATTATGTGTTATCCTGATATTTTCTATTGTCTTTCCTTTTTAAGACTGTTTTTTGCATCTGAGCCTTTCCCTTAACTGCCTTTGTACTTCCACAAGCTGCATGATCCACTTAAATGTCTACTTCTTTATAACCCTTTTCCTGAATTCTCCCTTTATGTGTGCTTCTCTTGATCTGTCCCAAGCTTTCCATTTTGTATTACTTGCTTATGTAAATCTTATTACATCTAAGATACAGATTTTGCTATACATCACAGCACCTTATCTGTTTTATTACATATGATAGTCCCTATAGAAATAACAAATGCATGAACAAATGAATGAATGAATAAATATATGGATATGAAAAAGCATAAGAGGTGAAAAACAGGCACAAAACTGTTCATTTAGTTAACAAAAATTTGCAGTTAAATATAATTTTTTTCTCCTAGCGTCACAATTTGCAAAATGTAGCTAAACAATCAAGTCAAGCAGCCAGGAACATATCCAGTATAAACAGATAAGTGTCAGAACACTAAAGAACACCTTTCAAATAATGAGCAAATCCCCTAGAAAATATGGTGGTACATTGATAACTATTGGACTTGGAAAATTAAATGATCTTCTCAATATCCAAACGTCTTTATCTGTTTCATGCTGAAATGGGAACCATTGCATGGCACTCTCACGTGCTGTTATATGTCAGTCATTATCTACTTTTCAGAATGAAATGCTATCACTATGCCTGTCCTCTTCTTTTTCACCCCCACCTTTTTACAAATCCATTATGTTTGGAAGGTCTTTGACATTCTCAATAAGTCTTTGGGCAACGCTGAATTTTGAAACTATTTTATTGCCATTGATAAAGTATCTTCCCTATTTCATTAAAAAATAAGTGAAGACCCATGGGATCAAAAGAAAATGGATTTCCATTTTTTTCTCTTTGCCCTTGAGAATGGTTTATGAAGTACAAATACATCCATAAACTGAAATACTATACCCTAGGGAAAATAAGCTGGAATTTATTCCATTGTTAGTGGTATACATTAGAAAATGGTCTCTACCCAATTTACATGGTGAATTTAAGTCATACTTAACCATATAATGTCATCCCAGATGATGATGAGAAATGGGAAAAGCAAACTTCTATTTGTCATCCAAAATGAAAACCTTAGAGTAGTTTAGAATCATGCATTTATTTTACATGACTGAATCTAAAATTATTTCACCACAACTGTGTTCAGTTCATTAAAGGGTATTTATTCAGAGGAGCGACATTCTTCCTGCTGTATTTTCATATGACTTGAGCTATTTATCCAACTTATGTTGCCACAGAAAAGAACAGCATCACAGAATTGAAGTTGGTTTTTAATCTTCATTTATTGTGCCAATGAGAAAAACCACAGCCTGGATTCTTTTTTTTTAAAAAAAATGTCAATTATATATGTGTTAAGTTTCTAGTCATCCTACCTTTGAATTTCCCACTGAATAAAACTGCATGATGTCCTAAATATTGTAGAATGGTAGGCAAACCTTTTCACTTCATCCAAAAGTAATTCAGCAATAATCTAAAATAGGTAGCACAACTGTGACTGTGATTACGAAAAATTTAGAGAAAACCTTTAACAAAAGCAGGGACGATCTAACAAACTGGTACAATTATCAATATGACCAGCCAAGGGGAAAACTACATTTGAATAATGCTAAATTCTTTTAAACCTACACTCATACAGACAGAACCTTTTCATGTTTGTCCCTAGATCTGATAGGTATATGTAATGTGCTTACTGCAGACACTCATCTTTTGTCTTTTTTCAATTAAAATTAAAATAAGTGTCTTAAAAAAAGAAGCATTTGATTTTTCCACCCACCTTCTATTCTATGCCACTTTTCATGGTCACTCTGCAGATTAAAATCCTTCTTTGGTTTGTCATTGCCTCAAGTAATGTTTACTTGGGGCAATTCCAGTTTATACCTGCAGCCCTAGCATTATCATTAGTAGTTTCCGTTCGCTCTCGGAAGTGTTCTAGTTTAGATGATATACAGTCAGCCCCTTATATCCATAAGATGGAATCACTAACACAATTCATGAATTTCTTTATCGTTTGGCTCCAAGCTGTACTTCTTAACTCTCTCTCTCTCTCCTACTTGTACCTTATCGTTCATACACACGAAACTATTTACTCTACCCTGAAAACCCAATGCATTGCTATACCTTTATATTCTTGCCCAAATTGTTCTTCCTGCCTGAATTGTACTTCCCCTGGTTTTTCAAAGAATGATTTTTATTCATTCTTAGTAATACAAATGTCAGGTCCTCTGGGATAACTTACCTAATTACCCTAGGCTAAGAATGCCATAGCAGTTTCAACTTGTTTTGTTACAGATAGACTGTTAAACGTATTTCAGTTCAGTGAGAAAATGCCTGGAGCATTATCAGCAAAGGAGTTCTGCCATAGGCAAGGGCGTAGAATGTGGCAAATGAGTCTGCTACTTGACTGCTCCTGCCCTAAGCAGTGTTTGAGGCCCCCTGCTCTGTGGTTTGGGGCATTTAATTTATTTATATCCTTTATATCATTGTGCTAGGCAGAATTTTGTGGCTGGATTCTTTCACTTAGCATAATTTTTCCAAGGTTCATCCATGTTGTAGCATGTTTTATACTTTATTCCTATTTTACGTCAAATGATATACTGCTTTGTGGATATAACATAATTAGTTTACCCATTTTCCAGTTGATGGACATTTGGGTTGTTTTTTACCTTATGATTATTATGAACATTCTTGTACAAATATTCTGTGGATCCAAACTTGGATTCTAAAACTGTGAGCCAATAAAAACAGCATGGCCTAATGTGACTCTCTATGATGATGGGGATAGTGTGTATCAACAATGGCCAAAGTGGGAGCTGCTGGTCAGATATGACTAGTAAACACTTGAAATATGGGTAGTTTGACTGAGAAACTATGCTGATGTTTTAACTTTATTTCAGCTTGAAATTAATTTTTAGTTTGTTAGCCACATGTTGCTAGTGGCTACCATGTCAGGCAGCACAGGAGAGGACCTGGGTTAAGGAAGACAAATAATGGCAGTAAAATATGGCTTTGTAAAGAATGAGGCTGTAGGCAGGGAGACAAGACAGGAAATTGTTTAAAAATTTCATTTTGAGAAGTTGAGGGTTAGAACTAGGCCAATAATAGTAGTGATGATACCCTCAGGAGTGAGATTGAAGAAGACATCTTAGATCAGACATGAATAGGTTGATGTTCTAGGGGTAATGAAGTGGGAGGAGGACTTAAGCTCTGCTATATGTCTAGGTCTCACCTTGACTTGCATACATGCATTTAAGCTTGTTTGTTAACTTTTAGCAACTCCTCTAGGAACTCCTGTATGTTTTGTTCCTTCTAAATTCTATCAATATTCAATTAATTAAAATCTGGAACTCATTGACATAAACCGTGCACTCACTGCAAATTTGCACATGTTAACCTTTACCATCATAGTTTTAATGACTGCTGTTCTTACTTTTTAATTTAATTATAATTTTCCAAATTTATTGTCACATAAAAATACACTTGACATACAATGCTTATGCTATAACTATATTGAAGAAATAGTCAAGGGAAATCATGTGACTTTAAGTTCAGCAGGTGAATGTGTAACCTACAAAGTAATGTAGGTTATTTTACTAATAACCTATCACTAATATACAAAGATGGACATTCTTCTGTTATATAATTGCAAAGCAAAGCAGAAATTTGGGTAGTAATTATGTAGTAGCTACTGTAAATACAGTATTAAATTCACAGTACATATTTATTTTTCTGGGTTCTATCATTGTGTTATTTCATTGTGAATGAAAAGAAAATTGAGAAACAGGGTGTTTTTCTTTTGATAGTGACAGCTCTAATAATTAGTAAAAATTTAGTCAACAAGACACATTTTATGGAAAAGCAATAAAATACACAATTATCTCTTTCCTCATCTTGATCATGTTTTCCTCAGATTGTCATTCAGCTGTAGAATATACTTATATTACAGTGATAAGAACTGGTGTAGATGTAAGGCATATGTTCCCTTTGTACCTATTGAATGACTGTGAGATAAAAGTTCTTTGAGTATGTTTTTAGAAGAGTGACATATATCATTTCATGAACTCAAAACTTTTAATCCTCATTCTGCTTCTCAATTAGCTATATGACATAAATAAAAACATTGACTCTGGTTTAATTTTCATCATCTATAAAACCATCTGGTTGCTAGTAAACAAGGATATTGAAAATTAAAAAAACCAATAACATGTCATATTTTATCAATCAGGTTGGCAAAAACTAAAATATAAAAGACATGAAGTGTTGTGAGCATGTGAGGCAAAAGCAAATTTTATGTATTTCCTATGAGCGTAAAAATGGACATAGCCAGTGTTAGTGTTCTATTGTTGCCTTGCTAGTCACCACAAACTGGACAGCTTAAAATAGTCCCCATTTATTACCTCACTCAGAAAGAAGTAGGTTAGCAGTCCTGACACATCATAACAGGTCATCTGTTTAGAGACCTACAAGAATGAAATCAAAATCTTAGACTTCTCTGTTCTTGTCTGGAAATGATGGGAAAAATCTTCTTCCAAGCTGTTAGGGTGGGTGGGGATAGGAGGAAGCTCTGGCTGGACTTTTCCAAGACGGACATCCTCATAGTAACCTGAGTCTGAGGAAGAGACCACCAATGCTGTATTGCCGCTTTGTTCAGAGGGCACCAGTCCCCAGCTCCCACGAGGAGCCAACGAAAATAAAACCCTACGACATTCCCTGCTTGGGCGTGACTTCCACGGCCTCATCCTGCAGACCAGGGGATCTCACCCCGGTGCACAAACCCCAATAAAGCTCTTTATTGCCTACTTTATGGCTGATTGGCATTTCTTTCTCGGTGGAGCCTAAGAAAACCTCTCATTTGGTGCTGAAACCCAGGAGGGGTTGTTGTCTGCTGAAGATCCCTCCTCTCCCTACTCCCTGAGAAAGCCTCATGGCCACCCCACCAGTCCGGACAAAGACCAGGGTAAGTGCCGCTGCCCTTAAGTTTCTGGTCCCCGAACACCGATTCTGGGCCCCTGTCTGCTGGAGAGACTGCTCTCCATCAAATCGCAGCACTTTGTCGGGGTGACCCTTCCCGAAGAGGCTGCTCTCCCTCATTGAAAGGCCCTAGGCACGGGAGGAGACATCCCTGGGCCTAGATCCTCATTTTTACCAACCAGATCAGCAGATTGGGTTGAGGGACGCCGATTCCCATCTGCTGCTCCTCATGGGATCAGGAATAGGGGGGGCAGAAGTCCAAGCCAGATCCTAAATCACCTCTAGGGTGCCTTCTGAAAAATTTGAAAGTAATTGATCTTGGCCTCAAGCAAAAACATCTGATTTTTCTATCCACTACGGCCTGGCCATTTTTTTCAGCTAAATAATTGTGAGACCTGGCCTCCTAAAGGCACTTTTAATTTTGTTACCCTTACTGACCTAAATAATTTTTGCAGACGGACTGGCAAATGGTCTGAGGTCCCCTACATTCAGAGCTTTTGGGCCTTGCGCTCCCTCCTGGCTCCCTGGCAAGTTCTACTTGCCCCAGGGAAACCTGACCCCATCCAGCATCCTAAGCCTGCTGCCCCAGAGCCTTCCCCCTAACCCCGGCTTTTCTGATCCCCCTGAAGACCCTGCTACTCCTCCTCCTCCTTATCAGCTCCCACCAATGGGCTACTCCAGCCCCACCCTCCCCTCTCTGCCAGATTCTCCCCCTCCCTCTGAAGACCTTTCTTCCATGGTCAGCTCACAGACTCGCTCTGGCCTGAATCTAGAGCCTCTAGACTCCCACATTTGCCCCCTCCAGGAAGTGGCAGGAGCAGAAGATGTAGTTTGGGTCCATGACAGACGAGAGACAGAGAATTGTGGTTAGAGTCTTACACACCCCATCCTCTTTCTCACCACTAATATTCGCCCCACCTATACCCCCCCTGATAGTACTCCACCCTCCTCCAGCAGGGCGGGCACCCGGGAAATGAGGGATGGGTCTTCCTCAATGGAAAAATAGTCCTACCCCAGGAACAGGCCACTGCTCTTCTCTCTGAAATTCACCAATCTTTACACATTGGTCCAAAAGCTCTGATGAGGTTTCTAGACCCCTTGTTTATTCATCCCACTCTTTTCCAAGCCATCAAGGAAGTCCACTCTAAATGTGCCATTTGCTCCAAGACATCCGTCCAGGGAGGAATGAAGCCTCAGGTCCCGAGCCATCAACTACTTGGACACCTCCCCAGACAGGATTGGCAGGTCAACTTTACACACATGCCTCCCCACAAGAAATTCTGCTACCTTTTAACCTTTGTTTACATGTTTTCAGGTTAGATTGAGGCCTATCCCACGACAAGAGAAACAGTGAATACGGTAGCCCACTCCCCCCTCAACCACATCATCCCACGATTTGGGCTGCCCTCCTCTATCCAGTCGGACAACAGCCCAGGCTTCATCTCCCAAATCGTCCAACAGGTCTCCTCCTCCCTTGGCATCACCTAGAAGCTGCACATCCCTTATCATCCCCAGTCTTCCGGTAAAGTAGAACGGGCTAACGGTATCCTGAAAACCCACCTAACCAAACTTACCAACAGGACTTAGCCCTTTCGAACTACTGTATGGCCGCCCGTTCCTTATTAACCATAATCTGCCAGTATATACTCCTCCTCTGGCCTCCTATCTGCCCTATCTCTCTCTCCTCCAGCATCTTCTCTGTGAACATGCAGACAGACTTCTGCCTCCTGTGGGGGGTGTCTGGAGACAGGCCCAGTCACTCTCCTACAGCCTGGAGACCAGGTATTACTTAAAGAACTCCGACCTGGACTGATCCGGCCCAAGTGGACAGGGCCTCATACTGTTATTTTAACCACCCCCACTGCAGCAAAACTGTTGGGTCAGCCAGTGTGGGTCCACCTCTCCCACCTTAAGCCGGCCCCTGCCTCAGGAAAGTGGTCAGCACAGCCCATAGGAGATACCCGAGTCCCCTTTCCTAGAACTCCAGGTTCTCCCAATGAGGACTCTACAAATCCTCCTCCTCCTTCTTGCTTACCCATCCCTGCCAAAAACCCCTCCTAACCAACAAACCAAATCCATCTGGAGATTCTTCGTATGTGAAATATATCGCAAAAACAGACAGGTAAATTCTAACTCTGTCACTTTTGCAGACTGCCCTCCCACTGGTTGCTCTACATCCATCCGTCTCTCTGCTCCCAAAAGTAGCTTTAGAGGGTTAGACAGCTGGACTGCCAGGTATGGATGGCACGCTCTCTGCTTCCTCTATGACCAGACAAAAAGTAAGTGCAAACTCTGGCCAGACACATATGGAGGCTGCCCCTACTACCGCTCCCCTGTTGCGGCAATTCCCATACCCACTCCCCTCAAGGTCACAAACTCCCCGACACCTTTTTTCCTAAAGGATGTACCTCTCTTTCAAATCATAATGAATAGTCCCAAAGTATGTTACACTACTGTAGGTGCTTCCTCATGTGACCAGACCATGCAGATATTGGGAACCGCTACCAGCCCCTCAGGTACGTTTTTTCTGGTGCAATGGAACACTGCTGTGGACCATTAACTCCTCCCCAGCCTTCCCCTGCTTCCCGACTGTGCTGACCCCACAGCTTATGCCAAGACCCCACCACTCGAAGTAACCCTGTGGTGGCGTTCCCTATTTTTTACCACCCTGGCCCCAGTCCTAGGGCCAATCATAATAATCTGCATACTATTAATGCTTGGCCCCTGTTTCCTGAGATTCCTCCAGGAAAGAATTCGGGAAGCTTCCAGGGTAACTTTTCACCAGATGTTGCTTCAGACACAAACCTTCTTGCCCCTCCCTGGTGAACTAGAAACAGCTGACCTCTAGGCCCTCCCCTCTATACCCCTCCTGTCAGCAGGAAGCAGCCAGAGGAACACTACGACCTTTATCCTAACAAAGAGGTCGGAATGTTAGGGTGGGCAGGGATAGGAGGAAGCTCTGGCTGGACTTTGCCAAGACAGACATCCTCACAGTAACCTGAGTCCGAGGAAGGGACCTCCAATGCTGTATTGCTGCTTTGTTCAGAGGGCACCAATCCCTAGCTCCCATGGGGAGCCAACGAAAATAAAACCCCACTACACTCCCTGCTTGGGCACGACTTCTCCCGGCCTTATCCTGCAGACAGGGGGAACCTCGCCCGGGTGCACAAACCCCAATAAAGCTCTTTATTGCCTACTTTATGGCTGATTGGCATTTCTTTCTCAGCAGTGCCTAAGAAAACCTCTCACAAGCTTGTTTGTGTTATTGGCAAAATTTGGGTCCTTGTGGCTGTAGAACCAACATTCCCATTTTCTTGCCGCCTAACTCCTAAAAGCCACTCTCAAATCTCATTCGTGTTACTTCTCCATCTTTGATACCAGCCACAAAGAAGTTCTCTTGTGTCAAAAGCCTGTCATGCTTCAGCCTTTTCTTATCAGGAAGAGCTCACTCCCTTTTAAGAGTTCAACTGATTAAGTCAGGCTAATCCCAGATAACCACACAATGATATGTCTCTCCCTCTCTTTCTCCTTTCCTCTCTCTAAAAATAAATAAATAAAATCTTTTAAAAACATTATGTATTTATTCTTACATATTTGAACTTCAGTCACTTTCAAAGTACTCTCCATTTGATGTAATGCACCTATAGAGACTTTTTTTCACTGCTCAAAGTAGTTTTTGAACCCCATTGACTTTGGTGTCTTTTAGTGCCTTTTCTATTTTTATTTCACCTCTTCCTCATTGGTAAAACATTTCCCTTTGAGGACTTTTTTCCCCTTTTCTTCAATTTTATTTTTATTTTTTTTAATTTTTATTTTTTCAATTTAATTATTGTTCAAGTACAGTTTTCTGTCTTGTATTCCCAGCCCTACCCACCCAGTGCTCCCCACCTCCCTCCCATTTCTGCCCCCCACCTTAGTTATTGTCCATGTGTCCTTTATACTTGTTCATGTGAGTCCATCCCCTTTTCCCCTGTGATTCTCTCCCCTCTCCCCTCTGGACCCTGTCAGCCCGTTCTGTATTTCAGTGTCTTTGGTCACATTTTGCTTGTTTGTTTGTTTTGTTGTTTAGATTCCTGTTAACGGTGATATCATATGGTATTTGTCTTTCACCTCCTGGCTTATTTCGCTCAGCATAATGCTTTCCAGTTCCATCCATGATGTTGCAAAGGGTAGGAGCTCCTTCTTCCTTTCTGCAGCATAGAATTCCATTGTGTAAATGTACCATAGTTTTTTGATCCAGTCATTTACCCATGGGCATCTAGGTTGCTGCCAACTCCTGGCTATCGTAAATTGTGCTGCTATGAACATCGGGGTGCATAGGTTCTTTTGGATTGGTGCTTCAGGGTTCTTAGGATATACTCCTAAGAGTGGAATTGCTGGGTCAAAAGGCATGTTCATTTTTAGTTTTCTTAGAAAATTCCATACTGTTTTCCATAGTGGTTGTACCAGTCTGCAATCCCACCAACAATGAATTAGGGTCCCCTTTTCCCCACAACCTCTCCAACACTTGTTGTTTGTTTCTTTGTTTATGATAGCCATTCTGACTGGTGTTAAGTGGTATCTCGTTGTGGTTTTAATTTGCATCTCTCTGATGGCTAGTGATATCGAGCATCTTTTCATGTGTCTCTGGATCCTCTGTATGTCCTCCTTGGAGAAATGTCTGTTCAAGTCCTTTGCCCATTTTTTAATTGGGTTGCTCATCTTCTTTGAATGGAGTCATGTGAGTTCTTTGTATATCAGCCTTTTGGCTAAGATCAAGTGTAGGACTTTTTTCATCTGAGATACAAAAACATGTTGCTCATGGTGAGATTGGGTGAATAGGGAGGGTGGGACATGGGGGTCATGCTGTTTTTAGTCAAAAACAGCTGAAAACAGCACAATGTGGGCAGATGCACTCATAAATCACCCATCATCAAATGGGCAAATTTATTGAAAGAGTCTTCAAAAAAATTTACAGAAGCTGAACTCAGCTTCTCACAACAACACCAGCTGGTACACTGATACAAATGGGCTCATAGTACACTCACCTAATGGGGGGAACCTGGACTACAAGAGTTCTGTCTTCCAAAAGATAATTCTGGTTTTTTGGAAGGTCCCCCCTCATATAGTGTTCAACATGGGTTTCCACTTCATCCATTAGCTTATTTAGTCAGTCTAGATGGTAGAAACATGTGTTTGTGTTACATTTCATCTAGTTCTGTTATTTTAAAAATTAAATGCCAGGAACCACATTTAAAATTACCACTGTAGCCATGGCTGGGGTAGCTCAGTGGATTGAGCACGGACCTGCGAACCAAACAACCACAATTTGATTCCCAATCAGGGCACATGCCTGGGTTGCAGGCCAGTTTCCAGCAGGGGACACACAAGAGGCAACCATACATTGATGTTTCTCTCCCTTTCTCCTTCCCTTCCTCTCTAAAGGTAAATAAATAAAATCTTTAAATACATATATATATATATATATATATATATATATATATATATATGTGTGTGTGTGTGTGTGTGTGTGTGTGTATAATTACCACTGTAAAAATACTTTGTCCTTAAAAATTAGAATTATACTATGATCTTTAATAGTCTTTATAGACCTACACAGTTTTATCATTCATTAATCCTACCCGAGGCCATATATTTGTAGGTGCATGTTACTAATGAGATGGGGAAATTATGATACATATTTACCACTTTCTTTTTCTCTATGTGAAGTGACCTTAAGAAAAGCTTGATGGGTAGTATAGATTCTGAAGCAAGTCACTTCCCCCACCTGATTGCCCATAAGCACTGCTTAATGCACAGTATACACTTTGTACCTTGATGTTCAACATTTGCAACACCAGAACTAATTGCTATTATCTGAATAGCACTCAAAATATTGAGGTAAAGGGAAGGCTTGGTGATTACATAGCTTTGAAGTTTTGAAATTTTTTTGGAAGTTTCGAGATTTTAAAAATGTTTATCCTTAAAGAATGGTAGTGCCATTATTCAATACTCAGCCCAACAAATTGGGAAAAAATACAACAACAATAAAAGATGCTGTGGGTGACTGCAGTGTTCTGCCATTACTTTGACTTGTGTTTTTCATTTTGAGGCTGTGTGAGTCACCCACGGAGAGTTATAAAGTAAAACAAAGAAGATTCAAGATTTTAATAAGACATTACCTTGAGCTCCTTCCATTGAAGATAGTTTATCTCTGTCTGGATGCAAGTGTTTATATATATGTGAACACTCATACAAAGATAGAGACCCCAATAAACAGGCATAGTAATAAAATCCTTTTGCAGGTGAAGATGAAATACTGGCTACTACTTATATAGTTGTGACACAAGGACCATTATTCTATTGAGAACTTGAAGGTCAAATATATGTTTCTATCAAATGTGCCTTCTCAGTAGGAGGTTCTGATCCTATTACAATGTCTCTGCTCCTTTACTTATCGAAGTTGCCTTTTAAAAACAAATTAATTTAATCCATTTTCACAGTCTTTTATCTTATGCTATAGTGAATATTTATTTGTGTTTCTACAGCACTATTATAGTCTCAGGTTACCAAATTCAAAACAGATAGATGGGTTGAGTGAGGGGAATTATTACTGTTATTCAATTGGTGGTTTTGTCCACCTTCAAATAAATCACTGATTTGAGTGCTTCTTTCTCCGTGAATTGACTTATCTATTTATAGCTACATCAACCAGCCATTATGGTATCTGTCAATATTATAACTGATTCCTGGATAAAACCTAGTGAAGAGCAAGATAAGTGAGCTAATTTTGTCATTACATCTTGTTTTGCTTTATATTCCCAAAGCTAAATATCTGTGATATTTAATTGAAGGCTCATGCATTGATCATAACCCTTTGTAAATGAGAGTGTCTAGATTTCAGAAGTGGTCTTTATAACAATAAAGATATATTTGGAGCAAATATGCTCCCATGTGTTAGTATTGCTCAAGTCATACTATTGGGAATAAAAGAAGACTTCACAAATTATTTCTTCCTTCTCTGTGGCTATAGACTCTAAAAGTCCTGAGTGATTCTTTCTCTCCTTGCCCCTTATAAATAATTAAACTAAGCCCCACTTTTTCAGAGGTTAGATTAATATAATGTACTACTGGCCTTATGATCAGAGATGGGAATGGGTTTGTGTTATAGAAAAGACAGGGTATATCTTGGCCCATACCAAAGCCAAAACTCACCTCCCACTATAATTATAGTTGGGAATGTGGAAGTAGAGATTAATGGACATGTAGGTGTCAAGAAAAACTAAAATTATGTGCATATAATAAGCAGAGATGTTTTGAGAAAAAAATGAGTATGCAAAAAATCGCAAGTCTCCAGTATTACAGGTTCTTTAAAGTAGCTTCTGGCTACAAATTTTATATATTATAATTACATATCATGATTATTAGTATATATTATTGTATCATTCACTACACACATATATATCAGAAAAGGTTAAAAAACAACATGGATTCTTGAACTTGGTAAGGTTCTGGTTCATATCTTTTCTTTGTTTTGCATGTGAGTCAGGAACACTTAAGTCGCTATTCTGCAGACACCGTGAGTCAGTGCCTATGTAATTCTCACACTTCTCATCCAAAATGGAGGAGTTTGAGGAGATGAGAAGAATGAAATAGAAAACCACAGTTCTGTCAGGTGTTAGTGAGACAGAAGATTACACAGTCAATTTTGAGACCCACTGAATTATTTATTCTCTCTTGGAGAGAATGCACTTGGTCACTATTGCAACTGTCCTGGCAAAATGCCTCCATGAACTTCCATATTACATAGAAATGAATTCTCTCATCTTTAGCTTATTTTAGCTTCTTGCTTCATTGAGCACCATTGATCCCTTTCTTTTTCTCCTTATCACTCCAACCAGGCCTTTAAAAATATGTCCTTGTTTTTTTTTCCTTCTGTTTACTAAAGAAATGCATGCTAATATAAACTGTTTAAACATTATGTAAATATATAAAATATGAGTAAATTTTTCTATTACACAATCTTTTAGAAACACACAGTTAAATTTTTCATGTATATTCTTGTATATACTATATGCTTCTTCCTCTCATCTTTCTCTTTCTATTTTTAAACAAAAAAATTAGAATTACCATGCATGTCTAGTTTGAAATTTGCTAACTTTACCTAATATGACCAAAGTGAAAGATATTGACCCATATCAATACATGAAGAACCAGCTCCAGAACTTTAACCATATAGTATTCCATTATTTGGAGAAGGGCCAGGACCCTACATGGACAGTCCTCCAAAACTGTGCTTGCCACTTTAGAAATTGACTCCATCTCTGTCAGTTATGGAAATATGCCAAAGTATAGCTTGGGACCTTTGGGCTAGATTCTCTATGAAGACTGGCTCCCATCAAAATGTCAGCATTCTCATAGTTGCATGCTATGCTTGTGGTGACACTGCTGAGCTTTGTTAAAGTGATCCTATTTTATTTATTTTTCTTATGTCTCTTAAAAAAACACGGTTGAGTGTCTGTTACATCCTAAGAAGAACTTAAAATGGGTTACAGTATTAACAACTCCTAGTTGGTCTACAAGATCTCTTTGAAATGATCTATAGGTACTATTTTCTTTTTTTTCAGATTTTAATTTATTTTTAGAGAGGGGAGGGAGAAAGTGAGGGAGAGAAACATCACTGTGTGGTTGCCTCCTATACACCCCCTACTGGGGAGCTGGCGCACAAACCAGGCATGTGCCCTGACTGGAAATTGAACCAGCAACCCTTTGGTCTGCAGGCTGGCACTCAGTCCACTGAATCACACCAGCCAGGGTGATACTGTCTATTTTCTGGTTCCCAGAACATTGTCAAAGTATATGATCTCATAATGGCACTCTTTCTTCTTTATAACACTAACATGGAGTTATTTAATTTAAATATTCTTTACTGTCACTTATATAAGATTCTTAGGAGATGTCTGTCATTTTGAGCCAGAAGCTCCATTGAATTTTTAAACTGATTATTTTTGCACAGATTTGTATATAACAAATATATAACATATATCCACAAAGGAATGATTTTATGGACCACCTTTAATCTGGATTATGGCAGTAACTACTGATTCTCTTCCTCTGCCCACCCCCCCACCCCCACCCAACTAAACTCTATGGTGTATTATCTACACAGCATTCAGGGTTCTTTCTAAAACATAAATCCTCTGTTCAAAACCCTCCCTGGTTTTTCAACTCATCCAGAGTAAGGTCCCGGGTTCTTATCATTGCTTGCACATTTTGGCATGCTGTTGTCCCCCATTACTTCTCTGACTCCACTCCTTCCTTCACACACTGTGCTTCAAGTACACTGGTGTCCTTTCTGCTCCTCTAATATTTCAGGTGTGATTCCACCTTCAATCTCTGTGCTTGCTTGCTTTCCCTCCCGGAAATCCTATTCTCTGATGTAGCTGCATGGCTCACTTCATCACCTTGGCTCAAATGTGAACTTACTCACCACTCCCTACCTAATAACTTTATTTAAAAGTGTATCTCCCTAGAATTCCTATATCCTATTCTCTTTTGGAATAGAATAGAAAAGGTAATATATATGCACAATTTATTTATTTATTTATTTTTGTTGTTCAATTGCAGTTGTCCCACATTTTTCCTTGTTGCTCTCCCCATGCATTTAATACATGATAATGGAGCCAAGAATATACAATGGGGAAAGGACAGCCTCTTAAACAAATGGGGTTGGGAAAACTGGACAAACACATGTAAAAAATAAAACTGGACCATTATCTTACAACATACATAAAAATCCATTCAAAATTAATTAAAGGGACTATATCAAATGAAAAGGCTTCTATGCAGCCAAAAAATTAAAAAAAATAAAATAAAACCAGAAAGCTGGCCTATGGAAGGAGAGAAAATATTTTAAAATTTATATATCTAAGAAGGGGTTAGTGACCACAAATACATAAAGAACTGATGCAACCCAACAGGAAAATATAATAAAAGGATCCTATTAAAAATGCACAGAGAATCTGAACAGCTATTTTCCCAGAGACATACAGATGACCAACTGATACATGAAAAAACGCTTGACTTCACTGAATATCAGGTAAATGCAAATCAAAACCACATTGAGATATCTCCTCACTCTTAGAACAGGTTGTAAACCTATTATCAAAAAGATAAGAAGTAACAAGTGTTGGCAAGGATGAAAAGGAAAGGGAACACTTATACACTATTGGTGGGATTGTAAATTGGTGTACTAAGGAGTTTCCTTTAAAAATGAGCTGCCATATAATCCAGCAATTCCATTTCTGGTTGTTTATCCAAGAGAAATGATAATACTATCTTGAAAACTTATCTGTGCCCCCATGTTCATCACAGCATTATTTAAAATAGCCATGGCGTGGAAGCAACCTAAGTATCTATTGGTGGATAAATGAATAATGAAATGTGGTCTATATACACAAAAGAAATAGTATCCAGTTGTAAAACTGAAGGAAATCCTGTCATTTGCAACAACATGAGTGGACCAGAGAGTATTGTGCTAAAGTAAACAAATACCATATGTTCTCACTGGTATGTGGAATCTAAGGAATGAAATAAATAAACAAAGAAAATAGAAACAGACTCATAGATGTGGAGAACAGACTGACATGTATCCGAATGGAGGGGCCTTATGGGGCTGGGTGAAAAAGGTGAAGAGATAAAGAAGTACAGATTGGTAGTTACAGAACAGTCACAGAGATGTGAATTACAGCATAGGGAATATAATCATGATAACTCTGTATTTGGTCAAGTGGGTACTTGAAACAACAAGGAGACCACTTTGTAAAGTACATAATTTTATAGCCACGTTTTTCATATATCTAAAATTAATACAGAATACTATTGAATGTAAATTATAATTGAAAAAGTAAAAACAGTTAAAAATGTAATTTCATGAAACAACTACTTTGGGAAAAATGTCTAGCTTCATAGGTGACATTATTTTGTTAACTTCATTACTTGAATTCAGAAACTGTTGAAAAGGATTGCTCTGATTTAATATATAAATCTATTGTATATTTTTTAAATAAAGATTTTTGGAATTTTTATAAAAATTAAATTTAAAAAATTGTGTAATTACCTAACTCAGGGTTGAGATTGTATTTTGTTCACTATTGAGGCCCACTGCTTAGCAAAGAGCCATTATATAGTATTTGATTAGTAAGTCAGTAAATGTACTGTTTAGCAGGTGAACAGCCAAGACTATGACATTGAAGAATGCAATTGTCTGACCAAAAATAAGTGATCTATATATACAAGTGAAATACTATCCAGCCATAAAAAGAGAGAAATACTGCCATTTGTGACAACATAGCTGGACCTTTCGGACATTATGGTCAGTGAAATAAGTCATGCAGTGAAAGATGAATATCGCATGATTTCACTTATATGTGAAAAATTTTTTAAAACCCCAAAAGTCATAGATACAAAGAAAAGATTGGTGGGGGAGGGAGTACAAAATGGGTGAAGTGGGTCAAAGGGTACAAACTTACAGCATGGTGACTACTATAGTTAATAATACTGTAGTATATAGTTGAAAATTATTAAGAGAGTAAACCTTAAAAGTTCTCATCATAAGACAAAAATCTGGCCCTGGCTGGTGTAGCTCAGTGGATTGAGCATGGGCCTGTGAACCACATGATTGCAGTTCGATTCCCAGTCAGGGCACATGCCTGGGTTGCAGGCCAGTTCCCAGCAGGGGACGCATGAGAGGCAACCATACACTGATATTTCTCTCTCTCTCCTTCCTTTCCCCTCTAGAAATAAATAAATAAAATCTTTTAAAAAAGACAAAAATCTGTAACTATGTGTGGTAATGGATATTAACTAGACTTATGGTGATCATTTCACAATATATACACATACTGAACATTATGTTGTATACCCGAAACTGATATAATGTTGTAGATCAAGTATAGCTCATTAAAGTAATAAAATAAATTTCACCTCCTCTGGAATTCTTATTCCATATTCTTTTACCCTGATTTATTCTACTTACTAGTATCAACAACCACCTGACATACCATATATTAAATAGTTTGTTTATTCTCTTTCATTTTCAAGGGATGACAATCGTTATTAGGGCATGGATTGCTTATTTTGTTCACCATAGTATCTCTAGCTCCTGTATTAGTAAACAACAGTGCCTGGTATATGGTAAATATTCAAGAAATGCTTGCTAAATGAGTAAGTCAATGAAAATATAAAAGTATTGCCTCTTTATGTATTCATTTTAAAATAATATCTTATGAAATAATTTGTTTCTAACATATTTTTCAGTTGTTTTTATATTTAAATAACCGCTTTCTTTTTTCAATATTTTTTACCTTTTATTTTGTTATTTTATCTAATTGCTATATCTAGAATTTTCATGATAGCATTAAATATTGGTGGTGATTTTTGGTTTTTAATAATTGAAAGATTTTATTTATTTATTTTTAGAGAGGAGGAGAGGAGGGAGAGAAGCATCAATGTGTGTGTGCCTCTTGTGCGCCCCCTCCTGGGGACCTGGCCTGCAATCCAGGCATGTGCCCTGACTGGGAATCAAACTGGCAACCCTTTGGTTCACAGGCCGGCACTCTATCCACGGAGCCACACCAGCAAGGGCTGGTGGTGATTTTTATAGTCTTTGCTTTATTTCTTACTTTCATAAGAATTCATCTAATATTGTACCATTAAAGAAGATTCTGATTCAGCTGTGAAACACAACACAACACAGACACACACAAGGACACACATACTCACCATATGAAAAATATATTTCCTTCCTACTAAGGATTTTATCAAAATTGTTGTAGGCTTTTCCTAAATTATTTATTGGAATTTATTAGCATGGCCAAGTGTCTTCTCAATTGTCATGTTAATATGATACATTGCAATAGTAGAATTCTCAATAGTGATCACTATGCATTCAAGAAACTACCTTTTCTTGCATTCATATAGTTTCCTTTTCATACACTGATGGATTATATCCAGTGTTTTAATAGTGTAAATTTCATTTACCTATACAATGTAAAACTGATTTCATTTTGTGGAATTGTAATCAGGTTTGTCATGAAAATTATAATGGCCTTATAAAACCGTAAACTTTTTCTCTTTATGCTCTGAAGCACCTCAAAATTAAATATTTCTTGACAGCGTGAAATAATTTATTTGTGAGATGATCAAGCCTAACATGCCTTTTATATGTCAATAACTATTTGTGTGATTTTTTTTAAGGAAAAGGCAGATTTAAAAATAGTCACAATTTCCTAGGATTAATGGTCTATTCTGATTTGTTTCTTCCTGGAAAAAGTGTAGTTATTTGTATCTTCTCAGTTGGCCTTATTGGGGCTATAAATTCCAATAAAGAATTTAATTTTTTCAATCAGATTGTACATTGGCCTACCTAATAAATCTGTGCCTGGGCGTATTTCTTCTTTCTTGTTTCTAATTCTTTGCATTGTGCTTTTGTAATTGGGGTGCTAAAGAAGCATCCGCCAGTGAATATTTCCTTTGTCCTGTGGCAGCCTGGGAAAATTGGCAAAGACCACCACCTGTGGCATTGAGGCGGGAACTCAAACATGAGCAAGGAACAGCTGGCAATGAGGTGATCCTTCACCTCTGTGAGGATGCAGGCAGTGCGGGTGCCAGCAGGCTGTTGGGAATTCTGGAGAAATCTCAGACCAGCAGGCTAGTGATCCAGAAATCACTGACTGTGAGGTCCTGCTTTGTGACTAATGTCTTTTAGTTCTCCAAGAAGGGGCCAGCATTTGACCAATGAAAAAAGCTTAGTTAATGGACTGATGAAAGATCATAGATAAATGTTTGTGGGGGATATTTGAGAGAACAAATGTCCTTTGGTACTGACGTGGAGAATCCAAAAAGATTGTAATTTTAGTATTAAAATTTTGTCTTAGTCTGATGAGGTCACAGAATTTGGGTAAAATAAGCCTCTTCTATTTTGTATTTCCCATTTCTTTTTTATTCTTCCTTGATTTTAGGATCCTTAGTAGGGTTTTATATTGTGCTTGCCCCTAAAAGGAGTTTCCCAGCATTTAATACCACTCACCTTCGCAGCATTCTGGGATATACAGCCAGGATATACAGCCAATTCTTCACTGGGCATGTTCACCTGATGTCACATAGGTACCTCGAATTCCACATATGCTCAGTTGAGTTGCTCACTCTCTACATGTATCCTCTATGTCTATGTTCCCTATATTTATTTGTTACCATTATTCATTTACATTTAAACCAGAGTTTAAAAGTCCACCTAAACTCTTTTGGCTTTCTTCACTCTTCACATTAAATACCAAATAGTTTGTATTTTATCTTTCCCTCATTTTTCTAGACTTCACCCTTCTCCACACATTCACCTCAGATATGCTAGTTCAGGCTCTTAACTCCCTCTTGGATCTTCTTCACTGTCATCTGGTGCATTGAATATTAATGAATCAAGGATGCAATGAAACAGGAAAGCCTACTAGGTCTACCTAAGTATCTAAGAAATGCACTCCTTTTGTAATCTATCTCCAGATGTGTAGTCTAATGTGGCATTTCTCTGCCTTTGGCCTGACAGAATTTTTATTGCTTACCCTAATTTCCCCAAATTCTTGATCTTGTTTTGGAACCTACTTGGTACTTTGACTACAAGTCTAAATTAACTCGGCCATTGTGGCTTTGAAGTAAAGAATCACAATCAAGTGGACATCTCATTGGCAAAAAGCACAGAATTTGATGATACACTGTCGGTAATGGTGTGGTGAAGCAGGCATGCCAACATTTTTATGGAAGGTTAAATTGGTAGGACCTCTTTGGAGGTTAATTTGGCAATGGCTATTAAATATAAAATTGACCCAGCAATTCCATTTCTAAAAATTTATCCTACATATATACTTACACATGTGCACAAAGGTGTATGCACATAAGTAATTATCATGGGATAGTTTATACTAATTGAAAATAAAAACCAATATAAATACTCATCAGAGGTGTAATGAATAAATAAACTATGTTTCAACTACATGGGGGATTACTATTCAATTAAGATGAATTAGATAAATATGTATAATAAACAATCTCCAAGATTTTGTGATAAAGGCACAAATATATGTTGCATGTACTATCATTTGTATGCCAATTTTATGCACATATCCATATACACGTGTATATGCACAGATGACCTATAAATAGACATACACAATTAATGTGCTGCCTGTGACCTATGGGCAGGAGAGATCTGGGATCCCAGGGTTTCAGATTTCCTTTTCACTCTACAACTTTTACTTTTCACTGTACAAGTTTTACTTAATTTAGATTAAAATACAAAGAACAAAACAGAGTAAAGAGCAAGTGGGGAATCTTGATGGCTTTAGCTTAAAATATTAAAAATCTGTGCATAAAAATGGTATAGATTCATGATTTCTCACATGGGAAATAATGTACACATACACAAATATATAGCATATGTGAGTAGGTAGTCATAAGCACAACATGTACATTTGTGTTAGTGAAAAAGTTGGTTAAATCATCTTTAGAACACAAGATGACACCTATAGCAAGTATATTTGGATGTTAAGTATTCAAGATGTTAATCTTTGAACCCATGTTAATAGCATAAGTTTGCTTTTCAAAAACAAATGTACACAGTAATGTATGCATAGCTGAGATTTCAGCTTCAGTTTCTCTCCTGGAAAATTTTGACTATGATAAATATATTCCTAGAAGGACAATTAAGAAAAAGTAAAATATATATTTAAGCATTCAAAAACATAAGCATGGCACTTAATTGCTAAAATGCTGAACATGTTTATTTTTCTGTAATACATCACAAACTCACTCAAGATCAAAAAAATATTCATGTATACAATTTTTTAAAAAAACCTTCCAGCAACAACTACCTTGAGTACAACAGGCAGCCTTTCTCTTTAAAGGACTGCCTGGATAATGTTACCCGACTTTTAGAGAAATATTTACCCCCAAAAGGACCTCCCTGATTGTCCTGATACATATAGGCCAGTTTTGATTAGCTCTGAAAATCTGTGGCATAAATGCTACCCATGAAAGCAGGCCATAATATAGCAGCTTGATAGAAGAAGAATGAGGGTGTGGGAGTATTGATGCTAAACCTTCTATTGAATAATCAAAACTAATTAATAGGATGAACACCATGATAAGACTTTTAAACTAAGAGAACATATTTTTAGAAGTACTTTATGAACCAACATTATACAAACAACACTGAGTTTCCAACATTCAAATATAACACCCCCAAATAGTGGCAATCTAAAAGTTGAAATGCATTTTGTAATTGGAGCAGGGCCATAAACCTGCCCTGTTATATTATGGGTAGTTCTTCAGACCAGCCCAAAAGACACTTTTTAGCACACAGTCCCCTGAAATAACATACATCAGAAGTGTGTAATAGACCTGAACATACTGTTGAATTACTGGTAAAAAGTAAAGTACTGAATTGTAATGAGAACCATGACTGTACAAGCCCAGAGAAAGAGAATATGTTAATCACTCAAAGAAAGAACACCAAGGATTAGCCAAAATTCTTTCTAAGGCAAAAGAAAAAAAAAATGGTGGTATGAAGGAAAATGAGAGGGGAGTAGAAGGAAAATCTGGGCACTTAGAGAACACAGCGGCCACCCTTAGCTCCAGAGGCCTGCATAGTTCCCGTGGAGGCCTGAAGGGAGAGGCCCCCCAGCCACAAAGAGCTTCATCTCGGGCCAGTTGTAGCAGTGGGTGTAGAGCGCATTGGGGAACTCGTCCACACCCCCAAAGTAGTTCACCCACAAGTCATCGTGGTTCAGCCAGCCTCTGCCGCAGGTGAGCCTGAGCTTCCTCCCTGTAGGCGCCAGGAAGGAGTCCTGGCCTGCCGAGGCCCTCTCCTCCAGGAACTTCTGGGCACGGGTGTCGTAGAAGAGCAGGGAGCCGTGGCCGGTGCCCACGGTGATGATGTGCTGATAGAAGCTCAGTGAGCGCACACCAGTGCCGCCCTCTCGGGAGCACAGTGGCCGAATGTTCTCCTGGCGCTGGCGCGGATCCAGAAAGGAGACGTGGGACTGGGAGCCCGCTGCATACAGGGACAACTCATCACAGTAGGTCAGGCACACGTTCTCTCGGCAGTAGGGCAGCCTGATAGACAGCAGCCTGGACAGGGTGCTCCGGGGCTTCCACAGGTGAAAGTAGCCATCAAGGGACACTGCTCCCAGCTCCTGGTTCTTGCTACTGAAGGCCAGGGCCCGCACCTTTCTGTTATTGAGATTGGTGCTGGACCTGGGGATGGTCTCCATGTCCGTGGGGCAGATGTGGGCATACACTGGGAGCCCCGCGTCATTGTGCCAGGCGATGCTGCCGTTGAACAGGTCGGGATCCATTCTCCACAGAGCCAACGTGCCGTCGCGGGACCCACTCACAGCCACTGTGTCACTCATCCAGGCGATGGCGAAGATCCAGTCCCTGTGGCCGTTGCGGTCCCCCAGGCACACGGGGTCCAGGGTGGGCAGCTGGTAGACAGCCAGGCTGTTGGGGTTCTCGCCTCCGGTGGCCAGCAAGGTCTTGGAGGGATTCAGCTCAATAGCGTGGATGCCACAGCTCGGCTGGGCCCGGGCCAACTCGGGCCCCTGGTCCCGCATGAGTGGGATGCGGGTGATCTGGCCCGACAGCACGTCCACCACGAAGAGCGTGTTGCACTTGGTGCCGCACACCACATGCCTGTCGTTCAGCCATTGCGACGCGAACACCTTGTTGAGGGTGCCCAGGGCCAGCTCGCGCTCTCGAAACAGCCCTGGCAGCTTCTGCACCACGTAGCTGCGCAACTTGCCCTCGAAGCCTTTGAGCCCCACGCGGCCCCGCGCGCCCCCCTCGCGGTCCTTCAGGTAGTGCACCAATGAGCACCGTATCGCCGGCCGCTTCTGCCTCTTGGGCTGCAGCGGGCCCCCACCATCCGCTGCCAACAAACCCTGCGAGGACGAGCTTGCGGCAGCCCCCTCGATGGCGGGCTCTTTCCGCTTCCTACTACCTGTTTGCTGCATGGCCATGGTGGGTGGCTGGCGAGTGCTGGCGGTGACGTTGGCGGCGCTGCAGCGCTGGTGCTGTGTGGCACCCGCGTTGGCCGTGGCGGTGGCGCCTCCTAGTCAGCAGAGAGCGCGGGCTCTCAAGGGCCCAGAGTAGGGGGCGACAGAGGGCTTGGAGTCTTTGGAGTCACGGGCGCAGTGGCGGAGGCGAAAGAGGCGAGAGGCAGGCCGAGGAGGGACGTGGATCGGAGAAGGCAGAGAGCGGTGGCGTGGGAGGCTAGGGGGCTATGGGGTTCTAGAGGAGGGCAGGAAGTGAGACTGGCTGCAAGGCAGGAGCACAGTCGGAGTGGGACGAGGACCACGCGGGAGGCGGTTAAAGAGGGGGGCGGAGGCAGCGGGAGGAGCCGGACGGGACCGGGGGTGGGGTGCCTGGGAGCACACGCCTGGGTGGGAGGGGTCGGAGAGGGGCGGGGGATGAAGACTCACGGGGCCAGTGCTCCAGGGTCCCCAGCCGGCTTCATAGGAACACGTCCCCCTGATAGCTTACTCTGGGGGTTTCACTACCCCCTGGATAGCAATCAACTATCCTTCTTAAAATCCCTACTTAAATATAATGCAAAGGTTAAATGTGGTCAAGTATGAGGCTAGAAGGAGCCAGGACAATTGTATGTCGAAGAAACAAATGTGTATTTCGTGCAATACTGGAAGACCCTTTGCCCTAATTAGATAGCAAGCTTGATGGGTGATGGGGATGTTTGGCAGAGACAGGGAGATCCTCCCCCTTGGGTCTATTATGTGGCCTCTTTTGCTCTTGGACATTGACCACCTGTTCATAGTAGTTAAATTGGACAGAAGTGACTAAAACAAAGTATTTGGATCATGTTCTAATTATCAGGCAGGCACATAAAGGAAGACATGAATGAGATCATGCCTACAGAGTTCATTGATCTTCTAAATACAAATTATATAGATTGGAATAGGATTTCAGGTATAAAGGCATCTGTCTTCAGAAATGGAATTATGTAATCATTTCTGATATATTGTATATAGATGTAAAGCAAGGCTGTTCTTAAAAATATTTTGACATCTTGTCTACATGTGTATGTTTTGCCCTTACATTATCTTTATTCTATCCCAGGCTCTATAATATCTTAACTAGATATAGATACCCAGTTATTGTTTCCTCTAACTTTGATATGACTTACAACTAGCTTCAACTACACCCTAAATGCCAATGCCTCCTAATTGTTTTAAACTCCATCCTAAATCCATATGTCCAGCTTCCTACTTGACATTTTACATATCAAAATATAACTTCAAATTCAGCATGTATAAAGTCAAGATTTTGATTTCAACTCCCAGGCACAATCTTTTATTGTTTCCTATCTTAATGAATAGCGCCACCACCCATCGATCTGTGTAAATGAGTCCTAAGAAAGATCCTTGATCCTTGACACATAATGCTTATTTTCTGGTCCAGTATCCATCTTCTAACATCTTTCAAATCCATTCAATTCTCACCATCTCCACTGTTACCATCCTTTTCTATGTCACTGTTTTGTCTTGACAACTGCAATAGCCTCCTAATTTCCCTGCGACTATTCTTGCCCTCCTCCATTCATTCCACCACACTGCAGCCAGTGATGTTTTCAAAATGCAAATATGGCCATGGCACTGCCATGACTTAAATTAACCAGTATTTTCCTATTGTCTTGGGGTAAGGACCAAAACCCTTAACACAGCCTGCAAGGCCCTGAATGATATAACCAACACTCCCCAGCCACATTTGTACCTTCTTATTACTTGTTTTGCTCCATAAAAACTGGTTCTTTTTAATTTTCCCAATGATATTACATAACATCGTGCCTCCAATCTTTCTTTACGTTCTGTTCTCTCTGCTTAGAATGCTTTGTACTTGTGGGTCTTCTGATTACGCCCCCCCCACCCCCAGATTCTTTACCTTGTTAACTCCTTATCATTCAGATTTTAGGTTAAGTGTTACTTTCTTAGGGAAACCTCCTAGACCCCCTGATTAGGTCAGGTCTATTATACATGGAGATCCCCTTCACTGTATTTCATGGCATGTACCACAAGTGAAATGCATGGTTATTTCTGTGACTGCTTCATGTGTAAATCTAATAAAGGATTGGGGAAAAAAAACTCCTTGAGGGCAGAGACATTATCCACTGTGCTCTCTACTGTATCTCCAGTATCTAGAATGTCAGAAATACTCAATAGTTGTTGAATAATGCTGACTGAAATTTTAGAGAGCCTGAATCTCCATTTTACTGGTACACCAGAACCCAGCCCTTCACACTATTTGATCAGCTACCTCTAACATAATAGATCTTACAGGAAAGACCCTCCATTACCTGACATTTTAGGGTCTTTAAATTTTTTTACTCTTCCCTGGCTGGTGTGGCTCAGTGGATTGAGGGTGGGCCTGAGAACCAAAGGGTCGCCAGTTCAATTCCCAGTCAGGGCACATGACTGGGTTGCAGGCCAGGTCCCCGGTAGGGGGCACATGGGAGAAAACCATGCATTACATTTCTCTCCCTCTCTCCTTCCCTTTTCCTCTCCCTGAAAATAAATAACTAAAATCTTTGAAAAATTTTTTTACTCTTGCTTCAGTTGTAACTTTCTCTGAATCTATTTAAAGTATAACCCACTCTTATTTTTTCCCTAAAGGTTAAACCTCTAATCCTGGAAAACTGTGAATCATTTTATGTGATAGACTAATCCAGAAAGCATTATACAATTAGACTGAAAGTGGAAGTGGAATAGTCTACTGTCGAACATTACTGCCTTGTCTTTCAGCTGTGGAGACAAGTGCTCAAAATGACATAAGGTTGTTTCCAGGTGTGGTTGATCATCATAACTCCAAGAATCAGCCTTGACAGAGTGCTAGAAGTTTCAAGTAGAACCTCAGCATTGCTGACCTTAAATGGGCATTTTGGTACCATGTAATAATCACAGGAGATTGCTATAGTCCTTTACTATTTTAAATGACATCATAGAGGGCTATATCTTAGCTGTCATTGTCTTACACACAACTTAATGGTTTAATATCACTTGTAGACACATTCAATCTCCCAGTGCAGATGCTGTGTACAAAAAGTTTAGTGTCTATGTATATATCAATGGCATGATTTTACTGTTAAGAACTAGAGTAGCCTTATTAACAGATTACTACTAAGAAGGTATCAACATTTAGGTAAAATCTAAAACTATTGTTTTTAGCACTAATCCTTCAAAACTCAGCCAGTCAGTTCAAAATTGCTTCTAGCAGCATAGAACTCATTTTGTTACTCTCATAGCCAGGGTGGTAGACATTTTTCAACCGATGTATCATAATAAAACAGTGGGGAATTTTTCCCTGTATCAAATTTCACACTTTCTTCCTTCATGAAAAGTGCCTACTAACTATTGTTTTTATCATTTTCCTAAGTCAACTGCATCGATGTCATCCGTTGTTAGAACTTAGATGTCTGAAGGGAGCACTTGTCCAGATACTCCAGAATCGATCTAAATGTGCATCCCAAACAAAGTCTGGCTTTGCCCGATAGCATCTGTAGGGTAAGTGGAGGCAGTCTGGCTTCCTCACCCAGGTAACTGGGTAGCTAAGGGAAGCAGTGTTCCCATAGCTGCCCTTGGAAGCAATGTTCCCATAGCCTTGGAGGGGCCTGATAACCAGTGTTCTCATAACCTTGAGACTGGGTCTGATAAACTGTTCCTATAACATGAAGTGGGCTCATATGTGCAGAATTATGTTACGTTATGTAATGTTCTGGCAGTTTTCCGGCTTCCTTTCCCTCTAGCACTTAAATAGGTAGGGACTCCCTGCGTGGGTCGATGATGATGGGAGACGTAGAAGGAGACAGATGCCATGCTGGGGAGCAAGGGCCATGACATGAGACATGCAGATACACACACAGCTTGCAGCATGCCTAGCTCACCCACCCATGAATGAAGGCATGCCAGACATCCCAATGGCTGTGTGGATATTTTGCCATCTGCACAAATACCATGAACCTGCCTGGCCTTGAAGGGTGGCAATACAGCATCCCCACATATTACCTCTGTGAGAAAGTAGGATGCTCTGTGAACCGGATGCAAATACTGGTCAAGCTTCTCAACTTTCTTAATATGGCAACCTTATCATATTAAATTAGTATAGTAGTTGGCAACATGGCACTTTTAAAGAATGATATGGCTTAGGCAACTTTATGACCTCTCATGCCTCCCTTTACCCACTGAAAAATGAACTTTTTAAATCTTTATAATTGTGTACAAACAAATGCTTAATCAGTAATAACTATTATTAGTGTCTGAATTTTTTAGCATATGAAGCTGCCTGTCATGAGCACTGTATACCCCTTCAGACATCATCAGAGAATATAAACTCGATGCTCGATGCGTCTTATCTATGCAGGTTGTCCACCAACCCCTTGACTGCCTGGGAAAGTTTTATTCATCCCTCAAGTCTCATCTCAAACTTTACCTCCATTAAGATCACTTCTTTGACTCTTCCAGACAGGTTTAAGCAGGTCTTCTTTTGTACAAGATGAACATTCTTCCATTACAGTAATTGACTAATTTCATTGTAGTCATTGGCTTGTCTAATTTCAAAATAACTGTAAGCCCCTTGGAAGTAGAAAATTTAAAAAAAAATATGTTTTGATGCCCAGAACCTAGCACAGTGCCTGGCATATAGATGGCTCATGCACATTTGCTGAGTGAATGAACAAATGAATTCAGTCAGCTGCTGTCTAAGTGCTTGTTAATGAAATATAATAGTTAACATTCGGAAGGCTGATGCATGTCCTTTCAATTTTATTCTTGAATCACCTTATGCTACCAGAAGACTGTATCATAGGATCATATTAGCTTAGTATTTGCTGAATCAGTTTCACTAACTTGCACTTTAATGTTATGCTTTAGGCAGTTATCAAAGATCATTAAAAATAGCCAAACAGCTATATGGATATCCCTTCTGCATTTATTATAAATCTGTTGTGAAGGTCACTGTTCATCATATTGCTCAATGTCCCCTTTATACAATGTCACACAGAAAATTAATTTTATAATCTAATGCCAAAAAGCCTTTATCTCTGTGGAATTACTATATTTTGTCCTTTCTGACCCTGAGAACTATTTAAGAGTACTGGCTACAAAGTCAGAGAGTCCTTGATTTGAATCTTGGCTCCACTTAGGACTGTAGTTTTGTGGCACTGGGCAAGAAAGTGTTTCCAACCTCAGTAACTTCATCTGTAAAATGAGGATTCTAACACCTGCGTATTATTGTTGTGAAGACAGATGTATTGTCAAAGCACCTAGCAAAGTTCTTAGCACATAATTTATGTTAAGTATGTGGTAAAAACTAATTTAATTGTGTTTCCCCTTGGATGCCAGAAAGCACAAAGACAAACGTGATCCTTAATCATAGCGACTATATAACTTTTCTATTTTTTTCTTTCTTGATCCTGATTTAGACTTTTAAAAATGTTTATTATTAAAATTGACTTCAATTATGGAGAGAAAGTGTATAAAATATATAAATAGATTATTACCCTGGATCTTACAACAACAACAAAAAAACCCACCATTAGTTAGAAACCCTAGGGTTATAATTATCATAGATAGATATAGAGTAGGAATTAATGGACAAAGTAGAAAGCCCCAATATGTCTACACATTCCCCCGCCTGAAGTGCCATAATATCAAAACACCACCATTAGAGATAATTTCAGGGATTTCTCTTTCAATGGGACTTTTAAAATATAAATACATAAATATACGGGGGTGGCAAAGTAGGTTTACAGTTGTGGGTATGTGAAACAAATTTTATTCTCATATTATTATTTATTCTTGTATTATGTATTTTTCCATATAAATAACTGTAAGCCTACTTTAGCCCACTGCTGTGCATGAAAGTATTGTTGACTTTTTATCATCAAGATTAATAGCATCAAAGACCTCTTTGACTGCCCAGAGGAAAAGGACTTGGAGAGCGATAGAAGGGGGAGAAAATGGTTAAACACAGAAAATGACTTTGCTTATATCCTAATTTGCTTCAGGTTGGCCTTATCATACTATTCTTTGGTATAAGATTTAATAAGAAATCATCACTTTACACTTTGTCTTTAACTAAAGAGACCTATTATGGAACGTGCATTTGAATTGCTCACAGATAATCCTTGTGGGGAAAAAATGAAGAAAAGTGGGCAAAATGCTAGAGCAATAAGGTAGATTGCAATGTTAATTGTTAATGATTAATGGTTGCATTATTCAACAAAGATTTATTAAATACCTGTGATGTGCTATAAAGGAATTAGATAGTAGGAAATACAAAGATTAATGAGACATAAAGTCTTTCCCTTCAATGAATTGGAATTCTAATGTGACAAAGAGACATGATGGAAGGACCAGAGGAGGCCAAAAATATTCACCAGACACTTATGTGGATAATAACTAGGTATCAGGAACATTGCCAGGACCTGTGGGTATATTATATATATTTAAAAAATTAAAAAGTATATGTTGTTTACATATATTTGTACGTAATTTAAGGTATGCCTCTAAATTTAATTATAACAGCCTCCATTTTTTGATAATTTATGTTGAACTGCAGGTTTTACATACATTATATCCATTCTTCACAACGAATCTGCATGATAGAGGACATTCTTTCAATTTTCAAACTGAAGACACTGAAGTTTAGTTAAGTGAAATAGCTAACAAGTGGCAGAGATGAGAATCCAACCCAGGCCAGTGCCCTTTCCCCATCACAGTCTGTCCACAGCAGTATTCTTTTCTGGGCCTTTGCCAGTACCAAAAAAAAAAAGGGACGAGGGGGTCATAAGGATGGGACCAGGATGGGCTCCAGTTGTAGTTTGTGGCCACTGAGTGATTTGGAGAGCTACCCAAATCTGGGTGGTTTGCACTCTACCTACCTTGCCCTGCAAGCTTCTTGCTAGGTGTGGTGGACGGCCTTTGAGATGGTCCCTGAAGATCCCTATTTCACGCTTTCCATACCAACTAATCACTTGATTCTAACCAATAAAACGTGGCAAAGATGGTGGAATGTCACTTCTGTTAGTAAGACTCTGACATCTATCTTGTTCTCTCTTTGTCTCTTTTTCTCTCTGGCTTGCTCTGTGAGAAGCCGGCTGCCATTGTGAGGGCTGCCTTATGGAAAGACCCACATGGTAAAGAGCTGATGTCAGCCTGCCTGCAGCCACAGGAGAAAGCCTGAGAGTGCATTACCCCTCCCCTGCCCCAGTTGAGCTGTGAGGTCAGACCACAGCCCTGGCTGACGCCTTGATTGCAACCTGATGAAAGACTCTGAACCATATAAATCCAGGTAGCTTGTGCCCAGATTTTCCTGATTTGCAAATACTGTGAGATAATAAATGTACATTGTTTTAAGCAAGTAGGTTTTCAGGTAATTTGTTCCACAAAATAGTTTATACACTAAGAAAAAAATGTTTTCCAGATGTGTAAAGAATTGATTCTAGCAGAACAATGACTGGGCTACTGACTCAACATACCAACAAGTTCATGACTTGAGCTCTTAAACCATTAAAACATTTACTGAGCATTTAGCAAGCACTAGACCCACAGTATATTATCCTAGTTTTTTTTAATCAACTCTATGGAAGTACTGTACTCAAGCCCCTTTGGCTAATGAGAAAACTGAAGCATGAAGTTTTCTAAATTCACACAGCCAGTAAATTAGGAAAGCTTTGAGTTGCACCCAATTTTGTGACTGGGGAGTGAGCATTCTTAAACAGTTAGCCATATTGTCTCTACTATGCTATATATTCTCAAGATATTGCCTAGAGGTTCACTAAATGGTTCTTTCTTTCCCAGTCTTCTTTTTTATTAAGACATACAAGAAATACTTATCAAATTTATAGATGGAATTAAACTGGGAAGCAGAATGAAGAATATACATAACAAACATAATTCAAAAATATCAATAGATTGAGGCAATGTTTCAAATCTAACATGGCTGTGTTTAATGGGAATATGTACTCTATTTGCATATTTAAAATATTTAAATATAAAGGGGAAGCAACATGGCTTCACACTTACAAAACTTTAATAGTAAGCCCAAAGAGTAAATAAAAGTGGTCCTTTAATATTAGGCTGTAATAGAAGTACAGTTCATAGAGTGAAGTGAGAGATAATTATATTCCTTATAAGTAGGTTAGATTATATGTGAAGTGCTACATTTAAAATTGGCCACCTTATTTTAGAGAGCTTTAGATCCTCTAGAAGAGTGCATTATTGGGAGTGTTATCAGCGCACTTCTGGGGTGGGTGCTATTTCCCAGGGGACACTTTGAAAACTTGAAGGGGTGTTTTTTTTGTCTTACAATTTGGTTGGACCTTCCACACTGCAAAATATTTTATTCTATTATAAATTTATTTTATTACATTTGTCATTTATGTTAAAGTTCAAGAATTCTAGATTTTTATAGATGATGTGTAGGTAGGTTTCATTATCTATGGATTTAATTTCAGTAAAGGGGTTGTTGCAAATTATGGTCCTTAGAGCACACAAGCTTAATGAGAATAACACTGGAACTTATTTAGGGTAGCATGAGTAGGATGGTGAGGAGACTTGGAACCATATCATTTTAGAGACCATGGAAGGAGTTAAAGTGGCATGACAGAGAAAAGAGAAATATTACTGTAGGGTAGCATGGCAGTTCTTTTAAATATCAGTGGCTTATCTTGCGGACAGATATTAAAATTATTTTATGTTGTCTAGTGTCCAAAATTATAAGTAAAATAAGAAAAACAAAGGAGGTTACAGAGAGCAGATTTCAATGAGATACAAAGAAGACCTCTCCAACATGGTGTTCTGTGAGAGGGTGGCCTTTACATAGTTGAGAGTTGCACATCACCACATATAGTGACTATCTGAGTGACTAGCACAGATTAGAAATGTAATGAAGCTGTGTTCAATAGAATAATAAACTTCATATAAAGGATTCAAGCATTAGGTCATTTGGATTAGATAAGCCTTAAGGCTCTCTCCTACTCTGCAAGTCTGTGATTAAGACTGTAACTGAAGGCTTGACCAGTGTGGCTCAGCTGGTTGGGTGTTGTCCTGCAAAGTGAAGGGTCACCAGTTCAGTTCCTGGGTGGGGAACATGTTGGGTTGTGGGTCCTATCCCCAAATAGGACACACACAGGAGGCAACTGATCAATGTTTCTCTGCCACATTAATGTTTCTTTCCTTCCCTTTCTCCTTCCCTCCCTCTGTCTTAGAAAATAAATAAATAAAATCTTATGAAAAAGACGAATTGAAAAACAAGTACATTATGTATCATTGTAAATCATATATTTCAGAGTGTGGAGGCCACACCTGAGACACTGAAAAGAAAAAATAAAAACATGCCTGATCTATGTGCTACACAAATATCAGCTATCCTAGGGAACGATAGATGATGATTGTCAATCATGGTATAGTCCACAGGCAGCAAACACAAGGCCCACAGCCAATCCCGCCCTCCACCCTGTTTTATCCAGCCCGGGCCCCTTGTTTCTACCCAGCAGCAGTGCTGAACCCCTTGCCCCTAGTTAAGGACTAGTTACATTTCTACATTCCTAAAATGACATCTGGCCCTTTGAAGGCAACTGCGAGGATGCTGTGGGTACTGGTGAAAATGAGTGTGATACCCCTGGTATAGAGAATCACAAAATTGCCAAAGTATGTTTTAATAAAGCATAGATTATTAACTCAATTTTGTTATAGTTTATGCATGGACAGGGTATGCAAAACAAGCAATGCCTTATTCTCATATTAAATAATAGAAGAAAGTGTACAGGACAAATGTTCTCCTTTACTGGGTGCATGGTCTAGTGGCAGTAAGTTAAACATTCAGAAGTGAAATTTAACTCTAACTCTCCTTATCAAGAAATATTGACAGTTTCTTTATAAATAGATACTCATTGAGAATCTATTAAGTGTATAATAATATGCTAAGTTCTGTAGAGCATATGCAAGAAATTACAAAGGCCTGTGCCTTCAAAGAGTTTCTACTTTGGTTAGGAAGATAGCAGGAAAATAATTTAACATTTAAAATACTTTAAAAAATTAATGACTATAAAGTTAAGTGCCACCATAAGAAGTCATAAGGAGTCATAACATTTCTCATAGGAGATTCTAGAAGGAAATTACTCACTACAGACTGTGGGATGGAGAACCTTTGTGGAGGAGATGTGGCCTTCTTGAACTTCGAAGCTTCTTTGGTTAGCATGAGCAGCACAGAGTAGAAAATAGCCTGATGGAAGCAGAGTAATTATGTAATGGAAAAGTGGGAAATTGACTTGAACAACTAAGCTCTAAGGGTCCTCCAATTATACAGGACCTTCAAAATCATGCAGAGTAGTAATGGTAAATATGGGAATACCACAGGTTTCTGAGAAGATGAGTGCTATGATGGGTATATTATTTAAAGGAAAGTAGATGAACCATGGTTTACTGGGTGAGCTAATCAAGGAGAAAACAGACAGGAGAGACAATTAGGTATAATAATCTAGTCATGGGGGAATAGTGTTTTGGAATGACAAGTTTTCTCTGGGAATGAAATTTATGGTACAAACATGTCTAAATAATACTACCAAGACTTTTGTATTGTCCAGGTGTAAGAGATACAGAAGAAGAATTGCATACCTTCAGGCTCTGCATTTTGTAAATCAATGAGTCAATAGCTCAGGGGGATGAAGTTAATCCATAATAAGAGCACCAGGCTGAAAAACACAAATAAATGTCTCCTGAAGAAAAATTAGTCAAGTGACTATAGAATTCTGAGCTTAAGTATTGATGGAAATGAGGAATTTAAAAGAAAAGATAAGAAAAGTGAGGAGGGGGATTTCTACATTGATTCAGTAATGAAAAAATGAATTTAAGATGGATCCTTATTTTTAAAAAAACAGTGGAAAAAGCACATCCTCATGACTTGCAAACACTTTTTGAAATATGTTTATCTTTTGATTTCCTCATAACAGTAGCCACAAGTCCAAAACCTTTGTATTCTTTGGTTTCTTATATCTGACTTTTGAATTTGTTATATAACGATGCTTAAAATCATATTAATAATTTCTAAAACAAAGTATGGAAGGCAGGAAGGTATTCTAGAATTCTTCAGAAATTTGGTGGCAGGTAAACAATATAGTGGGATAGATGTTAGAGCATTGAGAAAGGTAAAAGATGAAGTGCTGGTTATAATTCATCTCACCCAGATGTTCTAATTAACCATTTCTTTATCTTGGCAAAGAAATCTTGGTTTAGCTTAGTAAAATAACTGCCTTCAGCATCATTGCTTTTTGAAGGCAGATACCCTTAGTGTGTCCAAGTAATAGTGGAAATACAGGGAGTTGACACAGTTTGGAAAAGCATTTTCTATGCATGTGGGAAACTTGAAGGTGAATATCCTGTTTTTTTCAAATTCAAATGTTGTAAGAAAATTCCTGATGGGACAACAAATCATGAAGAATAAATAAAACAACTTGGAAGTTTGAATTTCTAGAACTTCAGTCATGTTCATATCGTGTCAAGAACTGGTTAACAATTCCAAGAAAATTGCATTCAAGTCAGGTTGATATTATATTTGACTAGAGTGGATTTTAGTGCACTGCACACTTAGGCATTCAATAAATGTGAATAATGATAGTAATGATTCAATATAATTTTTTAAAGATTTTATTTATTTATGTTTAGAGGGGAAGGGAAGGAGAGAGGGGGAGAAACATCAATGCATGGTTGCCTCTTGTGTGTCCCCTGCTGGGAACTGGCCCGTAACCCAGGCATTTGCCCTGACTGGGAATCGAACCACGATCCTCTGGTTCGCAGGCCCACGCTCAATCCACCGAGCCACACCAGCCAGGGCCAATATAATTTTAAACTTTTCAATCTGATGGGTTGAAATATCTAAAGTCATTCTGTTGTTTAAAAAAAAAACACCTTGAACTTGACCTTATCTGCCCTTCCATTTTAAATGAAAGCTTTGCTGGGTAGAGCAATCTTGGATGTAGATCTTTGGATTTCATGACTTGCAATACTTCTTTCCAGCCTCTTCTTGTCTGTAAGGTCTCCTTTGAGAAATCAGCTGACAGTCTGATGGCAAGCCCTTATTATATGAAATGTTAAAAAGGACTTATCTAAGAAAAAGAAGATAAAAAATATGAACAGTGAAAGGACAGCAAACTCACAGTTATTAACAACCACACCTAAAACAAAAGCAAACTAAGTGGACAGCTAGATCAGGAGCAGAACAATAGAAATGGAGATCACATGGAGGGTTAGCAACAGGGGAGTGGGAGGAGGAGAGGGGAGAAGGTACAGAGAATAAGTAGCATAGCTGGTGGGGAGAAAATAGGGGGAGGGCAAGAATAGTATGGGAAATATAGAATCTAAAGAACTTGTGACACATGGACATGAACTAAAGGGGGGAATGGGGGGAGTGGGTGTTCAGGGTGGAGGGGAATGAAGGGGGGAAATGGGACAACTGTAATGACATAATCAATAAAACATATTTTTTAAAAACCCTAGGCAATTAGTCTGATAGCTCTATACTAGTCACTTCAAAGATCTTCTGGTTACCCTTTGACACACATCTTATTTCCCCCAACTCCCTACCTTTGGTAATCACTGTTTTTATCTCTGCTGCTATGTATTTGATTTTCTTCTTAAGATTCCTTGTATATGTGAAATAATTCAGTATTTTTCTTTTTGTGTTTGGCTTTTTTTTGTTTTATAAAATATCCTCCAAGTTTATCAATGTTGTCACAAATGAAAAGGTCATTTTTTAAGGTTGAATAATATTTCATTTATATATATATATATGTGTGTGTGTGTGTGTGTGTATTCATTGGTACTTAGGTTGTTTCCATATGTTGGCTATTGCAGATAATGCTGTACTGAGTACAGTAGCAATATTTCCTTATGTATATGTATATCTAATAATCATGTTGTAGATTTTAAATATTTATTTTAAAATAACAGAAAAGAACATTTAGAAGTAAAAAACAAAACTGGAACATGCCGCCCCCTTTTCAGATTATGTGTAGAGTACTGGTTCACACAAAAGGAACTAGACAAGAACTTTCAAGTTTTAAAAATATGGTTCAGTCTCTTTTCTCTTTGTACAAACTGGCCTCTCCTAGAGTAGGAAGAATAAAAACAAGGTAATGCATGGAAACATGTCATTGGTAACAAGAGAGAGAACTAATAATTTACTTTAAAACTCCTAACTTTGAAACTAAGAAGCTTAATTTACATACATCTACAGAAACTTATGCACTTAAATGAGCTATTTTTGTTCTCTTGCATGCAATCTCCCTCTTCTGTTCCTGCTGGGTTCCAGAGACAAATCAAAATAAATTTACAGTAATAAAATTAAGAGCTTAGACATGCTGTTCTTGTATATATTCATAAAGTTGATTTTTTCCCCACCTACTGTTATTTACCATGGAGTTTCAAATATTCTTTATTTGGTTGGTAGGAAAGCTATTTTATCACAAAAGTACAAAATGTCATTTTGAAAGACTAATAACTTTTTAAAGATTACATTGCAGACCATGGAGAATGCAACAATTTGCAGTTGTTAGAGAAATGTCACTGGACGGACTGAGTTAACAGATGCAAACAGCAACAACTCTCCTTTCTTCTTTAACTTTCCAGTCAAAAACATTTTTGCAAGTTTTAGATGAAATCATGTTCTGAAATGTAAATCATATGCTTTCCTTGGCATGAGAAAGGCCGCTGACCTTCTTTAAGTACATAAAGCAGGGTGTCTCATGTTGTTTGAAGATATTTTGAGTTTGCTTTTTAATGTGAGCCCTATGCGAACAAGGAGCCTTGCTTGAGTGTGTTTTGAAAGTGGAGGGGATGCCAGATCCCAGTTCTCCAGTGGAGGGTTGGCAAGTTGCCCTACTCAATATTCATCCACTGAGCAGAAAAATATTGATGTTCACAGAAGAAAAGAATTTAATATGCATTTAGAAGTGTAAATAAAATATGTCACTTTATAAGCATTTGAGGATTAGGAAAGAATCAAGCATTCCAACTGTTATCGACACATTGACACCAGCAATGGTAAAAAACAAAAGGTAGAATGTCATAAGGTTTACTTACTGTATGTTGACATTCTCATACTAATAAAAGTATTATTAGTTGAAGCATATATAAAGATAAGAATTATCTGATTTCACAATCCCTGCCAACAAAACAGAGATCTAAGATTCAAATTTTATACAGAAAGAGGGACACAGGTGACATTTATTGGTGTTTTTCAGCCTGATGCTTTCATTATGGATTAATTTCATCCCCTCTGAGCTATTGACTCATTGATTTACAAAACTCAGGACATGAAGGTAGGCAATTTCACAGAGTATCGTGTTTGTTTGACTGAATAAATGGAGATTATCAGGACAAGTTAAAACGGCCACATACATATATTATTGTAAGACTCAATTATATTTTCTGCAATGTGTAAATTGGTCCAAGATGTCACATAGAAGTTCAAATATTCTCAAACCCTTCTGACCTTGGTAATTAACAGTCTTGACAACACTATATCACTAAGCAAAACTGGGGCAGATGGTGACTCTCAACATACACTTATTATGCAGCATGAACAAGTGAAAATAATGTTGCTCTTTGGGAACATTTGAAGAGTGATTCTGCTTTAACAGATATTTTAAAATTGAAGTGGAACTTTAAAAATGAAAAGCTAGAATGGTTAGAGACTTCCAGAAAGTAAGCCCCTTCTATTTTATGAATGATTGACTATTGAAGAGGGTGAATATACACCTCTTTCTCTTTGTGCCCATCTTTCTATTAGATGCTTCATTAGTAAGTGAATAAATAAATTTTTGATTAGCTTTTTAAGGGAAGCAGCCATGATTTAAACATTTCTCTATCCTCAGAGCCCAGCAGAGCATTTGACACAAACACTCAACAAAGCTTTTTTCTGCATTTATTCTAAAATGTAAAATAAATGTATGAATACATCTCCAGCTTATCATTAAGTCCCTCACTATAAACCTCAAGCTCTGTGAGATACCCCTTATCTTGAATTATGAAGTATCTGAGAAATCCCATTCCAAGTTAACTACATGTTTAACAAAAATGTTTATATGTGAAATATATAAACAGTGCCTAGGCAAGGAAGCATATAATATCAAAGTGTTTTCCAGCTTTATTGAGGTATTATTTTCAAATAAAATCATAGTACATTTATAGTATACGATGTAATGATTTGATATGTGTATGCATACATTGAGAAAGGGTTTTCCCCATTGTGAAAATAACTCTTTTCTTGATTGTTTACATGATTTAGGAAGGAGAACAGCCTTGGAGGGAAGGCAGATATCGGTTTGAATACTGGCTGCACCAGATTAGAAGCTGTGGAATCTGAGGTTAGTTATTTGACCTCTCTGAGTCTGTTTTTCCATGTATAAAGTATGGTTAATAATATTCCTCTCAGATAACTAAATAACAGATATGGAAGCTCATTGGGGTATAAGAATTGGATAGAACGGATATTTGTATACAATGGAGGTTCTCACATCTATGTTTTCTGCATATTTTGCTTGTTACTTGTTACTAGCCATAGTTTTATAAATAAAGTGTGCTTAACTGGAATAAGATGATCTGATAAGTGATCTTTGAGTTCTGATAAGAATGCTTAGTCATTTATCTAGATTCAAATTACAAGTTCTTGGATGACACTAGGTTTTAGCATTAAGATCGCTGTGTTTGGAGGGAAAAGATCTACATTAGAATCCTGGCTCTTCTACTTCCTAGCTCTGTGACTTTGGACAGGTACTATAACCTCTATGAGGTTTATATTCCATGCCTCTAAAATGAGGATAAAAACATTCACTGGCTTCTAAGGTAATTTGAGAAACAAATGAAATAATGGATGTGAAAATACTTTGTAAAACGCCAAGCACCATGAACCTACTAAATATCTATTATTATTGCTTTCCCTGTGTTAGATTTGACTTGGTAGTTAAGTTCATTGATTTGTCAGAAGTGGTTATTTAGTGGTTAAGAGAATTGACTGAGAATAATGACAGAGATTGTTTAAGATACACATCACATATCAGCTGCAGTGATAAATTTTTATTCCACTCTCTGACATAGATATGATAGGTGACCTGAAAAGAGTAAATTACTTTCCATTCCTCAGTTCTCAAAATGGGAGCAAGAACAACTCCCATTAATGAAGGTTAATATGAGAATTGCAAGAGCGATAACACATAGTGAGATACTGGATTAAGAGGAACACTGTAATTGAAAATGTATCAGGGTGTTTCCTGTTGTCAATAAGGATTTTTCATTATTCAATCTGTTTCTTTGGCTATGAAAGGCATTGAGTCAGATTTTCCCCTGCTGTGAAACTACTATGTTAACATTTTACTAAATGGAACTGCAGTATTTCCAAAATGTCAATATAAGTAGCTCACACCCAGGGAATAGATTTTCTATTGTAAGATTTTGGCGTATTCCTTTATGATAGACCACCCTAGGAATGAACTTAAAAATTCACTCAGATATTTATCCAAATGTATAACTATTTACATTTAGAATCGGCAATAATAATTGTCATATATAATGTCTTTAAATTTGAGTGATGCATTAAAAATCAAAGAATTAACATAAACTGAAAGAGAGCCCTAGTCCATGCAAAAATCTAAAATGATGCTTTATTGCCAAGTAATGATTTTTCTGATGATAGCTGGGTAAAGGATGTTGGGGGGAGAGTGGAGGTTGTGCAATGATGGAGCACTGTTGGTAATAGAGACATTTAATCAAGAAACTATTGCAACTAATAATTGAAAAATAAATCTTTATCTATTGTAATCAGATTCTTTATGTAGATATGGGTGATGGAAAGATTGAAATCACTAGAAGCTAAAGATTGAAATCACTAGGAGCTTTCAGCCATGAAGGAATTGTACACTGTAAACACTCAAATTGAGATCTTTCATCCATGACAGGATGGCTTGTTACTTTGCACAAAGGACAATAAACTGGCTCCTAAGCAAAGTGAGTAATTTTTAAAAACACTCTACTCCATGTATAACAATCATTGCAACATATCTGTCAAGCACATCATTTGTAAATATAAAAGGGATTCAAAAATAAATCTTAAAGCAAGAAAATTGGGGAAAAAACTGGTGGAAATCAAATGGGTCTAAAATAGGTAATCATGAAGAATGACAAATTACCTTTCACAAATTACCTACTTGGTGATGTACATCCAAAATGGAAAATATTACTAAAAGATGGATGTATTTATACACTGCAAGAAACTCAGGGGAAAGGATTTTTTTCTTTGTTATGTTTCCATCTTACTGATGAAGCTCTAGTGAAACTAAACATGTAAGTCACAGACATACATTTTATTTTCTGCAAATCTAAATGATACACAGTTAATGGAACAAACAAAATACGTGTTTGCTAAAGTAAGAGAATGATCCCATAACACAATTTTGAATGAAGATACAACTTTAGTTTTTCAATAAAAGGAAGTTGACAGTGTTTTTCCCTTGATAAGATCCTGCAAAAGAATCTTTAACCAAATTAGAAACAGTAATAGTAATAATACTAATACTACTAATAATTATGGCCAAAAGAAACATTTTGAAATGCAATCAAAAGTCAGAGTTTTTTTTAAAAAGACTTCTCCTTGGATGGTGTGCCTCAGTTGGTTGGAGCACCATCCTGAAACTGAAAGGTCATAGGTTCGAATCCCAGTCAGGGCATATGCTTGGGTTGTGGGTTCAGCACATAGGGGAGGCAACAGATCAATGTTTCTCTCTCACATCAATGTTTCTTTCCCTCTCTCCCCCCCTCCCTTCCCATCTCTCTAAAATCAGTAAGCATGACCTTGAGTGAGGATTAAAAAATATTTTAATTCCTAAAAAAATCCATTGAATTTTATTTGAGTTACATCAAGGCATAATAAAGATCATTTGCCAAAAATTATATTTGAGGAATTCAGTTATGCTTTGAATAAACTACACATTTAACAGGTCAATATGTTTATTCTTTAGTGGGCATAAAAGAAAAATTACTACAAAAACTTTTTTCAAAACTAGCCTCCAATTAAAATTTACCAAATGTCATTGGTTTATAACTTGGTAGTTAGGCAATGAAGAGTTAACACACACTTCACTACTTCACTTACTTGAATTCTCTCCTTAATAAAAGTTAGATAATGTGTTATCTCCCTGTGCCCCTCCTCTTATTCCATTACTTTCTCCTCCTCCTTTCTCTGACTTTCCCTTCCTCTCTCATTCCCTCTAGCATGCTTGCAGACACACATATACACATGCACATGGACACAGGCACAGATACAGACACAGGCACACAGACACACACTCACTCACACATACCATGCTTTCAAGGAAACCACTCACTGTGAGGGTGTTTACAATCTACATAACACATGTCTTTTTGGTCAAAATAAAAAAAGAGTTACATATACACATTTAAATATATGTGACAGAATAACTTTAGGGAGATATTATATTTGGTTGGCCAAAAATGTAAACATAGAAAATTAGCTATCAATAAACTTTTCAAATTGCTGACTGACTTCTGATACGAACACATATGTAAAGGACCCACAGACAAAGCCAAAGGGGGGAAGGTTGGAGGGTGGAAGGAGGGAGTGAGTGAGGCAGGGAAGAGTGGTCAGTGGGATAGTGGAGATGACTATATTTGAACAACAATAAAAATGATAAAAATGCATATTTAAAACACTTTAAAATGTACTGAACTTAGTAAAACTTCAACTGATAAGAATGGTTGAAGAAAGAGGTATTAATGGAAGTTTTGGTTTGTGTTTGCTTATGTTTTTTCTTGTTTTTATTGACCTAAGAACAAAATCTCTTGTTTAAATCTCAGATGCTAAAGAACTTTGTTAAAATGTATTTCTCTTTTACTTATATTTTTTCACCTGACAAAGTGAAGTTTATTTTTTCAGCTTTATTGAGGTATAATTGACAAATTAAATGATAATATATTTAAAGTGTACAACATGATGATTTGATATAGGTATACCATGTGAAAGAAATCAATAACAAGAAAAACTGGAAAACTCAAAAACATGTAAAGATTAAACAACATGATCTTAAACAATCAATGGATCAAAGAAGAAATCAAAAATATCTTGAGACAAATAAAAATGGAAACACACACCAACACTTATCAAATGCAGCAAAAGCAGTTTTGAAAAGAGATTTATGGTGATAAATGCCTACATTAAGAAAAAAGATTTTAAATAAACAATCTAACTTTACACCTCAATAAACAAGAAAGAGAAGTGCAAACTAAACTCAGAGTTAGCAGAAAGAAGGAAATAACAAAGGTCCATTTGGAAATAAATAAAGTGGAAGCTGAAAAAACAACAGAAACGACCAACAAATCTAAGAACCGGTTTTTTTAAAAGGTAAAAGAAAATTGGCAAACCTTCAACTAGTGTAAGGAAAAAAGAGAAGAGTCAATTAAATAAAATCAGAAATGAAAAGATACAACTGATAACATAGAAATATTAGGACTATAAGAAACTAATATAAACAATTACATGCAAACACTTGCATAATCTGGAAGAAATGGATAGAATCCTAGAAACAACCTACCAAGACTGAATCATGAAAAAATAGAAAATTTGAACAGACCGATTATGAATAAGGAGGATGAACGAGTAATCAATCATAAACCTTCCAATAAAGAATTGTCCAGGACCAAACAGCTTCAGTGGTGGATTCCATCATGCCTTTAAAAAAGACCTTTCTTAATTGTGTGCTCCAGTACCTGGAAATTTCTGTTTTATGCATTAGTTCTCATAGTAGAACAGCATGGATAAAGAAATCATACTTTACGGAACTCTAGTTAGTAACTGAAAATATGTTTTTAAAACAGATTCCTGATATTATCTGATTTCCTTTACATTTCTTTCTCCAAAAGGAATGAATTTTCAAATTCTCCTCCTTAGAGAATCTAATATAACCTTGTCAGCTTTGATTATTTATTACTACTAGATTTAAAAAAAATGTTTTCTTACATAGGAGAAAAGAAACAAACAGAAAAGTTCCTCATACTTGTTTATAGAAATTCATTACATAATATAAGATCACTGAGGATATTATTATGTTAAGCAAACTCAGTAATCTGTGATTTGTGAAATATGACCAACTGCTCACTGGATATTTTGCAGAACAGTTTTATTTATAGATCATACACTGTAAACCTTCATTTTTTAAATCATACCCTCTGCACTTTAGAAATTACTTGCACCTCTAAACATAGCAAATTATTTTTTTAATTTTTTTTGTAATTTAAATTGCAAAGGCAATTCATATTTTTCCCAAGATGGGAATACTTCTGTTTAGTTAATTTCTGTGTGAACAACTATGGATCACATAAATGTGTATAAAATGTTGCTTTGATTTATGAACCACATTACAGATCTAAAGTTTCAATTCATTAGCAGTGAATATAATGACTTTGGAAGCATTGAAGTGTCTCATGTCATATGTAGCTATCTAATGTCCAAAAGCCCTGCAGTAAAAGTCTGATATGCACTGGGGAGGAAATTTATATCAGATCAAAACTTTTTAAGAACAAAAATGTCCTTAAATTTGTTTTGCCAAATGAACACAAGCCATCATCCATCTGATATGCAGGGTACAACTGGTCATTAATTTCCCCCTTCTAGAGTATGAAATTCACATCAGTTTGTTTCAGCTTTATTCTGTTATATCTATCTTTTTATTTTTTAAAGGTTTTATTCATGTACATTGAGAGAGAGGAGAATGGATATAAACATTGGTGTGAGAGAGAAACATTGATCAGTTGCCTCTTGTACATGCCCCGACCTGGGAACCAAACCCACAACTTAGGGCTCTGAACCCAGAATTGAACTAGTGACCTTTCACTTGCAGATGACACATAACCAACTGAGCTACCTGGCCAGCCTATTCTGTTATGGTTTTTAAACAACAAGGGTGCTGGAACATAAGATTGGGATCAGAGGCAAGGTCACATAGCCATTCCTGTATCTTTATAGGAGAAAGATTCTTAGACACTTTTGCTTAGAGTAGGAATGCTTTTCACATTTCAAATTAATAGACACATTTCTAGTTCCTACTGTAGTATCCCTTAACCACTCCATTGTTATTCAATTTATAAAATATTAGTATTTTACATGAATGATAATAATTAAGAAATTGTATAATTTGGATTCTGTGTAATGGCAGTTCTAAAACATCAATTATGGAGCTTTTGTTGGTGACGTGATAATTTTTACATCAAAGTTTTTGAAATGATTTTGATAAATCAATTTCAGGGGCTCCCATACCACAATCTATGCATGTATGTTAATACATGATTGCCTAAAGATGGATAATAATGTCACATTTACAGAGTGCTTTTTATGTATTATGCACTAAACTAAGCATTTTATGTTATTATCCCCAATTTCATAGAAGAGATATCTGAAACAAAAATAGATTATATCACTTGCCTGAAGTCATTTGGCATGTATTTGGTGAAAGCAAACATATTTTGACACTAGAGTCAACACTTTTAACCTGTAGACTTTACTGCCGCTAACAGCAATGCACTGGAATTAAGGAAAGCAATACCAAAATACTTCAGGTTTTTAAAAAAATCTTTCCTTTTTTTCTTTTGGTTAGTCATATGCTTTACAAAGAGTTTCTCCCAATATTTCCAGTACTCACCTGACACCATACACAGTTACTACAGTATTATTGACTGTATTCCCTGTGCTGTATTTACATCCCCATATCTATTTTGTAGCTGGCAAATACAGACCTATAGATATGGAGAATGTTAGATCCACCAACTGCGAGAACAAATGTCGGAGACTTTCAGGGATTCAAAGATGTTAATTTATTGGCCAAGTTTAACCTGCGCAGGGGCGATCCCTCCGGAGACACTGTGCCCACTGGGGGCTCGTCCGGGATTCGAGCCTAGCGCTTACAGCTAAGTCCTTATATACAGGTCATCAAGCAGGCGATTTGCACAGAAGCAGATTATTGGCTTACAGGGCCCACGGGCGAGAAAAAGGGTGGGGTCTGACTCAACTGAAGGGGAAATTTTGAAACTAAACAGATGGCAATCAATTTACAGGGTGTCTGCTAAGGTTTCAGGCTCCTTGGGGCTGAGGCCATTGTTCTTGTTCCCAACCGAGAACATACTGAGGGATGCTAGAGGGGAAGGAGTTGTGGGAGCTGGGTGAAAATGTAAAATACTTCAATTTTTAAGTTTTTCTGTTGATACAGAATGTATTGTTTCTTATCCAGGCTCTGAAAATGACACTCAACTTGCCCTTGCACAAGTCACATCACCTCTGTGAGCCTCTGTGAGTTGTTTCATGTAGTATGAGAGTCTGGATGAGGTAGTACCTAAATTTTCTTCAATTTCCCAATTATATGTTTATATGACTTTTCTTTGAATTCAAAGAGGCAGAAATGAATGCCTTGACTAGTTACAGTGTACAGAATGGGGGAAAAGGGACCATTGATTCCTAAATTCATTTTGATTGATGCCATGCAAATTGGCATAAAGCAAGATTGTAAATACAATCTTTGAATGTTATTCTTTATGCTTAGAAAACATCCTTTCTCAGTTCTGTATTGATTCATTCATACTTATGCTTCAAAACCTCTATTAACCTTTATCTCATTCAGGAAGCCTTCTCTTTTCTTCTGGAAGCATTCTTTGTTCACTGCCCTGTCACAAAGTAGAAGTGACCTTCATTTGAATCGCACCTGTGCCTTTACACCCTCTCCATGCTGCTCCGTGCAGGCCTGCCGCATCTTTTTTTTTTCCTTTTTTCTTTTTGTCTAGTTGCCTTCTACTCATCTTTTCATAGCTCAAGCCCTATCTGCTTATGTATTTCTTCATTGGCCTAACCTCCTCCCCAAGCTGGTTGAATGTCCCACTTCAGGGTTCTGATATCATTCTGTATATAATTATTTAAAATGTTCAACAGATTGCATTGAAATGATGTATATACTTGGCTTCCTCAATCACTGTATGATCAGAGTAGACAGGGATTATGTTTTATTCATTTTATAAACCTAGAGAGATTTCCTGGAATGCAATGTGATCAATATATGTTTTTGATAAACTGAACTTAAATGGTGATTTAATGCAGATGTAGCTCTAAAGTAGTCTTTTACCACATCCCAAAGCGGGGGCATTTGCACAGGCACTTTGATAAGTTCTAAAGCACAGGTGGCAAACGCAAGGCCTGCAGGCCAAATCCGGCCCTCCACCTTGTTTTATCCAGCCCGGTGTCCTGTTTCTACCCAGCGACAGTGCCAAGCTCCTTGCCCCTTGTTAAGGACTAGTTACATTTATACAGTCCTAAAATTACATTCGGCCCTTTGAAGGCAACTGCAAGGCTGATGTGGCCCCTGATGAAAATGAGTTTGACACTCCTGCTCTAAAGTGGGGGTGAAGATTCAAAGATGAATATAAATAACCCTGCATCTTCTTAAACACAGGGAAACTTATAGAATTATTCAAAAATCTAATCCACTCTAAGGTTAAAAAGTTTAACAAAATTAGTAATTTTACCATTACTTGAGATGTGGCTTGGTTTGTTTGTACTTTGACAATCTAGAATTAATAATATAGTTGTCATCTTCAATAAGTCAGTCCCAACTGATGTGGAATAGAAACATTCCATCAGTTCACTTGGGGGTGATATGTCTTTGGTGGCAAATAATTGTTTATTCAAGTTTTTACTTCAAGGAAAAACACCCTATTGTTAAAAACTACAGAAGGAAAGCATGGATACTTTTTGCCTTTTTTCCCCATACCTACCTATTCATTTGACTTGGATTTAGGGGCTGATATTGCATCTTTAAAGGACACCTCTGATTATATCATTCCTCTGACATTTGCAATGTTACTCAGTGCAACATAACACTCCAAAGAACTGTCAGACTAAGTATTTCAAAAGTGATGAATTAGCAACATGAGAATTAAAGGACATCATGATGGATTGGACAGAAAGCTCTTAAGGATGACCCCATGATATAAGCAAATGTGGACATGATGTATTATGAGAATAACACTAAAACTGTGCATTTTCTAAAGAACAGCATTTAAGAATGTTAATTATAGTCATCATTTTAGCACCATAGAATCTCTATGAGATAACACAGTAGACTCATTTTGCAATTCACATTACTGTTTGTGGTATATCAGTGACATTAATAATTATTACTTTAGGCTATTGCAAAAGCAAAGAGAAAAAATTAAGTGTGTGGTTCATTTCATAATAGAAGACATAGAGTCCTTGGAATTGAGATGCCACACTTGAGCACATTTAGTGTTCAGCAAATAATTTCTGAATGTCACTGATCCTCGATTGCTTTTAAAAAGCTACTTCCCCTTACTGTGAAAGATGTGTTATGCTGCATTTCATTACTTTTCTCCTTACTTCGTTCTGCTTTTGTTTTAAAATAAGTGATGAGGCTTTTGGTGAAGATTAAGCACTAGCAGGCAGTAACGCAATGGCCCAAACAGGGTTTTAATTGGAACCTCAAATCCTGTGGAAAAATAAGAAATTAAATCATTAATAAAATACACTTCCTAGAAGATACTATGCTGATACATGTTATGTTAAGAAATCTTCATTGTGTTTTCCCATAACATTCCTATATACATACTTGGGAAATCTGAAATTCATTAGCTATGCCATATTAAGGTTATATAATGAAACTCCAGTCCTTTCAAAGTTTCAAATATCAAGAAATAAACAAGAATCTCATAGCAGTTTTCCTTTTAAAAATGTTAGTATTTTTAGGTCAACATTAATCTTCATGTGGATGTTACAGTACATTCATTACTTAATATAATCCTGGAAATACTACAGAGGTATTTCCATATTACCCAAGCAAAACCATGGCTCGGTGTTTAGGGATACAAGTTGCCACATAGCTGAAAGTTTAGAATGAAATGTCATTTCTCTGGAGACCTGCAACTCTAATTACAAATGCCCCCATTAAAGAAAATCATAAGAACACTGTTCTAGTGAGTCATGGATTATACTAGGTCTGTGACTAAAGCACATTATAGAAATAAAAATGTAGAAGACACATTAAAGTGTCCAAGATTCATGATACTATCTAAAAAACACTTTATTATACATTTGCTCAACTAACAATTATTGAGAAACTGTGGACCCCGTTCTGCTTAAGAGTAGTGCAAAAATAGTTTATATTGAATAGCTTAAATCTAGTTGGGAAAACCAACTGGAAATGTTACTACTACAAAATAATCCACGTACACTGGAATAATGATTCTAAGATAATGATTTTTAGCATTACACTTTATAATTGGTTTATATAATTTGTTTTTTGGGGGAAGAGGTTTTGTGTAAAGGATGGGTTTATTTTATAAATATTAAGATGGCTATGCACTCATACATATAAAATATGCAATATGTTTCATATATGTTCTATAAATGCATGCACATGCAAGTTTCATGTGTCACCTTTTACTATTTGGTAGTAAACATAATAAAATTTGTGTACTATATGAACATCTAAAATCTTCTTTACTTCACCTTGCCTCATTAGTTTCAAATGGATTATTTGCTTGGTAAACCTTAATGCAGATATATTAAAGCCTATACTATTGGAATTTATTTATTTATTTTTTAGAAAATATTTTATTTATTTATCTTTAGAGGGGAAGGGAAGGAGAGAGGAAGGAAACATCAATGTATGGTTGCTTCTGGTGCATCCCCTGCAGGGAACTGGCCCCTGCCGGAAACTGGCCTGCAGCCCAAGCATGTGCCCTGACTGGGAATCGAACCGCGATCGTCTGGTTCGCAGGCCCGCACTCAATCCACTGAGCTATACCAGCCAGGGTCTAATATTGGAATTTAAAAGTGTATATTTCAAGTGTATTAAAAGTGTATATTTCACTTATATTATATTATATTATATTATATTATATTAGAAGTGTATATTTCACATATATTTCAAGTGTATTCTATTAATTATAACTCGCTACTCTACCGCATTTATTCTGCCTTATGCTAATGAGAGGTTGTATCCCCAAAATTATCAACATAATTTCAACTCTTCTATTTCTGTCTGCTGTCTCTAATATATCATCTTATGCCAATAGGACTTTGCATTTTTATAAACACATTCTAATCCACTCTTTCAACAAATATTTATTGATCACTCAAAATATTCAACTAAAGTGACGTGTAAGATAAAATAAAACAAAACAAAAAGGTGAATTACACATGGATTCTGTCTCTGGGGTGCTTATAGTCTAGTAAGGGAGATGGCAACTTAGTACTGATAAGAAGGAATATGATGAATATCACAAAAAAAAGTGAGTAAAAAGCTACACTAACTAGTTTCAGAGGAAGAAAGTTTGCTTCCAACCATGAGGATCAAGGAAGAGTCTGTGGAATAAGTAGCATTTCTGCAGGTCTTTAAAGGATTTGGACAATTAGAAATCAAACATTGCATTTGGCAGAGAGAGAACTGCATTGAAAAAGATAAGAAGGGGAAATTTGCATGGCAGATTTGGAAACTAGTGGGCAGCTTTAGTTAGCTAAATTAGGGAGAACTTGGATTGAGGTAGTAGAGGTATGGCCTGAAGGATGGATCATTAACACACAATGAGGAGACTTAAATATAAGCCTAAGGAAATGGCACTTGTTTCCTTAGGCGATGCAACTCACTGAAGTTTTTCTCGAACAAGGGAATGATGTGATAGGATTTTGTTTTATGAAGATTTATCTGGCAGAAGCATGAATAATGGATTTGAAAGTTGGAAATAGTTGATGGGTGTGGAAGCAGTTAGGAAGCTATTGTGATAGTTCATACGAGAGATATTATGGACCTGCATTAGGACAGAAGCAAACGAAAATGAAAAAGATGAAACAGATGTGAAAAATGCTTTTCTAGGGACATTGCAACTGACTGCTGAGCTTGGGGAACTGAGAGGATGGTGGTGCCATTAAGAGCGATGAGACATCAGAGCATGAACTATTAGATGTTAAATAAGAAGATAGGAAATAAATTGGGTTTATTTTAAATATGTAGTGCTGGCAGAAGATGGATATGGAAAGGTATAACTGGTATCCAGAGAATTCTAGGCTACATAAATAGATGTGAGAAGCATCTGCATTCATTCTTTCAATTAACATTTAATGAGCACCTAAGATATAGCTGACATTAGAGGTAAAAGGTAAACACTACATGGTCTCCTTCCCCAGAGAGGTAATTGTCTAATAAAGGAGAGAGTCCCAGTAATAGAAACTTATGATTTAATATGAAAAGTTCAATCACTGAAGTTTTCAAATATAATCATAGATACGTAGCACTTGATACATCTTGTAAGGGTCATAGAATAAGTCCGAGAAAAGGTGACACCCTAGCTGAGTTGTGAAGGATAAGGAAATATTTGCCAAGTGAATGGGCAGTATTTGAAATGAAAAGAATAAGAGCAGAGACGTGAAGGCATAAAAAGTGCAGTGTGGTCTTGGCTGGTGTAGCTCAGTGGACTGAGCACTGGCCTGTGAAGCAAAGGGTCGCTGGTTCAATTCCCACTCAGGGCACATGCCTGGGTTGCCGGCCAGGTCCCAGTAGGGGACACATGAGAGGCAACCGCACACTGATGTTTCTCCCACTCTTTCTCCTTCCCTTCCCCTCTCTCTAAAAATAAATAAATAAAAGATATTTTAAAAAATAAATAAAAAGTGTGGTGTGTGTGTGAAGGTATTACATATTTTTGCTGTAGCAATAAGAAAAATGTAGGAAGTAAGAGGGCAAATGTAGTTTAGGGCTAGATTGCTTACATTCTTAGACACCAAAATAGGCACTTGAATTTATTTAATAATCATCGGATAGCTAGTAAAGGTTTTGGGGTACAAGGATAATTTAATTTTATTTATGCTTTAAGAAAATTAATTTAGTAAAGGAGTGCAGGCTTAATTATAATGCAGCAAGCCTGTGGATAGAGGGAACAGGTGACTGCTGTGAAATTCTGAATGAAGATGATGAAGGCTTTAAACTTAGGTATTGATTAGTACAAGTAATGGAAATAGGGACAGATTGCAGATATATTATGAAGGCAAGATTGACATTGACTACAATTGATTGCTTTGATATAGTAGGAAACCACAATCTTACAGTTTATAACCACATTCTCAAACTACCATATATTGAAATTACTTGTCTTTATATATTTCCATTGTTGCGTTTACAACACAACAGATTACAAAATGACAGGAATCAACCTTCTTTTCTAAAAACAAAAGCTGTAGTAGATCTAAAACCACTCCTCACCACAGTTCTTGTCTTCATGGGCATTGCTGTTATAGAATTGTAATTCACTTAGAATTGGAGGGGTATAAAAATTTTTTCCTTCCTACCTTTGTAAGTTCTTATGGCTGGACTAACAATCAAAGTAATATGAGATGGATTCACAGGAGAAAATTTCTGTCTGTACATTTAGTGACTGTAAGAATAGGAGACCCCTGGATAAAGTGGGCAGTTGAGGCATCTATGCTGGCCTGGACTAAGGAGGGGGAGGTCAGGGTCTGAAACTTCAAAGATAAAACAGGCAATTCACAGGTGGAGGAGAAAGAGCAAACCTGTGGTGAATAGTTTCTTGCTGAGTCACCCAGAACAATGGGACCTGGAGGGCAATCCCACAGACAGACATTGCTTGGATCCTCTCTGATACACTGTGTTCATATGGGCTAAGGTGGAAATGAATAACCTTCTTCCTTTAAGCAGGTTTTTCTATCTGAATTCAAAAACTACAAGCTTTAAATAATCAATATTCCCAAAAGCATATTTTGATGTGGCAAACTCTGCTTCCCCTCAGAACTCATAAAAAAACATTTGTAACTACAAAGCTTTTTTCTTATTTTTCCTTCTGGTTTATGGTCATAGAACAGGGATTGTTGGCTTTAAGGAAATACATGTTTGATTCTGCTATAATTTCATACAGTCCAAGTGGAATTCAAGTTCAGTTTTGCTTGTTTTTACTGAGACTCACAGTTACTTGACCTATGAATTAAAAAAAAAAAGCTGGCTAGGACACATAGTGCATTTTTTTAATGTTTATGTGTACTTCTGTTGAAAGACCATTTAAAAAATAAAATTGTGGTGAAAAAGTGTACACAATCTTTCTATATAGAGAAAGACAGATATATATTGAGCTATAGATAGAGTGAGGCATTTTACCCAGGTGAATATTATCATGGCTGAAGCATACTTTTAGTTTTGACTTATTTTATTTTATTTTAAAAATATTTTATTTATTTAGAGGGGAAGGGAAGGAGAAAGAGAGGGAGAGAAACATCAGTGTGTGGTTGCCTCTCGTGCATCCCCTGCTGGGAACTGGCCTGCAACCCAGGCATGTGCCCTGACTGGCAATTGAACCAGCAACCCTTTGCTTCACAGGTCCATGCTCTGTGCTGAACTACACCAGCCAGGGTTGACTTATTTTATTTTAACCATTTGGGGCAGAAGTCTTTTAAAACTCTACTTCAGGCTCTTGTGCTTGATTTCTAGAGGAAAAATTGCACATAATTCAGTGTCTCCCTAATAGCCCCAAGTCATCTGCTTTAGCATCAATTATTATAGTATTTATGAGAGCTAAAGCGCTATTGAAAAATGTACAGATGTTTGTCTGTTGGAACTTGCCTTCCTTTAATGGACTAGATATGTTAAGTAATTCATTTGATTTGATTTAGTTTTAGCTTTTTTTTACTTTCCTTTCCTATCAAGTTGTTAACTGTCAATTATTCCTGAATTGGTGTAAGAGGCTCTAGCAGCCCCTTCATACACTCCAAATTTAGTGCTTAAAATCTACTGGTGGCTGAGCCATTTCATACAAAATGCATTAGATTTGTGTTTAAAGTAAAAGTAAACACGTTCTAATAGGGGTTGATAGGACTTGGTTATATGTACAGCATAAGAATCACAGTGCTTGTATTCTGGCTTGTGTGTATTAGAGCCCACATCTACAGTAAATGGGATCATAGAGTGACTTTAGTGTTTCTGTGGTGTTCTAGTGATTATGTCTTTGTTTTTATATCCTGACTGCAATAATTATGTAATGTTAAAAATGTGGCATCTGGCCCTGGCAAGTGTAGCACAGTGGATTGAGAACGGGCCTGCAGACCAAAGGGTCACTGGTTTGATTCCCAGTCAGGGCACATGCCTGAGTTATGGGCCAGGTTCCCAGTAGGGGACTCCTAAGGGGCAACCACACAGTGATGTTTCTCTCCCTTTATCCCTCTCTAAAAATAAATTAAAATATTTTAAATTACTTTACTGTTGTTCAGTTTCAGTTGTCTGCATTTTCTCTCCATCACTCCCCCACACCCTAGTCACACCCGCCTCCCTCCCTTGCTTCCACCCTCCCCCTTGGTTTTGTCCATATGTCCTTTAATCTTTTTTTAAAAATCAAAAGAATATCAAAAATGTGACACCTGGGTATGAGGGATCTAGTATAGAATTTAATACAACTGATCTAGGCATTTGCTATTGCCTTCTGTAGATCTCAATGTTCAAAACATAAATGAAAGGGTTAAGCTAGATGGGCTCCAAGATTGCTTCCTCTTCTAATGTGAATGTACAGGGGTCTGCCTAGGGCCAGCTATAGTGTGCGGGTTCTTGACTTCCTGTAGGAAAGATCTCACAACATGAGTCCAGGTGACAATAAAAGTGCATTCATTAAAGCTGGGGACAGTAAAACAAGGAAGGGCTTAGCATACAGGAAGCAACAGCAGAGCCTAGGCTGGGCTGCCTAAGCTCACTGGGAATTCAGAGTAAAGGGGGCCTTGCGGACAGGTTCAGGGGATTAGTCTGGGAAAAGCTGCTGCTGCCCATTGTCTTAGATTTTAGAAGAGGTGTGCCTGTGAAGAAAGAAGTGGGGGAAGAAATGGGGAAAGGAAATGGCAAGGACTACTCCCCAGGGGGAAAGCAAGCAGGCGGCATCTTTTGTTTTGAGGCTTTTATCTCTCTCTTGCAGGTGGGAATCTTAGGAGAGGTCTCAGGGGAGGGCTTCTCAAAATATTCATCAGTTCTCCAGGTGTGCCCTTTCAGGGTCATGGTCTCCACTGACTGGTCAGTGGCAGGGGTCATCAGTCATGGCAGTTGGCCCTGGTGTCACCCCTCTGGCTTTGCTGCTTTTCTGCACCAGGAGCTGAAAGACAACTGAGGCCTAGATGTTATCTTCAGGGAGGAAAGGCCAGGGAAGCAGAGGATACCCTGGGGGGTGAGGTTTTTGTTTTCCCAGTTTTGCTCCTGCCAGGCACTCAGGGTCTTCTGTCCTGGAGACCTTCTGTATCCTAAAGTAAATTAGTTGACCATTGTGTAAAGCTACCTGTCTCAGTTTTCCTATTCTCTTCGCCAAAGAATTCTCCTAGCTTCTCATCATTATCCTATCTCACTAACATTCTGGAAGTCTGTGATTGCAAAAAGACTTACAGAAATGCACAACCTCTGAGCCAGAAACACAATTTGAATGATAAAGCTTAATGTTTTGATTAGAATGCTGTCCATTTTAAGTTGAATGACTAAAAGCTAAGAGGAAACATGACCTTTCAGAAACTGGCTTGAGAATGGATAAGTAGGGCTTAATTAACCTATGAAAGAAACTTGCCCATTACCTTAATTTTTTCAAAAGGCCAAAGGCACTAACTCGACTGCTTGTGTCTAGTTACCTGTGTCTTTTAGTAGAGCTAATGAAGAACATGGTCCAATTTGAGCACCAGGAAAAAAATTCACTGGATGCTAGCAAAACTGAGATATTTGGCCAAATGTCTTATCTGTATTATTCAAGTGATGAGGAGATAAGACAATTTTAATTTCCTAAGGTGTTATACCACATATTGAAAAAAAACAGGGGGAAATAGAATAAAATTTAAAAGCCTTTGCATTTGTCATCAATACATGGTCTGAGAAAGTATTTAAAATAACTCAAAAATTATTCAACCAACACATTTTCAAAATATATCATCTCTCTTAGCAGAACTTAAACTAAGATGCATGTTATTAGGCCCCGATATTTGAGTAGGTCTGCCTGCACACACTGGCTGAATGAAATGCATGAACAGAGTTTGCAGTGTAGAAAGGAGAATAGTTCAATTTTGTATTGACCAATAAAAAGAATGAAATGTTTCTTTGTCTCCTCAGTTTGGACCCTCCCTGTGTTTGGTTCTGTGTATTAGGTAGAGCTGCTTTGACTCCCTGTCTTAGTAGCGTGACCTATTAGAAAAAGAAGATCAAAACTATGAACATTAAAATGACAACAAATTTACAATTGTCAACAGCTGAATTTAAAAATACAAACCAAACAAACCACCACAACAGGAGCAAAATCATAGAAATGGAGATCACATGGAGGGTTGTCACCAAGGAAGGGGGAGAATGGGGAAAAAGATACAGGGAATAAGAAACATAAATGGTCTGTACAAAATAGGCAGGAAGAGGTTAACAAAAGCATGGGAAACGGAGAAGCCAAAGAACTTATATGTACAACTCATGGACATGAACTAAGTGGGTGATTGCTGGAGGGAAAGGGGGTATAGGGCAGAGGAGGTCAAAAGGGGAAAAATTGGGACAACTGCAATAGCATAATCAATGAAATATATTTTTAAAAAAGAGAGCCCTGCCTGATGTAGCTCAGTAGATGGAGTGCTGGCCAGCTAACCAAAGGGTCACCGGTTCAGTTCCCAGTGAGGACACATGGGTGGGTTGTAGGCCAGGTCCCTGATAGGTGGTGCATGAAAGGCACCTACACGTGGATGTTTCTCTTCCCCTCTTTTTCACTTCCTTCTCTTCCCTCTAAAAATAAATAAATAAATACATCTCTAAAAAATTAAATGTTACCAATTGCAACAGCATGGTTGGACCTAGAGGATATGGCTAAGTGAAATAAGTCAGTCAGAGAAAGACAAATACCATATGACTTCATTTATATGTGGAATCTAAAACAATATAAATGAACAAACAAAATAGAAACAAACCCCTAGATACAGAGAACAGACTAATGGTTGTCAGAGGGGATGAGGGTTGGGGGACTGGGTGAAAAAGTTGAAGAGATCAACTAGTACAGATTGGAAATTAAAGATACTCACGGGGATGTAAAGTACAGCATAGGAAATATCATCAATAATATTGTAATAACTATGTATGGTGCCAAGTGCATACTGGAAATATCTAGGAGACACTTTGTTGAGTCTATGATTGTCTAACCACTATGTTGTACACCTGAAACTAATGTTAAATAATATTGAATATAAATTGTAATTGATTTTTTAAATCAATTGTTTATCAAAAAATATATTGAGAAACATTTATTGTATTGGCCAATCCAGAGTGCATGGAGCTAATGATCTAAAGACCCAACTCCATGATGGGCAAACTCACAAAATACCTGTGAGTTAGAGGTTTGGTGTCATGCTGGGAGGTGATTGGTTGGAGATGAGGTAAAGGTAAATCAATCATTTTTCAGGTCTTAAGGACAGTTCTGAGATCTTTTCTAGTGTCCTTCTGTCTGGTTTCATGGGAAAGTAGCTAGAGGGTCTGGTCTTTCCACTTTAGGGCTTGGGAACTAAAACACAACTCAGGTCAAAGTGTTATTTATCCTGCCAGAGCTCCCAGCCTTGTGACCCTTAGTCAGGTCTGGGCTGTCTTCTGCCACCTGGGGGTTGCTGATTACCTCAGGGACAGGCTAAGTCTATGACAGATACAGAAAGAGAGATATGATATCTAGAACCAGGATTCAAAGCTAAATTTAATCAAAGTTATAAGAACCCTCAGTTTCACTAATGTATCATTAATTTAGTCTCAAATAACTGGGGAAATTATCACAAATAACAGTAAATATTTACTGAGCACTTACTCTGTATTGACCATTGTTCTAAGTGCTTCAAATTTATCTCTCTTTAATTATCTCAAACATCCAGTGAAGTAGATTCTATTAGTATCCTGATTTCAGAAGTAAGGTAATGGAAGCACAACAGGGAAAATAAGTTGCCCGGGATCAAATAGCTAGTAACTGATGAAGTGAGCACTTGAACTCTTGGTTCTATTATATCAGCTTGAACTGAAGTTTATCACTGTTTTTCAAAAGAATATTTACCTTACTTAAAACAAAAGTAAGTTGTTTTATTTTATTTATTTATTTTTCATTGATTTTTTATTCTCATTTTTTCACATTTTTTATTGTTGTTCAAGAACAGTTGTCTCCATTTCTCCCCCACCATTCTCCCCCAGCCAGTGCCCACTTCCCATCCTTGATCCTACCCACCTTTGGTTTTGTCCATGTGTCTTTTATACATGTTCCTGAAAACTCTACCCGCTTTTGCCCCCATTATCTCCCCTTTGGTTACTGTCAGTTTGTACTTAGACAAATACCATATGATCTCACCTATAAGTGGAACCTAATCAACAAAACAAACAAGCAAGCAAAATACAACCAGACACATTGAAATTAAGAACAAAATAAGTTGTTCTAAATATATCATTCATTTGCACGTTAACAGGCCGATCATAGTTGAATCTTATCTGTTTCTTTTTATTTATTTATTTATTTATTTATTTACCTTTAGAGGGGAAGGAGAGAGGGAGAGAAACATCAATGTATGGTTGCTTTTTGTGCATACCCTGCTGGGAGTTGGCCCGCAGGGAACCGGCCTGCAACCCAGGCATGTGCCCTGACTGGGAATCGAACCACGATCCTCTGGTTCACAGGCCTGTGCTCAATCCACTGAGCTACGCCAGCCAGGGCTACATTAAACTTTTAAATCAAATGTAACTTGATACATATAATTGAAAGCTATATGTATCTAAGTATCTCTATATATTTCATTTCAAATTGCTATAATTCAGTCTTTCTTACTAATTCAAGTAGGCTTTAGCTTGAATTATTCAATGTAAGTAGAGTTTTAGGATGCATTGTCCTTCACTAAAAGAGATCCTTTTCTTTATTGATAATAATTTTTTCCTCATCGTTATTGACATGTAATTGCACACAATAAAACACATGCATTTTAAGTATACCGTTAGAGTTTTGACAAATGAAATTATTGGTGCTTTTTAGCATCAAACTGGAATAGGCAGAAAGTCCTTTTTACTGAAATATTATTCAGGTGTCAATAAAAACTCTCAGTAACATAATAACAATCAAGAACTTTAATCATCTCTAGTCTCCACAGGAGATAATATTGATAAAATTTGTGCTGCTATTCTCTGGGAAAAGGATATATGTAGGTTGCTTCCAGAAGGTGGCAAGAGGACACTAATGTATCTCAAGATCTGGCAAATAGTTCACTTTCAACAAATGTTTATTGGATGAATAAATGGAATAAGATAGTGATAATAAAAATGAATGTGGGCAACATGAGTAGAAGACAGAAAACTGTACTTGAACAATAATTAAATAAATTTTTTTTAAAAAAATAAATGTGGGAAAGCTGCAAAGAAAGAAACATAGACACATTTTCACAAAGTTACTCAAAGTATTTGAGAATGAAATCCAGTGAATGGAGACTAATGATGAAGGCTTCCTCTAAAAGTTACCTACAGAGGCATCTGGAAGGAAAGAAGTGAAATTACCTGTTTGGAGATGACAGGATCTTATATGTAGAAAACTCACAAAAACACCTGTCAGAACTAATAAACAAACTCAGCAAAATATAAAAACAACACTCAAAGATCATGTTCCATTTCTATATATTAATAATTAACAATCCAAAAATGAAATAAAAAATAATTCCACTAACAATAGCATCAAATAGAATCATATACTTAGGAATAAATTTAACCAAGGAGGTTAAAGACTTATAAACTAAAAACTACAGAATGTTGCTAAAAGACTCCACACTAGGAAGGAAAATATCTAATTAAAGAATAGACAAAGAACCTAAGCAGACACTTCTCCAAGGAGGCCACACAGAGGGTCCATGGAGTATGAAAGGATGCTCAGTATCACTAGCCATTAGAGAGATGCAAATTAAAACCACAGTGAGATACCACTTCACACAGGTCAGAATGGCCATCATAAAAAAATGAGTGCAGTACCAACAAACAATAAGTGCTGTAACCTTGTGGAGAAAAAGGAACCCTAGTGCACTGTTGATGGGAATCCGGACTGGTACAGCCACTGTAGAAAATAGTATGAAATTTCTTCAAAAAACTGAAAAAGGAACTGCTTGCTTTCTTTTAAAAAAAATTAAAACATTTAAAATTGTTTTTCAAGTAGTTTTTTGCCTTTTCCCTGCACACCCCTCCCCACCTCCTTCCCCTGTTTTCACCCCCTCTTGTAATCATCCATGTGTTCTTTATCATTGTTCCTATAAACCCTTCACACTTTTCCCTCATTATCCCCTCCCTTCTCCTCTCTGGTCACTCTCAGCCTGTTCTCAATTTCAGTGTCTTTGGTTATATTTTGCTTGTTTGTTTGTTTTGTTGACTAGGTTCCTGTTAATGGTGAGATCATATGGTATTTGTCTTTCACTGCCTGGCTTATTTCACTTAGCATAATACTCTCCAGTTCCATCCATGCTACCACAAAGAGAAGAAGCTCCTTCTTTCTTTCTGTTGCATAGAATTCCATTGTGTAAATGCAGCACAGTTTTTTGATCCATTCATTTACTGATGGGCACCTAGGTTCCTTCCAGCTCTTGGCTATTGTAAATTGTGCTGCTGTGAACATTGGGGTGCATAAGTGTTTTGCATTGGTGTTTCAGGGTTCTTAGGATATAATCCTAGCAGTGGAATTGCCAGGCCAAAAAGCAGTTAAGAAATGGAACTGCTTTTTAGTGATTCCACTGCTGGGATTATACCCTAAGAACACTGAAACAACAATTCAAAAAAACCTATGCACCTATATGTTCATAGCAGTATTATTTGCAATAGCCAAGTGCTGGAAAAAGCCTAAGGGCCCATCAGTAAATAAGTGGATCAAAAAAATGTGGTATAGCCCTGGCTGGTGTAGCTCAGTGGATTAAGCGTGGACTGCAAACCAAAGGGTCACTGGTTCAATTCCCAGTCAGGGCACGTGCCTGGGTTGTGGGCAAGGTCCCCAGTGAGGGACATGTGAGAGGACACCACACATTGATATTTCTCTTTCTGTCTTTCTTCCTCCCTCCCCTTCTCTAAAGGGGGGTCCATGGAGCTAAAAATAAATAAATAAATAAATAAATAAATAAATAAATAAATAAAAATAAATAAAAATTTTAAAACTATTTTTTACCCTGGCTGTTGTAGCTCAGTGGATTGAGAGCGGGCCTGTGAACCACAGAGGTTTGATTCCCAGTCAGGGCACATGCCTAGGTTGCAGGCCAGTTCCCAGCAAGGGACTCATGAGAAGTAACCATACATTGATATTTCCTTCTCTCCTTCCCTTCCCCTCTAAAGATTAATAAATAATAATAAAATCCTTAAAAATATTTTTAAAGTGTGGTACATTTACACAATGAAATACTACACAGTAGAAAGAAAGTAGGAACTCTTATCCTTCGAGACAGCATGGATAGAACTGGAGAGCATTATGCTAAGTGAAGTAAGCCAGGTGGTGAAAGACAAATACCATATGATGTCACCTATAAATAGAACCTAATCAAGAAAACAAACAAGCAAGCAAAATAGAACCAGAGACTTTGAAATAGAGAATAAATTGACAGTGACCAGAGGGGAGGGGAAAGAGGGAAAATGGGAAAAAAGAGGGAAAGAAGAGGAAAGATCAAGTCAAGGAACATGTACAAAGGACCTGTGGACAAGGACAATGACATGAGGATTGTCTTTGGGAATCGGGGTTAGACAGGGCAGGAGAGCAAGGAGAGCAAAATGTAGGCAGTTACAACTGAGCAACAATAAAAAAAATTGTCTGAAAGATCCTTTAAAAAAAGAAATTTCAAAGACCAAATAAATGAAAAAACATGTTCACAGATTGGAAGTCTTAATATTGTTAGGATGTCTATATCACCCTAAGTGATTTACAGATTCCCAACAATATTTTTTTTTGCAGAAATAGAAAAATCCACCCAAAACTGAAATGGAATCACAAGGAACCACAAATAGTCTAACCAGTTTTGGAAAGGAAGACCAAAGTTTAGGTCTCACACTTCCTCATTTCAAAATACTACTGTAATTAAAACAGTGGAGCTGCTATAAAGACAGGCACAAAGACCAATGGAATAGAATACAGAGACTAGAAATAAACCCTTGCATGTATTGTCAAATGATTTTCAATAAGAGTTCCAAGACCATTCAATCAAGAAAAGACAGTCTCTTTAACAAATGGCATGGACAAAACTGATACAGATATGCAAAAGAATGAAGCTGGACCCTTATGTGGTGTACAAAAACAAACTGAAAATGGATCAAAGAACTACATGAAAAACAGAAAGTAGAAAGCTTTTAGGAGAAAATAGCAGAAAAACTTCATGACCTTAGATTTGGCAGTGATTTAATAGATAAGACACCAAAAACACAGCTAGCAAAAGGAAAAAACCTCCATAAAACCCAATAAGTTAGAATTCATAAAAACAAAAACCAAAAAAAAACAAACTTCTGTGCATGAAAGAACACTATCAACAGGGCTAAAGGGCAACCAATGAAATGAGGGAAGATATTCTCAAATCATATATATCTGAAAAGGGACTGCTATCTGAAAAATATTTTTTTATAATTCCTATAACTGGGCAATTTAAAAGACCCCAAAAATCCCCTTAAAAGTGGGAAAGAGACATGAAAAGACATTTCTCAAAAAAAAGGTATACAAATGACCGATAAACATATGAAAAGAGTCTCAATATCATTAATCATTAAGGAAATTCAAATGAAAATCACAATGTGATACCTCTTCATACCCATTAGGATGGCTATTACAAAAAAAAATAGAAAATAACAAGTGTTGGCAAGAAATGTGGAGAAACTGGAACTCTTTCACACTGCTAGTGGGAGTGAGAAATGGTATAGCCTCTGTGGAAAACAATATAGCAATTCCTCCAAAAATTAAACAGAGAATTACCATATGATCATTTAATGCCACTTTTGAGTACATACCCAAAAGAAATGAAAGCAGGGACTTGAATCATGTATTTGTACACCCACTTTGATACCAGCTTTTTTCTCAATAGCCAGTAGGTTAAAGCATCTCATGTGTCCATCAATGAATAAATGGGTAATCAAAATGTGGCACATTAGAATATTATTCAGCCTTAAAAAGGAAGGTAATTCTGACACATGCTGCAACATGGGTGAACCTTGAATACATCATGCTAAGTGAAATAAGCCAGTCACAAAATGATATGCATGATGCCACTTGTGTGTGGTACCTGGGGTAGTCATATTCATACACACTGAAAGGAAAATGGTGATTGCCAGCAGTTGGTAGTAGGGGAGACTGAGAAGTTATTGTTTAATGGTTTCTGGAGTTTCAAATGGGTAAGATGAAAAAGTTCTGGAGATGGATGGTGGTGATAGTTGTGCAACAGTGTAAATATACTTAATGCCATAGAAATGTACACTTAAAAATAGTTAAAATTTAAATTTTATGTTATGTATATTTTACCACAATAAAATAAATTCTATAAAACATTACCTGTAAAGAAGTAGATAATGGCACAGGAAATGATTCCAACTGGGACTTAGTGGATTAGCTCACATGAGATACTGTATTTCTGAGTTGATTTACTTATGAAATTAGAATCGTATTGGCATTTTCCCCATAGCCTGTTTGAAGGATTAAATAAGATAATACAAGTAAAGTATCTAGCACAATGTTACACAAATGTTTGATCATCTCTTTTTGCTCCTGTTGTCATTGCTGTTGTTATCAGGAGCTGGAGGACTTTGTGCCAGACAAACACTCTCCTAAGACTACATCAAGGGAAATGGATAATATTCTTCAATATTAGGAGAATTAAAGACTTTAGTGAACATATCCTAAAGACTCTATGTTGTCTTCTGCCAATAGCCTAAGAAAAACATTGGCAGATTTTTGTTGACTAACTGGATTTTGGAAACATTGCAGAGAAGCTGCCTATATTAACATTCATTATTGAAGAAAATGTTCAATTTTTTAAAGATTTTATTTATTTATCTTTAGAGGGGGGAGGGAAGGAGAGAGGGAGAGAAACATCAATGTATGGTTGCTTCTCATGCGTCTCCCGCTGGGAACTGGCCTGCAACCAGGCATGTGCCCTGACTGGGAATCGAACCAGCAACCCTTTGGTTCACAAGCCTGCGCTCAATCCACTGAGCCACACCAGCCAGGGCAAAATGTTCAATTTTAGTTAAAGTTTAGTGAGAATAAATTTATATTATTTCTCTTTCTATATTCATGGGCTCTTTGAATTTGGGTTAAGAGCCCTCAAGATAAAGGAAAGGAGCAATAATGGCTAGATATAGGAGATAAGGGAGATAAAAATAATTCAGAATAGCTTCAAGCTTTGTTCCTGATTAATTGGCAGATATAGTTCTCTGTAAACAGACATTGGTTTTTCAAAACAGCTACTAAATTGGGTGCTAAGGTTTGAATCTTTGCTTCCCTCAAAATTTCTTTGTTGAAACCCTAACCTGCAAAATGATGGTATTAGGAGGTACAGATTTGGGTAGGTGATTGGGACCTGAAGGCAGATCCCTCATGAATGAGATTAGTTTTCTTATAAAAGAAACCTCAGCCCTGGCTGGTGTAGCTCAGTGGATTGAGTGCCGGCCTGTGAACCAAAGGGTTGCCAGTTCGATACCCAGTCAGGGCACATGCCTGGGTTGTGGGCCAGGTCCCCAGTAAGGGTGTGTGAGGGGCAATGGCACACTGATGTTTCTTGCCCTCCTTCTCCCTCCCTTCCCCCTCTCTAAAAATAAATAAATAATACCTTAAAAAAAGAGACCTCAGATGAATCTTTCACCCCATCTAATATGTGAGGATGCAGAGAAAAGTTGGCAGTCTGGAACCTGGAACAGGTCTTTCACCAGATCCTATGTTGGTACACCAATCTTTGACTTCCAGCTTCCAGAATGTGAGAATATCTTTCTGATGTTTATGAGATACCCAACCTGTGGTATTTTGTTACAGCAGCCTAAATAGACTACAACACTTGAGATTTAAGAGGTGACACATAAGAACTTCCCATGGAACAGAAATCTGATACTGGAGTACTGGAAAAACATAGGCTGGAGATAAACATCAGAAAGATTGTACATATATAATGCATATATGAATCGAAACATCTGTATGCTCAGCATCCATTTGAAGAAGGGAGAGTGGAGCTTATAATAGTTTATAATATAATGAATATAAAATGTGAAAGAGATGAAATAGATTTTTCCATTTGATAGTTGGAGAAGTTATTTCCCCTTCATGAGGAGACTGAACAAGATGACCTCTGAGTTTCCTGGTGTCTTTTACTTTAAAATATTATGAGCTTTGGAGAAAATTAAGGGTGGAACAAGACAATGCCCATGTTAAGGAGAAAGATCAGGCAATAGAGCAAACATGTAAGATGTGGTTACAGAAGCAGGGAGAGAACCAAGATAGTTCAGTGCTTAAGAGGTGAAGGAAGGCCCTGGCTGGTGTGGACTGAGTGGACTGAGCATGGGCCTGCGAACCACACGATCACGGTTCGATTCCCAGTCAGGGCACATGCCTGGGTTGCAGGCCAGTTCCCAGCAGTGGACTCACAAGAGGCAACCATACATTGATACTTCTCTCCTTCCCTTCCCCTCTAAAGATAAATAAATAAAATCTTAAAAAAAAGAGGTGAAGGAAGGAGAGTTTGATGAAGAAGGATAAGATTAGCTATAAATCTCTCAAAAATGGAAAAGAGATACTTCATGATATTTCAAAAAACATATCCATCAGAGTTAGAAAGGACAGGAGACAGGTGGTAAGCAAAGCAGAAATAATAATTTGGTGAAGAGAGTGAGGCAAGAATGTAGATTTAAATTTATTTCAATTACAGTTGCCATTCAATATCATATCAGTATCAGGTGTACAACAAAGTGGTTACACATTTATGTAACTTATGCAGTTATTCACCCAATAAGTCCACAGCTACCTGGCACCATACATAGTTGTCACAATACTGTTGACTATATTCCTTATGCTATACTTTACATCCCTGTGACTACTTGTGATGACCAATTCATACTTCTTTTTAAAAAGACTTTACTTATTTATTTTCAGAGAAAAGAAGAGAGAAAGAGAGGGAGAGAAATATCAGTGTGATTCATGCTTCTCAATCCCTTCACCTTTTCCATCCAGTCCCCTAACCACTGCCTCTGGCAACTATCGGTTTGTTTTGTACGAGTCTGTTTCTATTTTGTTTGTTTGTTTATTAAGACTCCACATATAAGTTAAATCATACATTTATCTCCTTCTGTCTGACTTATTTCACTTAGCATAATACCCTCTAGGTCCATCCATGTTCTTGAGAAGGTAGATGATTTTTTGAGAAGATTTGATATCCATACTTCTAAAAGAGACCTGACTCTTGATCAATAACTCATCTCAGGTTTGGTTTCTGTTTACTTCCATTTCGCCTCTTAAAATCTATTGTCTTGCTGGTTTTACTACATTTGCCTGGTTTGTCCACACTTACCATGCTACTTTTGCTTCCCTCATAATAAGGAGCTTCTCAATCAATAATAGCTAGCACAGTGACGGGAACATATGGATGCTTTATAGATGCTGTGGAAAGGATACATGGTACTAGGATAAGGTGGATTTGTACTACTTTTTTTTTCACACAGTGCAGTTAATTCTTTTTAAAAAATTTCTTGTATTTTTTCCATTATCATTGAGTCCCCTTAGATCCCCCTCTCCCCCTCAATCACCACATTGTGGTCCATGTTGGTCAGTGGGTGAATGTCAGCCTCTAGGAAGGTGCCCGTGCATGTTGCCTTGTTCTGAATTTGGTCTTATTCTGGCCAACATTTATATCCATAATTTCAATGAGCAAACAGAATCCAGGTTATCTAACCTGTAGGTAGCACAAAGCTGGAGTGGTAACTAGATGTTAGATGATAGATTCAAGATTCACAAATCTCTCAAGATCCTCTGATTAGATGATGAAAACAGATACTCATACACAAAATATTTGCATATAACTTTAGGGGCTAGAGGGATAGACTAAAAATAAAGACCAAATAATAATAATAAAATACAATTTCACAAGGAAAATTGTAAAGTAGTATATTTAGATTTTTAAAAATCAACATTGTGTATTTTGGTGGGGGAGGTTTAGCTTGATAGCAGTCTCTGTGCAAAAGACCTGGAGTTCAAGTACATAAACTCATAAAGATAAGTCAGTGCTATCCTTGCCTGTACTGATAAATATGTAGTGTTCAGACTAAAGGGGATTAGGCATCAGTCCACTGTATTCTGAATAGGTTGGACCTCTCTTTCAGCTCAGTCATAAACACTGTGATCTAGAAGGGACACTTAAGAAGGGTGGTGAAAGGAACCTGGTTGTACCACTTGTTTCTTATGGATTAAACTGCGTTCCCCCAAAAAGATATACTGAAGTCATAACCACCCATACCTCAGAATGTGACTTTATTTTTGGAGATAAGGCTTTTACAGAGGTAATCCAGTAAAAATGAGGTCCTCAGGGTGGGTTCTAATCCAATGTGACTGATGTCCTTATAAAAAGGAGAAATTTGCCCTGGCTGGGTGTGGCTCAGTGGATTGAGTGCTGGCCTGTAAACCTAAGAGTCACCAGTTCAATTCCCAGTCAGGGCACATGTCTGGGTTGCAGGCCAGGTCCACAGTAGGGGGTGTGAGAGAAGCAACCACACGTTGTTGTTTCTCTCCCTCTCTTTCTCTCTCCCTTCCCCACTCTCTAAAAATCAATAAATAAAATCTTTAAAAAAGGGGGAGAAGTTTGAACAGATACACGTAGAGGGAAGATGATGTTAAGAGGTACGGAGATAACATCATGTGAGGATGGAAACAGAAATTGGGATTGTGCTTCCAAAGCCAAGAGTCCTAGTAGGTACAAGAAGAAAATGAGGACCCATTACCTATAGGTTTCAGAAGGAGCATGGTCCTGCCAACACTTTGATTTTAGACATATCACCTCCAGAACTGTGAAGCAATACATTTCTGTTTAAGTCAACCAGCTTGTGGTACTTTGTTATGGCAGCCCTAAAAACATAATGAACCAATGAAGACCAATTGGAGATCTGAGGGAAGAGCAAGTTAGTAGACAGGACAGTTGTGATAGCTTCCTTTCACTGTTATTAGTCAATGATTCTTAGTAGCTGTTCCCACCCAGTAAAAGAAAATTACAATTTTACAAAATAAGGCAAAAGGTAAAATCTATAGTTCCCTGCGCTGGGAGTTGTTTCTGGCTCAAGAATACAAGAAGAGTAGAATTTAAGACCCGAATCCCAGTTAGCACAGGGAATTATTCATTTGTTTGGTTTGGCTATATTTTTAATATTCACCCTCTTTTCTGTATACTGTTTTCTTTGTTATATATCTTGTATATATGCCACTGGCATGTTCGTATTGGTGTGTAAATATGCTATAATAATTATCAAAATATTTATTAATTTTTCCAGAGTTTGATGTATTTGTTTTCTACTTCTATAATGAAAGTAACAAATATATTCACACAGCTCTGGTTTCAGGGGACAAGGTACAAACAAAGGATGTTCTGTACATAGCTGTAAACCTGTGGCAGCATTAAACATATTTAGTACTTACACACATTTGAGTAGTTACAATTTGAGTCTGTTTAGCTCTGGTTGATGCATTTTTTAAAATTTCTGAAGTGAATAAGGAATCCAGGGGAAAACAGTCAGGCGGTGACATCTATGAAATATTTGGCAGTCATTCTGGCAATATGCTAGTCTTCTGGGAATAGGTGTCTAATTGACAGGTATTCTTTTGATGGGACCAATGAATGAGATGCTATTGGAAGCTACTAAGCCATTCGTTCTTGACTAATTAATATACCCAACCAACCATTGATTCCTGTAAGAATGTACAGGGCCTATGGACCTGGGGATAGAGTGTGTAGAGGTAAAGTAAAATGAGTGTGGTTTTCTTAAAGAACATTCTAGAATTTGAACACACAAGTGACTATTAGACTAATTAAAATAGTTATCTTGGAAGGCTAATCTGGATACTCCCTATTTTAAAAAATGCATACATTTTTGGAGATGGTCAAGATATGTCAAACAGAAACAAATCCTATGAAGAGCTATTTCAGTAGATAATTTAGCTGGAAAGGCCTGAGAGATGCAAATTACCAAGTGTTTTACCTCGATGCCTTCCTAGGCCCACCATCTGCAAACAAACTGAAAAACTTCTTATAGAACTGTCTCAAGATGCCATGCCTCTAGTCACTTGGTCTGACGGTGTGTTTGGGCCTTCCCAACTGTCAGTGTATCACTACAGAGCATGCTGTACAACTGCTATCCAGTGATAATTAATGCCATCAAAGCCTCAGTCAAGGCCTCAAAGGAAGGTGCTGGCACTTCTGTGGCCAACAGAACCTCCTTTTACCTCGGGGGCGGGCACCATGATGACAGTCACCACCAGAGGTGAGGAACCTCAACAGAAGGCTACAAAAGTCAGGGCACCTGCAGTCCTACAGATAGCTGGATGGGGGTCTGGGAATTGAAAGCAGAGCACAGATGAGGGACACACAAAACCTGGAGAAGAGTCAGGCCTTTGAGGGCTGACTGGGTGGTGTGCAGCAAACCTTGGGGTCTGAGGAGGTAGTGCAGGGGCTGAGTTTCCAGCAATCGGGGTGTGTAGACTGCAAACAGTGAAAGAGGAAACAGGCTGAAAACAAATGATTAGAGAAGAAGGCAAGAAGTCCAGAGTTTAGAAAAAGAGAGTAGAGTGAGGGAGGTGGTGAGGAAAAGAAAAAAAAATAATAAAAGAAATAGGACCATCAGTTATTTCTATGTACTTTATTTCAGGACCTGCTAAAGATGACCTTTTGCAATTTATATTTAATTATAATTATTTAGAAATGATGTTTTTGTAGAGCTTTATGATGCATTTAATAGATAGTACACTAGTACATTTGTATGATTTATAAATGGATGAAATGCATATTTGGGTATATAAGCTTATTTATAAAAATGTAGAAAATAGTAGTACTTAATTCATAGAATGGGGTCAAGATTAAATGAAGTAATATATGCTACACATTTATAAGACTGCCTGGAAGATAGTAAGTACCGTGCTATATAAGGATTAGCTATTACTATCATGTGTTCAGTTGCAGGAAGTTTGGTGAGTTCAGTTTTCAGGGTAGAAGAGGAGAGTGGCACCCAATAAACATTAGCTATTATTATTATCAAAACAACTTCTAAATAGTTTATATCCCTAAATTCCATTACAATGATAGCAGAAGTATAAAATATGAATGACTCAATACCAATGCTAGAAAATTGGATCAGGAGGTTTAATGAGCTAGAAGTTCTAAGAAATGTTTATGTATGTTAAGGTAGATAAGACCAGGCTGACAGTGAAAACAGGGCCAAGAAACTGCAATACACATTGAAATAGAGACTGATGGAAAATGAGTTTTCCTAGGAGAATCTGGACTAACCCCCAAATTAGAAAAAGCAGTAATTAGACATGAGGGCATAGATACCTTATGGAGATGATGAAGGGGGTAATTAATTTTTTTAATGCTGGAGGCAGGGAGGGAGAGACTTCCCTACATAATATGCCATAACAGACATAGAACCTCCATGTCTTCAAGGCAAGGTCCTGGGCATACTAAAGGGAGGCCTGCGCAAAAGTACATCCCACCCATTCATTTGAGTCAGATATCCAGCAAGTATCACTTGAGTTCACTAACAAAGAGTTAATATTGCAAGTGCTGGGAAAACCTAGTCCAGCTACTAAATGTGGTCAAATAAGACCCTCATTTGTGAAAATAAAAACACCACATAAATGTGGATGATTCCTAAATTTATATCTCCACGCATATTTCTTCCTTGAACTCACAAATTTTATTGCCCACACAACATGTATACTTGAAGGTATAATAGGCATAAGCTATTTCACATGGCCAACCTAAAGGTTTGCTTTTCTCTTCGAAAAAACACTCTCTTGCAGTGTTCCTGAACTCAGAAAATGACTGAGTTCATTTACTGGGTTGATCAGTCCCCAAACCTGGAAGTCATTACTGATTCCCTGCCCCCCTTACCTCGCCGAAAACCAGAGATTCCATAAATCTAGAAGATTCAACCTCCAAAATTCATCTAGAACTGTGTACTTTCTCTGCCTCAACATGGATGCAAACATTTCTTTAAGAAACCCCGGATTCTTTCAATGGGAGAATGAATGTAATTTTAGTACTAAAACCTTGTTACTACATATGCTCATTGTTACTAGGGTGTCATTGCTTTTAGGCTTTTTCAGTGGCCAGAACTAAGAAGTACTCCATTCCATATTTGTATTTCCTTTATTCCACAGTGAGAACCCTGCTTCTTAATAATATCAGCATTATCTCTATCCCAGAATATTCATGATTTCAGAATACTAAATCAATACAAGTCCTGAAAACCAACATAATGAGTAAAGTTCAAGAATTATTTATATATATTTTTTGTGTTTGGTCTATATCCCTGGAAAAATACAGCCAGAGTACTGTTTTAAATGTTACTTGAATTCAGATTATTTTCTGTGTGCTTATGCCATTTGTTTGATATATTGGTATGATCTTCTCTATTTGTTTTTAATTTTAGAGTCTAATTTATTCATCTTGATCTAATTTTATTGTTTGAATTTAAAAGACATTTATATATTGCAAAAGTCAAAACTGTGAAAAAGATAAACACAAAAAAGTTTCCTTTCCATCCCTTGGCCCTCCTCCATAGTGCTATGTTATTTTCATTGGTTTGTGGTTTATCCTTTCTGTGTTTCTTCTTCAAAAATATATTGTGACACAAAGTAAGGATGCACTAAAATACTAACAGGGGTGGGGGTCATGTCAAAAAATGAAACACAGGAACCAGTTTGACATGGCTCCCACTGGATGCATTTGAGATAATTTGCACATTAAAAAGAGCAATGGAGACAATTGAATTTGAAAATAATGAGTTCATAACAAAAGTCAGGGGCAGGAGGAAAGACACAGAGAGAAAATGTCTTTGCTGAAGGATAACAGCTAATACATTTGAAGGAATAATGGGATTAAAAGACCACCTTTTTGTAACCCCTTGTGAAATGATTAATTTGTGAAAATGTAGGGAAAAAACTATTCAGTGAAATGTTATTAGTAAACAGGGCATTCATAATGTCCAAAGATATTACCCTGTAGTATGCTTATCAATTACAAGAAGAAAAAAGTCCCATTTACAGTGCAGAAAATAAGCAGTCACTACTCTAGCCAAGTTTATGATTAGATCCTCCAGTTAGAAGATGGCCTGACAGTTATGTACCCAGAGTTAGGAAGTGGGAAGTACCCAATATCACCTATGAGGTGTTCTGACTGGATATATTTTACCTGATCATAATTGCGTATTAGAAAAATCCAGAATGTGGGATGTTCTTCAGGATAACTGGTCTGGACATTTTAAAAAGGATTTTATTTATTTAATTTTAGAGAGAGGGGAAGGGAGGGAGAAGAGAGGAAGAGAAACACTGGCATGAGAAAAAAAAGTCAATTAATTGCCTTTCTCACGCACTCTGACAGGGAGACCCAACCTGCAACCCAAACATCTGCCCTGATGAGGAATCAACCCAGAAACCTTTTGCTTGGCGAGATGAGGTTCACTCAACTGAGCCACACTGGCCAGGCTGGTCTGGACTTTTAAAAGTATTCAGTGCCATGAGAAACAACAGGAAATGGAGAGGCTTTATCTGGATTGGGGAAGAACAAAGACAGAGTCACATGCCATGTGTGAAACTAGTGCAGATTCTGGATCAAAAAAATGTAAATGAATACCTATAAAGTAGATTTGTGGACAATTGGGGTAACTTGAGTAGTAACTCTATGTTGGGTAATGTTTTTAATTAATGTTAATTTTATTAGGTGAGGTAATTCTGCTGTAGTTGTATAGGGGACAATCTTTGTTGGTGGGAGATGCATGATGAAATGGTGTTTAGTAGTGAAGTGTCATGATGTGGACCATCTATTTTGTGATGATTTAACAAAAAAGGAAGTGTGTGTGTGTAAAAAATGAAAATTAGCAAAATGTATGTGAAAATGTTATAGCTGCTGACTCTAAATGAATGGTATATGGGAATTCATTGTACAGTTTTTTCAATTATTCTTTGGGGTTGAACATTTCTAAGTAGATAAATAAAAAAATATATATCCACAATCTGACAATTCTTGGATTATGCTTTGACTACTAGCATTTAGTCTAAGCCACAATCATTCAGAATATAGATTATTTCAGTAGCTTCCTAACCGGTACCTCTGCCCTCCCCTAGAGTTCGGATGCCAGTCAGAGTGGTCTAGTTAAAATGTTTGTCACATAATGTCAGTACTCTGCTCAAAGCCCCCGGGGGTTTTCTAGGGATAAAAGTCAAAGTCATTAAAATGCATCCCCAAGGACTTTTCAAATTTATTTTAATTTTTAAATAATGTTTATTCAGAGACATAACGATTGGGATGACTTTAAACATTACTTTGGCTTGCTGGTGTGTGTGTGTGTGTTTATATTAATGTTGCAGAGATGAGCTATGTAAATTCCAAACTTTTAAATAAGATTCACAGTAATTTCAGCACAATTTGGGGGAAGGTAGGAAATATGTGGAAGCAGCAGCCCCATATATCTTTAGAATGACAAGAGACAGCCTTGTTATTTCTGACTTCCAAATGGCTAGGGAACTGGTTAGACCTAAATAATCCTTACCATGGATAATAGATTGTAGGAGCAGCAGACTGTAAAAGCAGAGATGGCTAATTAGCAATATGCCTACCCTTTCCTTAATCCTTCTTCCAAACGCAAGCATTTATCACCAGTTGTCACACTTACCGAACAGTCATAAGAGTGGGATTGGGAAGAAGGTGGGATGTAGTGTGCAGGCTCTTAAAAACAATTCCCTCTTGTTCTTCACCAAGGCTCAGTTTAGTTAATATACACTCTATCAACTTGTCCTTTATTTCACTTCAGAGCTATTACATAGGTATTTTAAAATTATTTTTTATTTCTATTTCTCTTTTACATTTTTTATTGTTTTTCAAGTACAGTTTTCTGCTTTCCCCCTTCCCCTCCCCCACATCAGCCCTTCCCACATCCCTCCCTTTTTCCACCCCCTCTTGTTATTGTCCCTGTGTCTATCATTGTTCCTGCAAACCCTTCACCCTATTCCCCTATAATCCCCTCTCCTCTCCCCTCTGGTCACTATCAGCCTGCTCTCAATTTCAATATCTTTGGTTATATTTTGCTTGCTTGTTCATTTTTGTTGATTAGGTTCCTGTCAAAGGTGATATCATATGGTATTTGTCTTTCACCACCTGGTTTATTTCACTTAGCATAATGCTCTCCAGTTCCATCCATGCTGTCACAAAGGGTGGGAGCTCCTTCTTTCTTTCTGTTGCGTAGAATTCCACTGTGTAAATATACCAAGTATTTTTATCCACTCATTTACTGTTGGGCACTTGGGTTGCTTCCAGCACTTGGCTATTATAAATTATGCTGCTATGAACATTGGGGTGCATAGGTTCTTTTGGATTGGTGTTTCAGGGTTTATAGGATATAATCCTAGCTATGGAATCATTCCTTTTAGCTAAAATCCAGTTGTGCAACTGGATTAGGCCACACAGAACTTTCTGGCTAATACTTTTTTTTTTCAAAAATCCAACCAAGTAAAATTATTTTTATTTTTATTTTTTTATTTAATTATTTTTCAAGTACAGTTTTCTGTCTATGACTCCCATCCCATCCCAACCCCTGAGTAAAGATTGGCTTTACTGAATGGTGTGTGAATCAGGCAGCATCCAATCTACTAATTAGAGAGAGAGGTGCTCAGTGGCTAATAAATATTATTTATTTATTTTTACTAAGAAGCATAAATTTTGCCCTGGCTGGTGTAGCTCAGTGGATTGAGCACAGGCCTGCGAACCAAGGGATTGCGGTTCAATTCCCAGTCAGGGCACAAGCCTGGGTTGCAGGCCAGTTCCCAGCAAGCAGGGAATGCATGAGAGGTAACCATACATTGATGTTTCTCTCCCTCTCTCTTTCTCTTCCCCCTCTAAAGATGAATAAATAAAATCTTTAAAAAAAGAAGCATAAGTTTTAGACTCAAGCTTACCTGATTATAGAGCTGTTAACAATTAGCTCTGTAGCTTCATATAAACTTTGTCTACAAAAAAGGATCAGTGTATTACCTAATTTATAAGCTCATGGTTAAGAGCTTGGGTGGTAACAGGGGAAAGAAGGGAAAGGGTTGTAAAGTAACATTTATGAAGGACCCATGGACAAACCAAAGGAGAGTAGAATTGAGGCTGGGAGGTGGGGGTCAGTGGTGAGGGGAAAGTGGTGACAGGAAAATGGAGACAACCGTACTTGAACAACAATAAAAAAATAAATGATTAAAAAATTTAAAAGCAAAAAAAGACCTTAGGCTCTGAAGCCAGAGTTGAAGGGTTTATATTCCAGCCCTGCTACTTAATAATTTATGAACTTTGTGATCTTACAGATTACTTACACTCTTTGTGCACCAGCTTTCCTTGAAGGGTGAATGGAATAAGACTGACTTGATAGGGTTTTATGAGGATTAAATATTAATAAATAATAAGTAATAAAAATGAAAACATTTTGATTGGAAATTCACTATGTCTTCAATTCTGTGCTGAGGAGAAATAGTGTATATTATATGTATTAACATATTTAATAGCATACACAAAAGCCATGATTGGTGTATTTGAGAAAATAAAAGGTCAGTGTGGCTGCTGTACAGTGAGTAAGGGAGAAAGTGGGACAAGATGTGGTACTTGTGCCAAGCAAGGACCAGTTCATGCTCCTTGTAGATATGTAAAAGATTTTGGATTTTATTTTAAGCATCACATAAAAACCTTTGAATGGTATTAAGCCAGAAGTATACTGGATTTCATAAAGGAGTGTATCCAGCCATGTTAAAGGCTACTAAGGGGTCTTACCAAGACAAGGGTTGGCGGAGGGGGAGAAAGAAAGAAGAAAGTCCATAGCATTTGTCTAATATGGAGGCAACAAGCATTCTTGACAACAGTGTTTGTATGGCACTCTGTGTAGTGAAACTAGTGTTATCTCTAATTGTAATGTTTATCATGCCTGAGAAAGATAGTTCGTTCATACTCATTTTGGTGTTGTCCTCACCTCAAGGGCAATGCATTAAATGACCTCTGTAAATCACTTAATAGTTAGTTCTCTGATTCCAAGATGTTCATTCTTTTCTATGCTGCCTTTTTTAAAAAAAAAGAAAACAAAGTCTTAATCATAGCAGCATAACCTTTTTGGTTATAAAGCAAATGTTATTTTCATTTACTAACCTACATAGATTCTTCATTTGATGAACGTATGGTCAAATCTCTCCCTGAGCATTTTTATATCAGAGAATTGATAGATGGGGCCAAACTCATATAAAATTCATCACTGCATAATATGCATTCAAATGGTAATAATAATTCTCAGGTATCTATCCTCCCATTTTCTTTGTAATTTATTCATGTCTTCTATTTTCTTTTCCTGCAACTGTTCACTCTTTGGCAATTTCACTGTTCATTAGCATATCTATCAGATGTGAAGAAAAAAGCAAGGAAAATACGTTGAAATAGATCAGATTATTATTCATCACCAGATCTCAAAAAGCAGCTGTATGAAGAGATTGGAAATTAATTTTTGAATGGATGTTTTGGATTATCTCAGTCTTAGCTGCTGTTTATGTATCACAAAAATAATCAACTTTATTATTGACAAAAATAAATCTAATGTTTTTGATCTTATATATTTGCTAGACTGCTCTTTCAATAGTACAAATAACAACATTTTGTAAATATTCATTTCACTGTTATTAAATTCAGCAATATTTATGAAACTTTTGGGAATTACTATAGGTGCAAATTGCCTACCACGGAACTAGAAGAAACAAAAGATATATGTGAGCCCTTAGGGAGTTTATGAACCAGCCAGGGAGTCTGGCTTATACACCTAAAACAGATGATAAGGAAACACAGTAAACCATCATTTAACACCAACAGTAAAGGCAAACTGTATACTAATAAATAAAATAAGAAAATATAAAAGACATTTTTGACACTCTATACCTCATTTCTGAAATTAGCTGTGTAGGTACTTCCATTCTAATTCAGATCCATTAGTAACAGACTGAAGTGATTAAAGATAGTTTTGTTGTCTTTATTAAGCACAGAGTGAAGTGAGACCTTGCTGAGTGCTTCAGATTATATTCTGGTTATAGAAAGCATTTGCTTGACAAGCATACATATGTGTAGGTTTTGATAGAATTAAGTAGCTGATCTATTTTTCCCTCAAGGGAGAAAACGTTTTAAACAGAACAAGTGCAAATAAAACATCATGGATGTGCTGTACATATTCATTTTCCCTAGACTTTTTCTTGAGTGTGAGATTTACTATTTGACTTCAGACATCAGAGTTTTTGTTAAATATGTTACAATAGCGTTTTTCTAAAATATTTGGTTAATAGGGCACATTATTTGGACAAAATTCTGAATGATTAATGCAATTAACAAATATCATATGCCTACTATTAGAGTAAATTCTTCGTATTATGTTTTGCTATGTCCCCTCCTTTACATTAATAGACCATTCTTCTGAAAGAAAACAAATACCACTGTTTGTGAGAAAATTATGAAAAAATGCTCAATATTTGTAAAATATTACAGCAAAAATTAGGATTACATATACAAATTTAAAATCATATATTGTTATAAGGTAAGAAATATCTGAACTTTGACATGTAGGAGAATTTTATTTTATTTTTTAGGGTCGAGACTTCTGGTGATTGTGTTCCCTGAACTGTGAATGCTTATATGATGATAATGAGGGTCAGGTGATGGATTCCATCCAGCTGTTGCTTTGTGTGAGACATCCGGATACCTAAAAAACCCCTAATTTTCTGCTTTTTAACCTTCCTCAGAAAGTGTGAAGGCTTAGTTGAAATCCTTCCTCAGCCTCTTCCTCCTGGAAAAAAACAAGTCACATCTTATGCTAATGCCAATATCATCTGCATTAGAAAAACTAAAATAAAATAACAAACAGAAATTAACAAAACAATCACCACATATCCACTGAGATTTACATTATATTATTTGCTTTAGGCGTCTATTAAAATTACTGGTTGGTTTAGTTAAAATGATGTGCTTCATCACATCATCCAATTAAAAAAAAATCTTAAGTGTGTCTTGTATTACTTCTAAATCTGTCTAAACAAAGTCTAAAACAACCCATAGCAAAATGAAAAGTTCAATCAACCCCCTGTTTAGGCTACATGATGCCAAATTACCAGTTTGAATTTTCCCCGTGGAATTGGCCAGATGTTTTAGCATTGTGAAGACACAGCCTAAGAAAATATTGAACCACTTACTATCAAATGATTGTATTGAGGGTAGAAATTCACATGCCTAGCCACATCCACACAGACATTAATGCACCCTTTGCATAAAATGAAGCACACTGTATAATTTTATGATGGTATGTCAGGAGCCATATTTTATCTTGTGCAGAAATTATGAGGGCATATTGCATTGTAAAACAAGATTCACACAAAACAGAATCTTGTTTTACCTAAGCTCTGATGAATGAAGGTAATTTATTGTGCATAGTTTTTGCATGTGTTTAAAATGCCTAGACTATGTCATTATACATGCTTTTTTGAATTGGTGATCTGAAGATTTTTTCTAATGATAGGATTGTGAGCTCCAAGCAGAAATTGTAAAAGAAAAAGTGACAATAGATTTACAATTCAAAAGGAACGGAAATGAACAGAAATGCCCTCTCTCAAAAAAAGAACACAAAAACCAAAACAGCTGTCTACCTGACCGATCCAAGAAAATGAACACTGAAAACAAATAGCTGCCATTTGTGGTAAAACTGATCACCCTGAGCATAATGAATTTACTTTCTTTTGTGCTTATTATGAACTTGGCAAACTTTCTTTGGTATAAATATTTAAATGTAACAATGAAGAGAGATGGCAATGGCCCAGCATCCAAGAGAGAGAGCCAGAACTGTTTCTGGGAACTTTTGAGTTCTCTTAGAAAGCTTATTTTTCCTTAGCAATTCTTCTTTTGGAATTTGAGTCAGGAGCCTGTTTATCCTTAAGTTCTTATGGAATCTAATTAAAGAACATAGTATCCTTGTGGAATACAAAGGAAGAGAAAAGAGGTATGGAACAGGAGTGAGAGAGTGACGACAGAGACCTAGTGGCTGGGAAAGAAAGAGGAGTGAGGGGGAGCAAGGAGGAGAGAAGAGGGATGGAGTGGTCAGTCAAGTCTCACAGGAATTCTTGAAGTGTGATGTAGTAAGTAGGCGTGGACTAAGCTGTCAAACAAAATCAGGCTTCCTTTTCTTAAGGTAGTCATGGAATTTTGATGTAGATCAAGGTTAAATGATTTCCTGTCATTCTACATGCAAAAGTACTCAAGATGGCAATATTCTTTCTTTTTAAAAAGATTATTTATTGATTTTAGAGAGAGGAAGAGATGGGGGAGAGAGAGAAAGAAATACATCCATTTGTTGTTCCACTTATTCATGCATTCATTGGTTGGTTCTTGTCTGTGCCCTGACTGAGGATGGAATACACCACCGTGGTGTATCAGGATGATGCTCTAACCAACTAAACACACAGCTAGGGTCAATATTTCTTCTTGAATTTAACACCGGTTTTTCAGTTTTCTCGGTTGTGTACTTGTTAACATCATAATATACTAATGGCAATTGCTTTAAGTATGTCATAAAGCTCTTTTTAAAAAATGATGTTGCTAATAAGGAAACTTTTAGAGTCCAAGAAAACAGGGCTCAGTTAAACATGTTGTATAAAATTCTGGTTTCAGAAATTCTAAATTATAGAAAATTCCATTAGGGCATCTATTTATAAGCAGCCTATAAAGCAAAATAAGTGAAGCACAAAAAAGTCAATACCACAGCATGACTTTACACAGCAAAACCCATCTAGTGGGGTCTATGCTGCTTAGGCATGCCAAAAATTACACTTATTTTTTATTTCTGCCATTACTTGTCCCCTCAAAAAATATTTTAGCAGGCTTTTAACAAGAGCTACAGATGCATTATAATCATTAAAGCAAGGGAAAATAGGCAAGAACCAATAATAGAGGGAGGTTGATTTGGAGGTGGGAGAGAGATACTTAGCTTCCTGGCAGTCAAAGTTAAGAAAGGAAAAATGATGGACTAACTTTCCATTCTCTAACAAAAAGAAGCAATACGGATTTTTCAGATAAGACAAACTATTGTCTAAGCCTTCATCTTTGGGATAAATCATTGGAATGGTCCTTCATGTAAGAAGTATTAGACAACAAAATATTGTCTTGGGTAATTTACAAAAATAGAAACACAAAAAACAAACTTTGTATGCTTTTTCAATAGTGACCATAGATAAGAGTAGAGGTGAATTATGGAAGTGGGTATTCACTGAGGCATTGCTATGGGGAACTATATTAGTATTGTTTAAATATGTAGCAGCCTGACAATTTGATTTGATAGAGAGCTACAGCATAGAGATTTAAACCAGTGCCCCTCTATTTCAATGGTTTCCAACCAAGCTATTCATCAAAATAATCTGGAGATCTTTGAAAATATACATGCCTGGTTCTGATTTTCTAATATGCTCTTTTAATATGTTTGGGATGGGCTAAGGAATCTGTATTTTTAAATATCTGTCTCTAGTTGGCTACTCTGACTATTTGACACTCTTGTTCTCTGGATGTTCTCAGAATGCAACCAGTATGTTTGTGCCTGATATAAGTATTATGTTTACCTGATGCTATTTTATTATCATTTATTTCTTTTCCTCTCGCTCTCAAGAATATATATTATAGACATTTTTCATCCAGATGACCTCTAGGAATTCAGACTTTCAAAACTTTAAAATTTATAATGATAGATATAGCACCAGACTGAGCTCCTGGAATCTCTACATAGTGCCATGCTTAACATCTTTTTCATCTAAACAAATAAGTACACTACTTAAAGGATAAAAAAGAAACTGAATTCAAATACATTGAGTGTCTGTCTATTGTGTGCCAGAAATTATGTCGTTTTTATCACTTTTATATATGCTATCTCATTTAACCCCCAGAGCAATTCAGGGATAGTCATTATCTCCATTTTACAAATGAGAAAATTCAAACTCCTAGATGTTAAACCTTGCCCAAAGTCACACAGCTTTTAAGTGGTAGAGCTGAGATTCAACTGCCACTTAAAAAAAAAAGGATTTTATTTATGTTTAGACAAAGGGGAAGGGAGAAAGAGAGAGGAACATCAATATGTGGATGCTTCTCGAGCGCCCCCTACTGGGGACCTGGCCTGTAGCCCAGGCAGGTGCCCTGACTGGAAATCAAAGGGAAATCCTTCAGTTAGCAGGTCAGTGCTCAATCTACTGAGCCATACCAGGCAGGGCTCAACTACCACTTCTATGTTAGGTAGTATGGTGTGCTACATACTGCGGATTCATGATGATAGCTGGGGGCATGGCTTAATGTCAGAGCAAAAAATTACCTAGTACTTGTACTTACTAAACAAAAAGAAAAATAAATGATTTGTTTAAATGTTAAATTTATTTATGAATCTATTGTTCTCCAAAGCCTATTGTGATTAGTATTGCTTCCACTACAAAAAGCTTAGAAAAGATGATCCTTTGATCAAATTCAAGGGAAGACCTTGTTTTCTTGCCATTGAAAAATGGACCAAGCAAATAAAATCCAGGTGCTAAAAGTGAAAACATGCCCCTAATGAAAATCCTGGTTGAAAAACTTTTGAAACAAAAAGAGGAATGTTGAAATCCTGTTAATAAACAATTACCAAAGAGCCAGAATTTAAATAGATCTTGTTAATTGTGTTTATCTCAGTGTGAAGCCATGTCAGAATGCGTAAAGAAAATGTATTTTGTTAAAAGTGCTACTGGCACAGCAGGCCCTGAACATTAAACAGGGAGCTTGTCACTGTGGGGCTGCAAGTGAGAGAGGAGACTAACACGAGTTTAAATCATTAATATTATATCTCCAACTTGAAATGCTGATTATAAAACTTTGTCCAACAGAATTCCCTAATATCATGCAGTTGTTTTAACACTACTTGAATCAGTGTTGAAAACTGTTTAACTTCAAGTGAATCACAATTTAGGGACTTGGCCCACTAGTTGTATTCAGAGTTGTAACACTAGTTTTCCTGGGACTATTGGCAATATTAATTGATATAAAAAAGATTTTCTCCTTGGATAGATTACTGGATGCCTACAGTCTAACAATACGAACGGAGTCCTATAATCTGAGAAGTATAAATGAAAATAATTGATAATTTATCTGGTTCAAGATGACAAATAGCACCCGTTTGTATCCCCTTTTTGGAAAATTCCAAGGGTAATGGTAGTGAAGTACTAAAGACAGCAAATCTGGCCCTGGTCCAGTAGCTCTGTTGGATAGACTGCTCTCCTGATAGGCCAAGGTTGTGAGTTCGATGCTCAACCAGGACATATACAAGAATCAACCAACAAATACATAAATGATTGGAACAGCAAACTGATATTTCTCTCTCTCTCTCTCTCTGTCTCTCTCTTTGCCTCTCTTGAAAATTGATAAATAAAAATTAAAAAAAACATAGTAAATCCATAAATGTACTGAAAATGAGTGAAGCATCAGAAGATCAGAGCTTTGATATGTATTCTGGAAAATGAGGCACAGTTCAGGCAGGGAATGTACAGAATATTGCAAGAGATTCAAGCCACTAGAATTGGAACAGAATTAGAAAAGCAACATGATTCATGGTCTATAGCAGTGGTCTGCATGATTCTGCATACTTATCCCGGAGGATGTACAAGATGATTCCATGTGGTAAAAAGAAAAAATAATAGAGTTTCCATTTCAACTTATTTTTATCAAAAACTAAGACATTATGCCTATCAATATTTTATAAACACATTGACATCAGTCTATTTTTGTGATTTAGAGACACATTTGATGTGCTATTTTATTAATTTAATTTATGTAAATTAATAAAATAACTATATGTAAATTATATATAAATGCATATATTTATATAAATTTTTATGTATAAAATTACCTGTAAGTATGTTCAGAAAACCAAGCATCATCTGAAATCTGAGAAAAACTAGAAGCACAAAAAGAAGCATAAATAACCCTAAAAGAATCAGTGATAATTTGGGGGAAAAAACTTTAAAAATAATCTAATTATATTCTTGAGAGAATCAGAAGTTCCTCCCTGGCTGGTGTGGCTCAGTGGATTGAGTGCCTGCCTGCAAACCAGAGGGTCACTGGTTCAATTCCCAGTCAGGGAACATGCCTGAGTTGCAGGTCAGGTCCCCAGTGGGGAGCGCATGAAAGGCAATTACACATTGATGTTTTTCTCCGTCTCTTTCTCCCTCCCTTCCCCGCTCTCTAAAAAAATTAATAACATATTTTAAAAAAAGAAGTTCCAACATTTATAAAATAAGAACAGATGCTATAAGAAAAACGGAGTCAGGAAAGGGAAAATTAAATTTGAATAAAAAGTTAGAAAGTCAATAGACAGTACAAATTTAAGTGTAAAGTGAATTGTAAAAATATTGGCTATCACATAGGTGATAAAAATTTTATTGGCCATCAGAGGCGCTTCAGCTTCTTTTCCTGTGTTCCTGGTGCCTTTCCAGCTGCTGTTCCTTTTCTGGAGCTTAGAGACTTCCGCCAAGATGGAGGCATAAGTGGAAACACTGTGCCTTATCCCACAACCAAGTTTGAATATAACAAAGGTTTGGAGAACAAAGACACAGCCACAAAACAGAAAATTGAATTATACGGAAGTCTGACAACCACTAACCATTCAACAGGGATGGTAAGAGGGGCAGAGCCAGCAGCAAGCAGGGTCGGGCAGGACAGATCCCCCGACCTAGGCATGCAGGCAGCCAGGAACCAGTTTGGGTGCGGGGCAGACTGACCGCGGTTGCACATTCGCGCACAGTGAGACGGACCACGCAGGCCCCAGGGGGGGGGCTGACGACGGTGGCACATTCTCATACAGTGGGACGAAACTCATGGACCCGGTCACGGTGGCAGCTGCTGCACCTGTGGGGGCCGCAGCGGGAGGCGGCAGACGGGACGCCATCGCTCCTCTTTGACCCCGCCCCCACACACAGGGTCACAACCCAGCCACTGAGTTGCCCTGCTCTGGTGAAGACCTAGGGATCCGATCCTGCTACTTAACAGGCACGAACAGCCCAAAAGATGGCGCAAGAAGAACTCAAAGTCCCAGAGCCAATAACTCTCAGTGACTGAGAAATTGCCAGCCTCTCAGAAGCACAGTTCAGGACACTGTTTATCAGGATGCTCACAGAACTGGTTGATTATAGTCACAAATTAGAGGAACATAGGAAGGCTAAACTAATTGAAATGAAGGGAGATGTCCAGGAATTCAATAGCGATGGAAAGGAAACTGGGACTCAAATCAATGGAATGGACCAGAAGGAAGAACAGAGCATCCCACCAGAAAGGAATGAAGTAATGAGAATTCAAAAAAATGAGGAGAGGCTTAGGAACCTCCAAGACATCTTTAAACGTTCCAACATCCGAATTATAGGGGTACCAGAAGGGGAAAGAAACAGCCACAAGTGGAAAACTTATTTGAACAAATAATAAAGGCGAACTTCCCCAGTCTGGCAAAGGAAATAGACTTCCAGGAAATCCAGGCAGCTCAGAGAGTGCCAAAGAAGTTGGACCCAAGAAGGAACACACCAAGGCACATCATACTTACATTAGCGAAGACTAAAATGAAGGAGAGAATTCTAGAAGCAGCAAGGGATAAGGGGACAGTCACCTACAAAGGAGTGCCCATCAGACTGTCAGCGGATTTCTCAAAAGAGACCTTACAGGCAAGAAGGGGGTGGAAAGAAGTATTCCAAGTCATGAAATCCAAAGACCTACAGCCAAGATTGCTTTATCCAGCAAAACTTTCATTTAGAATGGAAGGACAGATAAAGTGCTTCTCAGATAAGGTCAAATTCAAGGAGTTCATCATCACCAAGCCCTTATTATATGAAATGTTAAAGGGACTTATCTAAGAAAAAGAAGATGAAAAATATGAACAGTGAAAGGACAGCAAACTCACAGTTATTAACAACCACACCTAAAACAAAAGCAAACCAAGAGGACAGCTAGATCAGGAGTGGAACCATAGAAATGAAGATCACATGGAGGGTTAGCAACAGGGGCGTGGGAGGAGGAGAAGGGGGAAGAAGGTACAGAAAATAGCATAGACAGTAGGTAGAAAATAGATAAGGGGGAGGGCAACAATAGTAGGGGAAATGTAGAATCTAAAGAACTTGAGACACATGGTTATAAACTAAGGGGGTGGAGAATGGTGGGGGAGGGAGTGTGCAGGTGGAGGGGAATGAAGGGGGGGAATAGAACAACTGTAATGGTATAATCAATAAAATATATTAAAAAATTTATTGACCATCAATAAGACTCACAAGACAGAGCTCTTGATAAATAAATATCTAGTAGAATTAGATCAGTTCAAAGTTGAAGAGAAAAACTGACAAATATAGTGATGTGGTAGGTGTTTGATAAGAAGATAATTTAAATAACAAAGTATTAGGAGAATCATTTTGAAAAGAGAATGAAACCTAATATTTTTGCAAAAATTACCATCTTTATTCTTTTTAATTTTTTTATTGTTGTTCAATTACAGTTGTCCCCATTTTTCCTCGATTGATCTCCCCTGCCCTGCCCATCCTCCTCACCCACATTCAATCCTCCCCCACACTGTTGTCCTTGGCCGTGGGTCCTTCATATACATGTTCCTTGACTTGACCCTCCCCCTTCCTTCCCCCATTACCCCCTTTCCCCTCCCCTCTAGTCACTGTCAGTTTGTTCTTTATTTCTAAGTCTCTGGTTCTATTTTGCTCACTTGTTTGTTTTGTTGAGTAGGTTCCATTCATAGGTGAGATCATATGGTATTTGTCTTTCATCACCTGGCTTATTTCACTTAGCATAATGCTCTCCAGTTCCATCCATGCTGTTGTGAAGGGTAGGGCTTCCTTCTTTCTTTCTGCTGTGTAGTATTCCATTGTGTAAATGTACCACAGTTTTTTGATCCACTCCTTTACTGATGGGCAGTTAAGCTGTTTCCAACACTTGGCTATTGTATATAATGCTGGTGTTGGGAAATCTGGACAGGTATATACAAAAAAGTGAAATGACCTTGTTTATTTTTATGCTGTGAAATTTAAATACAGATTGAGGAATATGGTAGAATATTGTCTTACAAAGTACTTGGGGAAAATTCATCCCCAGTCCTTTCTTAGGTATGAATACTTCTTTTATTCATGTGTGTTCTGAGAAATTAATGCACAGTATTAGTTAAAAATAGATCTGTCATTTGACCCAATGATTCCACTTTTGGGAATGTATCCAAAGGAGCCCAAAACACTAATCTGAAAGAACATAAGCATCCCTATGATTACTGTACTGTTATTTACTATCGCCAAGATATAGAAGCAGGTCATATATCTAGTAATGGATGAATGGATAAAACATTTACATAATGGAATACTACTCAGCCATAAAAAAGAAAGTTTTACACTCTGTTACAGTAGGGATGGACCCAGATAACATTATTGTAAGTGAAATAAGCCAATCAGAGAAAGACAAATATCATATGATTTTACTCATGTGTAGAATCTAATGAACAAACTGAAAAAACAAAATGGAGACAGACTCATGGATGAAATGCAGGAAGAAAGTTAGTGAGGAGGAGGTTAGGGAGTGGAGGGATTAAGCAAAAACGACAAAGGACTCATGAACACGGACAACAGTGTGGTGATTGCTGGCGGGAGAGGAGTATAAGGGTACTAAATGGCAATGGTAAAAAATACAAAAAATTATTTTAAAAAATTTTGCAACAGAAAAATAAAAAACCATAAATCTGAACACCTTTCTCTAAAAATAAATAAATGTTATTTACTGTGAGACTAATTAAATACATGTATTTTATTTTTTTCTAGTCAAGTTCTCAGTAAAATCTACTTTCCACTACTTTCATAGCCTTGAAATGTTGATTCTTATTTTCAGTATTTTAATTTTAAGTAGGGTTTTTAAAAACATGGATAGTGAAATCTTAGATGGTATGATTTAAGCTGGATGATCTCAGTCATAGGGAAATAAGGCATATATTTCTGATATCAGGAGTCAAAAAAGAAACAAAAACATGAATTGTTGTTCCAGAAAAAACAAGAAGCTCTATAAGGATGTAATGATCCTTATAGCAAACTAAAATGCAGCATGATTCTGAGTATTAAATGGGGTGTAAAAGAGAAGAATCCACTTGACTTTGATGCTTGAAGCATCTTCCTTTAAGAAGCTATATTATTTTTTCTGTATCAGATCCTGTCATGCTACTTGACTCTACAGTGAACAATATTTACATAATTATAATATTTTAAATTATAATATACATAATTATATAATTTTAACAACTTATATTTAAAGATGGATGTTTATATTTAAAACACAGCAGTTATGTTATAAATCTTGTCAATATAAAGAGAAAAGGTTCTGTTAATTCAAGTTGAGATGTAAAGGGAAGAAAGAAGAATGTACTTTCTCTCTGACTTAATGCAGGAGTCAATTGGTAGAATTTAAAATGAAAAGAGACTTCCGGCCAAGATGGAGGCATATGTAGACACACTGTGCCTCCTCGAACAACCAAAATAAGGACAACAACAATTTAGAAACAAAATAACAACCAAAACTGAGAGAAAAAATTGAACTGTATGGAAGTCTGACAACCAAGGAGTTAAAATAGACACACTCATCCAGACCAGTAGGTGGGGCAGAGCCAGTGGACGGATGGACGGAGTTGGGCGGCCAAGCAGAGAGGATTCGCAGGCAGCACAGGAAGTGGTGACACCAGGCATGCATGACCATACCGGGCAGACCCTGGGCACCCAGGTTGCGGCTGGTAGACCCCGGGCATGGGGTGGCAATAGGCAGACTCAGCGAGGCAGCGATTGAGAAGTGGGGCACTGTGTGCAAGTTGGCTGTCTGACCTGGGCAGCAGTCCCACATTCGTGTGCAGAAGATAACTGTGGAGCAAGAAGGATCCCGCAATCCCGGGTCCTAGCGCTGGGAAATAAAGACTCAAAACACTGATTGAAAATACCCGTGGGGGTTGAGGTGCAGGGAGAGACTCCCAGCCTCACAGAAGAGTTTGTTGAAGAGACCCACAGGGTCCTAGAATGCACACAAGCCCACTCATCCAGAAATCAGCACCAGAGGGGCCCACTTTGCTTGGGGAAAGCAGCCGAAGGGACTGAGGTGTAACAGAGAGCGAAGCAAAGTGCCATTGCTCCCTCTCTGACCCTGCCCCTACATACAGCCTCACAGCCCAGCCACTGGGTAGACTCGCCCTGGTGAACACCTAAGGCTCCACCCCTCATACATAACGGGTGCAAACAGACCAGAACATTATGACTCAAGCAGAACAGACAAAGCCCCAGAGCCAATACTTCTAAGCGACAAAGAGATAGCCAACCTATCAGATGCACAGTTCAAAATACTGGTGATCAGGATGCTCATAGAACTGGTTGATTTTAGTCACAAATTAGAGGAAGAAATGAAGGCCACACTAAGTGAAATGAAGAAAAATGCACAGGGAAAGCAATAGTAATGGGAAGGAAACTGGGACTCAAATCAATGGAGTGGACCAGAAGGAAGAAAGAAACATTCAACCAGAACAGAATGAAGCAACAAGAATTCAAAAAAAATGAGGAGAGGCTTAGGAACCTCCAGGACATCTTTAAGCATTCCAACATCTAAATTATAAGGGTACCAGAAGGGGAAGAGGAAGAGCAACAAGTGGAAAACTTATTTGAACAAATAATAAAGGAGAACTTCCCCAATCTGGCAAAGAAAATAGATTTCCAGGAATTCCAGGAGGCTCAGAGTCCCAAAGAAGGTGGACCCAAGGAGGAACACACTGAGACACATCATAATTACATTAGCCAAGATTAAAATGAAGGAGAGAATCCTAGAAGCAGCAAGAGATAAGGAGACAGTTACCTACAAAGGAGTTCCCATCAGACTGTCAGCGGATTTCTCAAAAGAGACCTTACAGGCAAGAAGGGGATGGAAAGAAGTATTCTAAGTCATGAAAGACAAGGACCTACATCCAAGATTGCTCTATCCAGCAAAGCTTTCATTTAGAATGGAAGGGCAGATAAAGTGCTTCTCAGATAAGGTCAAGTTTAAGGAATTCATCATCACCAAGACTTATTTTATGAAATGTTAAAGGGACTTATCTAAGAAAAAAGATAAAAAACATGTATAGTAAAATGACAGCAAACGCACAATTATTAACAACCACACCTAAAATAAAAATAAACTAAGAAAACAAGAACAGAAATAGAACCACAGAAATGGAGATCACATTGAGGGCTAGCAACAGGGAAGTGGGAGGAGGAGAGGTGGGGAAGGTACAGAGAATAAGTAGCAGAAAATAGAATATGTAGAATAGGTAGGCAGAAAATAGATGGGGCGGGGCAAGAATAGTATGGGAAATGTAAAAGATAAGGAACTTAAGACACATGGACATGAACTAAAGGGGGGGAATGTGGGTGGGAGAGGGTGTGCAGGGTGGAGGGGAATGAAGGAGGGGAATGGGACAACTGTAATAGCATAATAATAAAATATATTTTAAAAATAAAAATAAAATACAATGAAAAAAGTAATATGACATTTTAAAAGATTATTAATAGAATTATAAAAATAAAATATGTCTAACAGCTATTGAGAACATGGGAGAAAAACAGTCCTCTAATTGAACTCAATTCTTCCTATTTAATGAATATTCTCAATTTTCATTTAAAGATACAGTAGTCCTCCCTTATCAATGGTTTTGCTTTCCTCAGTTTCAGTTGCTTGTCATCAACCATGGTGAAAAATATTAAGTGAAAAATTCCAGAAATAAACAATTCATACATTTAAAATTATGCACCATTCTGAGTACCTCACTTCATCACAACACATGGTATTGTTTCCTCTCATGTAATCAGAAGAAGAGGGGTGAGTACAGTACAGTATACTTTGAGTGAGAAAGAGACCTCATGCACATAATTTTTATCACAGTATAGTTATAGTTGTTCTATTTTATTATTAGTTATTGTTATTACTCTCTTACTGTGCCTAATTTATCAATTAATCTTTACCATGGTAGGTATGTATCGGAAAAGACATATCTAGGGTTCGATACTTTCTATGGCTTTGGGCATGTACTGGGTGTCTTGGAACGCATTCCTCACAGATAAAAGGGGACAGTATAAGTATATTATTTGGAATTATTTTGATAATCAACAAAAAATAAATGACTACTAAGTAGTAAGACTGGTAATGTAAGAATAGGGTGAATTCTTAAAAAGTATTACTCTTCTGTGCTTGGAATATTATTTCCATGTGCATGTATTATATCCTCTTGTTTATCTTCCTCTAAATTCCATCCTCCTGAAGTGACCAATGGTAAATTTTGATGTGTATTCATTCATACCCTTCTGTCTCATAATTCTTCTTCTCCCTTCCTTTTCCTTCCCTTCCCTCCCTTTCCCTTTCTCCCTCCCCTCCCCTCCCCTCCCTTTCCTCTGTCTCTTTCTCCTTCTCTCTTCCTCCCCTCCTCTTTCCTCTCACCCTCCCTCCTTCCATTTCTCTCTCTATGACATACACACCCACACACCCCAAAAGGTTGTTCTTTTTAATCTAACTGTGAATATACAATTCACATGACTCTGAAATTTTATTTTATATATTTTTAAAAATGTCTATAATTTTCACAACCATCCATGTCTACACATAGATTCAACTCACTCTTTGTATTAGCTGCACACTATTCTATTGAACAGAGAGATTCAGGGCTGACATTTCAGTACCTGTCATGATTGGTTATACTGATTACTAAATAGTTTGACTATCACCACTGAATAAACCCTAATATATTCCACTAATTTATTATTCCTATGTATTCAAGCCACTACAATGCTGAACACACACATACATGCATGCATTCACACATGTATTCATACATATCAGTGCTTATGTTTTTCTGTGGGTGAGATTCCCAAAAGAGTGATTATTGGGCAAATGTATTTATTTGTTGTGCATATATTTATTTTAATAGAAAATTGTAGCATATATTTTAAACAGTTGTAGTATTTCACAGTCCTGCCAGCAATAATAGGGTGCCTTTTTCATATCGCTGCTAGTACTGGATATTATTATATTTAATATAGTTACTGATAATTTAGAATTTATGTCTTTCATTTTGATACTTGTTTTCTGTATGTCTCATGTGTTTCCCTCATATTCATTTATTCCTTACTTTGTGATAAATATATTTTTCTAATATATTATTTAATTTCCTTGCTCATTTTAATTAATATTTTAGTTATTCCCTTAGCAATTTCCCTGAGTATTGCAATTGACATCTTAACTTAAAACAATATATTTCAATGTAGTAACAACTTAATTTTAGTTGTGCGTACACAGTGCTGCTATATATATCAGTTCCCATACACCAGTTTCCATATGCTAGATCTCATCTCAATACTTTATAAAGGTATGAATTCAGGTTTATAATTATTATTTTATACAGTTATTTTCTTTTTTTTAAAGATTTTATTTCTTTATCACTAGAGAGGAAGTGAAGGAGAGAGAGAGAGAGAGAAATATCAATGTATGGTTGCCTCTCGTGAGTCCCCTGCTGGGAACTGGCCTGCAACCCAGGCATGTGCCCTGACTGGGAATTGAACCACGATCGTGTGGTTCGCAGGCCCGCGCTCAATCCACTGAGCTACACCAGCCAGGGCTATACAGTTGTTTTCAAATGAGGAGAAAATAGGATTGTAAACCAATAACATATTTATATTATAGTTTATATTTTACTAGATACTTACCAATTATTGGTAGATTAATTGATTAGAATTGCTATATAGAGTCTTTTCATCTCATCACCAGAACTCCCTTTATGTTAGATCTTCTGGCAACAAATTTTCTCTGTATTTGTTTATTTGGGTAATGTGTTAATAGTTTTCAATGACATTAATGATTTTTATATCATAACAAAATTATTATTTTATATAATTATAACCCCAAACCTTATATAATTATAAACAAAATAAAAAGAACAACTGAAAGTCCAATCAGTTATCTATTCCTTATTCCTAATTCTGACATGAGACATTTAGATTGTCTTTACTGCCTACACACTCCCAATCAGCTACTCCATTTTGCTATATATGTTTTGTATTTTAGTTGTCAGCTATTAGTTATTATTAGTTATTCCATTAGTACATAAAATTTGATCATGATTTTTATAAGAGCTATAATAACTATAAGAGGTATACAAGGAAAAAGAAGATAACAATGGATGATGTGTTAGTTAAGATATATAAAGAAACAAGTGGTGATTACTCTGTAATTACTGAAGAACACTCCATAATAAATAACTGTGAATTATATTAATAAAAGAGAGAGAGAGATACAGGGAGACAGAGGAGGAAACATAAAGCTCATTAAAGAGCATAATAGGTAAAAGGAAGAGAGGGGATTCTTTCTCCCTCTGAGACTAGTGCTTTGCTTGTAACATGAATTTCACCATAGGACTATGCTCTGTTTGATCAGTTCTGTGATTAATATCAGTCATTGCAGAAACAACTACTATGTATTTTCTGGTAGGTATGGGTAAGATGAACAATGTTATGTGACTATATTTTTAAAGATATCATCCATCTTGCCTTATTAGAGTGAAATTAGCTTAAGTAAAATGAATTTTCTGAGGAAACTGAAAATGGAACTGCCTTTTGCCCTGGCAATTCCACCGCTGGAATTCTACCTTAAGAGCCCTGAAACACTACTATCCAAAAAAAACCTATGCACCACAATGTTAATAGCAGCACAATTTACAATAGCCAAGTGCTAGAAGCAACCAAAATGCCCATCAGCAAATGAGCGGATCATAAACCTTTGGTACATTTACACAATGGAATTCTATGCAGCAGAGAGAAAGAAGGAGCTCCTACCTTGGAGACAGCATGAATGGAACTGGAGAGCATTATGCTAAGTGAAATAAGCAGGCTATGAGGGACAAATACCATATGATCTCACCTTGAACTGGAACATAATCAACAAAAGGAAAAAGCAAGCAAAATGTAACCAGAGCCATTGAAATTAAGAACAATCTAACAATAGCCGGAGGAGAGGGGACAGTGGGGAGAAGGGTTTTCAGGAACTACTATAAAGGGCACATGGAAAAAACCAAGGGGGAGGGTGGACCAAGGGAGGGAGGTGGGTTTGGAGGGGATGGGGGAGTGGGGGGAGAAAATACAGACAACTGTAATTGAACAACAATAAAATAATTTAAATTAAAAAATAGTAAAAAATAAATTAATTTTGAAAATAATTTTACATTAATCAAGCTCTGAATCTAAACCTTGAACTTTGAGAAATTTTATTCATTCATGTTATTGTTGCTGTTGCTGCTGTTTCCTTTTTTATATAAAAAAGTTTTAGGCTTATCAAAAAGTTATAAAATAACATAGAAATCCTGTACTTCCTTAACCCAGTTTCCCCCCAAATGAAGGTTTTATATAATAATAAAATTATCAAACCCAGGAAATTAACATTGGAACAATGTGATTACTAAACTACAGAACTTCAATTTTATCAAATTTTCAGCTGAAGTTTAAACCTTTTTTTTTTAGGATTCTGTTTCGAGCTTCATCTCCTCCAATCTGTTATAGTTTCTCATTTGCTCCATGTTTGCTATTACCGTGATGGTCTTGAAGAGTACTGGTCAGATATTCTGACATAGGTGTATTTGTTTTCTTTTGTAAGTTATGAAATAAAATGATAAAAACTATATGTCCTTCTACTGTGTAAAGAAATACCTTCTAGGTCTATAGAGAACTCTGAAATTAAATGACTAAGAGTCTAAGTCTATAGACTCTTTATGTCTGGAGGTTCTTCCCTCAGAGTGGAGGAAAATGGAAAGAGATTAAAAATTCATTGTGCTTCCTAATATTTGCTCTGGTACATTCTTCAGAATATTCAGAAACTTAGTTATTTTCTGCAATTGAATTGAACAACTCAGTTTTGATCTGAATGAAAAATGAATAATATTCTCTCAAGATTGAAATATAGTAATTAAACTGATTGGAGAATAAGTTTTCATTTGGAAAGGAATATGAAAATGAATATGAAGATAAGTGTGTTTGTATATTCAGAGAATAACCCATCTTGTTAGATTCATTACTCCCAAATAAATGGTGAAGTTATTAAAACTGCTCTCAGTTTTAAAAGATTGAAATTTTAAAAATATAATAATAATGATTAAGTATAGAAATATTTTATGAAGTCTCTTTACCATTAGTTCTCTCTTATCCACAGAGAATACCATTCAGGACCCCAGTGGGTGCCTGGAAGTGCAGAGAAGTAACCACTATATATACTATGTGTTTTTTCTATACATACATACTTATGAGGAAGTTTATTTTCTAGACTTGGCACAGTAGGAAATTAACAACAATAACTAATAATAAAATAGAACACTTAGTATGCTATAATAAAGTTATGTGAAGGTGGTCTCAGCAAGCTAGCACAAATTTCTTTTTCCTTCTCAATGTCATGTGTGGAAGATTGGCTATTATCATACATCTTAGCAAGTTCAGCTTTTTTTCCAAATTAAGTTAAACACATACATTTTCACTGAAGGAAGCTTCTTTACATTAAAGGAATCACTATAAGGCTTCTCTTTGGCATATTTGAATTGCCAGCATCACTACTGTTGCGTTTGGGGGTCCTTATTAAATAAAATAAGGGTGACTTGAACACAGGCACTGAGATACTATGACAGTCTATCTGATAAATGAGATGACTACCAAGTGAGTAATGGGTGAGTGGCTTATACAGTGTGAATATTATGAACAAAGTGATGATTCTCATCCCGGGTAGGAAGGAGTGAAACAGAGTAACATTTCATTCTGTTATTCAGAATGGCCTGAATTGTTTGTTTATGGAATTTTCCCTAAATGAAATTTAATGGACATTTCATAAATTAAATGTCCATTAAATTTAATATTTTCAGACTGTGGTTCACTGTGGGTACCTGAAGCCAAAAAGTGAAACTGTAGGCAAGGAAAACTACTGTCATCATATTACTGTTGAGATGAAAAGTGATTGGCTATTATAAAAAATAAATAAAAGTCATAGATCTTAAAAACTATGATTAAAGAAGGTATATTTTATACAAAACAGACTATTAGAAAAGTATCTTCAGACATTTTTCCTCCCTTGATTTATTACAGGAAATTACTCTTCCTTTGCTCAATATTTATTAAGCAAACTAAATTAAAATCATATATTTTTTTCTACCTTGATATAAAACAAATTGATATCTGAGGAAGTCTGAATTTTTACAGTTCTCATTGAGATATAATTCACATCATATAAAATTTACCCTCTTAGAGTGCTCTATTCAGTGGTTTTAAGTATATTAACAAGGCTGTACAACCATCACCACTAATTCCAGAATATTTTCATCTTCTAAAAAACACAAACAAAAATATACTTACCTTTTTGCCATCAAACTCAGTTGTCACCTAACCTCACCTGCTCGCAACCACTAATCCAATTTCTCTGCATGGATTTGCTTATTCTGGATATTTTATATAAGCGGGATCATTTGTGTCTAGATTATTTAACTGAGAATAGTGTTTTATACATTCAGCCATTTTGTAGCATGTAATGGTACTTCATTCTGCCACATGGCAGAATTATGTACCATTGTATGGAAATACATAACACTTTATTTATCATTTCTCAGTTGATGGACACTTGGATTGTTTCCATTTGGGGGGTTGTTATATATAATGTCACTATAAATATTCCTGTACAAATAACTTGTGAGGACATATATTTGTATTACTTTTGGGTATAACCCTAGTAATACAATATCTGGGTCATAAGATACTTCTGTGCTTTATTTGAGGACTTGCCAAAGTGATTTCCATGTGACTGCACATTTTACATTCCTTTCAGCAATATACAAGGCTTCCAATTTCTCCACACCTTCACCAACATGTATTATTGTCCACCATTTTGTTATAACAGTCGCAGTCTGTATGTAGCAATATGTCATTGTGGCTTTCATTTGCATTTTTCTAATGACTAATGATGTTGAGCATCTTTTGATGTACTTATTCTCTATGTGTGTATCTTTTCTTTTTTTAGAAAGGTTTATTCAGATCATTTGTCCTTGATTTAATATTGAATTATTTGTCTTTTTACTGTTGAGATGTAAGAGTACTTTATATTTTCTGGATACTAAACCTTTATTAGATATATGCTCTGAAAACATTTCCTTTTGCTCTTTGGATTGTTTTTTCACTTTCTGGGTAGTGTCCTTTGGTGCACAAAAGTTTTTACGTTTAATTTATATACCTTTTTCTTTGTTATTTGTGCTGTTGGTGTCATACCTTAGAAGTCATTGCTAAATCCAAGGCCACAGAAATGTACCTCTATGACGTTCTCCAAGAGTTTTTGAGTTTTAACTCTTATATTTTGATCTTTGATGCATTTTGCATTCTTTTACGTATGAACTTCAGTCTTTCAAAGACATCCAATTACCCCAGTACAATTTGTTGAAAGACTGCTTTCCATATTAAATTGTTTTGGCAACCTTGATGAAATTCCATGACAATAATAGTGAGGATTAGTTTCTATATTGTCAATTATATTCCATATTTCTGATTTTTGTTCCTATACTAGTACCACATTATCTTGTTTACTATTGCTTTATAGTTAGTTTGGAAACCAGGAAGTGTGAATATTCCAACTCAGTTTTATTTCTATTATAGTTGACATAATTGTATGTCAACTATATTGACATAATCCCCATTTGGGGGGCAGGGAGAGGAAAAGGGAGTGAAACATTGATGTGTGAGACCAACATCGATTGGTTGCCTGTCCTACTCCCCCCAAAGGGGGACCTGGCCTACAACCCAGACATGTGCCCTGACTGGGAATCAAACTGGCAACCTTTTGGTTCACAGGTTGGTGCTCAGTCCACTAAGCCACACCAGCCAGGGCAATATATGGCAAACTTTTCAGAGAGATTTTACTACTCACTACAATCTACATTCTTCTTGCCATTCCAATCAGCCTATCTCTCTAAGGATACCATGGAAACTACTGTAGTACATTTCCTCCAACCTCTTTGTTATTGCATATTATATACACTTTCTAGTTCTTTCTTGATCTCTTAACACCATCTGAGTCTTGTCCATTCTTCTTTTATTGCTATCATACCACACTCTCCTATTTTTCATCTTATTTCTGTAGATATTCTTACATTAATCATATTCACACAAAATTTTCTTTTCTGGCTCCTCGTTCTCTTCACGTAGCCTCCTTTGTAGGTCCACACATTATCTCACTTTGGCTAACTTTATTCACTTGCATGGATAATTAGATAACCTACAGTCATCTACTTCTATATTTCTAGCCCAGAACCTTTCCTCCTGAGTTCCAGACCTATGTATCCGCCTACTTTATGCCCTCTTCACCTTGATGTTGCTCAGTCATCTAAGCCTCAAAAGTTACCTGACACTTTACCCGGCCTAATTTGATGGGATCAGGCAGAGGTGGTATGGCAAGCACATACATTAAAAATATTTCCCAGCAATTATTTTGAGTTTTAAAAATACACTAAATTTTGTTCATATAAAATTCCAAAAACATAAAAAATATACAGTGAAAAGGGAATCTCTCTGACTGCTCCTTCCCCAGCTACTCAGTTTTCCACCCCAGGGACCACCACTTTACTAGTTTTCTACCAATCTTTACAGAGATATTCTATCCATATGCAAGTATTTCTCTTGAAGAGCTTGTTGTACTCCCCCCCTTGAATAATTTGAACATCAGCTATTTTTAAAGTGAGTTGGTGTTATGAGCCTTTTGAGGTTATTATGCATGATTTCATAATCTTGGCATGCTTAGTCCCTAGTACAGTATATAACACATAGTAGGAACTGAATAAATCATAAATAAGTGGTAAATTGTACACTCTATTAAAACCAGACAATACAGCAGTAATCAGACAGATTAAGGAGAAATTATATTAATACATAGTGGGTTTTCAAAAACAAAGTTGCCAATTTTAATTGTATGAATTTTAATTTAGCTGCCTGTTTACTTAATCTTACTCCAAGCTGTATGTAATATGATCCACAGAGCTCTTTAATGTTTATAAGTACTTATGTTTAGTAATAATTACATTTATTTGGAAAAGAAACATAGTCAAGGGAGAAAACATGCTGTAATCTTTAATTCAGCTCATCAAGTTTATGGAAAATCTAAAGATTCAGAGTGTCAGCTTCCCTGATGTGTAGTCTTCGTACAGGGATGTCATATTCATTTTCACCAGGGGCCACAGTAACCTCACGGTTGCCTTCAAAGGGCTGAATGTAACTTTAGGACTGTATAAATGTAACTACTCCTTAACTATGGGCAAGGAGCTTGGCACTGCCGCCAGGTAGAAACAAGGTGCTGGGTGGGATACAACAAGATGAAGGGCCAGAATCGGCCCTCGGGCCTTGTGTTTGCCACCTGTGTCTTAGTAGCTAACTTAGTATTCTGTCCTTGGAACCTAAAACCCATAAAGTGATGACAATTATCAATTTTCTTAAGGAGATGATCTGAACTGGCCTAGTTAGGATATGTTTCAAAGTTTAGTGAAGGCATCTGGTTAAACTTGTCTTTCTCCTTTATTTTTCATGTATAATTTAATTTACTTTTATTATTATAAATCTAAAGAAAAAGCCCTTTAGTATTCACTTGATTGTTTTTTTAGGTCACTCAGTGACCATCGGGCTATAATTCTACTTAAAAGGTTCACAGATAATAAGCCTCAAGAGCACAGGTGTTTGTAGACAGTTAACCCTCCATTCTTTCTCCTCCCCAGCTCCCCGTAAATTATTCACTTTTACAATACATCATGTTGACAGGAAAAGTTCATAGTGCAAAAAACATAAGGAGAGAGGGCAACAACATGTTTAGAAGGATACAAAAATTGCTATTTGAGGACAGAGATCACTTAAAAATGCATACATACAACTGTTGCTAATGCAAAAAGTACATAGAAATTATTTGTGGTAAATGAAGCTTCCAAAGTTCCATGGAGACCTAAGGACCCTTCAGTGTAGGCATTCCACTGTGCTATATGTCACCCAGACATGGCACAACTTGACCTCATTCTTTATTACAAAAAGTGTGACTTTTAGAATGAGGTCTCAATTAGCTCAAGGAATAAAAACACTAATTTTCACTTTAGCTCATTGTAGAGGGCCATCGGATATCAATAATTAGTTTCTAAATCAGTTGCCCTTTTCTGAATCCTTCTCTGTAACCTGACTTTTCCCTATCCAAATCTAAGTTTACAAAGAAGCATAAGAAAGTAAAACACACACACATACACACACAAAATCTTATTGGGACTTAAAATTGTCATGTTAAATCTACCTCAAGTTAAATTTTGGTTTTGTTTCCTTATAAAATGATAGAGTGAAATATTTTCAACTGTGTCAGTTACATGAACTGCAGATTATATAACATTATAACAGATTTAATGTTTATGTGGTATTTGTTCTTTTGTATATGCTTTAAAACTGTTCAGGTGAGATGAAAATAGATAGGAAATTACAGTGGTGTCCAATATGACCATGAGAGAACAGGGGTGCCATCTTCTCCAATAATCACGGGTATTTAATGTTTTTACTAATTTATCTGGGTACTCAATTTATATCACTTACCTGGTACTGCTTCCTTTAGCAAAATTTTATTTCAGCTAAGAAATATGTTGGATAATTCTGAAGAAGCAATCTATATAGATTTGAATTCTCTGTATACATTACAATGTATAATCTAGAAAGAGGCTGAAGTTGATGAAAGAGGGACAGTTCAGAGTTACCATTCTCCGAGTGTGTGAATGTGTATATGTGCATGCATGTATGCGCACAGTTTGAAAAGCTTCACAAGGAGGAGATTCTAATAGAGCTCTTATACCAGCATCCTCATCCAATTATTTGTTCTCATTCAAGTCTAAAGCAGGGCCTTGGAAACTGAATGTAGTTGTTCATCTTTGCAGATATACAGAGGAAAACAAGAGATGCCTTTGTGCTATCTAGAGATGTCCTATGTACCACCAGCTCTAAAATGTTTAAAAGCAGTGAAGGACAATTGGAGAGAAAGACAATTCCAATGTTTCCTAAGGTAAGAAAGTAGATCACAACTGAAAATTGATTTTGCAAAACAAATACTAATATTTCAAATATCTATTAAAAGGCCAGTATTAAGTTGAAAGGCCATTGCAGGATGATCATTGACTGGCTTGGACCAAAACAGTAGCAGTAGACATGGTGACAAGTGGTCCTATTCTGCACATAATATGAAGGTATGACCTAAAAGATGTGCTGTGAGGTTATATGTATTTTGCCTAGCAAAATTCTAATGTGAGTGTTTCAAGCCTGCTGCAATCTAACTTAAATGTTTAGCTATATCTTCCATCACTCTTGTATCCTCCTCCATAATATACAATTATACTCCAGCTGAAGGTGACTGCTAATCGCCACATTTAGTCTTAATTTTATGCCTTTCCCCATGAGCACTGCCCAAATAAATCAAAACCATATTTTAAGTAACAATGAAGGGAAATGAAGATGAAGGGTTTGTGGAAAAGAGGAGGGGCTGTTTTTTTTTAATGCTAGATCTGCCACCTTTTGCCATATGGCCATGGGCAATTTTTTTATCACTCTGAGCCCTCAATTCCTCAAGTGTACTTGTTAGCATTATTGTAAGGATGTAAGTGGTATGTATAAAGAGTCTCAAAAATATTTGGCAAACTAAACTTGCTCAAAAGTGGTAGCTATTGCTATTATTATATAATTGATTTAAATGAAACTTTTCCCTATGAAGTCTTCCCTGATCCTTTTGCTGTGTTTCCACAGTACTTTCTTGACATCTTTATTATTGATACTTCATGATCTTGACTGAACTATGTTACTTGTGCATGCATCTTTTTTTCTCAGGCCAGGAAATGTTGCATAGTGTTATTCGTTAAGAACACAGTCTCTGGCATCAGAAAGAGTTGAATGAAAATTGTAGCTCTTCTACTTAGCAGCTCTTAGACTTTCTTAAGAAAACTCTTTCCCTGAGTTTCTTTATTTCTAAAGTATAGATAAAAATGGTAGTGCCCTGGCTGGTGTAGCTCAGTGGATTGAGCACAGGCCTGCGAACCAGAGGATCACGGTTTGATTCCCAGTCAGGGCACATGCCTGTGTTGCAGGCCAGTTCCCAGCAGGGCACACATGAGAGGCAACAATACATTGATATTTCTCTCCCTCTCTCCTTCCCTTCCCCTCTGAAGATAAATAAGTAAAATATTTAGAAAAAAAAGAGTTATGTTTAAAAAATGGTAGCTAACTCATGTGGGTTTTGCTAATATATGTAAATACTAAGAAAGATGTGTGAAACATAGTAAAGGCTCAATAAATATAATATACACTTGGCTTTTCAGCTCTTAAATGATGGGATATAGGTTTTGTCAAACTTGTTCTTTTCCTGTTATACATGTTCTTTCCCTATCTATTACAAAGTCTGGCACATTCTGGGTATTGAAATATTTTTTGAATTATAACACTTGTGGGTAAAACAATGCTCAATATACCAAGATCATTCATCTCTTGGCTTGGATCAAAGAGGAAAATCATTGAATTAGAGCTTGAAACAGTAGCCTGAACTATGTATCCTGAATTAAGGAAGTTTTTTATGCATCATAATGTGGGCATGGCACAGTATCTTATATTTAGTAAGTGCATAACAGATATTTATTGAATGAATGAATGACCTCTATCTTTAAGTTATCAATTACAGAATATTCTTAATTGTTCCTCAGTTATAAGCAACAGATATTTATTTTTCAATAAAATATGTTTAGAACTAATAAGCATCAAGGAAAGGAAAAGAAAAAACCAATCCAAACTAAAACTTTCACAGACCCTTTGTGACTGCAAATTAGACAGGGCACTTCTACATTTGTCATTAACATGGGTTCATGACATAGAACTTAACCGAAAAATATCTGTTCACCTCTTAGACAGTAAACTTGTAATCACGATAGTTGCCATGTGAATGTGAGTAACAAACAGACATGTATGACAAGTTTTTCTTGGGTTTAGAAAACAGAAAGAAGTGGGCATGACATAGGAGCCTATAAATTATCCACAAGAGTGATTGTAGAAAGAGCATCACAAATATGCATGTGTAAGTGAATGTAGTCTGTGTTTCCGCAGGAGTATATGATTTAATAGTGTCCGATTACTATGTAGGTCTAAGCAAAGAATATATGTAATGTGGATAATGGAACACAAAAGTGGGAAAATCCAACTCATTTCTCAAGCCAGCTCTGACACCTCCTGCAAACTACTGTAAGATCAATTTCCTAAAGTGTTGTGTTCACAATGCTACCATTCATTCAAGCCTTCAAAAATGTATCTTGAACATCTACCATATACTTGGCTACCTAGACAGTGGGGTTAAAAATGTATAAGATTCAAAGGGGTCATAGTGTAGTTAGGGAAACAGACAAGCAAACTCACTATGGGGTTTTCCAGTATAAATCTCAGGAGAACATTGGGTTGGGGATAGATACTGTAAAATCCTAAAGATAGTGGTTATCATTCTATATAAAAGAGCAGGTGAGACTCTCCAGGAAGAATACGAAAAAACAACAATATTTAAGGGAGGACTGGGGAAAAGACTTGGATAAGACTAATAAAGAGTAGCCAGAGAGGTAGAAAGAAAACCAGAACATAATGGTGAGGAAAGAGTTTGAAGAGAAACTTGTGTCATTATCAAAGGTATCAGAGATGAAACAAACAAAAATTATTCAGAAAACATCAATGGTTCTCCAAATCCTATTAGCATACATGAATTTACCAGTGTTACACTCAGAAAAATTCCATAAGGAAATTAGAGGAGATGGGCTGAATGATGCAAGAAGTTGAATGAACTGACTCATATTTCTATCACAACTCTAAAATAAAGATTTAGCCGTACGAGAAACTGCTCAGGGGAATCACAGCTCCATTGAAGTTGGAAGTCTTTGAAACCTTGTAAAAATGATAGCTACAATGATGATTTAGAAGACTGATTTCCCTCCCAGAAGCTAGGGAGATACTTCATTCCCTGTAAGACCAGCAAATTACCATGGGATAATTAATATTTTTAATGTTATATACAGAGAAAATAATGTATAGCATTATGTTGGGTCCCCCAAATAAAAGACTTTGCTAATAATTTCTAACCAGTGATAGAGCTACTAATTTTAAGTTTGCCCAGGTTTGTTTCAGTTTTGAGACTAAAAGTCATGTGTTCCACAAAATGCCTTCAGTTCTAGACAAATCAGGAATGGCTGTTCATTATTGTCACTCCCAACCTATTTGTCCCAAATTTCCTCATTTATCTATTTTTCTTCTACTCTTGAAAGACTTGGAACACTCATTCCACCATGAGCATGGAGAGAATTTGCTTACCTGTGTCAATTTATGTTGTACCTCTAAATAGAATGCCTTTCTCTTAAATAAATCATACCTGTTCACATTCTAACACTATTTCTAGGGGTCTTCTCTGAAACCTCTCTTGGTAATCTTTTCTACTTTTAAACTTCCATAGCACTTTTTTTAGTATTTTCCTTGACACTTATCATATTACACATTGGATTTTAACTACAGGTACACTCTATATACTTCCCCTTTTCTCTCTATGCCTTGTCATGGGAGAGTGTGTGCTATACTCATCTTCAAAATATTAACATAATACCATGCATATGTAGACATCCAATAAATATCTCTTGAATGCTGAAAAAATAGATGCTTGAGTATCCCTAGGAACCAGCTAAATGAATGACATATAGGACATTCTCAATATTTGTTGTATGAGGAAATGAACACAAAAATTCCTCATGATATAGCCTCCAATTTTTCTTTCTGATTTTGTTTCAAGCTCAAAGTATCTATTATCTTTATTTTATTTTATTTTATTTTATTTTATTTTATTTTATTTATTTATCTTTAGAGGGGAAGGAAAGGAGAGAGGGAGAGAATATCAATGTGTGGTTGCCTCTCACATGGCTCCCACTGGGGACCTGGCCTGCAACCCAGGCATGTGACCTGACTGGGAATCGAACTTCAATCCTCTGGTTCACAGGCCCGCGCTAAATCCACTGAGCCACACCAGCCAGGGCAGTATCTATTATTATCTTTATGGGCAAAATCTCTGTGAGAAAAATTTAGGCCAGTGTAGGTAGGCTATCTTGACTTACATTTCTGTATTAGAACAGTAAGCATTCTATATTAATCAATTAATCTCAGCTATGCGGTAACTCCGACATAGGGTACAACTATTGCGTTATAGTAAAAATGCTCATTGCAAAAATTATTAAATGTAGAATACAGCACTCGGTTAACCAATGGTCTGACAGTATACAATGTCCTTGTGCAGTGCTTGGTTCCCAGACTCAAACACATTTGTCAGGAAGATGGCAGGTTATTTCTGGTTCGTGAAAAAAAAATTCTATAAATGATTTTATGCACATGCCAGTTGAACTCTGTTCATTTCTTTCTCAAGATAGAGTAGAGGTGAATATTCTAGGATCTTGAAAACTTCAAACCTCAAACTTCTAATCTTTTGATTTTGCTATAAAATGAATTTACTAGAAGAAACAATAGAGAAAGATATACATCACTCTAGAAAAATTGGGAGTTGTTGCAGAATGTTTCTATTATGAAATAAATGTGGGAGTTGAGGTTGAAGGATATTTAGTGTTGATTTTCAAGAAGATTCTTTCAATTTTTAAGAAAAATTATTTGAAAGAATAATGCTATAATACCATCATGAAAAACAGCCTTCCTATAAAGATAATCTTTTGTGAAGTTCACACTGATTTGGTATTTGAACATACAATTTTTATGGGGGTTGGGTGAATGTATTGATCATTTAGATTATAAAAATCTTAGAATTACCTCAAACTTCTTTTCAAAAATCTACTGAAGAGATTCTGTGAAAGGTCATATAAATAGTGATTTTTCACAACTCTTTCAAATATTTATTTGCCTAAAACAGGTATAGATATTGGAAGCTACACATACGCATTGATATTTTCTTGACAGATTCATAATGCTATGATTTCTAAAACTTTAATGCTCAATAACATTTAATTAGAATACTATAGTGTATTTATTACTGTGCATTATTAATACAGATATGTGCCTAGGAGATGTATAATTTGTAATTATTTTTCCTTTCAAAACATAATAGCTTCACACTGGGCTTGTTGCAGCTACAATATTTCATCTCCGAATTCTCCTTCAAACTTTCTGGGGCTGTGACAGAAATTTGTATTTGAACAGAAAAGCTGTCAAGAAGGTGCTCTAGGTACTATCCATCACATTTTTAATTCTGACCATACTTAGGTGCTACTGAGGTCTACTGTCCAAGACACTAAACAAAGATTGAAATTATGCCTTCTGTTCTTACACAGGAAAGTAGCACCATTATACCAAATTCAGTAGGCCTGTATTACACTCTATTAATTTCTATTAGTTCTCAGGTATGCAAAATCCAACTATGGTGTCACTATGGTTTAGACATGCAACCTTGATTACAGCATCAAAAAAATGGAACCTGTCACTTCTAATAATTTTACAGGAGATTCTACAAATGTAAACCTTTTTCATCTTGTCATCCTTTCATGTCTTTAATGAGTTTGCTCACTAACAGTGTAGAATCTTAATTTAACTTTCAGAAATATTAACAGCTATTATAATTGAGCATCTCTAGGAGTATACTAATTAAAGTGTAATAAAGAGTAATTTATAATTCCTAAAACATTTGTCACTTAAAAATCTCATCAATATTTAACCATATATCAGAAAGAAAACAAAAATAATCGTGAACTCACCATTCCTAGCCCGATTGTATATTTTGAGAGAAAGCATCATGGAGCACAATTGGATGATCTTCAAATTAAACTCAATGATTTGTAAAAAACAAGCCAACACTGTGCACTTGAAAAGCAAAAAATTAACCAGGGATTACCATGTTAAAGCTACATCTTGGAAAATCGTTAACTTTTGGGAATAGGTTTCATGATTAGTCTGTCGAGTATTTTTCATAAAATATTAGTATATTCTCTCATAGAAGTTTACACTTTATTTAGATGCATTGACTTTTTGCCACGATTGCTGACTTTCAAATCTAATTAAAGGTCCTTAGAATCTAGATCCATATCCTTGTATCTTTTTTGACAACTTTTACTTTGAATGTCTATAATGTCAACCAAAATTCATACCATACCAGTAGTAAAAATTGTATTTGCTAGGCTAGGGTTTCAGATATGATACTTGAAGTTGAAAAACAACGACTAAACATTTTCAATTTTGAATTACAAATTTCACTATTACATTTTCTAAAAATTAATGGAATGGATTCGATAGTGGAATTACACTGATCCTCCCCCCATTTCACTGTAGTTGAATTATTTTATGAATAAACAGTAATATAACACCGTTTTGTTATAGAGAATCAGTTAAACTTGTTTGATATTCTGGAATAATATATGCAAGAAATGTGGGAGTTGAGGTTGAAGGATATTTAGTGTTGATTTTCAAGAACATTCTTTCAATTTTTAAGAAAAATTATTTGAAAGAACAATGCTATAATACCATCATGAAAAACTGTCTGAAGTCTAAGATATTTGGTTGTAAAAGTAACATTATGCAATTCAAGTCTGCCAAGCCACAATGCCAAGTCTTGGCACTGAGATGTTACTGTGAATCTTAACTCTTTCAAACTATGCTTTATCGTGACACAGTATTTTTTCTATATACATTGGATGCAGAGTATTTCATTCATTTCAATATTTTCTATCCATTACCTTACCATTTTAGGCAGGGGTTGAATTGCTGAAAGTCTGCCATTATCTCAGTGTCAACTGCCAGGGTGGCTGGATTTCAGCATAAGTCATGGTATGTAGTAGTTTCAAAGTACACAGTCTTACTACCCAACTAGCCAATGCATATGTATTTTACCATTTGTTAACACACAAAATTCTTTGTCTATAATATTAGAGCTCTATAACTTAGCATTCTTATTAGGCTTTTTACAGATAGAAAGAGCATTAGTAGCAAATAGCTACCAAGCATTTTTGTCTCAGGGACTGAGTGAATTCCTTTACGTATATTATCTCATTTAGTTTTTACATTAACCTATTATTAGCCCAATGTGACAAATAAAGAAAAAGATGCACAAAATAGTTAACAACTCATCTAACATAATATAACTTTTAAGTGTTAAAAACAGGATTCAAAGCCTTGTCTTAACAACAGTTACTACTGCCTCGTGATGGGAATCAAAATGGTAAAGTAACACAATTTTAAGGGAAATCTATTGTTTCTGGTCACTACAACTGCGAAAACATCAATTTGAACACAAGTTCTGTGCATTGTTTTATTTGTGAATTCTATGTTAATAAAAGGTAAATCAAATTCTTCCTGAATTTAACTTAACTCTAAATTAATCAAGTGTATGCAAGGGAGTTGTTATGATGAAACATATTTCATTTTCACAAAGGAATCTGATTTTTAAACATCACCTATGAATTTCCCAATAAGAGTATTATATTAGTCAAGTATAGCTAAGTTTAATATATTTAGATAAAAACATATCAATACTTGCATACAAGTTCACCTTATAAAAGAATTTATTATAGCATCCTATTTAAGTAATGCTTTTTTCTTTAGAGTTGCCACAGATGACTAATTTATATAGATTAAATTTACATATAATGGTTCAGGAGCATAATTATTCAATAAACTGAGGTATAACTGTACTTTGTTTAAAATGTCCTTTTTCTTTTTTGGAGACTTCCATGTCATTTCATTACATATAATATTTGAAGCATTGAAAAGTTATATACATCCCATGGACAATAACTAAGGTGGGGGGCAGAGATGGGAGGGAGGTGGGGACCACTGGGGGGGGGCAGGGATGGGAATACAAGAAAGAAAACTGTACTTGAACAAGGGTTAAATAAAAATTAAAAAAGAAAAGAAAAGTTATATACATCCTAAGTGAGAATCATATTCCTAGACTAATGGGCCAAACCCATGGAATGGGAGAACATGTTCACAAATACATCTGATAAGGGGTTAATATCAAAAATTTACTGAACTGAATACCAAAAAAATCCCCCCAAAACAAACCATCCAATTAAAAATGAGCAAAGAACCTGAGTAGACACTTCTCCAAAGAAGACACACAGATGGCCAATAGACATATGAAAAGATGCTCAATGTCACTAATCAGCAGAGATATGCAAATTAAAACCACACTGAGATATCATCTCACACCTGTCAGAATGGCCATCATCAATAAATCAACAAACAAGTACTGGTGAGGATGTGAAGAGAGGGGAACCCTAGTGCACTGTTGGTGGAAATGCAGACTGGTGCAGCCACTGTGGAAAGCAATATGGAGTTATCTCAAAACATTAAAAATGGATCTTCCTTTCATCCAGCAGTCCCACTTTGGGGAATTTAGCCAAAGGAACAAAAAATACTAATTCGAAAGACCATAAGCATCTTTCATTGCAGTATTATTTACAATTACCAAAATATGGAAGCAGCCCAAGTGTCGATCAGTAGATGAGTGGGTACAACAACTATGGGGCATTTATACAATGGAATGCTATTTGGCCATAAAAAGAAGAAAATTTTACCCTTTGTGACAGCATGGATGGACCAGGAGAACATTATGCTAAATGAAATAAGCCAGAGAAAGGCAAATACCATATGATTTCACTGTTATGTGGAATCTAATGAATAAAGTGAACTACCATGCAAAATAGAGTCAGACTCATAGATAGTGAGCAGGATGTCAGCTAAGGGGGGAAATTTGGGGCAGAAGGATTGAGGGAAAAGGGAAAAGGACTCATTGCCATGGACAATAGTGTGGTGACTGCTGGGTGGAGGGGCGCATAAGAGGACTAAGTGGTAATGAAAAAAATATAGTAAAAATTATTTTAAAAGTTATATTTTATTTTGGCCTTTTAAAACATACTTTTCCTAATAACACTATTATGTATTTTAAAGGTTTTATTTATTTATTTTTAGAGAGAGCAGAAAGGAGGGAGAAAGAGAGAGAGAGAAACATCAATGTGTGGTTGCCTCTCATATGGCCCCCACTGGGGACCTGGCCCACAACCTAGGCGTGTGCCCTGACTGGGAATCAAACCAGCGACCTCTTGTTCCACAGCCCATGCTCAATCCACTGAACTACACCAGCCAGAGTAACAGCATTATATTTAAAATCACTGCTTAGCCAAGTAGTTCCTGGAGGAGAAAGGTAGAAAGCAATTGCTAGAGATGTTGTGAATGGGAGGTAGGTGATTGGGGGATCAGGGAGAAAACACAGACTTTTTTTGTGAGCAACTTGAGCTGGGAGTATTGATATTCATGAGGATAGGAGAGACTGAATACTGGGAGTGAAACTCCTTATTATACTGCAAGCTACACACATGGTCTAACAGATAGTGCCCAATGAGATGGGCATCATGTACATACTGTGAATTTCTGGATCATAATGGCTCCCTTTATATGTTTCTAGATGGGAAAAGTGCTATTTAGAAAACAGAATGTTGCTTTGCTGCTGTGCTCTAGGGGGAAATCAACAGTATCCTCAATGGTGAATATAATTTTCCTTTTCAGGAAAAAACATGTAGTATGCTTTGAGAAGTCTTTTTGGTTGAACCAGTTAGAACCTAGAGCACTAAGAGATCTAACTGTATAGTGTTACCCAATCAGAGAGTTAAGATTTTGAGTTCATACAGGTTGCCTGAAAGAAAGGGTGAAAAGGTTGTCAATGTGCAGATGAAAGTGAAGGAGACAAGTCTTGGGAAATTGAGAGAATAAAACCTGAAAAGGTAACAGGTTCTTAAGGAAACAATATAGTCACCAAGAAACTCTTAGTGACAGCAAAATGACCAGTAAAATTTTAGGGTATTGATATTTGATGGTAAATTTTAACTTTTCTGTTGTGTTATAATCCTACTTTATTACTCCAGATCATCAGTATAAATCTTATATATGTCACATACTTGGTCAGTGTCTAGTAGGGAATGACCAAATAGGGATAGTAGGGTAAGAGGTACCCAGAGAAAGCTTCAGTCTTACACTTTCCAACCTACTCAAGTAAATATAGAGACATAGGGAGTAATATTGTTATTTAGCTGCTGTACTTTAATATTAGAGAAAGAATGAATTCAGACGCTAGAAAACTAAGAGACACAGTGACTAATCACACACAAATTACATGTAGAAAGTGTTCATGTTTATATTAGTAAAAGTTCCTGTGTTTTGTGAAACATTTTACAACTGATATTAAATAACATTAAAAGTCATGAAACTGTTGAATGCATGAAGGAAACATTTCTGTCCACTAAATGCAACATTTTTAGGTATGGAAACATTAATGTTAACAGAAATTATTAATGTAGTAAATAGCATATAGCATATTTGGAGATAGGTTTAGTGTAGGTTCTGTGAAAAAAATGAATCACAGAAATATCCTCAATTGGATGCTTGAAATCACATTTTCTGTGAAATGGGATGTGGTACTCAATGTTTTAGAAATTGGAGGTTAAATGTTACACAGCTGTTAATGTGTCCCTATTGTGAAGAAAAGAACAACACAAATGATGGCTCATGTTGTTATGTAGGTTGTTATGCCCATAACATCTGAGTCATCTCATTTTAGAAATCTTATAAAGGAGACAATAACTTAATAATGTAGGCTATATATTCCTATAAAGTCAAGAAAATGGATCCTAGTAGTGGTGTGTGCTTAATTTATGGGTCCCTAAGTAAGAATATTAGAGCAGGCTTCTATTCCATCTCCTAAGTGCAAAATAATCACTGCTTCAGGGAAAAGTTCTGCTTGGCTCTCATTATTTCTGCTACCTCCACCCAAGTGAATAAGAAGGAATTTGGCTGTGACACAGACTGCAGACTATCCCTATGTGCAAGTGTGTGTGTGTGTGTGTGTGTGTGTGTGTGTGTGTGTGTGTGTGTGTGAGGCCTTCCACAGTAGAACATCGTTGTGGCTTAATAAGCTCTTTAAAATATACTGAATATCAGGATACAAGAGATGCATAGATAGATAAATTCTAGATCCTTAGCAGTGCTTTGGAATCTAGTTTTACATAATGTGTAGGGCCAACTCTTATACTACTCTGTGTCACACTTCCAGAATGGTTTGTTCCAGTTTTCTCAATTATTGGAACCTTGAATTGGCTGTTTCTCTGGATGCTATTTTTACAAGTCTTGCTCCAAATTCCCTAATGCTTGACATAAGTTCCATTCTCTCTCTTCAGTTGTGTGCTGTCTTGGCTTGCTGAAACAAGTCCCTCCTCCACTATTTGAAAGCCTTGTTTGAACTGCTTACCTTGCCCTCACTTAAGTAAATCAATATCAATTCAAATCTTTTTTAGTTTCTTTCCCTAGCAAATTCTTAGGTATACATTCTCCATATTGCCCTAGCCTCTGTCAACAAACTCTGAGCTTTTGAAGGAATTAATATTTTATCAAATTATTATGAATGCTTGGAATGGGGTCACAATTAAACTACACATCATTCAGGACAAGGTACATTAAAAAGGGCACCCTCTTTCATGTTCTCTTTACTCTTTCCTACCCATTTCCATAAACATATGATAAAATAAAGCTGTAATTATTAAATGTTTTACAATTATAAACTGGTAGAATATTATATTTATAAGGGGACCTTAGAAATCTTCTACTTTAATCTTCTCATTTTATATTTGAAAAGTATGAGGCTCAGAGGATTACAGTAAATTGCCAATGTCACAGAGTTAGTGAGTGGCAAACCCAAGACTCAGAATGCATTTATTCTCCTGACACTCAGTTTAATTTTCTTTTTACTATACCACCACTAAAATAGACTTGAAAAATTAATCTCAAGCAAATGGACTGAAATTGACTACCATTAAGTAGTAAAAAATTGGAAAAACATTTGTTTGCATTTGTGTATCATAGGGACATCAATTATTTGAATGACTGCCATAATTGTATTTAGTACATGATCTAATAAAGTGTTTTTATTCGTAATCTGGAAATAGGGATAAGAATTACATTCTAAAACAGTCATTCAATATTGATCCCAATAAGTTAATAAAATACAAAATGTTAATTCGAAATTATTTATAAAAATAGGTTTTTATATATCAAAATTCTAGTTCACAAACTAGAATAGCTTTTGTTGCATAGCAAATCATCTCAAAACTTAATAACTTAATAATGCAATGTCCATCTATTTAATTCACCATTCTGTAGGCCTACAATTTGACCTGCAATTAGATGGCTGGGTCCATTGGTCTCAGCAGAATACATTTAGGTATCAGCAGTCAGCTGGTGCTCCAGTAGGAGCTCTGCTTCTGGGGATTGGCTGGCTCTTCGCTGGATTAACTAGGGAAATTGAGACATATCTATCATTATCCAACAGGGCAGCCTGGGTTTGTTCACCCTAGACAAGATAATAAGAAAGACAACAGAACACTCAAAGCCTCTTGAAGCATAGGCTTAGAACTAGCTCATGGTTGTTCCCGGTGCATTCTATTAAGCTAAACAAATCTCAGGGCCAAACCAGATTTACAGTTTGGGAAAAATACACTGTGAAATTCAATGGGAGATGCTACAAAATTACATTGCAAGGGGTCTGGATATAGAGGACAGAATAAGTGCAATCATTTTTAAATCATTTTTATTGGTATTGTATTATATTGTATTGTATTGTATTGTATTGTAAAGTCCCAGTTTTCTCCCTTTGCTCTCCTCCGTCTACCCCACCCCCTGCTCCCACAGTCAATTTCCACACTGTTGTCCGTGTCCATGAGTCATTCACATATGTTCTTTGTCTAGTCCCTTCACTTCCTTTCCACCATTATCTCCCTCTCTCATCCCCTCAGGTCACTGTCAATCTGTTCTATGGTTGCATGCCTGTGGTTCTATTTTGTTTTTTAGTTTATTTTATTCATTAGATTCCTCTTGTAGATGAGATCACATGGTATTTGTCTTTCACCAATGCTTATTTCGCTTAGCATAATATTCTCTGGTTCCATCCCAAATCACTAATCCAAAGGAGCCTATGCACCCCAATGTTCATAGCAGCACAATTTACAATAGCCAAGTGCTGGAAGCAACCTAGGAACCCATCAGTAAATGAGTGGATCAAAAAACTGTGGTATATTTACACAATGGAATACTATGCAGCAGAAAGTGAACTCATTTTAAAATCTATAATACCACCGAAATCATTAACAGCAAGCAACAAGTCTATTTTGAATGTTCCATGTGAAATTGAGAAAAAATGTATATTCTAATAGTATTGGATGGACTACTCAATAAATGTTATTTAGATTAAAATGACTGAGAGTGTTTTCAGGTCATGTATATTCTTACTGATTTTCTGCCAATTTAATGTATCAATTAATTATGGAAGGGCTTTGTAGTCTCCAAGCTATCATAATGGTTTTGTCCCTTTCTCCCTTCAGTTCTATTGGTTTTTGCCTCATTTGTTTTGGCACGTTACTGTTAGGTGCTTACACATTTAGAATTGTTACGTCTTCTTGGGTTTAACATTATGTGTGGCTCTTTTTTAATCCTTTGTGATTATCCTTCCTCTGAAGCTTACTTTGCCTGATATTATTATAACTACCCCAGTTTTCTTTTGATTAGTTATATAGAAAGGTATATTTTCATGTATCCCTTTACTTTTAACCTATATGTGTCTTTATATATAATGTAGATTTCTTGTAGACAACATATAGTTGTATGTTGTTTTTAATACATTTTGATAATCTGTCTTTTATTGTTGTATATAGACCATTCACCATTCACATTTAAAATAATTAACATAGCTGAATAAATATCTGTCATGATTGTCTATGTTTCTCTTCTCTGCAAAAAAAAAGTGAAATAGTCCTGCTTTTCAGTTCATACCTAAAAGTTGATTTTCAAGTGCATGTAAAATTAAAATCAGGTTTTTTAAAAAAATTATTCAACAATGTAGGTAAATCCTGACATACTGCTTAATTTTCACTTCATACCATCTTACCCCAAACAAACCCAAACACAGTAACTGTGCTGATATTTAATAGCACAACAAATATAATAATAACAACAAAAAGTTTGGAAGATTGCAAGAATGACCAAAATGTGACACAGAGACATGAAGTGTTTTTCCAACAGCAAATGAAATGCTGTTGGAAAAATGGTGCTGACTCGATGCAGGGTTACCACAAACCTTCAATTTGCAAAAAAACAAACAAAAACAAACAGAAACATAGTATCTGTGAAGTGCAATAAAGTGAAGTGCAATAAAATGAGGTATGCCTACATAACAGTGATTGAAACGCTTAAGTATAGGTTTTTGTTTTTTTCAACCACTAATTTCTACATCTAATTAATGCTACTCGGCTATTAACCACTGCAGACTTTCTATGTGCACAATATCTCTGCAAGTCAACCTTTAAAAAAAAGTATTATTTTTGTCAAGTAAGAGAGAAGTGACTTGGATGGTTATAACCTAGTAAAGGTATTATGCAAAGAAATATGTATGAGTTTGTTTCAGTGTTTCAATGACTAGGAAGCTAGACTTGTAAATGCTGTTTATTTAACACCAAAAACACTTGGCTATATTTTTCTTTCAGTTCATTCTGCACAGTCTCCTTTATGATATTATAATTGCATGTACCATTTTCAATTGGCATGAGAGGTTTAACAGAAAACAGAAATAGAAAATATTTTGATATATTTTCAGCTGTTTATTTAAAATGTGAAATTATTTTAATAATATTGTTATGTTGCTCAGCATGAAAACATGGCACGTGCACCACGTATATCTACTATCATTGCTGATTCAAAATATTTACCATATATGTTATGGATATAGTTTTTTTTTGAATTCACAAATAAGATTATTTCCACAAAGGATGGATGTTTAAGAAACTCTTGCTAGTATAGAATACTTTAAACTTTTCTCTCCCTGTATGTATGCTTGTGTATACTGTGTTTTTATTAAAAAACATAACTATACTTGTATTAGAGTTAAGTCTAGAAATGGCAGGATAGTTGTCTTACAGGGACAATCAAACTCTGGAGCAGGTGTTTGCCCTGAGGTGTATGAAGATCGCCATTTTTGCCTAGAGACCGAGTTTTAATGGAATAGGTGTAAGAAGAAATAAGTGAGAGGTCAGATGAGATATCCTTGCGTAATGCCTAGAACCCACAAATTATGACACAGTCACTGGGTGAATTTAAAAAAATAGTTCCACAGAGGAAAACAGTAGATGCCAGAACCAGTTTCAATTTTTGTACTTTTAACAATGAATTTGATGATTCCCTAAACATTTGAGACAAAACAATGAAGACAATAAACAATTGTGTAAGGCATACAAGCAGCAAACCATGACTAGGATTACACAGGCTTTGATGTATTACTTTAAAAAATTAAGATGTTTCCTTGACATTAAAATAATAGTGACATACAGTGACTAATTGAAGCAATACATATGAAACAATGGCCTGCACACTCTTATGCATAGTGGAAAATGTATTTTAGGCTAGTGAACACGCACCAAACTAAGCAGGGTCCTATAACCTATGTAACACTGCTTTTCATGTGACATACTAACAGAGGTCTTAATGTTATTTGCTATGGATTTTTTTCTATCAAGGATCATAATTGTCACTGTGTGACTGACATTTCTCAAATTCTGACTGAAATTTAGATATGGAATGCAACATATAATCTATCAAATATAAACACAGATTTTACATATGTATTTATATCTCACATCTATTGCTGCTTGAGTGAGACCAAGAGAATAAATTAGAACGATGGTTAAAAGGTGTTGAGGTGACAGCTGGTCTACTATCCTAACTTCATCAATGGAGTGAATTGCATTGCTATTCCAAAAGGTAATAGCACAATGTTTGATTCCTATAATTGAACTTTTTAGTATGCAAATGTGCAAAGTGAAAGATGTCTTGAGGTTTGGGAAGAGACAATATCAGTGTGAAGTAAATGTATTCAGACTAATGCTCCTGGAAATAAAGCAGGGCACAAATCGTCACCATTTGTAATTCCCCAAACTTCAGAGAGATAGGATCATTTTATCTAGTGAAGTAAAATGCCAACAAAGACCAAGAGAATGGAACTTATTTATAAAGATTGGGGGGACTCCTGAAGAAGATGTTTTAAAAATGAAATGTTGTAACCAGCCTGGTTTAAAACAGATTATGTACATCCATGCGGCAAACTATTCACTTAGAAGTAAATAGTACAGTACTATTAATAGCCCCTCATTATCTGCAGTTTTGTTTTCTGCAGTTGCAGTTACCCACAGGCAAGCACAGTCTGAAAATATTAAGTAGAAAAATCCAGAGATAAGCAATTCATAAGTTATATGTTTTAATATTTTTAAATTTTATTTTTCAATTAGACTTTATATTCAGTTTTATTTTGTATTCATTTCAGATGTACAAAACACTGGTTAGACAATCAAACACTTACAAAGCGATCTCCCTAATAGTCCCAGTACCCACCTGGCACTATATATAATTATTACAACATTATTGACTGTATTCCCTATGGCATGCTCTGGATCCCTGTGACTATGGAATCTAAAGAACAAAATAAATGAGCAAACAAAATTGAAACAGATTCATATATACAGAAAACAGACGAATGATTGCCAGAGGGGAGGAAGATTGGGAGACTAGATGAAAAAGGTGAAGTGTTTAAGAAGTACAAATTGATAATAATAATTCATAAAGTTTAGCTTATGCACTGTTCTGGGTAACTTCATCTCATCATCATGTAGACATTGTTGTCATCTTCCATTTTCACAAGAAGAAGGATGTTGAGTACACTAAAAAAATATTTTGAGTGAAGGATCACATTCACATCACTTGTATTATAGTACATTATTGTAATTGTTCTATTTTATTAATTATTATTGCCAATCTCTTACTGTGCCTAATTTATAAGTTAAACCTTGTCATACATATGTACGTGTAGGAAAAGTTCATAATACTTATAAGGTTCACTGCTATCTGTGGTTTCAGGCATCCACTGGAGGTCTTGGAAGGTATCCTCTGCAGATAATGGGGTGCTACTCTAATCACCTTTGCCTGACAAACACCTATGCAAAAACTATCACTTTTCTCTCACAACAAGTCACATTAAGGAATTTACATTCACTGTTCTGCATAACAAGGCATTTGGGCGTATAATAGTCTAAAGAACTCATTAGTCTGAAAGAAACCATGTGGCTTTAATGATTTTGGATCCAATCATAAATCTGATACTTTAATATGATGATTAGATAAAAACCAGAGCATTCCTGAAATTATATCTGTGATGCAGTTACTATTAAATTACACACAATTTTCCCTTCGCTGAAGTTGTTTAAATATCAATAAATATGGATGGATAAAATAAACATTTAAAATTTTTGCCAGATGATTTGAAAGTCCCTGAATCTGTATTGGGGATTTTCAGCTTTGGACAACATTTATTTCCTTTAAACTTAACCTATGTGTGCTGCTTTAATGAAAAAAAATCTATCATTCTTAGATGTGATGATAAAAATCTGCATCAATAATTCTGAGAAATCCTGGAACATGGCAACAGAAGTCAGACAGCTCGAATCCACTAATTTCCAAAAATGGAAAAAAATAGTCGCTGACCTTTAAAGACTTAACCTGTTTGGAATGTATTCCAGGACAAAAAAAAAGTAAAATAGCTTAAATATAGTATGTAAGCATTAAAATATAAAATAATGTGTTGACCACCAGGAGCTAATAAGGTTTCACTAAGAAGTTATGGCAAACTGGCATTGCTTGCAGATGACATGATAGTGTACATGGAAAATCCTATAGCCTCTACCAAAAAACTCCTCCAACTAATAAATGAATTTGGCAAAACAATGGGATACAAAGTCAGTATCCAGAAATCAAAGGCATTTTTGTATATACTAACAATGAATCAGCAGAAGCAGAAATCAAGAAAAAAATCCCATTTGATATAGCAAAAACAAAAATAAAATATCTGGAATACACCTAACCAAGGAGGTAAAAGACCTGTATGCAGAAAACTGCACAACACTGGAGAAAGAAACCAAAGAACACACAAACAAATGGAAACATAGACTGTGTTCATGGATTGGAAGATTTAATATCATCAAAATGTCCATACTACTCAAAGCAATTTACAGATTCAATGCAATACCTATGAAAGTACCAATGGCATATTTCACAGACATAGAAAAAACACTTCAAAAATTTATATGGAACCATAAATGAGCCTGAATAGCAGCTGCAATGTTAAGAAAGAAGAACAAAGTAGGAGGGATCACAATACCTGATATTAAACTGTATTACAAGGCCACTGTAATCAAAACAGTCTGGTACTGGCATAAAAACAGTCACATAGACCAATGGAATAGAACGGAGAGCCCAGAAATAAACCCAAATCTCTACAGTCAATTAATATTCGACAAAGGGGGCAATAACATAAAATGGAGTAAAGATAGCCTCTTCAACAAATGGTGTTGGGAGAACTGGACAGCTACATGCAAAAAAATGAAACTCGAGCACCAACTTACACCATACACCAAAATAAATTCAAGGTGGATAAAAGACTTAAATATAAGCCGTGACACCATTAAAGCCCTAGGGAGAACATTGGCAGGAAAATCTCAGATATTCCACGCAGCAAGATTTTTACTGATACCTCCCCTAGAGCAAGGGACATAAAGGAAAGAATAAATAAATGGGATCTCATCAAAATTAAAAGCTTCTGCATGGCTAAGGAAAACAGTATCAAGATAAGAAGAGAAGCAACAGCTTGGGAAAACATATTTGCCAATGATACTTCAGACAAAGGCTTAATCTCCAAAATATACAAAGAACTCACTCGACTCCACTCAAAGAAGACGAGCAACCCAATGAAAAAACAGGCAAAGGACTTGAACAGACACTTCTCCAAGGAGGACTTACAGAGGATCCAGAGACACATGAAAAGATGCTCAATATTGCTAGCTATCAGAGAGATGCAAATTAAAACCACAATGAGATACCACTTTACACCAGTCAGAATGGTTATCATAAACAAAGAAACAAACAACAAGTGCTGGAGAGGTTGTGGGGAAAAGGGGACTCTAGTTCACTGTTGGTGGAATTGCAGACTGGTACAACCACTATGGAAAACAGTATGGAATTTTCTAAGAAAACTAAAAATGAACGTGCCTTTTGACCCAGCAATTCCACTCTTAGGAGTATATCCTAAGAACCCTGAAACACCAATCCAAAAGAACCTATGCATCCCAATGTTCATAGCAGCACAATTCATGATAGCCAAGAGTTGGAAGCAACCTAACTGCCCATCAGTAAATGAATGGATCAAAAAACTATGGTACATATACTCAATGGAATTCTATGCTGCAGAAAGGAAGAAGGAACTCCTACCCTTTGCAACATCATGGATGGAACTGGAAAGCATTATGCTGAGCGAAATAAGCCAGGCAGTGAAAGACAAATACTATATGATATCACCGTTAACAGGAATCTAAACAACAAAACAAACAAGCAAGCAAAATATGACCAAAGACACTCAAATACGGAACAGGCTGACAGGGGCCGGGGGGAGAGGGGAGAGAATCACAGGGGAAAAGGGGAAGGACTCACATGAACAAGTATAAAGGACACATGGACAATAACTAAGGTGGGGGGCGGAAATGAGAGGGAGGTGGGGAGCACTGTGGGGTGCAGGGCTAGGAATATAAGACAGAAAACTGTACTTGAACAAGAATTAAATAAAAACAAAAATAAAAAAATAAAAAAAAGAAGTTATGGCAAACTAATAATTAATTTCTTATTACAAGGAAATTTCAAGTATAATAAAAGGCAGAGAAAATAGTGAAACCAAGCTCATGAGCCAGAATGTGTTTTTGCCGGTGTCTTAGGCCACAGGGTTTGTTGGTTCTCTTTCCTGTTGCTTAAACCTTTGGCTTCTTAGGCAGAGGTTGGGGTTTAAGACTGACACTGAGTGGTAGACAAGCACCTCCTGTGCACCTGTACCACAAAAGAAGGCTTTGTATGTACTCCTTTCCTGCCCCAGTTTCTCATGAGCACTTGGTAGAGACCCATGAAAAATGTCTTTGAATGCAAACTCCTTTTGTCTGAGCTCCCTACCTATCGCACACTGACTTACCAGCCTCTACTTGTTTTCAAATTATTTGTTTAGATTTTAGCTTATATCTTCTTGCCAGCTTGTGTGGCCGTGACCTCCTCCTTTTATGCTGTGCTAATCAATGTACATATCTCAGCTCTCTTTGGGAAGGCGTATCCTTTCTTGATATTTAGGCTCTTTGGGTGGCCTGAAACTTCAGGTCTGTCTGATGGGTCAAGAAAAGTTAAGATTTTGTAGTTTATCTGGCTTTTCTATCTTTAGTGTGGGGGCATTCCTTGGTGAAGAATAAGTTACAGTGTAATTTTGTGTCAGAAGAGTGTAGTAAACAGTTTTCCTTTTAGCTCATAACCAAAATATTTGAAGAACTGATACATATCAGTAATAAAGATAGCTAACTTAATAGAAAAATGAGCCACACCATGTGTGCACCCATGTCCCAGAACTGGCTCCGCCACCATGCATGCACTGCAGCCCTTAGGAGAAAAAGAGAGGTGGACCCTAGCAGCTTTTGCCATTAAGGATGTCATAAATCTTTCCTATTGTCACAAATATCCACAGCCTTCACCGAAGAGGACCCTCACAGTCTTTACCAATGCTGATCTCAGCTGACAGAGCTGTCAAGAATCCATGTCACTCCATCCCTGTGAAGCTAGAGTTACCACTGTGCCCGAGCCAGAGCTGGAGTTGCCGCTGGGCATTGCTGTGAACCTTGCCTGACAGATCCACCGGAACCACCCCAGAATCAGTGCTACTGTATGCCCCTAGGACCAGTGTCTTCACATGTTCACAGAGCCAGTGCCACTGCACACTCCACTCAGCCAGCACTCTCACACTCACGTGGAGGTGAATGTCTTTCCCACTAAAACCAGTTCATAAAGTCTGCAAAAGGTAGCTGCTCCTTCAAATGTGGAGATACCAATGCAAAACATCAAGGAACATGAAAAACCAAGGAAAGATGACACCACCAAAGGAATACAATACATGTTCAGTAATCGCCCCAAAGAAATTGAGATCTACAAATTGACTGACAAAGAATTCAAACTAATTTTAAGTAAAGTTGTCAAGCTATAGCAAAATATACATACACAGCTCAACAAAATTAGACAAATAACACATGAACAAAACAAAAGACAAAGGGGAAGAGCACTTACCTAAAGTAATAATTGCTGCAAACTTCTAAAATCTAAGGAAAAATGCACACCCACATTCATGAAGCTCAAAGGATCCCAAACAAAATCAACTACAAAGAAGACTACACTGAGAAATGTTATAATCTTGTCAAAAGTCAAGGACAAAGACATCTTTTTAAACAGGGAACAGAAAATTGACTCATCACAGTAAGAAAAACCTCGTAAGACCATCATCAGTTGACTTCTCAGCAGAAACCTTGCCAGCCAGGAAAGAGTGGAATGATATATTCAAAATAGGAAAGAAAAAAACCATGCCAAACAAGAGTACATCTCAGAAGTACATACTATCATGATTTATAACGGGTTCAGCAAGTGGTACTGTGGCTGACTGTATGGCCAGCTCAGAAGTAACAGACTGAGGCTACTGCATCAGGCAGCTTTCCAGACCGTCGACAGTAGTAATGGAAAATGCGGCAGAATGCATAGCGGTGTCACACCAGCAGATTTATTGGTCCACTGTTTTTGTTAATTGGCTGAATGACCTTTTAATTTTAATCTAAGTAGCCAGGACTCTTTGATTATGTAAGGTTTCTAAGACTGCAGTCTTTCACATGCATCCATACGGCAGTGTCTACTTTATAGCACTGCATCACTATTCGATTTCTGGCTTTCTTTGGAAGATTGTAAATACTGGGTTTTAAAGTTATTGATCCACAGACTTCCAGTTTGGGGATTTTAAAAAATCCCCAGTATTTGCCAACATATATATTCTGGTTTTTTAAAAGATTTTATTTATATATCTTTAGAGGGGAAGGAAAGGAGAGAAGGAGAGGAATATCAATGTATGGTTGCCTCTCATGAGTCCCCTGCTGGGAACTGGCCTGCAACCCAGGCATGTGCCCTGACTGGGAATCGAACCTCAATTGTGTGGTTCGCAGGCCCACGCTCAATCCACTGAGCTACACCAGCCAGGGCTATATATTGTTTTTATGACAAGAAGTCATACAGTATTTGTAGAAGAAAAAAGGTATAAATGCATTTAATTTCATAGTTCATAGGATAGTACTGTTATAGTAGGCAGCTAGTTAGATATTAATGAAAGAGAAGGGAGCCAGAGCTCTAATTAAGCTAGATTAATTAGGAGGGGGCAACTTCCCAGACACCCCAGGGAACAGCCACATCCTCCACTGAAGAGATGTTAATGCCTGAGCAGGCGTGGAGGACCAGCTTTCTAATCTCCTCAGGTAACAGCTGGCTCCTACCCATAGATGACCATGGGGAGAGAGAAAACAGTAAAGGAGAAATTCCTCTGCTGAGGCATGCATAGTAGAAGCCAGCTGATGAAGCAAAAGTATGAGGCATGCACAGTAGGAGCCAAAATGGCGACTATAAAGGGGAGGAGTTTAGCTTGGGAAAGTTTAGGGAAAGGATTGGATAGGGTAGTGGCAGGGACCCCAGAAGATCCAGGAAAGGAATCGGAAAATGGGAGGGCCCAGCACAAGCCTGGGAAGAATTAGGAAGATTGGTTAGTTTGAAAGAAAGCTTACCCCTTCCCAAGGTAATATAATCAAAATTTAACAAAGGCCGGAGATGTGTTCCCACATTCCATCTTTGTAGCAGCCCCGTGGGCCTGAATACAGCAGCTGGGCGGGCAAAGCAGAGTGTCAGTCATGCCTGGGCACTATCAAGCCTTGGCTATGGATGTGCAGATGGGAAAATGAGACACAAGAGTTCTGCTTCTCTGGGCCCTAGCCCTCCTGAGCCTGATGGGTGTGGATGCCTACCTACAGCCCCAGAAGCTGGACTTTTGCAGCCAAATGGATCTAAGTCACCTCACCATGGATGAGACATCAGGTACCTGGGGACAGCGTTCTGTTTTTGCTCCAAAATTTTTTGCCACTATACCTCAAATCCTCCTATGTGTGAATTCCTGAAGTTCCTTTCCTATGACTCTGGGAAAATCTTGTTTCCAGACTGGTCTAGCAGACCACTTTGATCCCAGCCCATGTTTGGCCCCAGTATTACCATTGCAAAGATAGAACAATTCTTGTGCATAATCTAATAAACAGTATAAAAGTTTCTGTTTTTTTTAACCAAATTATCATGTCTTATCTTCCTTCATATATATCTTTTCCTTTGTCTTAAAAGTCTTTCACCAATGAACCATTCTACAGAAACATTTTGGATTATTCTTATATTGTTTGAGTGAAGAAGTATCTATTTAAAATTTACCCCAGAGTTTTATTTATAATGAGTTCTTACATTGAAATTATTTACTTATAATCTGAACAAGAACTTCTAGTAGATTTCCATATGCCTAGTTCTGCTCTAATACAAAAAGAAAATCTTCCTACCCCATGAAAAGGAAAATATTTCTTTAAATTTTAAATTAAATTTATTGGGGTAACATTGGTTAATATTTCAAGTGTATAACTTTATAATGCAAGATCTGTATATGGCATTGTGTGCTCACCACCCAAAACCTAGTCTCCTTCCATCGTCATATATTTGACCCCCTTTACCTTCTTTGTTCTCTTCCATAGATCTTCCCCCCTTTTAACTTCATTTCTTTGAATCACTGCTTTCTTCCAGCTTCTCCAAGCCCTGCTTATTAGAACACTTACTCCTCTTAAACACAGAAACTGGTTCAGGGGTAGGTCAGTGTTCTAGATCATGTCAACCTAGACCTCAACTTTGTAACTGGCTCAGGGCACTAAGGCCAAGTCAATTTAAGAATAAAGCCATGGCTGGTGTAGCTCAGTGGATTGAGCACAGGCCTGCGAACCAGATGATCACGGTTCGATTCCCAGTCAGGGCACATGCTTGGGTTGCAGGCTGGTTCCCTGCAGGCCAACTCCCAGCAGGGGATGCACAAAAGGCAACCATACATTGATGTTTCTCTCTCTCTCTCCTTCCCCTCTAAAGATACATAAATAAATAAAATTTTTTTAAAAAAAGAATAAAGCCTGTGCTTTCTTCATGTACTACCAAGAGGATAGAAGCCCAAAGTTGCAGGTGGCCACTGCAAGCAGAGGACTTACACTGGAGTAAAGCCAATGGAGATATGATCAGTGCCAAAAAATGGAGACTCAACTCTGATAACATAATTTTAGTCCCTGATTCCAGGTGTTCATGAAGGTAGTAATCCTCTACCCTTTTTCTTAAGCAAGGATGGACTTTCTACCATTCACTATAGAAAAATACTAACTGAATCATAGAAGTGCATGCAAAGTGACAAAAGGACAAGAAGAAATTGATGTCTAAAAGAAAAGTATCATTGGTGTCTCAAAGAAAGTATCATTTACACTTAAATTGTGTGTTAAAGTGCACTTATGTTTCATCTGGAAGCAAAAATAGGGAAGGAAATTTCCTGCATAAGGAGTAGCATGTACGAAAGCATGAAGGTATGGATGTGTATGGTGTATTCAAGGAATGGCAGGTCAATATCATATTAAAAACACAGAAGTACTTTCATAGTTCAAAATAGGAAATGAATGGAGATGAATAAATGTTTCAGATTCAAGTGTTTCCCCCATTTAAGGCATTAAGGGTGAAAGCCACTGTTCTATTCTTTGTCCTTTAAAAGATAAACTTTATGTTAGCTAGATTCAAACTATGGAATCTGAAACAGTATGATAATGGCTTAAACACAATTTTCAGAAAATGGAAATTCACATTATGTAAGATACAAATCAACTATTAGGTTAATAAGAAAGATAAGTAGAATGGGATTTCTCTGCAAACTCAAAAGTAATAGATAATTTAAGAAACTCTAAGATATGAAGCTTTTGTTTTATTTTCTGATTATAATGATAATAAAACTTCCTTTTAAAAATTCAGAAAATGAAGAACACTTATGAAGATAAAAATTAAAGGGACATAGTCATATGGTGCAGAGAGAACAACTGTTGTATTTCATTTCATTATTTTTCATACAAATTTGTATTAGGAACCACTATTTGTGTTTATATAATTGGATTATATTTTCTACATCTCAAGTTTGCAAACTTCCATCACACTATTAAATAACTTTTATTATACATCTTTAAAATATTATATAATACTTTAATTGATGGATGTAGTATAATATCCTGTTATTGTTAGACATTCAAAGATTTTCAATTTTTCACTGTTACCTGTCAATATTTACTTACTTATTTATTTTAGTCACTTGTTGTTGTTGTTTGAATATAGTTATCTCCATTTTCCCACTACTACTTTCCCCTGTCCCACCCTCCCCCAACTTCCACCCTCTATCTTTCCCCTCTTTGGCTTTGTCCATGGGTCCTTTATACATGAGTCCTTTGAACTAATACTGTTGGCATTCGTATTGCCTCAAAATAGAGTTTCTCTCCTATGGAAAAGTAGTGAGGAGAGTTTGCTCAAAAACAATGATTCTTTTAAAAAACTGTGGTACATTTACACAATGGAATTCTATGCAGCAGAAAGAAAGAACGAGCTCCTACTCTTTGCAACAGCATGGATGGAACTGGAGAGCATTATGCTAAGTGAAATAAGCCAGGCAGTGAGAGACAAATACCACATGATTTCACCTCTAATTGGAACATAATCAATGAAAGAGAAAAGCAAGCAAAATATAGCCAAAGACATTGAAATTGAGAACAGGCTGACAGTGACCAGAGGGGAGAGGGGAAGGGATAAGGGGGAAAAGGTTGAAGGGTTTGCAGGAACAATCATAAAGAACACATGGACGATAACGGGGGGTGGGGTGGGGTGGTGGAAACAAGAGTGGAGGTGGGGAGGGCTTGATGGTGGGGAAAAGGTGCGGGGAAAAGGCAGAAAACTGTACTTGAACAACAATTAAAAATGTTAAAAATATTTTATCCAAACTGTCAAAGTGTCTTTGTAAAAATATCATCAATTTATTCATTTATTAGGAGAGTTTACAAGTGTTTGTTTCACTACGTCCCCACCCAAAGCACTGCTTATAGTAAGAAAAAGGTTTTCAAATTTTACCAATGGCAACATAGTATCTTACTTATGTTTAATTAGAATTTTCTAGTCAGTCTTTTTGTATTTTGTAAGGTTATTACTTTGTCTTTAATTTTATTGCTGATACTAATACAAAAGTCCCAATATTGCCCCCTTTTGCCCAGTGCGCCCCTCTCTCTGGCCATCACTACACTGTTGTTGGTGTCCATGGTTTATGCGTATATGTTCTTTAGCTAATCCCTTCACCTTTTTTCATCTAATCCCCCACCCTGTCCCCTGTCTCCCTCCCTCTGAAAACTGTCAGCCTATTCATGTGACCATGCCTTTGTTTCTCTTTTGTTCATCACTTTATTTTGTTCATCAGATTCTACATGTAAGTGAGAGAACATGGTATTTGTCATTCTCTGACTGGCTTATTTAACTTAGCATAATAATCTCCAGCTCCATCCATGCTGTTACAAAAGGTAATATTTCCCTGTTTTTTATAGCTGTGTAGTATTCCATTGTGTAAACACACCAAAGTTTTCTATGCACTTACCTATTGATGGACACTTGGGTTATTTTCATATCTTGAGTTTTTAAAATATCACTGCTATGATCATAGGTGCTTTGGGATCCTTAGGATATATTCCCAGAAGTAATATCGCTGCTCATAAGTCAGTTTCATTTTTAAATTTTTAAGAAAACTCTATACTGAGTCTTTCTGTATTTTTAACTTTATGAATAATTTAGAGCTGTTATTGGCCTTTGTGTATAAGATGTTTTTACTTTATGTGAGTGCTTTTATCAAATGGTTATTTTTATTTTAATTTCCTTAATGTTTATATGACCAACAGAATTTTACATTTTATATTTTTATTTAATCAAACATTTTCTTTAATTGTCTTTTGTGACATGTTTGCTTTTAATCTGGAAAATTTCTCTGGTCCTAGTATCTGAGATCACATAAACATTTTACCTTTTTTTTTGGCCCCTGACAGCATGTTTTTACTTTATTTCTTTTAGTTAGTTCCTCAAATACTTGTAAGTAACTTAGGTCTAAGGTAAAGATATGCTTTCATTTTGTTTTTATCAATTGATCAATTATTCCATGAGCATTTATTATACAACCCTATCTTTTCCCAGTAGTCTGTGATACCTCCTTTATCATATTATACATTCTTTTTTTTAAAGATGTTTTAAATTTATCTTTAGAGGGGAAGAGAAGGAGAGAAGGAGAGAAATATCAATGTATGGTTGCCTCTCGTGAGTCCCCTGCTGGGAACTGGCCTGCGACCCAGGCATGTGCCCTGACTGGGAATAAATTCTTAGATATATTATGGTCTATTTAAAAGTTACTGCTTTTCACCCTGGCTGGTGTAGATTGAGCGCAGGCCTGTGAACCAGGTGATCACGGTTCAATTCCCAGTCAGGGCACATGCCTGGGTTGTGGGCCAGTTCCCAGTGGGGGACGCATGAGAGGCAACCATGCATTGATATATCTCTTCCTTTCTTCTTCCCTTCCCCTCTAAACATAAATAAATAAAATCTTTAAAAAATAATAAAAATAAAAGTTACTGCTCTTCAATGACATTTGTTATGGTGGAAGTTGGACACTTTATGAAAATAAATTACTAGATTAAGGTATAAAAATATCCCATTTATAATTCCATTAATGCACATTGGTTTTGGACTATATTGATGTGTATATATGCATATGTATGTGTGTACATATGACATGTGTGCATGTTGAGCATGAAATTTTTATTTTTATAAAATGCACATAAAACCAGTGATACTGCCCTGGCTGGTGTAGCTTAGTGGATTGTGTGCTGGCCTGTGAACCAAAGGGTCACTGGTTCGATTCTCAGTCAGGGCACATGCTTGGGTTGTGGGGCAGGTCCCCAGTGTGGGGAGGTGCGAGAGGCAACCACACATTAATGTTTCTCTCCTTTTCTTTCTCCTTCCCTTACCCTCTCTAAAAATAAATAAAAGGAAAAATTTAAAAAATATTTAAAAAAACAGTGATACTGTATTGGGCCATAATACCCTGTTTTTAGAAGTTCTATCAATTTTTCTCATATCATAAAATTCAAAGTCACACATGCAAACAGCTCCATAACATTCCATCATAGGATTGTACCATAATTTATTTACCCATTCAGTAAATATTTAAAAACAGTTTTAGGTAGCAGCATAACAGCTCAGCAAAAGGTTATTTTCACCGTATTTTATTTACTGATTTCTGTATGTTTTTGATATTTAGATGGTCAAATAAGGGGTCAAGCAACTTTTTGCTATTATGAATGAAGCTACAACAAAAATCTTTCTCATAACAGATTATTGATGGCATCCTAATATATCTTTAGTATAATTCCATATATGTACAATTACCAAATCAAAGCATATGTATTATTGGCTAGCTATTGTCTTCTAATGCTCTATTTGCTGAATTTGTGCCAGTGACAATTGTCTTTACCTAGAGCCAAATTTTAAAATATATGTATAAAAGGATGATCCCTTTTAATACAATTTTATAGTTTTCCTTACTTTATTATTTTTATAGAATTGTAGAATCATTTGTCATTAAAATATGTATTTGAAATTATTATTGGAATTGCATTAAATTAGTAATTTGTGAAGAAATGACATATTTACAATTCTGCTGCTTTCTATCCATATAATCTCCTTTGATTTGTTCATGTTTTATTTCATGTCACTCAGTAAAGTTTCATTTTCTTAAATGTAGATCCATCACGTTCCTTCCTAAGGGATTCTCCTTAGATATTTTATACATTCTTTAGTTTGAATCCTCTTTTATTTTTCTTTACTCTATTTTCCCTGTGATTGCCTTTGTTATATTAGAATTATAATCTAATTTTTCTGTTGTGCTTGCTCTTTCATCTCTCTTGTTAGTACTAATTAGTATTCTAGGGAGTGATGTGAAATAAATAATGATAACTTTGCCTTCTTTTCAATGATTATTCTTCTTATTTTTGTTTAATATCTTGTAGCACTGTGTAGAAAATCAATAATGATTTTAAATTACATTTTTAAATCTGTTTCTAATTTCAACCAGAATGTTTCCAGTCTTTAAAATTAAACAGAGCATTCATGCTATGAACACATTTTTTAAATTACCTAGAAAGTTGTTTTTATACATGTGGAAAAAATGTTATTTTTATCAAAAGACTTTTCAGCATCTATTAAGATGATTGTATAATGTTCTCCTTTGATTTATAGATGGGAGGGTTTTTCTTGATAATAGTAAGAGCTAATACTTATGTAGCAACATAAATGAAATTAGACTCCTATCTTATTTCATACATAAAATCAGTCAGCTCAAAATGTGTTAAAGATTTAAGCATAAGATCAGAAACTCTTAAAATCCTAGTAGAAATCATGGGAGAAGAGTTTTATGACACTGGCCTTGGCAATGACTTCAGGACATGACACCAAAACCACATGCAATAGAGGCAAAAATAAACATGTGGGACTATGTTAATCCAAAGAGCTTCTGCACAGAACAAGAAACAATCAACAGAGTGAAAATACAACCTATAGTATGAGAAAATATTCATAAACCATGTGTCTGATAAGGAGTTGCCCCAAATATGTGAGGAACTCCTAAAACTCAGTATTAAAAATGATCTGATTAAAAAGTGGTCAGAGGGGGACTTCCAGCCAAGATGGAGGCGTAGGTGGAAACACTGTGCCTTCTCCCACAACTAAATTTAAAGACAGTGAAGTTTTAGAAACAAAAACACAGCCAAAACAGTGAAAATTGAACTGTACGGAAGTCCAACAACAACAAACCACTCAGCCAGACCAGCAAGAGGGGCAGAGTCAGCGGCAGAGTGGGGTCAGGCTGGTAAGATCCTTCGGTCCGACCTACCCAGGAGCAGAGGTGGAGGCAGTTGGTGGATCGCAGGCTTGGGGTGGCGATGGGTGGACCCAGTGAGGGCCCAGGGCGGCTGGCCGACTCTGGTCACACATTCACCCGCGCAGATAAACCAAGCTAAGGAGCGAACAGTGAGACAGACGGCTCAGGCTAGGTCCTCAGTGGGAATTAGAGCTTGAAAGCACCAACTGGAAAGACTTTCTTGGGGTCGAGGGGCCGGGAGAGGCTCCCAGGCCCACAGAGAGTTCAATGGAGAGACCCACAGGGTCCTGGAGAGTACACCGGCCCACACACCTGGGAACCAGCAGCAGAGGGGCCCAATTTGCTTGTGGGAAGCTGCAGAGGGGACAGAAAGCTGAGAGAGAATGGAGTGGAGCAAAGCGCCATTTTTTCCCCTCTCTGACCCCGCCCCCACATACAGCGTCACAACCCAGCAACTGAGTGGCCCGGACCTGGTGAACACCTAAGGCTCTGCCCCTCAAACATGACAGGTGCAAATAAACCAAACATTATGACTCAAGAACAGCTCAAAGTCCCAGAGCCTATAATTCTAAGTGAACAAGAAATAGCCAGCCTTTCAGATGCACAGTTCAAAACATTGGTGATCAGGATGCTCACAGAATTGGTTGATTTTAGCCACAAATTAGAGGAACATATGAAGGCTAAACTGGTTGAAATGAAGGGAAATGCACAGGAAACCAATAGTGATGGAAAGGAAACGGACTCAAATCAAGGGAGTGGACCAACAGGAAGAAAGAAACAACCAAACAGAAAAGAAGGAAGAAACAAGATTCAAAAAAAATGAGGAGAGGCTTAGGAACCTCCGGGACATCTTTAAACGTTCCAACATCTGAATAATAGGGGTACCAGAAGGGGGAGAGGAACAGCCACATGTGGAAAACTTATTTGAACAAATAATAAAGGAGAACTTCCCCAATCCGGCAAAGGAAATAGACTTCTAGGAAATCCAGGAAGCTCAGAGAGTTCCAAAGAATTTGGACCCAAGAAGGAACACACCAAGGCACATCATAATTACATTAGCCAAGATGAAAATGAAGGACAGAATCCTAGAAGCAGCAAGGGATAAGGGGACAGTCACCTACAAAGGAGTTCCCATCAGACTGTCAGTGGATTTCTCAAAAGAGACCTTACAGTCAAGAAGCTGCTGGAAAGAAGTATTCCAAGTCAAGAAATCCAAAGACCTACATCCAAGAGTGCTCTATCCAGCCAAGCTTTCATTTAGAATGGAAGGTCAGATAAAGTGCTTCTCAGATAAGATCAAATTCAAGGAGTTCATCATCACCAAGCCCTTATTATGGGAACTGTTAAAGGGACTTATCTAAGAAAAAGAAGAAAAAAAATATGAACAGTGAAAGGACAGCACACTCACAGTTATTAACAACCATACCTAAAACAAAAGCAAACTAAGAGGACAGCTAGATTGGGAGTGGAACCATAGAAATGAATAACAGATGGAGGGTTAGCAACAGGGGAGTGGGAGGAGGAGAAGGGGGGAGAAGGTACAGAGAATAAGTAGCATAGACAGTAGGTAGAAAATGGACAGGGGGAGGGCAGGAATACTATGGGAAATACAGAATCTAAAGAACTTGTGACACATGGACATGAACGAAAGGGGGGAATGGTGAGGGAGGGGTGTGCAGGGTGGAGGGGAGTGAAGGGGGGAATGGAACAATTGTAATGGCATAATCAATAAAATATATTTTTTTAAAAAAGTGGTCAAAGGACCCTAATAAATGTTTCTTCAAAGAAGACATAAAAATGGTCAAAAGGTATACCAAAAGATGTTCCACATCACTAATCATTAGGGACTTGCAAATGAAAACCTGTTGGAAGATGTCATCCATAGGACGTGACTAGCAATTGACCCACAAAAGGCATCTCATCCCCTGCCTTGTCCTTGGAATATGCATTCCAGTTGCCTTCCTCAGTACCAGAAGCTGCTCCAAGGATACAGCTTTGAGATAGAAATGGAATGTTGAAACTATCTGCACTGGGTACATTACTGAACTTATTGCTTCTTGTATATGTTACTAAACCCAATTAATGTCTCTGCATTAACTTTTCAGATTGTGGTTTATGGAAGCGTAAAATTACTCATCTTGTGGTCACTCAAGACAAGCCTTTTAAGTGAGTTCCTTTGCTCATTAAAACTGCCACCTACCAATCTGGAGTGGTCTGCCTCTTTCCTCAGTTTCTCATTGCCCCAAGTGAGTATGGAGGGTTGACATGGAACATGGAGGAGGGGGAGGGGGGTACAGTTTTATATTACATCTCAGAAGCTCCCTGGGAAGTTATGATCCACTAAAATCACAATGGCATATCACCTCACACCTGTTAGAATGCTTATTATTAAGCACACACAGAGAAAAGATAACAAATGTGGGTGAAGATATTGATAAATTGGAACCCTTGTGTACTGTTGGTGGGAATATAAATGTATGTATATTATTAAGCAAGATTAGGCAAACGTTTTCTTATTTCCTTAGTTCCCTGAGTCTTTAAGGTTTTCTTAGCGAGATTATTCTAACTTCATCAAAGAATTAAGAATCTTTCCATATTTGTCAATAATTTGGAATCATTTAAATAAGAGTAATATCCTTAAGATTTTAAAATATTTATAGATAAAAATTTTTGGCCAATAATCTTTTGAGAGAAGTCATAGTTATACTACTTTTAAATTTATTTAATGGCTATTACTCCTTTCAAATTTTCCATTCATCTAGTCTCAGTCTTGACAATTTATATATTTCAAAAGTGTGTGATATTCACATATAGTTAAAAATAAATTTTCCTAAATTTATTGATACTGTATATTTAAAATTATTTACCCTTTTCACATTCCAGAAGACTGCTAAAATAAGTTCATATTTTATTGATTTATATATTTGGGTAATAGTTATAAATTAACCTAACGTGCAGGTATAGGTGATGAGGGAGATGTGAGCTGATTTTAAAGTGCCAACACCTTTTTCTTTTCATCATTAAGCTGAACTTTTGAGGATGCTGTTTTACAGAAGTAAAAACAAAAGGAAAAGCAAAAGCAAAAGCAAAGTCACCTCTATTTGCAGAATAAATCCAGAAGGATTGGGGAGATGAACATTGTCCCATGAAAGGGACTACTTTGTCACAGCTGTTGCTCTCTGAAAAAGCTCAATATTAAAGTTCACGAGTGACTCATAATCAACTCTTCTCTCATTGTACTATTTAAGAAATATTATTAATATTCTTCAAATACATGAGATTTAATTGTTGCCTAATATTTCACAGTAGAAATACTACAATTTACTTAATCATTTTATTGTTGTTGGATATTTGGATTCTTTCACACATCACTGTGATGAAAAGTTTTAGAGATTAACTACTCATCAGACACATGGTTTGAAAATATTTTCTCTCAATCTGTAGGTTGTATTTTCACTCTGTTGAGTGTTTCATGTTCTGTGCAGAAGCTGTTTAGTTTGTTGTCACCATACTTATTTATTTTGGCCTTTGTTGCCTGGATTTTGGTGTCATGCCTGTGAAATCATTGCCAAGCCAATGTCATGAAACTTTATCCTCGTGATTTCTACCTAGGATTTTCAAAGCTTCCAATCTTATGTTTAAATCTTTTTTAAAAGGTTTTATTTATTTATCTTTAGAGGGGAAGGGAAGGAGAGAGGGAGAGAAATATCAATGTATGTTTGTCTCTCATGCATCCCCTGCTGGGAACTGGCCTGCAACCCAGGCACGTGCCCTGACTGGGAATCGAACTGTGATCATCTGGTTCGCAGGCCTGCTCTCAATCCACTAAGTTACACCAGCCAGGGATAAATCTTTAATAAAACTTTTCCCACATGTCTGATAATTTTCTTAAGGTAGATGTCTAAAATTTTAGTTGCTAGACAAAGGAGGGCAACATTTTAATTTTTTAAGTGTTTGCTAATTTACATTTGTACCAGCATAGCTTGAAAAAGCTCATTACTTTGAACCAAACACTGTATATTTCACTCTTTATTATTATTAATATGATGTGCAAAAATTTATTTCATGATTGGAGAGGTATATACATACATTATGTATATACATACATTATTATTATAATGTATATATTCATATTATGTATGTATCAAATTTTTATATCACTATTTGGGGCCTTGAATCATGCTAAGTTAGAGTCTTTAAGAAACTGGTTTATTTGTACAAACAGGTATGTAAACAAACAATTATAACACATAGAAATTACTGCCTAAAATATGTAGAAAGTACTTTGAGAACACAGAAGAAGAAAACAATAACTGGGGCCACATGATGGAGAGATTAAGCGTCACAGAAATAGCAGCATTTGAATTTAAACTTGGAGACTAAGGTTGTCTGATGTACCAGTGTGGGAGGAGAAGGATTTTCCAGAATAAAGAGAATGTATGAATTCAAGAAGTATGAAGGAAATGATATATTCAGATAACTGTAAAGAGGTTTGTATGATTATAGAATGAAGTTCATTTAATGAGACATAATCAATTTAGAAAAGTGAATTGTGATCAGATAGTAAAGGATTAGTCTCTTGAACTGTGACCCTGAATAGAACATTTTAACTAGTGCAAGTGCTTTTAATATATATTTTCACAGTATCATGAATGTCTCTTTTCATAACAACTATTATTTTTTAAAATCCTCACCTAAGGATATATTTTTATTATTTTTTCAGAGATTGGAATAGAGAGAGATAGAGAGAGAGAGAGACATCAATATGAGAGAGAAAGATCAGTCAGATGCCTCCTGAATGTACCTCAATCAGGGTACAGACCTGCAAACGATGTATGTACCCTGACTGAGAATTGAACCCACAGACTTTTGTTGTATGGGGTGACACTGCAAGCAGATGAGTCACCCAGCCAGGGCACACCCATCACATTTTAATTATTTATTAGTTTCACTTTCTTTAGACTCTAATATCCATGAGGGCAAGAATTGTATCTGTCAGATCCACTCTCATAGCACCAGTTCCTAGCACGGTGCCGATTGAATGAATGAATAAATGAATGAATGAACTTTTTAAGCATCAAGGATTTATTAAAGTAAATTAATAAATATAATTAATTATAAATAAGTATGTAACTATATTTAAGTAATATAATGGTTTGAAGAGCAACTGCCCAATAGATACGTCCAAGTTCTAACTCATTGGCACCTGTGAATGCGTACTTATTTGGAAATAAGGATATGAGGATATACTTATGAATCTAAAGATGAGATCATACTGGATTTCAGATGGCCCCTAAGTCCAAGGACAGGTATTTATATAACAGAAAAGAGAGGGAAATATTAAACACAAGCACACAAATGAGATCACATGAAGAAGGAAGCAGAAATTAGAGTTATGCTGTCACTAATCAAGGAATACCTAGAGCCATTATAGTCTCAAAAAGGCAAGGGAGTACACTTTCCTAAAGCCTTAGTAAGAAGCATGGCCCTGCCAACACTTTGATTTGGGTCTTGTGGACTCCATAACTGTAAGAGAATAAACTTCTGTTGTTTTAAACCATCCAGTTTGGGGTTATTATTTATAGCAGTCTTAGGAAACTAATACAACTATATAATATATGTTCAATTAGATGTTTTTAAAATTGTTGTTCAAGTAAAGTTGTCCCCATTTCCCCCCACCACTCTCCCCCAACCCTTTGGCTTTGTCCATGGGTCCTTTATACCTGTTCCTTGATGTCCCTTCTCCTTCTTTTCCCCATTAGTCCCCTCCCCCTCCCTCTTCCCTTCTGGTTACCATCACTCTATTCTTTATTTCAATCTCTCTGGTTATATTCACCAGGGGAAAATTGATCAATGGACTACAAAAAAGAAAGGTTGATGACAGGATAAGAATTAAAGAGGGCATTTGTTCTCAATGGGTCAGGTTGGAAATGATAGAAGACTGAAAAAGTGTCTGTAGCAAGGACATATATCTTATATATCCAGAAGATAAAAGTTAGAGATGTATTGGGACTTCCGGCCAAGATGGAGGTGTAGGTAGACACATTGTGCCTCCTCACACAACCAAAAGAAGGACAACAACAATTTAAAAACACAACACAACCAGAACTGACAGAAAATTGAACTGTATGGAAGTCCAACAACCAAGGAGTTAAAGAAGAAACATCCATCCAGACCAGTAGGAGGGGCAGAGTCAGGCAGCCGGGCACAGAGGACTCATGGCAAGGTGGCAGCGGGTGGACCCAGCAAGGTGGTGTATTGTGGAATGGGGTGCATGAGGCTGCCACTGGCCTGTAAGGTGGCGGCTGGCGGACTGGGCAGTCCCACATTCATGTGCAGATAAACCAGGAGAAACAAAGGGGGAGCAGGATGGACCACATAACACAGGGTCTCAGCGTGGGAAAATAAAGCCTCAAACTACTGATTGAAAACACCTGCAGGGGCTGAGGCAGCAGTGGGAGAGACTCCCAGCCTCACAGGAGAGTTTGTTGAAGAGACCCACATGGTCCTAGAATGTACACAAACCCACCCACCTGGGAACCAGCACCAGAAGGGCCCAATTTGATTGTGGGTAGTGAGGAAAGTGACTGAAATCAAGCAGAGAGTGGAGCAAGTACCAATGTTCCCTCTCAGACCCCTTCTCCACATACACCATCAAAACTCAGCAATGTGAGTTACCCTGCCCTGGTGAACACCTAAGGCTCCACCCCCTCACTTTGTAACGAGCACGTCAAGACAGAAAAAAAAAATGGCCCAAATGAAAAAATAGATCAAAGCTCCAGAAAAAATTCAACTATGCGACGAAGAGGTAGCCAACCTATCAGATGCATAATTCAAAACACTGGTAATCAGGATGCTCACAGAACTGCTTGAATTTGGTCACAAATTAGATGAAAAATGAAGGCTATGCTAAATGAAATAAGGGGAAATGTACAGGGAATCAATAGTGATGGGAAGGAAACTGGGACTCAAATCACAGGTGTGGACCAGAAGGAAGAAAGAAACATCCAACCAGAAAAGAATAAAAAAATAAGAATTCAAAAAAATGAGGAGAGGTTTAGGAACTTCCAGGACATCTTTAAACATTCCAACATCTGAATTATAGAGGTACCAGAAGGAAAAGAGGCAGACCAACAAGTGGAAAATTTATTTGAACAAATAATGAAGGATTACTTCCCCAATATGGCAAAGGAAATAGACTTCCAGGAAGTCCAGGAAGCTCAGAGAGTCCCAAAGAGGTTGGACCAAAGGAGGAACACACCAAGGCACATCATAATTACATTGCTTAAGATTAAAATGAAGGAGAGAATCCTAGAAGCAACAAGAGATAAGGGGACAGTCACCTACAAAGGACTTCCCATCAGACTGTCAGCGGATTTCTCAAAAGAGACCTTACAGACAAGAAGGGACTGGAAAGAAGTATTCCAAGTCATGAATCCAAAGACCTCCATCCAAGATTGCTCTATCCAGCCAAGCTTTCATTTAGAATGGAAGGACAGATAAAGTGCTTCTCAGATAAGGTCAAGTTCAAGGAGTTCATCCTCACCAAGCCCTTATTATATGAAATGTTAAAGAGATTTATTTAAGAAAAAGAAGATAAAAATTTGAAGAGTAAAGTGACAGCAAACTCACAATTATTAATGACCACACTTAAAACAAAAACAAAAGCAAACTAAGCAAACAGCTAGAACAGGAACAGAACCACAGAAATGGAGATCACAGGGAGGGTTATCAACAGGGGAGTGGGAGGAGCAGAGAGGGGGAAAAGGTACAGAGAATAAGTAGCATAGATGGTAGGTAGAAAATAGGCAGGGGGAGGGTAAGAATAGTATGGGAAAAGTAGAAGCCAAAGAACTTATATGTATGATACATGGACATGAACTAAAGCTGGAGGGAATGTGGGTAGGAGGGGGTGTGGAGGGTAGTGAAGGGAGAAAATGGGATAATTGTAATAGCATAATCAATAAAATATATATATTTAAAAGTTAGAGATATATTGTAATTTGGGGGGATAAGTAACTGAAGAGGATAAAGATCAGTTGCAGATTTTTCACACAAATAATTTATTGACTGATGATTTTGTTAATAGAAATGAAGAATGGAACAGCTGGGTTGTGGGGGGGCAGAAAACTGTACTTGAACTGTACTTTTAACTAGAGTTCAAAAGAATTTAATTTCAAAAAAAGAATGCAAGAGGAATCATGGATTTGGTAGATCTGTACCTAACACTGAGGTATTCTTTATCAAGTATGACCAGAGAATATTTTGTTCTTTAGCTTAATGATCAGATTTATATGGAGATTTCATAGTATTCTGGAACTAATAAGTCTCCCATTCTTTGCCTAAGGACTCTGTGTGCATGTTGGAGGACACTTTCAACACTCAAACAGTAAGTTGACAATTGTGCTTAGTCCTTACTTCATGCTTTTACAAAACCTCAGTATCTGCCTAAGGTGAGAGGGTTTAGCACTTTCTCAGGTCTTTCTTGAGCATACACATAGCCATGATATGTTCACAGCCCAACATCTGAACCTGACCTTCTAGGTGTCCAGGAATATATCTGAACTTTTCAAAGTCTTATACAGACAACTAATTTCCTAGCTTCCTTTTAAGACTTTTAGTTAGCCTTTGTCCCAGCTGTTACCCACTGCTTCAGTCAGCCACGATTTTACTCAATTGCATGTAATTATTTTTGACAAACACTCTCTAGGAAAGGGCTTTTTATTCTTGGTGACCTCCAAGTCAGCTCAAATAAGACAGCTTTGCAAGTAAAGTCTTCCAGGGAAATACCAGACAGGTGAAATAATGTGAGTTATTTGGGAATGAGGCTCTGAAGGAGCCCCAATAACATTCTGCTTCTTGTGATGGCAAGTCTGCAAATTTCCTTTATTTTTTTCTGGGAGGGAGGGAGGAAGGAATGGAGGGGGGGAGAGAGAGAGATGTGAGAAAGAAACATGTTAGGGCTGCCTCCCTTACACGCCCTGACAGGGGATTGAACCCACAACCTTTTGGTGTACAGTATGACATTCCAACCAACTGAGCCACCTGGCCAGGGCAAGGCTGAGTTTTCATGGTGATTGTGTATGTTGGTTCTCAAAACTACTGAGAATCTGGAGATGGAAATTGGAATAGGACAAATTAAAATGCCACAAAACTTGCTACTCTTACTGAGATTCGTGTTTTATTTGAATAACTCTCTCTGAATTGCTGCAAGCATTTATTCAATTTCTAGATTTCAGAAAAAAATGATTCGTTTCTGGTCATTTTTGCTATTTTTTCTTTATTGCTTTTAAGAAGAGAATTTTAGATGGTCCTTACTCTGCTATTACGCTATGCTGGTTTTCACCCCACATTTATATTTGGTTAGACATTTATATTAATTAAAATACATCCAAATTACTGCTTCTAGTTCTGTTATTACATGTGCACTTAGTTACATGGTGAGGGATTTTCATGGACTAAGTCTGTGTAGTGGAAAAGAGTTCAGAGTATAAAGATCCCTGTAGTCTACTTCAGCAATGACCTTGCTCCCTATTCAGGTCCTCATTATGTATATATGTCAAAATCAATCTTTAAAACTGCTTTTTATTTACAACATCTGAAAGTTTCTTGATTGTGTATAGTAGCAGCTGAGTGACATTTTAGCTATTGTTCTTATTAAGTATATCAAAGAAGTCATCACAGTGGTTTTTCTTTTGAACAACAACAACAAAAAATCCAATCTTCCTCATTCGCTCTGACAGAATTCCATCACTGGATAAAAGAATTACTATGGGTGCTAGCTGGGCAAAATCATAGAGTAATAATAACAAGAAATAATAAAATAGAAGAAATGCCTTATGTCGACATCATATGAAAAGACAAGTTAGAATTACATTTTTAACATAGCTGTATTAAACAGCACAGTTCTACAGAGAATAATGAATTAGTTTTTCTATGGGTTTTCATTGCTTAGGAAAAATGAAATAAATACTTTAATCAGTATTGTGCAACTGAAATTAAGGTAAATAATTGACTTTTGGTTATCAGTGTATGAACAATTCATACAAGACCTTTCCTTTCTTATGTTTCTCCTCTAATCTCTCATTGTTCTCTTGAGTTACTAACAGTAGGGAGGAAAACTCTGGGTGGAATGCCTGGCTGTGATATTCAAAGAACATTCTAAAGTCAAATAAATATAATTGATTTGGGATTAACTGTTATTCTATAATACTATGCTATTTACCTCTCATTGGGATATTTGTATATTATGTATATAAAGGGAAATTATTTCAACAATAGCATTTTATTGTTAACTTCATATGTTTATACTTCATATCACTCAGCCAGTTTGAAAGCCATAAATATTTCCCAAAGAAGGGACTGGTGAGAGAAAATTCATGTACCTCTCACCCTGTCTCCATCAGGATGTTATATCTTCAACATTATCTATAGGCATTCATTCTACCTGCTTGTTTTAATGTAAACCCGTATCTCCCCAAAAGATACCACTTCTCTGGCATACTTCTCAAGTGCTAGATGCTTATTTTTCAAGTCCCATATATTATGGGTTTAAGAGTTAGTGTCCTACTTCCTCCACTTTGAAGTAATCATTACTCTCTTATGTTCCCCTCTCCTTAAATAATTCTCTCACCCTCTTGTTAGAATAAATACAACAAAAATCACACAAAACCATTTCAACAAGGACACATACTCCTCAGAGATCTAGATTTTTGCAGGTTTTTTTTTTCCTGTTCAGCTCTGCCTCAACTTGCACAAGCCTAAGGTCTATTTCTCACTTTTGATCGGATTGGCTGTTTATCCTTGAAACGCCAGCTTCCTGGTATGGGCAGCCCATATTTCACTTACCTTATGCGTTTCAACTCCTTACATAACTCTGTGGCCTTTGGCTATTTCTTTCTTAAGATATCAGCAATGTATTTAAAAGTACGGTTTTATACTTCGTACAATACAATATCTATGTGCTTCACACTAGAATCTTCTAGAATTTTCTCTTTGTTCAGAATATCTAGTTGACTGTTCTGTGATAAGCATTAATATGAACTTTTATTTGTAATTTTAAATTAATGCCTTAATATTTGTTTTTTGTGCCTTGGCCCATGTCTTTTTTGTGTGATGCCTATATATATAAATATGTTTTTACATATAATGGAAAGGAATTCAGTTTTTTTTAAGTAACAGATACTTTCTTATTATTTCTTTAAAAATATATTTTATTGATTATGCTATTCAGCTGTTCCATTTCCCCCCTTTTTCCCCTCTGCCCTGCACAACCCCTCCTACCCCCATTCCCCCCTTATTCATGTCCATGGGTCATACATGTAAGTTCTTTTGCTTCCACAATTCCTATACCATTCCTAATCTCCTCCTGTCTATTTTATACCAACCATTTATGATTCTTAAATGGTAGGTAGCTCTGTATCTTTTCTCCCTCTCCTCCGCTCCCACTCCCTTGTGATAACCCTCCATGTGATCTCCATTTCTGTGATTCTGTTCCTGTTCTAGTTGTTTGCTTAGTTTGTCTTTGTTTTGTTTTTTAGGTTCAGTTGTTAATAACTGTGAGATTGTTGTCATTTTATTGTTCATATTTTTATTTTCTTTTTCTTAAATAAATCCCTTTAACAGCTCATATAATAAGGGCTTGGTGATGATGAACTCCTTTAACCTGACCTTTTCTGGGAAGCACTTCATCTGCCCTTCCATTCTAAATGATAGCTTTGCTGGGCAGAGTCATCTTGAATATACGTCCTTGACTTTCATGACTTGGAATATTTCTTCCCAGCCCCTTCTTGCATGCAAGGTTTCTTTTGAGAAATCAGCTGACAGTCCGATGGGAACTCCTTTGTGAGTAACTCTCTTTTTTTCTCTTGCTGCTTTTAAGATTCTCTACTTATCTTTAATCTTGGCTAATATAATTATGATGTGCCTTGGTGTGTTCTTCCTTGGATCCACCTTCTTTGGGACTCTCCGAGCTTCCTGGACTTCCTGGAAGTTTATTTCCTTTGCCATATTGGGGAAGTTCTCCTTAATTATTGTTTTAAATAAGTTTTCAATTTCTTGCTCTTCTTCACCTCCTTCTAGCACCCCTACAAATTGGATGTTGGGATGTTTAAAGTTGTTCTGGAGGTTCCCAAACCTCTCCTCATTTTTTTGAATTGTTGTTCTTTATTCTGTTCTGGCTGAATCTTTATTTCTTCCTTCTACTCCAAACCATTGATTTGAGTCCCTATTTCCTTCCCATCACTGGGGGTTCCTGATATATTTTCCTTTACTTCACTTTTCATAGCCTTCATGTTTTCCTCTAATTTGCTACCACATTCAACTAGTTCTGTAAGCATCCTGATTACCAGGTTTTTTTTTTCACCAATAATTGTATTCATTTGGATGTTTTGAGCATGTTGGTTATCTTCTGCATGGTATAACGCTGATTGTACTTAATTAATATCTTGATTTGATTGCAATATATTTCAACTGCTCTATCCAACCATGGAGAATCATCCAGCAAGAAATCTCCAGCACAAAACTTCACAAACCACTTTTAATACATTTGATCAGTCACAGCACCTTCTCCATACACTGCACAAATCTTTCTTTGTGTTTCAGTTGCATTTTTTAACTTTCCTAAATAGTAAAGCACAGTATGATGAAAATGTGTATTTTCTTCCATTTCAATATTAAACTGACTACACAAAAATTCACCAAGTTTCATGTTTTTTTAATTTTAAAATTATTTTATTGTTCAATTACAGTTGTCCATATTTTCTCCCCACCCCCTCCAAACTCAGCTCCCTCCCTTGCTTCCACGCTTCCCCTTGGTTTTGTCCATGTGTCCTTTATAGTAGTTCCTGAAAACCCTTCTCCCCACTGTCCCCTCCCCTCTGGCTATTGTTAAATTGTTCTTAATTTCAATGGCTCTGGTTACATTTTGTTTGCTTTTTTTCTTTTGTTGATTATGTTCCAGTTCAAGGTGAGATCATATGGTATTTGTCCCTCACCACCTGGCTTATTTCACTTAGCATAATGCTCTCCAGTTCCATCCATGCTGTCGCAAAGGGTAGAAGCTCCTCTTTCTCTCTGCTGCATAGAACTCCATTGTATAAATGTAACAAAGTTTTTTGATCCATTCATTTGCTGATAGGCACTTAGGTTGCTTCCAGCACTTGGCTACTGTAAATTGTGCTGCTACGAACATTGGGGTGCATAGGTTTTTTTGGATTGGTGTTTCAGGCTGTTCCATTTTTAGTTTTTTGAGAAAATTCCACATTGTTTTCCACAGTGGCCGCACCACTCTGCATTCCCACCAGTGGCGCAAGAGGGTCCGAGTTCCCCCACAACCTCTCCAACACTTGTTTGTTGATTTGTTTATGATGGCCATTCTGACTGGTGTGAGATGGTATCTCATTGTGGTTTTAATTTTCATCTCTCAGGTGGATAGTGATGCTGAGCATCTTTTCATGTGTCTTTGGGCCCTCTGTATGTCCTCCTTGGAGAAGTCTCTGTTCAAGTCTTTTGCCCATTTTTTAATTGGGTTTTTTGTCTTCCTGGAGTAGAGTCATGTGAGTTCTTTATATATTTTGGAATTCAAACCCTTGTCCAAGGTGTCATTGGCAAATATGTTTTCCCATATGTTTGGCTTTCTTTTCATTTTAATGCTTTTTTTTTTTTTTTTTTAGCAAAGCAGGAGCTTCTTAATTTGATGAGGTCCTATTTGTTTATTCTTTCTTTTATGTCCTTGCCTTAGGGGACATATCCTTGAAGGTGTTGCTGCATGGAATGTCTGAGATTTCCCTGCCTATGTTTTCCTCTAGAACTTTTATGGTGTTACAGCTTATATTTAAGGTCTTTATCCACCTTGAATTTATTTTTGTGTATGGTGTAAGTTGGTGATCCAGTTTAACTCTTTTTCATATAGCTGTCCAGATGTTCCAACACCATTTGTTGAATAGACTATATTTGCTCCATTTTATGTTTTTTCCTTCTTCGTAAAATATTAATTTACCATAGAAACTTGAGTTTATTTCTGGGCTCTCTACTCTGTTCCATTGGTCTATGTGCCTGTTTTTATGCCAGTACCAGGCTGTTTTGATTACAGTAACCTTTTAATATAGTTTGAAATTAGGTATTTTGTTAGGTTTTTTGTTTTGGCAAGCGTCTCAGGCAGAAAGGGGTAGAGCCTTAGGTATTCACCAGGGCCGGGTAACCCAGGTTGCTGCCTTGGGATGCTGTATGTGAGGGAGAGGTCCAAGAGGGAAGAGTGTCATTTTCTCAGCTCTCAGCTGATTTTCAGTCACTTCCCCCACTACCCACAATCAAATTGGGCCCTTCTGGTGCTGATTCCCAGGTGGGTGGGTTTGTGTACATTCTAGGACCCTGTGGGTCTCTCCAAGAAACTCTCCTGTGAGGCTGTGAGTGTCTCCCACTGCCGCCTTAGCCCCCACAGGTGTTTTTAATCAGAGATTTGAGGCTTTATTTGCCTGTGCTGAAACTCTGGGATGCATGGTCTGTCTCACTCCCCAGTTGTTCTTCCTGGTTTACCCTCACAAGAGTGTGGAACCACCCAATCTGCAAGCCACCACCTCACCTCGTCTGTCAGCCACCAGCTCACTGGTCCTGGCCCTCTAGCCGCCACCTTGCCACAAGTCCTCTCTGCCCAGCTGCCCATCTCCACCCCTCCTACTGGTCTGGGTGATTGTTTCTTCTTTAACTCCTTGGTTGTCGGACTTCCATACAGTTTGATTTTCTCGCGGTTCTGATTGTTTTTTGTTTTTAAATTTATTGTTGTCCTTTTGGTTGTACGAGGAGTCACAGTGTGTCTACCTATGCCTCCACCTTGGCCAGAAGTCCGCAATTCCCTTTATTCCACAAAGATTTCAATATTATGATACCAAACTCTTGATGTAATACTATGCTTATTCTAAATGACAACTTATATGTTCACACATGCACACACACCAGAAAAAGAAAACACAGATTTTTAAAAATTGCTGAAATACTAGATATATTCTTTTAAAATCAGGAACAAATTATGTTTACTATTATAATTATTTTATAATATTTCAAAACAACTTTATAATAATTATTTTGATTTATACATAGTTTGTATATTGCGTTAAACTTTTAATTTTTGTTTTTCGGCTTCAAAATGAACCTTGGTTCTATTGATTTAATTAATTTTGGCTATTTGTTTATTTAACATTGTCATTTCTTTGATGCTCCATTATGTCAGACCTGTTATATATTGCCAATAGCTACAATGAGCATAGCATGGTCATTTTTTTCCTTGGTTACCATAGTGGAAGAAACCCTAGTGCCCTGACATTGAGGACCACTAAATGGGAATAGAGTTTGCATGACTCAATATTATTGTAGAAACTATTTCCTCATCAAGTAAGACAAGTATAATGCTTTTTAAATTTGTTCCACCTCAATAATAATGTTCTTCATATATACACCATTGTTGATTTTTAATTTATAATCTTAAAAGTTCTAAATTGTGCTCCTATAGTAAAAGACATTGTGTTGGCACTATTGTAGGAACAGCATACTATAATGTATCATTTTATTAAAATATTCCTATGTTGCCCTGGCTGGTGTAGTTCAGTGGACTGAGCGTGGGCTGTGAAACAAACGATTGCTGGTTCAATTCCTGGTCAGGGCACATGCCTGGGTTGCAGGACAGGCCCCAGTGGGGGCCATGTGAGAGGCAACCACGCATTGATGTTTCTCTCCTCTTCTTTCTTCTTCCCTTCCCCTCTCTCTAAAAATGAATAAATAAAATTTAAAAAAATTCCTTAAAAATATTCCTGTTATTTGAATTTTTTCATTCAAATTCTTGCTAGCTTAGTTTATGACCCTGGTGACCAGATCTATCATTTCTTTACCTATCTAACTGATGTTCCAGATGCATTCTTTGCCCTGGATATTGTAGTTTCTCTAATAACTTTTGTGAAACTTTGGTTGCACATTTAAAAGGTATGAAGGAACTAGTGACTTTTTTTCAGCAAGTAACATAAATAACTGGTTTAATAGGCAAAATATTGCTTTAGGAATGTTAAAGGAATTAATATTCTTTATTTTACAAAATGAAGAATTTAGGACTGATTAAATTACTCCTCCTAATATAAAAACCTTTTAAGAGAAGAATATTGGAAAATAATGTGCATGTGTTATCAAACAAGAAGACATTCACTTCAGTGGAAATGAGAAATATGGGTTTTAGACAAATAGAAAAGATGGATAAAATATTAAAATACATTATATGCTTCTTGAGGGCTTCAAGACAATACACAATCATCCCTCCTGAATGGTTTAGCTGAAAGGAAAAGGGATTAGGACAGATAATGCCACAGCTTATTTTTATTTTTTAATAATGCTACCATTTGTATCTCTCATTTTGTAAATAAATCCCTACATGACTTATGTCATCAATAGGTATGCTAGCAGTTGGAAAATGGTCCTCTTGACATCTGCTGGAATTTGTTAGCTTGGGATCATATGGTTTTTACCTTCTCTAAGAATGGGCAATTCTAATTTACTAAGAATGAAAGAAGAACATTTCCTCATGCAAAGAAAGGTATTTCATCCTTCTTTTTCCCCCCTGGGTATTATTTCTAACAGTTCTAGCATTAAACTAGATTAGCAATAAAACAAGTCTCTGACCTTGGTTAAACATCTGACCTACGCTGATATCATCAATGATGTATACACGAAATAAATCTGTACCACAAGATTACAGAAGTCTACTTTGCCCAGAGTATGCCTCCAATATTGGACGATAAAGCTGTTGTTTACCAATATACAATGTACAATGTCTGGAATATGCCAGAGACTAAATGTCTATATACAAAATTGGATATAGTTCAAAAGTATATTCCACACAATGCAATACCCTTGTTCCTTGCCTTTACCTTGCATCTTCCTAGCCCCTTAGTTGACAAAAGCTCTGTTTGAAAACATTTCCATTTTGAAATAAGCTAAACTAACATTTATGGGCAAAAACTTTGCTTGTCATACATATTTTATTATACCATAAAAATCATTCATATAACATAACAACTTTTTTGATGAGCTGTACTATTATTTTGTGTGTGTGTTTATATTTTTATGTTTTTGGACTTTGTTTTTTTAAAAATATTTTTGGTATTCCTGGCCTGTACAACTCATATTGTCCATAAAATGAGTTTAATGCATGTATCACAATCTGGTATCTAAAATACCATTCCTAAAAGGTGCTCTAAAATATTAAGTCATGCCAAGTTAGATTTTCTACAGAAGGTAAAATCGATATGTTTTATCTGAACAAAACAAGAAAAAAACGCTATTGATAGTTTTGATTGAGTAAAATATGCATCTGGTAAAATTCGAAGGAGTTGTGATTGGAGTTGATAGGAAATTGGTATTTAATTAAAATATTTTAAACTTTTCATTCCCAAGATTTCCCACAGCACACTGGATCTTGCATATTACAGTTAATATGACAAGTAGGTACATGTGAAAGACTAACTGTCCTATATAAATGTACTAAGAGTAACAAGCTTTGACATTATAGGTGTTCCTTTCTTTATAAACAAATATTCCAAAATAAGAATTTCTAAAGTATGCAAGTTGAACAGTAAATACATAAGGATATGCTGCAAGGCTTGTTTTCAATAGTGAAATGAATTTATATAAGGAATTTGCTTAGATACATGCCTATAGCAAGCAGTTAAAATCAATAATTCATTGAGGATGCTTCTGATATGAAAATGATATGCAACCAATATTCTAAAGTAGGTCAAGGGAAAATAAGATTTATTTAAAAAAAAAAGGTTTTCCAGAAAAAAATGGCATGTAGAAGATTGTAACCTTATCCAGCAGCTATATATATTTTGAATTTAGAGTCGTGAAATGGTATAAGTTCTAGAAATTTCATAAGCTTACTACTAATCATAGGAGACAGGAAATAGATCTTTTTGAAATGAGATGACAAATGAGTGGAACAATAAGATAAGAATGAGTAGGACTAGCAACTAGGGATCAGAAGTTTTCACCTTATTCAAATTGTGCCTGGTGAAATGCTGACAGGCAGAGCATTGATAATTGACAGACTTGGATATCCTAGTTCTTGTCTCTGTTTCCTAGATCTAAGTTTTTTTCACTGCAGCCATGATAATCTTTTCAAACAGTACTCACATTGGATTACACTTAAACATCTACAGAAGGACCTTGTGCTAAATTCCTCAGGCCTGACTTAAATTCTCTCCTTATATCATATCTAATACCTTATCATATCATATCTTATATCATTTCTTTTGATTCCACATATTGGGAGTGTAAATATATTGTACCTTCCCACATACAACTCTCTCTTACATCACTCTGTTATGATCTGTCCTCATTACATTTGCTGTGAGCCTTTGTTATTACTTTCAGGTGCTTATCGTCTGAACTCCCATGTTGGTGAATTCCTTACTTTATGAATTTTGGAGGGAGAGAGAGCCCACCTCACACTATAGAAACTGAAGGAAATAAAACAATACTCACTTCTCCAACCTACCTTTTAACTAGGATAGGCATGTGACTAGAATGGTCACCCACCTAAATTTTGAATTTGGTGTTACTCTCCCTGTTTTTGTCACTCACCAATATAGTACATTCTCTATTGTACCCTTGCTCCCTGTTTTTCACTCATTTCCCGAGCTTGGTGTTTTTATCTTCCTTATAATTTTCTGACCTACCAAATAGATTTTGATAAAATGTTTTTTTTTTCTTATATAATCCTAAAAACAGCTTGTGTTGTCTGCAATGAAGAACCTTAAATAAATCATCTTGTATAATCGGTCTTTTGGTTTGGTTTGGTTTGGTTTTGGAGGTTTCAACTATGAACCTTTATTAAGATATTTGGAGGGTTTTCCCCTTCCAAAATATGCACTTTTCTTTAACAAAGGGAAACATCTACAAATTGATAAAAGTGATGCCTTACTTGTAGGGATTTAGGCATCATATGAAAGTTTGTGGAGAAACTCATTTGAGGCAGAGAGACATTCCCAGATTACTTTCAAATCACATTTAAACAGTGGTTTACTTCCTGTACAGCCACTTCCAGACATATCACATGTTTGAAATCCAAAATGATCCACAAGTCTTAGGACTGATGTCACTTTTTTTCTAAATGTTTATCTAACCTGTTTCTTAATTGTAAATGGATTATGTCATGAAGAAACTTTTAAAAATATTTTTAAATTTATTTTTAGACAGAGGAGAAAGAAGGGAGAAAGAGAGGGAGAGGAACATCAATATGTGGTTGCTTCTTGTGCGCCCCCTACTGGGAGCCAGGCTCACAATCCAGAAATGTGCCCTGACTGGAAATTGAACTTGCAACCTTTTGTTTCACAGACCAGTGCTCAATCCACTGAGCCACACCAACCAGGGCTCCTGAAAAAAAGTTTAATGAAAAATACATAAGGTCTACCCTCAAATTAATGTATTTAAGAATATTTATTAAATTTTTATGGATTTTAGAATGTTGTGTATATGTGCTATACTTAATTTCATATATTGTTCATATAATACACATAGAGGTATATATAAAAACAGTTTTTTTTCTGTCATTAAATTAATTAATTAATTGCACATAATGCTAAGTATAGAAAGAACAATACATAGACAGTACTTTCTTCACTTAGCATTATATGCAAAAGATTTTTGCTCTAATGTTACAAGTAGAAAGAAAAAGAACAAAAATTACTAATAAGCTGTTCTTTTTTTGTTCACTACAACCACTCTGAAATGGAATACTCAAGGTTTCTTTACTCTGTAAGAGAGCAAACTAACTCTGTAATAGTTATCTAAGAAGAACGAATAGCAAATTGGGCTGGAATCATGCTTCATACAGCCAGTAAAACAAGAGAAGTCCAAAAACAAACATGACTATCCTGACAGGTGTGGCTTGGTTGGATGGAGCATTGTGTTGTAAACCAAAAGGTTGGGGGTTCAATTCCTGGTCATGGCACATGCCTAGGTTACAGATTTGGCCCTGGCCTGGGATGTATATGGAAGGCAACCTATCAGTGTCTCTCTCTAATCAAAGAACTATTTTTTAAATATTAAAACAGCCTTGGCTGGTGTAGCTCAGTGGATTAAGCACGGACCTACAAACCAAAGGGTCATCAGTTCAATTCTCCATCAGGGCACATGCCTGAGGTTGTGGGCCAGGTCCTCATCTGGGGGTGCATGAGAGGCAATCACATATTGATGTTTTTCTCACCCTCTTTCTCCTTCCCTTACCTTCTCTAAAAATAAATAAAATCTTTAAAAAATTAAAAACAAAACAAAATGAAGCATGACTGACTTTTTTTTTGTTCCATGGGACCCTGAACAATTCTAAAGAATGAAGAGCTTATATGGGTATTTTCCATAGGAGTAGATTTGGTGTAACTGGCCTTTTATCTGGGCACATAAGGATTTGGTAATATTACCAAGATGTCATAGTATAGTAAGGCTTAGGCCTTTACATTTCCAAGTAACTATTTATGTTATAAAAAAGGACTGGGAGAGATCATGGCAGTTCTCTAGTCTTTATGGCTTGCATTATACCATGATAATTTTCACGTGCATGCTAACTTGTAAATATCTCTAAACTGACGGGAACACTTATTTCAGTGTCTTAATGAAGGAAAAATTACAATAGTGTGTCTTCACTGACAGACAATATAGGCACTGAAACAAAAAAGGGAAGGTAAGTTTTATAAAAGGAAAACAAAGAGCAGGCTGTGCCCATAATGACTGACCATAGATAAACCATTTATTTGGTGAAGGAAAGAGACTGTTTTGATTCTCTGCTTAGACATTTGATATAGTTAAACATATAGTAGAGAATCCTCATCATTAGAGGGATGAGAAACTGGGATGGATGAGATCTGATTATTGTTTAATATTATCTTAAATACACAATAAAAATCTTTGTGAAAATTTCTTTTGACCAATGTCTATTTCTGATAATTCTGAAATTCTCATCTATTTCCTTATAAAAAGAATTTGTCCAGCTGGGGTCAGCTACAGATGGGAAAAAAATGTTTCCCCTGGTGTTTTGGCCAAAATTTGCTCTAAAATATCATAAATGTTTACCTTGAAATACTTGGGGTATCTTTTTGTAAAGTTTTCAATTACACTTGACTGTTGTTTCAGGTGTACAACATAGTGATTGCCATTTATATGATTTATGAAATTATCTCCCCCCTTATCTCAAGTACCCACCTGACACTGCACATAGTTATTACAATATCATTGACTATATTCTCTATGTTGTACTTTATATCACATGACTATTCTGTAACTGGCAGTCTGTACTTAAACTCTTTACCTTTTTCACTCAGCCCCCAACCCTGCTTCGGTCTGGCAAACATCAGAATGTTGTATGTATCTGTGAGCATATTTCTATTTTATTTCTTTGTTTATTTAGTTTTGCTTTAGATTCTACATATAAGTAAAATCATATTGTATTTTTCTTTCTCCATTTAACATATTTCACTTACCATAATACCCACTAGGTCCATCCATGTTGTGGCAAATGGAAAGGTTTTGTTCTTTTTTATGACTGAGTAATATTTCATTGTATGTATGTACCATATCTTCTTTATCCATTCATCTATTGATGGGCACTTAGGTTGCTCCCATGTCTTGGCTATTGTAAATAATTCTGCAATGAACATTTTTAATGAACTATTTTAACTTTATTGAGAAGCAGTTGACAAATTATATATATGTAAATTATATAATATGATGGTTTGAGATATATGTATATATTGAACTGATTAGCAAGATCAAGGTAATTAACACATTCATCACCTTACATAGTTTACTTTCTGTATGTGTGTGTTGAGACTGCTTAAGATCTACTCTCAGCAACTTTTAAGTGTATAATACCATATTATTAACTACAGTAACCATGCTGTGCATCAGATCCTCCAAACATACTCAACTAAAAATTTGTATCATTTCTTAAAATCCTTAATTTCTGTTAAAAATCTATAGATATATCAGTTCCATAATTATGCTATTTTATATCATTTATTTCTTTAGCATATGGCCTTTTTAATAGTAATTTCAGTTTGTTTTTTAAATAAAATAGTGAAGTATAAGTGGATAAAAAACAATGGTACACTTACAGAATGGAATTCTATGCAGTAGAGAGAGAAAAAGGAGTGTATACCCTTTGTGACAGCATGGATGGAACTAGAGAGCATTATGCTAAGTGAAATAAGCCAGGTGGTGAGAGATACTGTATGATCTCACCTTAAACTGGAACATAATCAGCAAAACAAACAAGCAAACAAAATATAATCAGAGTCATTGAAATTAAGAACAATCTAACAATAGCCAGAGGGGAAGGGGGACGGGACAGTGGGAAGAATGGTTCTCAGGAACGACTATAAAGGACACATGGACAAAACCTAGGGGGAGGGTGGAAGCAAGGGAGGGAGGTGGATTTGGAGGGATTTGGGGGAGGGGTGGGGAGAAAATATGGACAACTGTAATTGAACAACAATAAAATAATTTAAATAAAATAAAATGGTGAGGCAGTATTTAGTAATTTCTCATTCAATGAAACTGAAAAATATTATCTCATTTTATTTTAAAAAGACGTTATAATTATCCTCATTCTGTTGATGAAGAGACTGAAATTCAAAGGGAAAGTAACTTACACAGTTACATAGCAGTAAGTATTGGAGCTAGGACTCACGCTCACTCTGTCTTACACCAACATTGTTATTATCTTCATTAAATCATGCAATCTCTGAGGAACAAAATTTTTCTTCTTGTTGTCCTAAAAACACCGATTTTGCAATTTTAGTACTGCCCCTGGTTTTGTAAAACAGAAACCTAGAGAGTAACACTTAACTGGAAAGTCCTCATTTAATGTTGTCCTTCTATGGCAACATCTCCTATTCTGTGATGATTGGAGTTTCTCCTACCCTATTGTTTGTTTTTCTTGTGATCCAGTGATTGTAACTGCATGCAGTCTTCCAGGTACAGATGTTATGTGATTTCATAAGGCAGGATATGTGTTGGTCTCCTCTGTATAAGAAACAGTCAACAGTAACGTCCAAATCCCCGTTCTGGGACTGGATGGCTATTTCTGAGCCAATCATTTAAATGTGGTTTAAATTAATTTCCCTAAATGCATATGAACCATTTGGAGTCCAAAGGAAGTTGAGCAATTTTAGAAATCCTGCTCCATACTACTCATCTGCCAATGGCTTAGTCATGTTAAATAGATACTTTTGCACTTAGTTGAATGGTGATTTTTTTTTAACTTAGTTGTTAAGGGAGTACATGTAAACACATTCACAAAAGCAAACAAAAGGAAAGAAAAAGGAAGAACTTTACCCTAATCACATCTTGTACTTTCATATATTTATGCAGTATGTATTCTTAATTGCTCAGAAATACCTCTTGTGAGCCACTCAAATCTGCAGTCATGCACCTTCAGAAAACTACAACTTTCTTTTTGTTTGTGAGAAAATATTAGAATAGTAGAATACTGAGTTTGCTGATGAGTGGCAACTTTAAGAAGAGTTTAAGCAGGTCTCCCCTTGAAAAATTTTCCTTTTTCTTTGATGAAAAGTCAATTTATTATTTACATTTTTAGTATAGAAAACCACAAAATTCAACTAGTGAGTTATGGGGAGTAATTATTGTCTATGTAAATATTTAATCAGCTGAGTCAAAACTTCTGCATAGCTTTGTCTCCATTACAGGACAACAAAATAACCTTCAAATATTATGAAAACCAGAAAGTTAAAGTTTTTAAGGTGAATATTTCTGTTCCTTTTAGAATACTTCATTGGTATATGCATTGGCATTGGTCTATTTTAATGTATCCTTAATTATTCTAGATTCTCAGGTTGTTTACAAAATTATAGATCTTCTTTCTTCACTTTTTATGATACCCTAAGAGTCTAAACCAAAATAGACACAAGTAATAAATACACATTTACAGGATTGCACTTAATTAAAGTATGATTAAGGCACACATTGATTTACACAACTGCTTATGTCATTTAGAATGTTATAGTTTGCAAATAGCTTCACAGATTGTTAGGTCATTTGAGATTCAAAACAGGCTTATGCATAAGTAGAGTAGGAATAACTTTGGTTTTTCAGTTGAGGAAATTGAGATTTATGATGCTCAAATAACTTATCAATGGTACTGTTACAGAAAACAACTCAGCTTCTTTCGGGTGTACGGAGTGGAACTTTATTTATGCATGGGGACCCAGAGGAGGCAGTCTCCAAATTCTGGGTCCCAATCAGTGGGGAACAATTGCTTATATAGGGGTGAGGGGCAGTCTGCCACTCAGACCGTTACTTCTGGCATTAAAGCAGGAAGCAGCTTATAGAAGCAAGAAAGCGGAACTGCTGATAGGAGTTAATATGAAATTCTTTGTTCTTACTTCCCAGTTACTTAGTTACTTGCTCTCCCTGATCCTGTTGACTCAGCTGCGAGCCACCTCCTGGGCAGGCCATTAGCCATTACATTCATCCTATTGATTCAGCGGCTAGCTCCCCTCCTGGGCAGGCCACTACAGTACAAACTTCATAGGAGAAAGCCCTAAAAGGAAGGGATCTTATATTTCTGAGTTCTCTATCTACCCCACATTATCTCCTTTCCTTACATATATAACTTCCATGATAATGTATTCTTCTCCTGTTTTGTTCTCATTTTCAATAAGAACAAGAATTTACCATTAACATGGTAAATTCACAAAACAGCAAAAAAAATCCTGACTCCTTACAATTTATAACTCTAATCTTAGACACAGTCAAATTTAAAGAAGCCAAGGTTGATGAAGGATTTTGCTGTTTTTAACAACATTCAAAATGTTTAACAGCTTGATACCAATATTTAACACATGCCTCATTGGTCAAGAAATTACTCTTTTACCAGCCTCCCATTGCACATGGGAGGCTGGTAAAATTTTATCTTATTTTATCTTATTTGTTCAAACAAATAGAAAGACCAACTAGCAAAACAAAACAAAACTGCAAGCCATAGTGTTTTTCATGTATTTGGAAACCAAAAGTAGTTTAGCTAGTTAAAGGCTTCTGAAAGTACTGGTCACATGCACTTGCATCAAACTTTAGCACCTTGTGTCCCTGGCTGGTGTAGTTCAGTGGATTGAGCATGGGCCTGCAGACCAAAGGGTTGCTGGTTCAATTCCTGGTCAGGGCACATGCCTGGATTGCAGGCCAGGTCCCCTCCACCCCCCAGCAGGGGGTATGCAAGAGGCAGCCACATGTTGATGTTTCTCTTCCTCTCCTTCTCACTCCCTTCCCTTCTGTCTAAAAATAAATAAATAAAATACTTAAAAAAAAACAAAGAAGCTTTAGCATCTTGTCTAGTGTTGATGATATTAGAATTGTGCTAAAAAATGTGACACTGATTATCTTTTTGGTAAATACAGAGATTGAGTGGTATAGACATAATTCTAAAATAATATTTCAATAGTATTTGAAGCAGCAGTGGAGAGGAGGAAGTGGAGAAGGAAACTGGTTTGATCATTGTTCATGATGAAGATTATTATATCATAGTACCAGTGTTAACATCCACCTGATGTGTCGCTCAGTAGCAACCAAGGAAAATAATTATAAGCTACCATTTCAGCACTGTGTGTCTAGTACTGAGTAAGAACTTAACATATTGTTTAATCCTCATAACAACTTCAAAGTAGGGAATGCTATTTCTATTCTATGGATGAAGAAAGCGAGACAGAAAGATTAGGTAAATTGCTCTACTGTGTATTGACTAAGTGAGAAAGCCAAGGTTTGGACCCAGTTTTATCTGACTTCAAAGCTTATGTTCTATGAATTTTATTGAGCTGCCTAAAGAAGCCAATCATACCCTTGCTGATGTGGCTCAGTTGATTGGGCATTGGCTTGCAAAGTGAAACGTCACCAATTCAATTCCAGGTCAGGACATGTGCCTGGGTTGCAAGCCAGTCCCAATAGATGTTTCTCTCTCACATCACATCAGTGTTTTTCTCCCTCCCTTTCTCTCTTTCTAGCAATAAAAAAGGTAGCCAAGCACTTATTTTAAATCTTAAACATTAAAAAAAGAACAAATGATTCTGTGACTTATAGTTCTAGAGATCTATAATTAAAAAATAAACTCATTTGTCTGACTTTCTGTTTTGGGAACTACTAGTTGACAATGTAGCTTACTCTGTATCTTAGATCACTTTAAAGTCTCTAAAGTTTCCTTTGGTCATAGCTTGTCATTTAAGATAATTTTTTTTCTATGTTACAAAATGGTAAACTCTGGTTGTTCACCATAATTATTTCAGGATTCCAGAGCAAAATTGGACATTTTAGTTCTCAAAAATTTGTATTGAAACAGCTGCCTCTCTCATTACCAGGAGACCCTTTCAGGCACTGGTGCTGACATTTCTGTTACCCCATTACTCTATAATATGAGCATGTCTAAGAATTCTAAAGGGTATGTTTATGATTAAATTGTACTGGTATTTTGATAGGGCTTTTTGTGCACTTCATATAATAAGAAATTTTGTAAAACTCAAAGGCCAATAACTTTCAGGACTTTAATTTGATCAGTGATTCAAACTTTTGGGAGAAAAGAATTTCTGTCTTTTGTACAACCAGGTCAAGTTTAAGAAGTCAGCCTTGCCAATCTATAATCTCTGTAAATGCAAAAATGTGTAAAAACAAATAGCAGTGAGTAAAGAAGGGAGCTACCAAAGCAATGAAGCATAACTCTCCCTTATGAAAGTCTGCCCTGTAAACCTGGGCAGTAGGCAGAATTCGAAAGATGCCCTTTACCCAAGATTCTCATGACCAGGTTATTTAATCCTAGGTTCAGAAGGGACTTTCCTGGTGAAATTAAGGTTGCTAATCAGCTGACTTTAAGATAGAGAAATTTATATGGATCCTGGAACATGTATATGGGACCTTAAAAGCAGAAGAAGAGGACCAAAGAGTAGTAAAGATGAGGCAGAAGTTGAAGTCAGAGAGATTCCAAGTATGAGAAGGACCTGAGCCACCACTGCAGGAGGGAAGCTATGGAAGCAATAGAAGATCCTTATTCAGCAGGTAAATAGGTATGTATGTCCTGCACTGATTTCTTGCCATTCTAGTATTCATGTTTGTGCACATGCGCAAATCCTAACTGGAACGCCTTTAAGAAAATGTCATAATCTTAGAGTACTGGAAATACTATAACATACCTACTCATGCTAAAAAGGAAAAACAGAGGTTCATGCTACTGTAGGTCATCCTATGAGTCAGCACATTGTTTCCCCCGTGCTGTTCCTATTTTCCCAGTCTTCACTTTGGTAATCCTATTTTGAATTTCTGTGCCTTGATTGGAAGATTCAGAATCCTCATGATGACCCTGGTGAGAAATCTCAAACTAAAGTTGAACTGAATTCATTCTTGCTTATATGCTTCCTCATATTATTACATATTTGTTGTTAATAATCCTCAACTAAAACTAAAACTGATTTTCCCTTGTCTGGTTCCCTTTTTCTGTTAGATGACAATAAATGTACTCATTTTCATGAGCAACTTTAGAGGAGGAGTTGAAGTATTTTTACTTTTATAATAAATATTTGTTGAATTTTAAAAAGAATATGATGTCTGATAATGTCTTGCTGGGTTATCTTACCAGGATAATTTTATTGTAATTGCAAACTGGAGTGCCTGTACTGTAATATAAGTATTTGCTGCATAGTCCCACATTTTTTAGACAATTCTAAGATTTAAAAACATTAAGTAAAAGGGAAGCCAAGAAGAAGTGAAAGGAATGCCTTCCAGTAAAAGTTGCAGTAAAAGCACAATATTTTCTATATCTCCACTAAAAAGACTACAGGTGTAAAAACAGAATGTAAACTTGCCCAATGATGAACCCCAAACATTGAGAATTTTCTGTCAGTTAAGATGAGACCAGATAAAAAAGAAGAGTAATGACCTGAACAGAAAACTGCTTCCTGTGAGAAAATAGTACGTCTGATAAATAAATTGAGGGAACTCCAATGGTGCTTCTTAAAGTTGAAAGGAGAAGGCTGAATTCCTAGAGTGGGCCAAAGATCAGTGAAAGGCACACTGCATTAATGTTGCCTAACCTCTGTTCATGCACAGCATCTAGAGCTACAATTAGACCTGAGTGAAGTGATATTCACTTAACTGACAGGTCTTACTAGAAGGCAAAAGTCAATGCTACAGGCAGCATCAATGAGAAGGAAGCTTAGGACTGCCATAACTTGTTTTTGGTACAGGGAAGCTGATTGTTTTCGGCTTGCTTCTAGGTTTGTTGGCACTGAATTTGCTCTATTTAGTCTGTTCAGGGCTCTGGATCTTTTCTCAATCCCTGCAGATTATGAAGTCACTATGAATATACATTTACAAGAATTATAAAATATCTCCTTTCTTGGCATCTAAATCTGAAAGATTCATGAAAAGGTTTATACCAATTTCTTGTAGGATCTATCACAATTTCTACTTAACCATGCCAAAGTAATGAGTAGCCATAGATACTCAGATGTGAGATTTTTTTTACAAAGAGATAAAATAAATCACCCAATATGTGAAAATACACTCCAATTCAAACAAAAGAAAGAGTTAGGAATCAGAAGAGACATCTCACTTGGAAACATAAGTATTCCAAGTAACAGAAGAACATTATCAAAGTTTTAAATAATTCTTAACAAGATTTAAGAATATAATTGGTCCCGACAAATAAACAAACAAATAAAACAATAAACAATAATGAATGATTAATTGGACTTAAACACAGATACACACAAGAGAGATTCATAAAAGCAAGATTGCAAAATTTATAACTTCAAAGGAAGTATCACATACAGTAATAAATGAATTTTTATAGTAGCATACAGATTCAAGATACTCATTCAGAACTTTAAAGAAATTGTAAATTGGTGAAAAACAGAAAGAGAAAATATGACAGACATTGTGAATAAACCCAAGGAATCCAATACACACAAAATAAGAGTTTTACAAGAAGAAAACAGACATGGTGTAATGGAAGCAAAAAAAAAAAAAAAACCACCCAGAATATTGGAGAGAAAACTTTCTAAATGGAACAAATATTTGACATCTTAGTTTAAAAGACATGATGAATATTCAAATTCAATGTGTGTGTGTGTGTGTGTGTGTGTGTGTGAGAGAGAGAGAGAGAGAGAGAGAGAGAGAAAGAGAAAGAGAACACCTAGAAATATTTTTTTAAGTTTTCAGTGTCAAGGTCACAGTGATCACGGTAAACCAGGGAATATAGTAACATTTTAAAGTAAATATTAATGTTCAGTGCTCAAGTGCTGTAGTTCACTAAATGAATAAACTTGCAATACATTTTTAAATAAGTAGAACAGAAAAACAAATTCAAAGAAGGACATTTTATAACAAAATGCCCTGCAAAAATTTTATAGATGACATAAACAGAAAAAAATAACTGGTGATAGAGAAGAATTTAATGGTACAGTTAATAGTTGGTCTTGCCAGAAAAGTATCCCAAGAACCCATGTCCTATTCTTTTTCTAGAATCCACGAGATGAAAGAAAAATATGGTGGTGGTGACAATCATCCAAGAGGCAAAACATAGCACAAATCCCGAAATAACTTATGGTGGGAAAAGATTGAAGGGAGTCACAGAAGGTCATACTACATTGTGATTGGATAGTGTTGATAAAGGAGAGTAGCTTGGGGAATTGGGTACCATTGGAAATCTGGATAGCACTCCACTAGATGCCACATGTGACTCTACACAGCAATCCTGGGCAGCAGTGCCCAAACTGGCAGAACATATATCAAGCATAAAGCAGAGAGATTTTCTCTGAGCTGACTTTACTTACTCACTTATCGTTCATTCAGCAAACAATTATTAAACATTGATGTGTGCCAGGTAATGTGCTGGGTGATGGGAAAGAGGAGTAAAAAGGACAGATAAATCTTTCCTTTCATGATTTTTATATTCTGGCTGGGGAGACATACAAATAAACACATATGGACATAAACTAATTTTAAAACTTATATGTGCTACAAAAGGAAAAACCCAGGGCAATGTGATCCACTGTATAGATGTTGGGGATAGGAGTTACCTTATATTGGGTGATTAAAGAGGAGTTTCTCTCTAAGCAAGTGACATATAAACTAAGCCCCTAACACACTGAGACATTTAAACTGAGACTTCTAAAATGAGCCATAGGAGAGCAAAAGAAAAGGTGTTTTAAGCCTGAGCGGTAATTAGCACAAAGACAGACTTGGGGAGGGGTGGTTGCACTTTTTAAAAACAATTTTATTTATTTATTTTTCAAGAGAGGGGAAGGGAGGGAGGAAGAGAGGGAAACAAACATCAACATCAACGTGTGGTTGCATCTTACGCGCCCCCTACTGGGGGCCTGGTCTGGCCTGCAACCCAGGCATGTGCTGTGATCAGGAATCGAACCAAAGACACCTTGGTTTGTAGGCTGGCGATCAATCCACCGAGCCACACCAGCCAGGGCTGCACCCTTTTTAATATAAAAGAAAAAAATAAAATCTTCTCAATATTGTAAAGATATCAATACCCTCCAAATTAACATATGGATAATTACTGTGAAAATGACAATGATTATTTGGGAACTGAAGCGGATGTGAGTGTAAAAATTAACATCCTTGTAGAAGAATAAACTGCTAAACTAGGCAAGAAAATGCACAATGATGTTAAAAAAATTTAGAACAGTTTATTGCTAATGCAAGAACATAAAGACATGCAAAAAATAGTTCCCAAATAGTCTCCAGTGTAAGTACAAATGTAGTGATTTATAAAAGTAGTATTATATTAGAAAAATAAAAGATTAGTAAATAAATTGTAGTAGGGCAATTGGTTAGTTGTTTACCCAATTTTACATAGTTATCTCCAGTCACCAAAACATGGATTATAGTATTAAATGTTTAAAAATAACTAAATTTTAAAAGAAAATGTAAGTAATTTGTGCAGTACTAAAGTGAGGAAAACTTCTTGAAGCAACAACAACAGAAACCTTAAAGGAAAATAACATTTCATGTGGCAATGAGTGATTATTTGTCATTTAAAATACAAGGTGGAGCAAAAGTAGGTTTACAGTTGTGAGTACATGAAACAGAGAATTTATTCTTGTGTTATTATTTACAAATTATTGTGTTATTTTGCACACCAACAACTGTAAACATACTTTGCTGCTCCCTCTATTTTCTAAATCATCTACACCGAGGTTGTAATTTTAGAATAAAAAAAGCTTATTAGAGAATAAAGCGAATCCAAAACAATTGCCTCAAAAGAAAATTGAGGGATTATTTTTCAAAGAAGTGGATTTGGTGCCTGTAACATTCTACCCTGAGGACAGTGGCCATCTCTGTATGTTTGGTAACCCAGGCTTACTCTTAAAAAATATAGATAATGGTCCTGACTAGTGTGGCGCTGTTTGGAGCATCGTTTCATAACCGAAGGGTTGAGGGTTCAATTCCTGGTCAGGGCACACACCTAGGTTATAGGTTAGGTCCCTGGTCTGGCACTTGTGATCCTCTGTCAGGGTGGATACAGGAGGCAGCCAATCAGTGCTTCTCTCTTGCACGGAAGCTTCTCTCCATTTCTCTCTCTCTAAAAGCAATGAAAAAATAGATATTTGCTGTTGGGTGGTTTCTTATTCTTTAACTATCAGGGAACAGACTGTCCAATGTTATTTTAGCCCTGCAGTCTCTTCTGATAGAAGAGATAGAAGTTAAACTTGGGGTCATCCCCCTGGACTATGGAGTCCATTTGGTGCAACAGAGTAACTAAGAGAACACATATTTTATCATTTTCTCAAGCTTTTTGTGAAAATCCTGTCTGATTGAAAAATAAAAACCACAACCTGTGGTTGAAAAATAAAAACCACAACCCTGTTGCAGAATTCTACTGTCTCTCTGTCCTGCAAAAACAAAGTACTTTTTAAATCTCTTTCTCCAGACACCTAACACTTTTGCTTTCATTAATCCCAGAGCAGCAGCTTTCTTATCCAGACAAAATGGGTTCCCTGGGAATTACCAGCCTTATCATTATTTAAATAAAATTACATATGTATGCCAATTCAATTGTCTCCTAGTATCAGTGGTATTTTTCAGTCAGCAAGTAACCAGGCTGTAGACTGTTTGCATTTTCATCTACTTTAAAGTGCAACTGGCTCAGCTAATGAAATCACTGTAGCCCAGCAGAAAGCTGAAGTTTGAAGTAAAGTTGTTTTCTTTTTTAATTCAAGGTTGTTTTACTTTCCATATGACATTCCCCTGCACTGAAATGTTACTACTCATTGTGTTTGATCCAGTCCAGTGTTAAATCTATTATTCAACCTCATGGGAAAATAATGTTTGTTTTTATGGCCTTCATCTTCCTAAAGAAGCTACTCCCAACCTCATGCCACTTAGAGCTTTGTAATTGGAAAATTGATAGAAAAAATATTAAAAATTCTCAGATGGAGTACAAGGACCTGGGGGTAGGCAAGCACCAGTCCAGTGGCCTTAGCCAGGATCACAGCTTTCTGGTTGGCCAGTGCTGGGGAGGGCCTGGTTTGTCCCAGATCTGCACTGAAGTGAACCGGTTCTTACCGCACTGTCAGCAGAGGCCTCACATCTACGTCACAGTGCCAGGATACGTCCTTTGGTTTGGGAGCAGGTCTTCACTGGGCCCAGTTCTGAATAGCCCTGGCCACACAGGGTCTCTGAGTCCCTGATAGAGATGATTGGAAGATCTTGATGCAGTCATTAATGATGAGCCATACACAAATAATCTATATTCTCAAAAACTATCAGTCTGCCCTGACTGGTGTAGCTCAGTGGATTGAGCACAGGCCTGTGAAGCAAAGGGTCACTGGTTCAATTCCCAGTCAGGGTATATGCCTGGGTTGCAGGCCAGGTCCCCAGTAGGGGACACATGGGAGGCAACCACCCATTGATGTTTCTCTCCCACTCTTTCTCCTTCCCTTCCCCTCTCTCTAAAAATAAATAAATAAAACATTTAAAAAAGAACTATCAGCCCTGGCTGGTGTAGCTCAGTGGATTGAGAGCGGGCCTGCGAACCACACGATCACGGTTCAATTCCCAGTCGGGGCACATGCCTGGGTTGCAGGCCAGTTCCCAGCAGGGGACTCACGAGATGCAACCATACATTGATATTTCTCTCCTTCTCTCCTTCCCTTCCCCTCTATAGATAAATAAATAAAAAAAATCTTAAAAAAAAGAACTATCAATCCTACCTAAAGAATAAATACTGGAGACTTCCAGCCAAGATGGAGGTATAGGTAGACACACTGTGTCTCCTCACACAACCAAAAGAAGGACAACAGCAATTTAGAAACAAAACACAACCAGAACTGACAGAAAATCAAACTGTATGGAAGTCCCACAACCAAGGAGTTAAGACCAGACCAGTAGGAAGGGTGGACTTAGGGAGCCCAGCAGAGAGGACTTGCAGCAAGGCACTAGTGGGCAGACCCAGGCAGTGGATTGTGGACTGGGCGGTCCCACATTCATGAGCAGATAAACCGGGAGAAACAACTGGGGAGCTGGATGAACTGTGCAACCCAGAGGCCTAGCATGGGGAAATAAAGCCTCAAACCGCTGATTGAAAAACACCTGTGGGGGTTGAGGCAACAGTGGGAGAAACACTTAGCGTCACAGGGAAGTTCCTTGGAGAGACCCACAGGGTCCTAGAACTTGGACAAGCCAACTCACCCAGGAATCAGCACCAGAACGACCCAGTTTGATTGTGGGTAGCAGGAAAGTGACTGAAATCTGGCAGAGAGTGAAGCCAGCGCTATTGCTCCATCTGACTCCTCCCCTACAAACAGCACCACAACACAGCATCTAGGTTGTCCTGCCCTGGTGAACACCTAAGGCTCCACCCCTCACTACTTAACAGGCACATCAAGACAAAAAATGGCCCAAGGAACAGATCAAAGCTCCAGAAAAAATACAACTAAGTGATGAAGAGGTAACCTACCAATCAGATGCACAGTTCAAAACACTAGTAATCAGGATGCTCACAGAACTGGTTGAATTTGGTCGCTAATTAGATGAAAAAATGAAGGCTACACTAAGTGAAATAGAGAAAAATGTACAGGGAATCAATAGTGATGGGAAGGAAACTGGCACTCAAATCAATGGTGTGGACCAGATGGAAGAAAGAAACATTCAACCAGAAAAGAATAAAAAATAAGAATTCAAAAAAAAATGAGGAGAGGCTTAGGAACCTCCAGGACATCTTTAAACGTTCCAACATCCGAATTATAGGGTACCATAAGGGAAATAGGAAGAACAACAGTGGAAAACTCATTTGAACAAATAATAAAGGAGAATTTCCCCAATCTGGCAAAGGAAATAGACTTCTAGGAAATCCAGGAAGCTCAGAGAGTTCCAAAGAATTTGGACCCAAGAAGGAACACACCAAGGCACATCATAATTAAATTACCCAAGATTAAAATGAAGGAGAGAATCCTAGAAGCAACAGGAGATAAGGAGAGAGTTACCTACAAAGGAGTTCCCATCAGACTGTCAGCGGATTTCTCAAAAGAGACCTTGCATGCAAGAAGGGACTGGAAAGAAGTATTCCAAGTCATGAAAGACAAGTACCTACCTCCAAGATTGCTCTATCCAGCAAAGCTTTCATTTAGAATGGAGGGGCCCATAAAGTGCTAATCAGATAAGGTCAAGTTCAAGGAGTTCATCCTCACCAAGCCCTTATTATATGAAATGTTAAAGGGACTTATCCAAGGAAAAAAAGTTAAAAAACATGTATAGTAAAATGACAGCAGACTCACAATTATTAACAGCCATACCTAAAACAAAAACAAACTAAGTGAACAACTAGAACAAGAACAGAACCACAGAAATGGACATCACAGGGTTATCAACAGGGGAGTGGGAGGGGGAGAGAGGGGGAAAATGTATAGAAAATAAGTAGCATAGAGGGTAGGAAGATAGAAAATAGAAAGGGGGAGGGTAAGAATAGTATAGAAAATGGAAAAGCCAGAGAACTTATATGTATGACACATGGACATGAACTAAAGCAGAGGAATGTGGGTGGGAGGGAGTATGCAGGGTGAGGGGAGTGAAGGGGGGAGAAATGGGACAACTGTAATGGCATAATAAATAAAATATATTTTAAAAAAGAATAAATACGAGTACAACTTAAACTACTAAAAATGCAAATAGTGAAATAACCTTATTTATACTTTTGTAGTCAAAGTAGATAACTTTTTGAGTTATCCTTCATGCTTGAAGTACTTGTAATGTGAAGGTTTTGAAATGTGAAATTCTGTGTTTTTTTCCACAGGCACTGTACAAGTGGCTCTTTTATCTTTGAAAACTTCTACAGTCATGTCATGAGCTTAATCCTACCATGATCATTCAGGAATATGAGCTGGACAATGCCCAAGCTTTATAATAAGTGAACGAGGACAATATAGATGATGTAGCTTCTAATGTGGACTACACAGTATCACATTGGAGTGTTTCAGGCTCTGGTGAATTTTGAGAGCTGGGATAATACATACCTTGTTAGAGTGGCTTGCAAATAAATAACCAAATAAACTTTCTGCTTCTAATAAACTGTGCCTCTCCATAACTAGTTTACTTTTAGTTTCGCTGGAGAAACAGAGACAGCCTATTGGACCTAAAAGTATTGACTAACACTGCTACACAAAGGCAAGAAGCATTGTCAATTTAAATGTGCTAATAAAAAGCAGCACTCTTACATATATTAGTGATAACTATTCATAGAATCAAAGCAGAACTACTTAATTAGCTTTTGGATTTAAAGCATAAACTGAAAAATAATTCATAGATTTTAAAATGTGTTTGATGCTAGCTAAGGATGGCATCTATTTTAAACTAATAGTGTGCATTTTGCATGTGTGTTTGCTTGTGTATGTGCATGCATATCTTTTTTTAAAAGTTGTAGCTTAGCCCTGGCTGGTATAGCTCAGTGGATTGAGTGCGGGTCTGTGAAGCAAAGGGTCACTGGTTTGATTCCCAGTCAGGGCACATGCCTGGGTTGCGGGCCAGGTCCCCAGTGGGGGACACATGAGAGGCAACCACACATTGATGTTTCTCTCCCTCTCTCCTTTCCGTCCCCTCTCTCTAAAAACAAATAAATAAAATGTAAAAAAAAATAAAAGTTGTAACTTAAAAGAGAATTGAGAAGGTCCCTCTCAACATTCTATGTGTTGTTCCATTCCAGAAATCATTTTATAGGCACTATCTGATGAGATCTGACAGTGTAAAATACAGTTGCAAAGCCACATATAATGCAAGCAGGCTGAAGCATTGTACTATCTTGCTGGAGGCTAATCACTTTATAATGAGTTTAGTGAAAAGTACCTATGCAATAAGTTGTAGTTGACAGCAGCCCAAGGGAACTTCTAAGTGCTAAAAATTAGCAGCTGAGAGATGTTAGATTGCATCCTTTTGAAGATAGAAAACAGATTCCTTTCTAAAATACAAGCAGTTTAAATTCGACATAAATCAAACAGATGGTAAAAGAAATATCTTGTTGCTATGGGCTTTATCCTGTTTTTGTTCTCACTGTTTTATGAAGTAAAAGAAGAAGAAAAAAAGTCAGGTTTCTAGTGTTCTAGTTTGAGGAAACAATATTTTAACAGCACAGAGAAAATGATTTTTTTCATTGCAATATTGTGTATTTGACAGATCATGGAAAAATTTACACCAAGCTATATTTAAAGAAAAGGGTGAGCATACATGTTTACAAAAACAGTCAGCTTACTTTTAAATGATTCACTTTCATTGTAGATTTTGGATATTAAATAATCAATCCAGAGTGGAAAAATTATAATGAAACACAATCACTACTATTTATAGGTCTGTTGCAGAGCTTGGGTTTTGCTATAAACACTTCTGTGCATCAGAACAAGTATAATTTCGGTTAGAATGTACTGATACTATTGATAAGCATAAAAACCCATGCTAATTTTGCCTGCAAGGAAGACGCAGCATAAGACATATAAGAAAGGAGGTTATGGCACTGCTTGATAGAAAGAAATCTATAAAATGATGTTTTAGCTTTCCAACTTGGCAGTAGAAATAACAGAGAACAAAACAGAAAGATACATTTGACACAGTGCCATGAAATGCATTTGACACAGTGCCATGAAAAACATTCTGAGCGTCAGTACATTTTCTTGAATTAGAGCACACCCACTGTATCAGAGTTTTATAGAGGTCAAAATAATCAACAGTATGACAGTGGTAATTTACAGATACAGTCTCCGAACCACTTGTGCTTCTATAGTAAGTACTTATGTTGAAATGATATAGTATCATACAAAGTTCCACAAATGTGCCAGGTATGAAATGTAATTTTACGGTAGGATTTGACAATACCACCTGTAGTGGTAACTGGAGAGGGCGTTATGGGGTGGGGTAAACAGGTTAAGTCTTCACAGAGGCTTTGTGGTTTCAGTGGGGGTTTCAGGATGTGGCAGATGGTAAATAAGCAGCGAGGGCAGAGAACAACATTCCCGCCAAACAGAGCGGAAACAAGGGAGATTTTGACTGGATTGTGGGAGACCTTAAATGTGAAACTGGAGAAATACAGATTTATTTGTTAGACAATTAGGAGCCATTGAAGGATTTAAATCATGAGTGTATGAAACAGTGTTTTGTGAAGATCCACTGGTCAGCAAATGGCAAAAGACTGAAGGCAAAGAAATTACTTTAAGAGATTATTGACAACCATCTAGGGAAGCAGTGATGAGGGTCTGAACAAGCGTTGTGACAGGATACAAGGGAAGGTTATTTCAGAAAAAAAAAGATTATACAGGACTTGGTGACTGATGGGATCTGAAGGAGGGGGCACCAGCATTTGTGCTATGTAAGGCAATGATTTTATCACCATCTTGTCTTTAAAAGAAAAGAATTAAGAATCATTTGAAAACTTAAGCCTGAGCACAGAGAAGGATAATTTCACTTAAAAACTACTTATATTCAGAGGAGAACCTGATTTGGGAGAAAGAATTACGTTTATTATATTTTCCACTTATTCTTGAGTGTCATTATTGCAGAGCTTTTGTGGAATGTCCTTGGTATTATGTTGATACACTTCTATAATATTAAATGTGGTTCAGACTATGGTTTATTATTTTATGTTCTTGAAGTACACATAACATATTTGATCAAATGTATTTGTCACATGGTTCTATAATCATGTAGATGCAGCTTTAGTTGCTAAGTCTAATCTTGATGACAAACTATTTGAAATTATATTTGTTTAGAATAAAATACTAAAGGGGACCAAAGTTTTGCCTTTTGATTTTGAGGTACTGATTTTAAGCCGGTGACTGAGAAACAAAAAACTCAGAAAGAACCTTTGACCCTCCCCTCCTTTTCCTGTCTAAGACATTCAGAGAGAAAATCCTGCTACAGGAAAACAAAGTTTAGGATGTTTGCCTGAGCCCAGTTTGAATTAAAATGATAACTAAGAGGGCTTCAGGCAGGTCGCTGTTAGCTAGATACCCGCTGTGTCCCATTGTTTCTGAGTCGCCTAGCAAGAATTTGCCTGCTCTGTTTGTTCCACTCTGCCTCAACTACCTATAAACTGCCCATTCTTACTCACTTCTGAAATGTAATACCCCATTTGCTCCTCCCCTTTCTCCTTTGTCCAAAATGTCATGTCAGCCCAATGTTGTCTCACGGTCTTTGGAATTTTCATGCTCATGTGAATTCCCCATGAGCACATATTAAAACTGATTTTCTCCTGTGAATCTGTCTCGGTTAATTTGACTAAAAGCCCAGCTAGAACAACTTAGAATGTGGGAGGAAAAGTCTTATTTTTAGCCCCCACAATACATTTATAAAATAATAAACAATAAATATATTGTCAAAGTTTGATATTATTAGGGACACATTCTTGATGTCTGCCATTTAGAAAACCTGATCTACACTTTTTTTTATTATAAAATGGAAGCAAACCAAAGCATATTGATTACAAAGTGGTGTTAGTAACACAATATTTTAGTGTATCAAAATCCTTTTTTAAAATATCAAGCTGATGCAGTTACAGAACTCATATCAGCATTTAATGAAACCATTTTAGATATAAGAAATGATTTACATCTTCTAATGTATTTTCTATTGACAGGAAATACAAATTCAAGTCAACACACCTGACACATGTAATCCATCTCCTGAGAACAATAGATTCACGTTTCAATTTTCTTTAACTTCTTCTTGTTAGATAGCAGCAGGCCATGTGTGAACCCCTAGAATTGCAGTTAGTATAGTAAGTGTTTTTATGTCAAAAGTTCAAGCAAAGCTGTTCCATTTAAAAGAAAGTCAAAATATTATGGCTCATTTTAGGTTCTCTTAGCTGGTACATTGAGCAATATATTTCTAACTCCATTTTATTACCTTCCTACTTCTTTTTACCTCTACCCATGAATTGAAAACGTAATCTTAAGTGCCCTTATAGGAGTTTCAGTTTCTAAAAACTGATGGATCTTTACAGCTAAGTATTTGGACACTGTTTCACTCTAAAACTGACTTTTCAATAGAGGTCTTATTTTAAAGGTGAAAAAGCAACCATATCATATTTCCAATGGAAAAAGTACTCTTAAATATTTTATTTATTTATTTATTTTTAGAGAGAGGGGAAGGGAAGGAGAAAGGGAGGGAGAGCAACATCAATGTGTGGTTGCCTCTCACACGCCCCCTACTGGGGGCCCAACCTGGCCCACAACCCAAGCATGTGCTCTGACTGGAAATCGAACCAGCAACCCTTTGGTTTGCAGGCTGATGCAAAATCCACTGAGCTACATCAGCCAGGGGGAAAATATCCTCCTTATTTCTTCACTGAGGTTGTTATACTCATCTCCTACTTTGTCTTCTAATGTAAACTTGTTTGCACTAAAGAATCAGATCAAGTCATGTATACTGAGGGGAAGCAAAGTTTGCTACTCTAAAATATACTGTTTTGGAATGTTAATTATTTTAAGCGGGTTATTTTTGTGAAACAAAATACTAAAAAAAAAACCTTTTGACCTTTCTCCTTTACCTGTCTAAAGGAATTCAGATAAAAAAAAACTATCTTAAAGGAAGGGACCTGTCACCTTGGCATCATAATATGATCTAAGTGTGGTAGACAGTGAGAAGCTAAGCAAAGTCTATCTTTTAGATCCCATCTGTGTCCCATTGTTTCTGGATGTCAAGGCGATAATTTGTTTACCAAATGTTTGCTCTTTTTCATCTACCTGTGAATTGGCTGTCTGTTCTGTGAAGTCCCAGAGCTCTGCCTTCCTCTCCTTAGACAAGAATGGTATATAAGCCTCAATGGCCCAGCATGTCTTCAGGTCTCATGTTCTTACTGAACCCGTGTATACACATACATTTCTCCTTTTGGTCATTTTCTCTGGTTAATATGTTTTATGGTAGTTGGATTATTAGTTCATCCGGAAAAATTTAGGAATCTAAAAGGAAAATTATTTCCCCCCAATACTAAGATGTAAAGATTAAACAAATATGATAAGATACACATTTATTAAACTAAATTGTTGAAATTTAATAATGGTACCCACTACAACATACTGTGGTTCAAACCCTGTGGTAAACACTTTTTATACATGATCTCTTTTGACACAAGAATCCTACCAATTGCATACAAGCGATTCTTGCTAGGCAGGCATTCATCATGTTACTCTCAGCAGTTACAAGTGTTCTTAGAAAGGTAATGTAATCCAAATGCAAAAAAATCACTAATAAAGTGACTACATAAATTAATACCTACTTAATCCTCCATGATAAATATCAACATCCCTCTGTTTTCATTATTTTCTAGTCATAATCCAATATCTTAACACACATCTCAAATTCATCACTGTGAAAATTTGTAAATTTTACAAAAGATGCAAAATTTAATGTAATGAATGAAATCATGCTGAAAATTACTTGTGAATCTTGAACGGTTACACTACTTAGTAATTAAATAAGAGAACATTCACCAGAATGACAAAGATAGAGTTATTTGGAAAACTGATGAAGCTCTTCACTATTTTTCCAGAAATCACCCTATTAATGAATATGCAAAATAAAAAATAAAGTTCAGGGTATAATATTATATTATTACACATTTTTTAGAAAAATTATACACATGCAAAAAAAGTCAAAATCAATTTCAAATCAATCTTTGTTTTGAATGATGCATAGTTCTAATTATAAATACAAAATTTTAAATGTAAGATAAATACTTCATATAATTTTGATTATTTTTCAAGCTTCTATCCCATTAAACCTTTAATTTAAAATTTGCAATTTATTTTTGGTCCTCTTCTAAAGTGTATTCATTTAAGTGGACTTTTCTGATGCCAATTACTCTTGAATAATGAGGACTTCCTGCATTATTATCTTTGTTTATATGAGGAAACAATGTCAGAAAAATATAATACCTTGCTATAACTATAGTCATGGTCCATTTAGGGTACAAAACCACTTTGGTGATTTGAGCATAGAAAATTTAATATAAAGAATAGTTGACTATGTATAAAAATCATTCAATTGATAACAAAAAGCGAAGAGAGAACACTATATAAATTATATAGTGTTCTATAATTTATAGAACACTATATAAATTATATAGAGAGAACACTATATAAATTATCATAGAGTTAGCAACTAAGGGAAGCAGCTATCACATCTAGGGCTGGACAAAGGGAAGAGGTTGGAATTATTAAAGCTGGAAACTTAGAGCAAGGGCCCATGTTGCTGATTCTCAGACCTCTGAAGGGGCATACTGGTGACTCTGGGGGAAGGGGAAGCAGGTGGGATGAGGCTGGCTCTGTAACTACTGGAAAAATGACATAGTGGATTAAGCTGCTACTGTGGGAAGGACCTGTTGCTCCCAGGGCACAGCCGCTTGATGGGAGAGGTGTGAGACTCAAGGGAACAGAAAATCAACACAAAACCAACAGAGATTAAGCAGGAGGTTGCATGTTTCTTCTTTTTCTTCCAGCCTTGCAGTATCCCAGTCATGCCCCATATTGGCAGAGCTGAACATATAGCCAGCTGGCAAAGCACAAATGTGGTTTGCAGAGTCCTGGCACCAGCATCACAAAGAATAAAAAAGGATGATTTGAAGCTGAGAGATAATAGCTTCATACCTGCCACAGCCCATTTTTTTTTAGCTATTCAGTGTCCATTAACATCCTTCTACACATATTTAAACTCCAATACAATAAAAACAGCTATATGTTTTCAGCAATAACATGATGAAGTTATCCTTCCTAAAATCAAACTTGCTTTCATATCCCCCATCCCCTGCAATGAGGAAACAAAAAGTAACAACAGCCATCCCATACAAATTTTGAAGACAGTTACACTATTCATCTCTGACACACTTGCCTGAGAACTCAGCTGGCAATGGTAGAAGCAGGATTTGAAAACTGAACTGTCCCAAAATCTGAAGCTCTTTACAAAGCACCAAAGTGTCTCTCAATGCTAAACTCCTATGTAAAATCAATATAGACACTGCTTCAGTGTAAATATGAAGTTGTTACACCTAAACAACATAAAAGTTATGACTGATTAAAAAAATAAGCTAGAGAACATAAGCAGAATAATCTAATTCTGACTAGAGTCTTATATTAGTAGATATGGTAACAATGAAATTTTGAGAAGTAAACATTATAACAAAAATGGTCCTGCATTATTAGAGTTGGAACAATAATCACTTCTGTAGTCCTTTATCACATTGCCCAAATATTTAATCTAGTTATTACTTCTGACAGTTCATTTTGATGTTGTCTGCTAAATTAGCCATAATACTGGGGAGAGCAGGAGAGCAGGAGTAAGAGTGAGCAAGAGAGGATAAGACAGACTCATTTTTTTTAACATTCACATACAGGAGAGACAGATTAGTATACAGCTTCTGTTATTTGGCACCACGGCAATACATTTGTTGTTGAAACACTTCTGAAAAAATTTAAAATTTTTATGTTTCCTATATGATAATAAAAAACATTATGGCCTGCTGCTATTGATGAGATTTTCCACCTACTGCCAGCTGTGTGCAAATGAGAGATTTAAACTCATACTGTTCAGCATATTTTCCTTTTTTCTTGTAGTAAGACCAAGAACACAAAAATACAACTTAACCACTTTTATGAAAAATTGTTATTTATGGTTTTTTTGGAGGTGGAAAAGTACGAATTTTTCTCTAGTGATAACAAAATGTGGTAAGAGTATCATGTATGTTGGAAAGTTAGACTTTCTAATTTTGCTGAAAGTAAGGTTTAGCAGCTGAAACAAATGTCTGAATGAAGTGAGGAAAAGGGCATGAGGAAAGGTGGTCAATAGGCAGAGTTAAAGTCACTGTGTAAGCATTGATTGGTTGGCTTTGTTTAGCATTATGATATGTCAAGGATATGTACTGTAGGACTTTCTTACCATAGGCTTGCCTACTTGGGATTACCATCATTGTTAAGGGAATCTTACCTCATGTATTCTTTGAAGAATGCTTCTCCCAAATGAGATGTATTATTGTTTTTAGGCATTTCTAATTTATTTGAAGGAACTTGTCTGCCATTATAATCACTCTATCCACATGTTTATGTCTTGCGACTACATACTTTAAACAATTTTGTCTTCTGTTATAATTTAGCAGCATTTTAGGTTATGTTACATTTTTTCTTTCCTATAAAAAGTACCTGTCACATAATAGGTGTTAATGACATAATTTGTGAATGAATGAAAAAGTTAGTGACTGGCAAAACACAGAATAAATTAAACCTCATTGAGAATGGAACTGTTTCATTTATCTGTATATCTTTTGAGTTTAATATAGTGTCTATCACATAGCAGGTGCTCAGTAAATGAGTGAAGATGAAGAGGGAATTTAAGGAGTGCTATTGAAGAAAAAAACAACATGGCGCAATAGAAAGAATTCTGATGTGGAACTCAAGCAGTTCTGCTTTTTATGAAATAGTTCTAACAGACTGTGTAATATTACCTAAGTTATTTTTTCTACTTGAAATTTTGCTCATTTTCTATAAATTACAATTCCAGGACATTATGAGTTAAATGACAATGAATGTAGAATATTTGATAGTATTCAATTCAGAGTGGAGTTTTTCATGAAGTTATATGATGAAGATGTATGTGATAAGGAGCTAAGAGACAGGACTTCAGCAACCTTATTGGATAACTGAAGGAAAGGTTGTTACTTTTAATATGACAGATTTCCATCCCACAGTCAGCAGAAACAGACATAACGGGCACAATAAATGTTCTTGGGAGGATTCCTGCAAGAAAAGATTACATGTAAACTATATCATTATTCTTAGATAATACCAAGGCACTTCTAAGTATTTTTTTAAAAATTAGTTAATTTATTTTATTGTATTTTTCCATTACCATTTATCTCCCTTACACCCTCTTCCACCTCCATCCACCCACTCCCTCCCACAATCAATGATAATACACTGGTCTTAATATTTTCTCTTCTATGACACTGCTGAAGAACTACAGAAGCTGTGTGGAAAATGTGTTCAGCTTGCTGTGCAGTTATAAATGAGTAAAAATCATGTGGAGGCACTAATAGTATGGGCAGCTTTTTAAAACCTGTGTTAAAATATATTCCCCTAGCTGCTGTGGCTCAGTAGATTGAATGCCAGGCTACAAACCAAATGGTCGCTGGTTCAATTCCCAGTCAGGGTCCATGCCTGGGTTGCAGGCTATGCCGGGCACCCAGTAGGGGGCGCGTGAGATACAATAACACATTGATGTTTCTCTCTCTCCTCTTCCCTTCCCTCTAAAAGTAAATAAACAAAATATTTTTTAAAACCGTATGTTAAAACATATAAATAATAATATACAATATTTAGCAAGTAAGAAGCAAAATATCTTCTGCTAGATGTCTGAAACCCTAATAAAATGACTATGGTTTTGGGATATTCTAATTCAGTTTTCTTTTTTTTCTCTCTCTTTTTAAAAAATATATTTTATTGATTATGTCATTACAGTTGTCCCATTCCCCCCTTCACTCCCCTCCACCCTGCATACCCCTCCTCCACCATTCCCCCCTTTTGTTCATGTTCATGTGTCACAAGTTCTTTAGATTCTGTACTTCCCATTGTATTCCTGCCCTCCCCCCTGTCCATTTTCTACCTACCATCTATGCTACTTATTCTCTGTACCTTCTCCCCCCGTTCTCTTCCTCCCACTCCCCTGTTGCTAACCCTCCATGTGATCTCCATTTCTATGGTTCCACTCCCGATTTAGCTGTCCTCTTAGTTTGCTTTTGTTTTAGGTATGGTTGTTAATAACTGTGAGTTTGCTGTCCTTTCACTGTTCATATTTTTTATCTTCTTTTTCTTAGATAAGTCCTTTTAACAGTTCCTATAATAAGGGTTTGGTGATGATGTACTCCTTGAACTTGACCTTATCTGAGAAGCACTTTATCTGCCCTTTTATTCTAAATGAAAGCTTTGCTGGATAGAGCAATCTTGGCTGTAGGTCTTTGGATTTCATGACTTGGAATACTTCTTTCCAGCCCCTTCTGGACTGTAAGGTCTCTTTTGAGAAATCTGCTGACAGTCTGATGGGTACTCCTTTGTAGGTGACTTTCCCCTTATCTCTTGCTGATTCTAGAATTCTCTCCTTCATTTTAATTTTGGCTAATGTAATTATGATGTGCCTTGGTGTGTTCCTTCTTGGGTCCAACTTCTTTGGGACTCTCTGAGCTTCCTGGATTTCCTGGAAGTGTATTTCCTTTTCCAGACTGAGGAAGTTCTCCTTTATTATTTGTTCAAATAAGTTTTCCTCACATCCCTCTTCCCCTTCTGGAATCCCTATTATTCAGATGTTGGAACGTTTAAAGATGTCCTGGAGGTTCCTAAGCCTCTCCTCATTTTTTTGAATTCTTGTTTCTTCCTTCTTTTCTGTTTGGTTGTTTCTTTCTTCCTTCTGGTCCATTCCATTGATTTGAGTCCCAGTTTCCTTTCCATCACTATTGGTTTCCTGTGCATTTCCCTTCATTTCAACCAGTTTAGCCTTCATATGTTCCTCTAATTTGTGGCTAAAATCAACCAATTCTGTGAGCATCCTGATCACCAATGTTTTGAACTGTGCATCTGAAAGGCTGGCTATTTCTTGTTCACTTAGAATTATAGGCTCTGGGGTTTTGAGCTGTTCTTGGGTCATAATGCTTGGTCTGTTTGCACCTGTTATCTTTGAGGGGCGGAGCCTTAGGTGTTCACCAGGGCGGGGCGACCCAGTCGCTGGGTTGTGATGCTGTACGTGGGGGCGGGGTCAGAGAGGGAAAAAAAATGGCGCTTTGCTCCGCTCTGCTCTCTCTCAGATTTCTGTCCCCTCTGTGGCTTCCCAAAAGCAAATTGGGCCCCTCTGCTGCTGGTTTCCAGGTGTGTGGGCCTGTGTACTCTCCAGGACCCTGTGGGTCTCTCCATCGAACTCTCTGTGAGCCTGGGAGCCTCTCCCGGCCCCTCGACCCCGAGAAAGCCTTTCCAGTTGGTGCTTTCAGGCTCTAATTTCCGTTACTGGGGCCCCAGCCTGAGCGGTCTGTCTCACTGTTGGCTCCTTCGATTGGTTTATCTGTGTGTGAATGTGTGACCAGAATCAGCCAGCTGCCCTGCGCCCTCACTGGGTCTACCCGTTGCCACCCCACGCCTGTGATCCAGCAACTGCCACCCCTGGGTAAGTCTGGCCAATCTTTCCAGCCTGACCCCGCTCCGCCGCTGACTCCGCCCCTCTTACTGGTCTGGCTGAGTGGTTCGTTGTTGTTGGACTTCCGTACAGTACAATTTTCACTGTTTTGGCTGCGTTTTTGTTTCTAAAACTTAGCTGTCTTTAAATTTAGTTGTGGGAGGTGGCACAGTGTACCACCTATGCCTCCATCTTGGCCAGAAGTCCGTTTTCATAATCATATGAATTTGCCTGATAGCAAACATAGTGTACAGCGTAATATTTGCATATTTTTCATTTAACATTTTTCTACATTATTAAGGGGTTATAATATTTTAATGATTATATAAAATGTATGTAATATCAATTAACTATCCTTATAACAACAATTTTTAGTATTTTTCCGTAAATACAAATAATTATACAATGAACATCCTTGTGCATTATTTCCCTGTGGAAATTTCTGAAAATGTGAGTATTGGACCAAAGCATTTTAACATTTTGTGTCTTTTGCCAAGTGTCTTTCCAAAAAGATTGCCAACTTACAATATATAACAATATTTAAAAGCCCTGTGTTCCTTTTTCTCCATAGGTGTTCCATGTCTCTAGTCATGATATTTTGGGTTATGCCTTTGCTCATTGATGTCTTCTAAAATATTCTGCCTCTGTTTTGTGGCAGTAAATTCTTAGTGTGAATTCTAGGCTTCACCTTCTTTTCTATATCTGTTTTGCAGGAATCAGGCTAGTAACTTTACCACTGTTGTTACTTTACATCAGGAAAACTGTTCAAATTAAACATTACCTAATATCTGATTTACTCTACCTTAAAAGCTCATCCAGATGCTTTAAATTTGTTGTGCAACAATAAGAAGATGACACCTTGAAATCTATACACTGAGAATATATCTTATTGATTCAAATTTATTGTTTCTCTTTTTAATGAAAAAAATAGATAAGATTGATAGTACATCAGCAAAGATACATATTTTTCCAATAGAGAAGTTAATAGGACTACATGAGGATTCCAGCTCATCATGGACCTCATCAGCAACTTACTCTAATCAGCTTAACAGCTTAATAATAACCCACAACCTTTTGGCCAACTATAAGCAACTTACTCTAATCAAAATGAATTATAGTCAGATTAAAGTATTATGATTTGCACCTTCCACAAAAATACAGGAAGAGCTAAATTGATCCATTACTTTAGATTTTAAGTAGGTGAAGGGTGTCTCAGAGACTGTAGATATAAGAAAGGAGTAAGCACCTCTTCAATCAAATTTGAAGCGACGGGAGAACAGTAGAGAATGAAACTTGGCAGGCCAGAATGCATAAGATTGGTAATGGGTAACAGGGGTAAATGGCAGCCATGGAGTTTACGGTCAGATGGATGGTAAGGGTAAATGCAGTCATCACAAATAAACATTGGCACAGAATCAATGGATAGTGTGAATTTTTGGTAAGCTTAAATGGTCCAAGCCAGGATGAATGAATATAGAAACAAGGGGAGGTGCAACAATGAGGAATAGAAAAGAACACGACCATGTAAAGAAGACTTGAAGGAATTTTGTTAATGGAAGAGCCCATAATTTTAGTTGCCTTTTATTCCCAGTCGCATTTTTGTAATGCCCCACCACAAAGCCACTAAGATACTAAACATTTTCTAACCTAAGTTCTTATTTTATGTAATAAAATTTGTGGTACCCCCACCAAATCATTTGTAGGGACAAATAAATATTTTCACTGATAGATGAGTTGCAAATACAGTAGTCCAGGGTCTTATTAAATTAGTAGTTTTTAAAGTTGAGGATTGTTAAAATGACTTGGAATTCTCGATCAATTAGTTTATTTTTGAAAGGTGATTTTGTTCTTGATAGCTTTGCTGAGTAATTGTTTATGGTGGTTATTAATGTTTGGTGAAATGTTAATTTTGAAAATGATGATTGGGGAATGAAATGGCTCATCTATGAGATATTTATAAACTCCAATTAAAGTCTTACAGTAATTGAAACATCACTAATAATTATGTATATGCATATTTTATGTTTGTAGATTAGGACTTCAACTTTACTTAACAGTAATTTACCAGAATATAAAACAAAGTGTAGTTCTAATGGAAAGAATTAGATACTTTGTAAAAAGGCAGTGCGAGGGCAAATAACAATTTAACAGACTTGGTCTCCATTCCTCCCACAAGTCACAGGACAAGCTCCGACATTTTCATGATTGACATGAGGATTAAAGGTCATAGACTATGATATTAACTTGTCAAGTAATCTTAGACTTTTGTTTTCTCATATTTTATTTTTTAAAAAATTTTATTTATTTATCTTTAGAAGGGAAGGGAAGGAGAGAGAGAGAGAGAAATATCAATGTATGGTTGCCTCCCGTGAGTCCCCTGCTGGGAACTGGCCTGCAACCCAGGCATGTGCCCTGACTGGGAATCGAACTGCGATGGTGTGGTTCCCAGGCCCGCGCTCAATCCACTGAGCTACACCAGCCAGGGCTGTTTTCTCATATTTTAATGTGGGAAGTACCATGTGCTATAACTATTCCACACTTGTTATGAGCGTCAAATGAATAATGGATGTGAAAATACTTTGAAAATTTTAAAGTAATATGTTTCTTCAAGGTACTATTGCTTCTAAAATCTGGCACACTAATATGTAGTATATGTTGCCATGTTTCAGAATAGTGTATACAGATATCAAGGAAAATGCAAATCAATTAATGTAAAAGATAGAAAGATCCCATAAGAAATTATTTTAAAATAGTGAAAAAATGCATAATTTGATATTATTACTAAGATAAGATAGAAAATGACAACCAAATTACTTGTATGAGAGAAAACAACTAATTGCATAGATGAGAAGAAAATACATTTCAAAAATTCGTGTTCATATAATTTTGTTATATGCATAATATAAATTGCCTTTCACAAACTTTAGTATTCATGGTAAAAATGTGCATTTTTAAAACAATAAAGCACATTTTATGTTATTTTAGGATAGCCTTTACAATTATGTTAAGATTATCTTAACCACATGAAACATACTGACATTAGCTCAACACTAACAAAACTTGCACTGTATAATCTAGACTAATGATAGCTCTAGCTAGACTAGGACTTTTAAAATAAAAAATCATATGATAGCCATTCTGACTGGTGTAAAGTGGTATCTCATTGTGGTTTTAATTTGTATCTCTCTGATAGCTAGCGATATCAAGCATCTTTTCATGTGTCTCTGGATCCTCTGTATGTCCTCCTTGGAGAAGTGTCTGTTCAAGTCCTTTGCCCATTTTTAATTGGGTTGCTCATCTTCTTTGAGTGGAGTCGAGTGAGTTCTTTGTATATTTTGGAGATTATGATATCACCATTAACAGGAATCTAAACAACAAAACAAACAAGCAAGCAAAATATGACCAAAGACACTCAAATACGGAGCAGGCTGACAGGGACCAGAGGGGAGAGGGGAGAGAATCATAGGGGAAAAGGGGATGGACTCACATGAACAAGTATAAAGGACACATGGACAATAACTAAGGTGGGGGGCGGAAATGGGAGGGAGGTGGGGAACACGGGCGGGGCAGGGCTGGGAATACAAGACAGAAAACTGTACTTGAACAAGAATTAAATTAAAAATATTTTTGCTATAAAAATAAATAAAATAAAATGGAGTTATAGAAAATAATAGAGGGTGAGTGCCACCTTCAATGAATAAAGGGTGACTTATTTTTAATTTCAGTAGGTAGAAAACAATTTAACTTTAAGGAAAAGTTATCAAAATTAAAGAAGGCTTTTGCACATTATTTGTGAATGTTTAATTGGTGCACAAAGAACTGGCACAATTTCAAGCTGTTAATCACGGATTTCTAAATGCATATTAACTAATGGATGTGTAAAATTATGCTTATCTTGTCTTAGATAAATGCATAATTAAAAATCCTTTTAGGGGAAAAATTACATCATTAAAGAAAGAAATAAAGTACATTTGTGAAGCTGCATGTAATTTTTGATAGAGACATTAGGATTTTTTTCAGAATGGAGTGCTTTGCTGTATATTTCATATCTGGAGTTTTCAGACCAGGTAAGAATTTCAGGTGTTTAAAACATTACTTATGCAATACACAGGGTACCACAGCTGATTCTTAGTGATAGATTTTGTTTATTTAAGATTTGTATGAGCCTACTAAAGCATGAGGCAATTAAATACATTTCTCAGACAGTGATTTGCTACATTCTCAGTAGAAATCATAAGCATGAGACAAACTTCAAGATACTGTAGGATTTACATTAATTAATTAAAATAAAATGTGCAATATTACTTCTATTCATATTACATTGTGTGTTCAAATCTTACTGAAATATATAAAGACAAACTTAGGAAAAATAGGGTACTACAGGATCTAAATTTGACACTTTGTTTACGTGGGTTTTAAGTAAAAATACAATCATTTCTTGAATGGTATAGACTAGAATTGTAAAAGAAATTCAGTTAATCTATTCCATATCCTACTAGACAATATAAGCTTAGGTTTTAATAATATAAAACATCCAATTCCATGAAAGCTATCAAGTTTGTGAGATTTGCTTTAGCAAACATATGTAAATACTCCACTTTAAGGAAAATTATAGTATACAAAACCAGTTTTAAAGAGAAATTTCCTGTTCCAAAAGATTAACAACAGCTTTAAAATAATCCTATTTCCTTGCTTATTGCATTTAAATACTTTATATTAGGTGAAATTCACATACACGCAATGTTTAGGAAGACATTTATAGGGCAAAATAAGTTACCCATACATTTACATGGTTTACATTTACCCATAAAAACTATGAAGGACAATCACATATAGATACATCCATCTCCTTCTGTGAAGATTCTTACATTTTTAAGCGTGTATATTCATTGCACTTAATTTAAATGGTGTTCTGCTATTAGATGATTGCTGAAACATTAGAACAATCTCTAAAGGAACACGAAAAATGAAATCACTCAGTGTCCTGTCAATGTTCTATTTCTTTTTTTCGGGTTTCTATTGTTTTATTAGAGTTGTCCCAATTCCACTCCTCCTCCCATCCACCCCCTTTCCCACAGTCAATCCCCACCCTGTTGTTCATTTATACTTCCTCCTTGACCTCAACCTTCTTCCTATTCTCCCACATACCGCTTCCCCCTCCCCTCTGGTTAACTGTCAGTTTGTTCTTTATTTCCATATCTCTGATTCTGTTTTGTTTGCTTGTTTGTTTTGTTGATTAAGTTCCACTTATAGGTGAGATCATATGGTATTTTTCTTTCATCACCTAGCTTATTTCACTTAGCATAATGCTCTCCAGTTCCATCCATGTTGTTGCAAAAGGTAGTTCCTTCTTTATTTCTGCTGTGTGGTATTATATTGTGTAAATGTACCAGAGTTTTTTAATCCACTCATTTACTGATGGGCACTTAGGCTGTTTCCAGTACTTGGCATTGTAACTAACACTTCTTGGAACATAGAGGTGTATTGGTTCTTTTGAATTGGTGTTGCAGGATTCTTAGGGTATAATCCCAGCAGTGGAATTGCTGGATCAAAAGCAAGTCCCATTTTTAGTTTTTAGAGGAAATTCCATACTGCTTTCCATAGTGGCTGTACCAGTCTTCATTTTCACCAACAGTGCACTAGGGTTCTCTTTTTTCCACATCCTCACCAGCACTTGTTTGTTGACTTGTAAATGATGGCCATTGTGACTGGTGTGTGGTGCTATCACATTGTGGTTTTAATTTGCATGTCTCTGATGGCTAGTGATGTTGAGCATTTTTTCATATGTCTGTGGGCCCTCTATATGTCTTCCCTAGAGAGGTGTCTGTTCAGGTCCTTTGCCCATTTTTTTAATTGGATACTTCAATTGGAACTGAGTCATATGAGTTCTTTATATATTATGGAGATCAAGCCCTTGTCTAAGGTATCATTGGCAAATATGTTTTCCCATATGATTGGTTCCTTTTTCATATTAATGATGTTTTCTTTAACAATGCAGAAGTGTTTTAATTTGATGTAGTCTCATTTGTTTATTCCTTCTTTTATTTCCCTTGCCCTAGGGGATGTATCTGAAAATATTGCTGTGTGGGGTATCTGAAATTTTCTGTTTATGTTTTCCTCTAGGACTTTTATGGTATCACGGTTTATGTTTAGGTCTTTTATCCATTTTGAATTTATTCTGGAATATAGGATAAGTAGGTGGCCCAGGTTCATTTCTTTGCATATACCTGTCTAGATCTCTCAACACCATTTGTTGAAGAGGCTATTTTTACTCCATTTTATGCTCCAGCCACCTTTGTCAAATATTAATTGACCATAGAGAGATGGGTTCATTTCTGGGCCCTTTATTCTATTCCATTGATCTACATGTCAGTTCTTAGGCCAGTACCCGACAGTTTTAATTACAGTGGCCTTGTAATATATTTTGATATCAGTATTGTGATCCCTTATACTTTATTCTTCTTTCTTAAGATTGTTGAGGTTATTCAGGGTTGTTTTTGGTACCATATAGATTTTTGAAATATTTGTTCTAAATCTGTGAAGTACATCATTGATATTTTAGTAGGGAATGCATTGAATAAGTAGATTGCTTTGGGTAGTATGGATATTTTAATGATGTTAAATCTTCTAATCCACAAACACAATGTATGCTTCTGCTTATTTGTTTCTTCTGTAACTTCTTTCTTCAGTATTCTGTAGTTTTTTGGTGACAGGATTTACCCTTTTTGGTTAAGTTTATTCCTAGAGAATTTATTTTTCTTGTTGCTATAGAAAATGGGATTTTTTTCTAGTTTCTATTTCTGATATTTCATTGGTGATGCACAAAAATGCCTTTGATTACTAAATATTGAGTTTGTATTCTGCCATTTGCCAAATTCTTTATTAGGTCAAGAAGTTTTTGGTGGAGTCTATAGGGTTTTCTATGTAAACTATCATGTCATCAGCAAACGGTGACAGTTTTATTTCTTCCTTTCCAATTTGGATGCCTTTTATTTATTTTTTCTTGTTTGATCACTGTGGCTAGATCTTCCAATAATATGTTGAATGAAATTAGTGAAAATGGAGACACTTTTCTTGTTCCTGATCTTAATGGGAAAGCTTTTAGTTTTTGTCCATTGAGTATGTAGTTGGCAGTACGTTTTTCATATATAGCTTTTATTATGTTGAGGTATGAACCCTCTATTCCCACTTTGCTGAGTGTTTTTGTCATAAATGGGTGCTGGGTCTTATCAAATGGTTTTTCAGCTTCTATTGATTTGATCATGTAATTTTTGTTTCATTTTTTATGTAGTGTATTATGTTTATTGATTTGCAAATATCGTACTATCCTTGCATCCCTGGGATCATTCCCACTTGATCATGGTGTATGATCTTTTTAATGTATTGCTGAACCCAGTTTGCCAATATGTTGTTGAGGATTTTAGCATCTATATTCATCAGAGATAGTGGCCTGTGGTTTTCTTTTTTTGTTGTGTGTTTATCTGCTTTTAGAATTAGGATAATATTGGCCTCATAAAAAGAGTGGTTTCTTCCCTCTTATTGATTTTTTTTTGAATAGTTTGAGAAGTATAGGAGTTAGCTATTCCCTAAATGTTTGGTAAAATTCTCCTGTTAAGCTGTCCTGTCCAGGGCTTTTGTATGGCAATTGTTTTTTTATTACTGCTCCAATGTCACTAGTTGTCATCGGTCCATTCAGGTTTTCTGCTTCTTCTCAATTCAGTTGTGGAAGATAATATGTTTCTAGAAGTTTGTTCATTTCACCCAGGTTGTTACATTTCTTGGCATATAGTCATTCATCGTAATTTCTTACAATCCTTTGTATTTCTGTGATATCAGTTGCAATATCTCCTCAGATTTTTTGTGCTGAGGTTGGTCTCTTGTAGCCAGTACATATGAAGGTCAAGTTTTCTCATGCATTCAGCTAAACTATGTCTTATAATTGGAGCATTTAATCCATTTACATTTAAGGTTATTACTGATAGGTACTTATTCATTGCCATTTTCCCCTTTGTATCTGCATTCCTCTCTCTCTCTTTTTCTTCCTCCTCTTAAATCAGTCCTTTTAGCACATCTTACAATGTTGGTTTGGTGCAGATGTATTCTTTTAGACTTCTTTTGTCTGGGGGTACTACTTATTTCACCTTCCTTTTAAAGTAAGAGCCTTGCTGGGTAGAGTAGTCTTGGCAAATGGTTGCAGGCCTTTGCTTTTCATTACTTGGAATACTTCTTGCCATTCCTTTCTGGCTTGTAGTGTTTCTGTTGAAAAATCAGCTGATAGCCTTATTGGATCATTCTTGTAGGTTACTGGCTGTTTCTTTCTTACTGCCTTTAACATTCTCTCTTTGTCTGTAAATTTTGCCATTTTAAATATGTGTTTTGGAGTAGACCTCTTTGGGTTCATCTTGATAGGGATCCTCTGTGCTTCTTGGACTTGCATAATTTTTTTCCTCATTAAGTTAGGGAAAATTTCTGTCATTACTTTTTCAAACAGGGTTTCTACTACTTGCTTCTCTTCTTCTGCTGCTATCCCTATGATATTGATATTATTATGCTTCATATTGTCCTGCAACTCTCTTAAAACATCTTCATTCTTTTTGAGTTGTTTTTTTCTTTTGTTGCTCTGGGAATATTTTCTGCCTTGTCCTCCAGCTCACTGATTTTATCCACTGCTTCATGTAGCTTGCATTTAATTCCTTCTACTGTATTCTTCATTTCAGATATTGTATTCTTCATTTCATCCTGGCTATTACTGATAGTTTCTATTTTCTTTTTCATGCTGGTGTACTTTGCAATAAGTTCCTGATAGTTTCCATGGAGTTCTTTGTGGTTCTCACTGAACTCATCCTTACAACCATTATTTTGAACTCGGTGTCTGATTGCTTGCCACTATTTCATTTAGCACTCTTTCTAAGGATTCCTCCTTTCCTTTTAATTGGAGGTTGTTTCTTTGTCTCCCCATTTTAGGTGACTTTTCTTTGTGCCTCTTTCTTAGATTGATCTGCTTTGATTCCCTGTCTTTGTGGTATGAACTGTGGTGGGAAACATCTGGAATTTAGTGGTGCAGTCTCCTTGTTTTCCCAAACTTGATGTACTTGGGTACCCTTTTTGTCCTCATGTGGGCTCTCTGCTTATAATTGGATTTTGGCTGTTGTTGGATCATTCTTTGGTGGGTCTTTCCCTCTGGCTGGCTGACTGAGGGTTACTCCTCCCACCATGTCTTGTATACTGTTGTACAGGTGCACTATCTTCTCTTCCTGGACCTGTCCCTGGTGATGTCAGACTGTCCCAGTGTGGCACTAGGCAGCCTGTTCAAGACCACCAGTGATCCACAGTCCAAATGTCTCCTTCAGTTGTTAATCTAGTTAACCTATAATCTGCAGTCAAGCTTCAGCACCACGGGGTGGGGCAGAGTAATTCTTGTGGGCAGGGCTATTACTTCTCCTTGGGCTGATACCACTTGGAGGTAACTGTTATGCCTGAGCAAGATGGCTTTGCAGTATAGGGAATGACTCAGCACAGGGATCCTGGTGGCTGCTACCTCAGTTCTTTCCCCAAAGTCAATGTCATCATACTCTCCTCAGATCTTTCTAGTTCACTCTGCAACCCCTATTGCTGGAACCTAGGGAAAGTGGCTTCAGACAAAATTGTGTGCATTAGCCCTTTAAGAGTCTTTGTGTGTGTACAACCATCTCTCCCTGGCAGACAGAAATGCCACTGCTTTTCACAGCTGGATGTGCTGTATGTTGGGGAGCCGAGCTTGGGTTTCAGGCATCATGCTTCTCAGGGGGAACCCCCCAGCTGCTGAAATTTCCCTTTGGCACTTTAGCTGCTACCCATGGGAGTCCAGTCAGCCCTCTTGTATCTACTCTATACTCCATACTAGTCACATTGTGGTGAAGTTGTTTCTTCTGTTTGTCTTGAGTTATAAGGCTTCTTTACAGTTATTGTTCAATTGATTTTTATGGATGATTTCTTGACAATCTTGTTGTAATTCCAAATTCGTCCTGGGAGGAGGTTAGGGTAGTCTCCACTTGCTCCTCCAACATCTTAGATCCTCTTCTTCTAGTGTGCTATTTATTAACCTGAGTAGTAGTTATGTTACAGAAGAATGAGTGTCCAGAAGGGAAATAAAGGCAGAGCCCTCACCTTTGTCATCTAACAAAGAACTTAATATTGTAGGCTAAATGTAAAGGCTCACCTGTTGACCCAGTAACTTGGAGCTTGGTCTGATAAGGCTGCCAGGCATTCTGAGAAACACAAGCAAAAACTATGATAGTGCAGGTGCTGGTTGGGGGAGCCCTTGAAAGTCTGCAAGTATCATCTCTACTAGCTGGGAAAAGGAAAACTTTGAGACTGTATATTTATTCTAAGGCCTGAAATGGAGAAAGTGAGGGGGAACATAGTGCCCAGAGGGAAAAAACACATAAAAAACTTTGGTTAACTGCCCGCCTCCTGTCACGTATGCAAAATGAACAAACAGAGCCTGGAGGAAGATAAGTATTTGGGCTAACTGACCCTCACACATACCCACTTTTGGGTAGTCACATCACCCTGATAGAGGTGAGGAGAAGCTGGCACCACATTTGACTGTCAATCAAAATGTAACTTCTTTACCCCCATCCCACCATCTATATAAGTCCTCAGAAAAAATGATGCACTGTTTTGGGTCTTGGCCCTCTTGGCTCATTTTGTTACATTGGAGGCCCCTGGCCAGGGGGCTCCTGGCCACCTGGTTTCTGGCCACCTGGCCACTGGTCACCTGGCCTCTGGCCGTCCTGTTTTTGCCACCTCTTCTCTAGCCACCCTTGCTTTTGCTTTCCCATTATAATTTAGCATTGATCGACTTTGTTTGCATGCTAGTATGTTCAATGATCTGTAATTCTTCACTGTGTTGGTGAAAAGAACTGATTTTCTGGGAGTTTCTGCTATAGTGTTTGATGCCATGAATGAGATTTTGCCCTTGTCTCCAGCAATTTGGAATACAGTGAACACAGTCTCTCACCTCTGGGGTAAAGGAAATGCTATGCTATGGGGGTGGGACATTCAAATGTGCTAGGCCTGTGTTTAGAGGTAGAAACAATGGAATCTGGAATGAGTGCTTGGATTACACTCAGGCTCTGAGGGCAAAGGAGGCACTTTCTCCCTCCAGCCTGAGTCCTCAAGCATACCTTCATGAGTAGGGGCCTTGTGGAGGTGTCTAAGGTTGATCTCTAAGATGTACAGGGGCCTCATAGGGTACTTTCTTCACCCACTTATCCTTAGCTTTCTCTGCCTCTAAACCTGACCAGAAGAAATCTCATTTTAGAACATTGGCCTATCTTAAGCTTGCAACATCTCTCTTCCCCATGTATCTTCTTCCATCTCTCTCTCCCGCAAGTGAATTTACAGCATCTCTTTCTCCCCCAGGTGGTTTATTAGTACATCTCTCTTCTCCAGCACTTCAATTTACATCCAAATACTCCTTTCCAGGATATGCAGGGTAGGGGCAATGTTATATTTACCAGGCAAAAGTCTTGCTTTCTCCCTCTTGCTAAATTGCAGTACCCTGCAGGCAGGGGTCAAACATATAAATGCCACGAGAGCACTTCCTGCAACAAAGACACCTGTGAGAGGATGAGCTACTATGTGGACCAGCACAGAATGCTAGGTTTCCTGCCAGCCACAAGCAGGGGTTCATGCAATGAGAGGAACACTCAAAGCAATCACAATCCCATCCTTGCAGTGCATTCTCCACTTGGGTTTAGTTCTTGAGAGGAGAAAGCAAGATTTTATCTCTCAGTGGGATGTGCTGTTCTTTTCCAGGTTCTTTTCTCGTAAGTATAACTTTCTTTTTTTTAAAATATATTTTATTTATTTATTTTCAGAGAGAGGGGAAGGGAAGGAGAGAGGGAGAGAAATATCAATGTGTGGTTGCCTCTCATGTGTCCCCCATTGGGATCTGGCCTGCAACCCAGGCATGTGCCCTGACTGGGAATTGAACCGTGATCCTCTGCTTCACAGGCCCGCGCTCAATCCACTGAGCTACACCAGCCAGGGCTCGTAAGTATAACTTTCTTTGCTCAAATTTGCTTCATTCATAAATGTCCCCTCTTCATTTCATAATATACTGCTTAGGTCACATGTTTGGTAACCTAATTAGACTTAAGTTTTAGGGGACTTTTCATGCTTACTTTAAAATGTTGGGTATGTATATTGCAGGAGGTTCAGGTAAGTCATAGATGGTCTGTGCAAGTTGAAGAAGAATTATGTAGGTCAAATGAAGGAAGAAGAAGAAATTAAGGAAGTGAAGGAAAGGGAAGGAGAAAGAATGAATAAAGGAGGGGAAGGAAGGAGAAGGTAAGAAGGAATAAAGGAAAGAAATGACATGCCACATCTATGTGTAGCATGAAAGGAAGGATATTAGAAGTAGAAAAGAGTAAGGAGAGATAAGCATACAAGTCTTTGAAACACTGTAAAATTTTAGACTTAGGACCTACCAGATCCTGAGAACAATAGGGTAATTCAAAGGAAGCAAGCTAATCAGCCTTAAGTTTTAGGGAACTTATGCTTATTTTAGAATTTTGTTTCTTAAAGAAGGAAAATGGGCATAAGTCTTTGAAACACTGCAAATTACTGAAACTCATTACAGCTTGCAGAAACAGCAAGGTGCCTGCCTTTCCCATGCAGAGGGAAAAAGTACAGTTTAAAACTCAAGCCGTTTTTCAGACACCCTTGGGGCCTGAGCGTGATAGCTCAGCTGTTTTTTTCCAGATTCCTGAGCAGAGTGTGGGAGAGCACTCTAATGATAGGACAACTTCCCAGCTCCCTCCCAGGGAATAGTTGCCACTGATTAACTCTTTAACTCCCTGCTAAGATTTTTGCTTCCAGAAAGATGAACTACCAAGACTCTTTCTCAACCCCCTAGAAAAGGAGCCAGGCAGTCTTGCCATTGCCCATACTCCTTTGCCAGGCTGTGTAGCCTCACCCCAGGTAAAATGGACAGTTAGAGACAAAGAAATTAATTTCTCAGCCTGATATACTTTCATTTACAATTTTTGGTATAATCACTGATTTATGACCTAGTTTGGATTACAGATTGTTCTCTCCCACTGCTACACTGTAGATAAAAACAACACAAAGAGGATCTACTAGGACTTATGCCAATAAATTAGCTAGTCAGCCTACTTAACAGCACACATCAACCAGGGGAAATTACAATCCCAGATCGGGACACTAACTAACTCTATTGAATTAGGAGAAGTGGGGAAGACTAAAACCCTACCTTTTCAGGGGCAATTAACTGAGGCTTTATAAAAGTACGAAAATCAACCCCTGATTGTACTAAGGGTTGGACACTTCTAGAAATACATTCACCCACTGAGCAACTGATAGAAACAGCCATCAGTATTTTTAACACTAGTCAGGGCAAAGGAAGAGCAAAAGCCACCACAGAATAGAAACAAAGGCTCACTTGTCAGTTACAACTTTCTAACAGATAACATCTGTGTTGGGGTACTCCTTCCATTGGCCTGAAGGAATACAGAGACAAACATTCAAGAAGGATCCGTCCAGAATGGAGATGGCTGTTCTGGAGAAGGCAGGGTCTTATGTTCTGGAGCGCTGCCGAGTCCCTCAGGCTGCAACCTTAGACATGAGAGATCTGAGCTCTTTAGCCTCCTAGTGTTTCCCAGTCCCAGATGTCCCTACATCTGTCCAAAATGGAGACGTCTGTTCTGGACAAGGCAGGATCTCTGGTCCCAGGACCACGAGGTCTTCAAGTTATGACCCTAGATGTAAGCTCATTAGCTTTCTGGTGTTTCTTCTTTCCAGATGGGAAATTAGGAGTCCTTTCCAGACAGAATTCCATTGGGCTGTATTCTTTCCAACTGGTGACAGTTTGACCCCAAAACTCTAAAGAAGGAAAGATTAATTTTTTTTTGCAACACTGCTTGGCCTCAATATCAGTTTAGCTGAAGGGGAATCTTGGCTAATATGTATGAGTTTAAATCACAATACCATATTTCAACTTAATAACTTTTACACACACCTAGGTAGGTAGTCAGAACTCCCATACATACAGGAATTTTTCTGTCTAAAGGGCAGAGGAGACCTCTACTACAAATTTAAGCTATATTCTACCACAATGTCCTCTAATAGCCATTCCATAGGCACTCTCCCATCCACATTCCCACCTTACAACTGGAAGAGGGAGGCCATGGCTCAGGAGAAGGAATGGAAGGAGGCTAGGCACACCCAAGTTCTAGCTTCACTTAAGGGACATTCACAATCACATCCTACGGGCACTGCACAGCCTGCTCCAAATAATGCTGAGTGTCATGTGTGCTGGGAGCTAGGGCATTGGGCCAAGGAGTGTCATGATCAAAATAAGCCTCCTTGAACGCTCTGCTTTAAATGCAAGGCTGTAGGCCACTGGGCAGCCCTCTGTCCCTGGGTCAGTAAGGCCCCTGGGCCTGAGGTTGTAGTTGCCTTACAAATGGGAATTCAAGATTGAGGCTGCCCACCCCAGTGAGCCCCACCTCAGTAGGTCATCATTACTGCTTTGGAGCCCAGGTTACGCATGGATGTGACAGGTAGGACAATAAGTTTTTATTAGACACAGGGACCACCTACTTTATCTTTACATCCTTTTCCAGACCCTTTTCCTCCCAAACTTAATTCTGAAAATAAATTTTCAAATCATAACTTTAAACATGACAAGGATTTATAGGACTATAAGGAATAACTGAATTGGTGCTTCATCGAGTGCCCCATGTCCTGGCACTGGAAGCCTCATAATGGGTCCATAAGCTGTACTGACAGGAACCGTAAGGCTTAATAGGAACCTCAAGGACTTGAGAGAAGCAGGTGCTATAGGTGAGGCCAGATGGCAAGTGTGTGGCTTGGCTTCTGTACCCTGAAGGGTTGGCTAAAGAGTTAATCTAAAGGTTCCTTGTGTGAGTTTCAGCATAGCAGGCTTAAAGATCAAGTGCTGCTCTCGTTGTGTTTATGCAAACAAATAAGCAAAATTAATACTAGACTTTATTCAGTCTTTTTAATGACAATAGGGGTGATCTCAGGGAGAAAAATCATGATTCAAGGACATTAGACTAGTGCAGCTCTCTTCAAAGTTTGTTTTCATTTAGAAGTTAAAACTGGGTTTATAATATCATCAAAGATACTGAATTTATAACCAAGAAGGATATGCCAAATTGCCACTGTTAAATGTCATTCTAGGAAAGGCCTTGCAATTGGATGCCTTCCCAAAAGACAGTCTCACACACTCAGAGACTGATTTGTGGGTTGTTGTGTAAATTAAACATTCTGCACAAGTTTGCTCATTGTAGGCTTGGCTATCCACCTGATGAGACCCTGCACTCAGGGGACTGAGTCTTATTAAAGATCTGGAAGACTCAAGGCCTTGAATAGCAGCTGGCCGAACAATGGATTGCTCCCTGTGATATCCAATTGACAACATATCCTTCCCTAAAGCTAGTGGGAATAAACATGGGTAACAATTAACCTGGACTGTTCCCCCTCAGGAATTTAGGAACAGCCCTCATTTATTTGGACAAGCAATGGTAGAGGACTTGGGGGAGCATTGTTTTAGGGAGTAGCCTAATAACCCAATATATAAAATACCTACTTGTCTGTTCCCCCACAGAGGAACTGGGCCATGAATGTATGGTACAGGTCTTGAACTGTTTTCCACCATTAATGTAGGACAAACACAGAAAGCATTACAGGAGTGTAGCAAAAATCATAAGCCTACCAACACAAACAAGCCAAATCAGGGGACATGATCTATTTAAAATCTAGAAGGGTTTACTTCAGGTCTTACTCAACACTCCAACTGCAATAAAGCTTACAGGGATAGCCAGTTGGGTCTTTCTATCTCAAATAAACCCTGTTTCTTATAAGCCCCCACAGGAACCACAGCCTGAGATGTACGCTTGTGAATCCATCAAGAACCTCAACTCTTTTACAATAAAACAAAAACCTCTTACAGATAAAGAACACAACAACTAGGCCTTAATGTAATTGTCTTTACACTCTTTCTACCAACCTGTCAATATGCTCAGCCTCCTCCCCAGAAAGGGAATTTTCTATTTCTGTTGGATTTAACCCTTTTCAAATAATGTCTCAGATCCCCCTCTGACAAACATCACTGGTGGAATTTTCCTCACCACAATACCCTATATCTCTGGAGGAATTTCTAACTCAGGGGATAAAACAAACTTCATACATACCCACTGTCCAAAGTCAGACTTTGGACAAAAACTTACCAAAAACATCTTACTGCCAAGGCTGGCTGTCCAATCAAGTTAATGAATTCCTCCCACAAGAAAGAGAGTACTGTAACACTCTGTACCACAGCTCTTAAGTTGCCATACATTTTGGGATGAAGAGGGGCTCTATTTTTATTGGCACAAGTCTCCACAATCCCATAATAAGCCCTCAGGTCATAGCCTTATTGGCAGCACAAGGATTACAATGGTGGGGTACTAAATATCCAAGGACACAACTAGTCAATGGCAAATATGTCTTTGTAGAAATCCAGCCAGTGAAACTGGCAGACAATGCTTTGATGGCAGAAATAACCCCTTTGACATGACTCTGTTGGATTTTCAGGTCCCAGGCATACTGGACCTTCCTCTGCAGTGGAGGGGAATCTGCTCCCTCAGGTATGTTCTTCTTGGTGTTTCCATAGTGTGAAAGAATGCCTCCTTCACATTCTTGTTATGAGGAAAAGGACATCTTTTCAAAAGAGCTGGTCTCCTAATTCCTGTAATATCACTTATTGGGATCCTCTCTGCCATGAGAACAGCTGTAGGGGATGCTTCATTAGGAATTCACCACTGCTTATCACAGGAAACGGCTGAGTCCTTAACTAAAACAGGAAATGCTCAGACACTGCAAAAGCAGCTGGATTCATTAGTTGGAGTTGCCCTCCAAAATCAAAGGGCATTAGACCTCCTCACAGCCTTGGTAGGAGGAACAGGTTTATTCCTCAAGAAGAGTGTTGCTTCTATGGTAACAAGTCAGGACAAGTCCAGCAAAACATCCAAAACATCCGAAACATCCTTGAATCTGTATCTAGGATCAAAACTTCAAACTCTTTTTGGGACTCAAATTCATGGCTTATGTTTTTACTTCTTCCCTTTGCTGCACTGTTCCTAATTATACTACTAATATTACTATCTGGATCCATAATGATCAACTTACTAACTAAATTTATCTCTTCTAGAAAACAGGCTATAAAGCTACAGTTGATTGTCATGAACTGTTAACTTCTGTGATCCCAGGCTCTGGATAGCTATCATGGGTTGATGGAAGGACACATCTCCACCTCCTTGGACTGATAATTAGCAAGCAGATGGAACCCAAAGAACGTTTAACGCCCCTTTTTACAGCAGGAAACAGCCAGAGTGTTCATTGCCCCAAAGCCCCAAACATTTGAGTTTCAAATGCTTGAGAGGGGAATGTTAGGTAGGATAGACAGTAAATCAAGGTAGGGAAGAGGAGGGAGATTCATCTTGCCTGTTGACCCAGTAGTCCTGAGCCCAGAATCCCCAAAGATTTGAGTCTCTATTACATGGGGGGGGGGTGTTGTAGTAGAATGTATGTCCAGAGGAGAAGTAAAGGCAGGGCCTTTACCATTGCAATGTAACAAATAACCTAATACAGAAGGCTAAAAGCAAAGGCTCACCTGTTGACCCAGTAGTTCTGAGCCTTGTTCCATAAGGTTACTACACATTCTGAACAACACAAGCAAAACTATGATTGTGAAAGGGGGAAACCCTTGCAAATCTGTGTGTTTCATCTCTACTAGCTGGGAAAATGAAAACCTTGAGACAGAGCATGCATCCCAAGGCTTAGAAGGGAAGAGGGGAGTGGGACAATGGCCCAGAAGAAAAACAAAACAAAACATAAAAAAAACTTTGGTTGACGTCTTGCCCCCTATTACATATGCAAAATGAACAAATAGAGTCTGGATCAAGGTAAAGATTCAGGCTAACCGATCCTTACACATACTCATGTTTAGGTAATCACATTGCCCAGTGTGGGGGAGATTGTCCCTCCTTTTCTGGTGCTACCTTTACCTGTCAATCAAAATGTAACTTCCTCACTCCCATCCCATCAGCTATATAAGTCCTGAAAACAAAGGACTCTCCTTATTGGCTCTTTTCCCTCTTGGCTCTTTTTGCAACATGGGGAGTACCTGGCCACCTGGGAGGCTGCTCACCTGGCCTCTAGCCATCCTACTTTTGCCACTTCTGCTCTTGCCACCCTTGCTTTTGCTTTCCCTTTAGAACTTAGCATTAATAAGCTTTGCTTTCATGCCAATAAGCTCACTGATCTGCAATTCTTTACTGCACTGAAGAGAAGAACCAATTTTTCTGGGAGTTTCTCTCATAACAGTTATACAGGTGTAGGGGGCCAGAAATAATCTCCCCAGAATGTGTCACCTTGGCATCCACATTATTTTAAGCTGAAAATAAAGCCAAAAAAAAAAAATCTTTCCCTTACCTAAGGAAATTCAGATAGAAAAACCTGTTTGGGGAAAGGAACCTTAGCATAATCACCTTAGCACATATGAACTAAGTGTGTCAGACGGGAGGATCCAAGCTGTCTGTGAGATCTGTCTGTGAGATGCCCCTCTGGGTCCCATTGTTCTGGGTGGCTCAGCAAGAAACTGTTTACCACAGGTTTGCTTTTTCTCATTGACCTGTGAATTGTCCTTAGTTCAGAATGACATGTCTATAGTACCTCATCTTGCCTCACTGTCTTTAGAATTTTCATTTTTATGTGAATTCCTGGTATTAAAACTTGATTTTCTCCTCTTAGTTAATCTGCTGTATTTATGTCATTTAAATAGACCAACTAGAAAAACTAAGGGGATAAGAGGAAAGTTTCCCTGTCCTCCACATAGGTGTTCACTTATGTAATAATTCATTAAACTATACAATATTTTGTGTACTTTTTGATAAGTCTCTTATATTTAATTTAAGAAATTAAGCCAATTTGTTAATATAGCAAATGTGCAAATTTAAGCTTGTAATTATAAGATCCTTTCAGAGCCTGTTCCTTAATTTTAACATGCAGAAATTAGTCCTTAAAAATCTGTTTTTATAGAATTGGTCAGGAATATTCATTTGGCTAAATCATTTTTGTATAAACAAGTATTATAGTTTTCTGCCAAGAAAATGTACTCTAAAAGTTGGAAAGAAAGTTAAGGATTCTTATATTTCCCTGTGGATTGAATTTGGGTCAGTAGAAAGGGGAGGCAGGAAGGAAAGAGGAACCTGGAATGCAAGAGAGGGAGGATGAGTTTGAAAAGTAAACTTGTGATTAATAAACTATTTTATCCCACTTGACAAATTACAAAAAAAAGTGAATTTGATGTATTTTTCTGATGACAGTTATGAGGTATGTTTTCTTCCTCCAAGATCTGTGAGTAAACCTTAGTTTCTTTTCTGACCAACTTTTAGATCTTCTTAAATATCCTAATATCTATCTCCAAGCCTGTAAAATCAGAATAGTAGCACCTAGGTTGCATGCAAAATTATTTGACAAACATAAGCTCTCCAAAAATGTTATCTGATTGCTACTATTTAAAAAGAGGGTGAGAAGACTTTGAGTGCTGGCTGAGGTGAAATAAGCCTGAAGTGAAGCAATCCTGACTCTCCATCTGATTGCAATTAAAAACTATGGACAAAATACAAAAAAAGCAAAGATGAGAGATAATAACAGGCAGATTAGGAAGGGAATTCAAAATCTGAAGAAAGACCAGGGGTGATAAGTTTTCTATTGTGTTTATTTTTTCCTTTACCTGCAGGCTTTGATCAGTAGACAAAGTCACACTGGGGAACAGTGCAGTGGGTGCAGTCAGTCAAAACTTCAAGAGGTGTCTAAGGCTTCAAGAGAAAACCCATATTCCTGGATGAAGAAGCCTCTATTCAGCAATGTGGAAAGCATTGCTCTGACTTCTTTTTTCTCTCTATTCTCTTGCTGCTTCTCCCAAGCGCAGGCCCATTAACACTGAAGTGTGAACCTGTGCAGGTGGCTACAACTGTAAGCGAACACCATTTTTCTAGCCAGAGCGACAGAGTTAAAGGGCCCCTGGGATTTGCAATGGAATCACCACCTGTAGAAAGAAAGACAAAACTTGTGGCCTAAACTTAACTCAGTCAATTGCTTGCTAAAACAAAAGCAAATAAAATTTCTCTAAAGCAATTTAACAGGCCCTAGAGTCACATAACATAAAAATAAAAACACCCATGATAGAATTTACAAAAATAGGTAAGCAAAAAGGAATATCTGACCAATTCTTAAGAAAACAAAACAAAACATTGAATTATGCCCATCCTCAATATGTTGAAATTACTAGACAATAATTTTAAAGCAGTTAATAGAATGATCCTCTATGTGGTAAACACCTTTGAAATTAACAGAAGTTCTTAGCAGAAAATATAAGCTATCAAAATATATGTACCGTAATATATGTATATTATGGTATACATATAGGTGTTCACATATATATGTATATTATGGTACATATACACAATGGAATTCTATCCAGCAGAAAGAAAGAAGGAGCTCCTACCCTTTGCAACAGTATCGATGGAACTGTAAAGCATTATGCTAAGTGAAATAAGCCAGATGTTGAAAGACAAATACCATATGATCTCACCTTTAACAGGAAGCTAAACAACAAAACAAACAAGCAAGCAAAATAAAAGCAAGACACTGAAATAGAGAACAGGGGAAGAGCGACCAGAGGGGAGAGGGCAGGGAATTTCAGGGGAAAAGGGGGAAGCATTTACAGAAACTATTATAAAGGACACATGGACAACAACTAAGGGGTGGAAATGGGAGGGAGGTAGGGAGCACTGGTGGGGTGGGCTGGGATGGGAGTAAAAGACAGAAAACTACTTGAAAAATAATTAAATAAAAAAGAAAATATAAACTATAAAAAATACCCAACTGGAAATTTTGGAACTGAATGGTACACTATCTTAAATAAAAATACTAGATAGATAAATTCATTATCAAAATGGAGTTGATAGCGAAAATCGTCAGTTATAGAACATAGATCAAAGGAACCTGTCTAATTTGAAGATCAGAAATAAAAAACATTAAAAAATAAACAGATTTTTTAAATAATAAGAAATATTCTTTCTTTTTTCCCAAGATTGCTTTATCCAGCAAAGCTTTCATTTATTTTATTTTAATTTTAATTTTTATTTAATTCTTGTTCAAGTACAGTTTTCTGTCTTATACTCCCAGCCCTGCCCCCCACCCAGTGCTCCCCACCTCCCTCCCATTTCCGCCCCCCACCTTAGTTATTGTCCATGTGTCCTTTATACTTGTTCATGTGAGTCCATCCCCTTTTCCCCTATGATTCTCTCCCCTCTCCCCTTTGGACCCTGTCAGCCTGTTCCGTACTTGAGTGTCATTGGTCATATTTTGCTTGCTTGCTTGTTTTGTTGTTTAGAATCCTGTTAAAGCTGATATCATATGATATTTGTCTTTCACCGCCTGGCTTATTTCACTCAGCATGATGCTTTCCAGTTCCATCCATGATGTTGCAAAAGGTAGGAGTTCCTTCTTCCTTTCTGCAGCATAGAATTTCATTGTGTAAATGTACCACAGCTTTTTGATCCAGTCATTTACTGATGGGCACCTAGGTTGCTTCCAACTCTTGGCTATCATAAATTGTGCTGCTATGAACATCGGGGTGCATAGGTTCTTTTGGATTGGTGTTTCAGGGTTCTTAGGATATGCTCCTAAAAGTGGAATTGCTGGGTCAAAAGGCACGTTCATTTTTAGTTTTCTTAGAAAATTCCATACTGTTTTCCATAGTGGTTGTACCAGTCTGCAATCCCACCAACAGTGAACTAGGGTCCCCTTTTCCCCACAACCTCTCCAGCACATGTTGTTTCTTTCTTTGTTTATGATAGCCATTCTGACTGGTGTAAAGTGGTATCTCATTGTGGTTTTAATTTGCATCTCTCTGATAGCAAGTGATATTGAGCATCTTTTCATGTGTCTCTGGATCCTCTGTATGTCCTCCTTGGAGAAATGTCTGTTCAAGTCCTTTGCCCGTTTTTCCACTGGGTTGCTCGTCTTCTTTGAGTGGAGTCGAGTGAGTTCTTTGTATATTTTGGAGATTAAACCCTTATCTGAGGTATCATTGGCAAATATGTTTTCCCAAGCTGTTGCTTCTCTTCTTATCTTGATACTGTTTTCCTTAGCCATGCAGAAGCTTTTAATTTTGATGAGATCCCATTTGTTTATTCTTTCCTTTATGTCCCTTGCTCTAGGGGAGGTATCAGTAAAAATCTTGCTGCGTGGAATATCTGAGATTTTCCTGCCAATGTTCTCGTCTAGGGCTTTAATGGTGTCATGACTTATATTTAAGTCTTTTATCCACCTTGAATTTATTTTGGTGTATGGTGTAAGTTGGTGCTCGAGTTTCATTTTTTTGCGTGTAGCTGTCCAGTTCTCCCAACACCATTTGTTGAAAAGGCTATCTTTATTCCATTTTATGTTATTGCCCCCTTTGTCAAATATTAATTGACTGTAGAGAGTTGGGTTTATTTCTGGGCTCTCTGTTCTATTCCATTGGTCTATGAACAATAAGAAATATTCTTTACATTTATGTAACTGAAGTCCCTGAAGGAGGTCGAAAAATATTGGTAGAAAAAATTATTTTAAGAAATATCTAAAAATCCCCCAAATTTAGTGAAAGATAAAAAATTAGAGGTTTTGCTCAATGAGTTGCAAAATAATAAACATTTTAAAATGGCCAAGACAAACCATAATCAAATGGTATAACCAATACTTAAAGGCCAGGATGATAGAAATAGAAGCATACAGAAGTAATGTTCTCACACTATGCATGGTGTTATACAGAACTAAGTATATGTTTTCCATAACTATGATATTTCAGCATTACTTAAGATTATGTAGGTGTAAGATATCTCAGCTTGATTCTATATGGGAACCAGAAATATGTAGTGAAAAATGAGGCAGAATTGACAAAATCTATTGGTGTGACAACTGCACAACTTTCTGGGAGGGAACTTACTATAAGGCAAAAAGAGAATGGCATAAAATAGACATTGTTACACATTGTAATGGAACTTTGGCCATTGGAGAGAAGAGCAATTCCATGTGCAGTGCAGTCTTGATTTCATTTGTCCTCTGTTCTAGTTCTCTTTAATTTTTTATGTAAATATTTAATGAACACTGTGATGAATGAAACAGATATAGTTACTTATTTAATGATGATTTTAGTCTTTTGGATTATGTCAGAGTCCTCTGCATCAATTATAATTAATAAAAGATGTAGTTGGGAATCTAAAGTCGGCTTTGAAATAGGTGGAAGCTACACTCACCTGCTCTTGATGCCATACTAGATTTGTAGCTACATTATAGAAGAATTAACCTGAATGACCAACTGAAGAATAGCAAAACAGTAGTACTGTATCCAAAGATTTATAGAAGTTATATAGAGACTGGTAAGAAGCATGAATATGTAGAGAGGGCCGGCCCCTGCACCCATGTACATAGGCTGAGAAACCAGAAAGATATCTCACTGCAAAAGTCTCCTTTGGGGAGCATGGAGTCTCAACCCTATGCCAGGACCCCCAACCCAGAACACCAGGGCTGAAAAGTGAAGGCTGCTTAGCATCTGGCAGTAAAAATCAGTGGAGACTCTGTCTGCCTGGAAGAGGAGGGAATCTGCTGGAAACCCAGGGACCTTACTTTTGCACACTCACCCAGGGCCCCACTACAGAGAAGGTGACTCGGGGCATAAAATAGTTATAAAGAGAAGACCTAAGTGGTATGGTCCTGAAGAGAGATCTGGAGGGTCAGCTACTGCGGCCCTAGTCCTGAATCAATATCCTACACTGCTCTCAAGTGCCATTTCCCAGGTTCCGGTACTCCTATTCTTACAGAACCAGCTAGGGAGTGCACTAACCTTGTCCTACAAATACTGGTGATACCACCCTGCTAAGATTGACTCTGTCAGAAAAGAATATTGGCTGCATACAACCTGGGTATTTGGTGGAATCCTTGGAGAAACTATAGGCAGACACTCAAATAGGCATTGAACTGAGAGGCTTTAGAAAAAGACCGGTCTTCTCTCCTACCTGCAGATTTGGCCAACACAACCCCCAATGGGAGACTATTTTGTACTATTTTCCCAAGTCTTGGTGGCCCCACCCTGCTGAGCTCAGCTAAGTGAGAGGAAGGGAACACTGTTTAGACGTAGGATCCTTGGAGACCTTGTCCCTCAGGGGCTATGATCTGGAACTTGAGCGGGCATAGCTATGCAGCAAAGGAAAAGTGTGAAGCTCATTCAGTGCCATCCCCAGTGGAAAATGGATCTGTCGTGATCTGTTTTGCTAAGTCCCAGTGTCCCCTCCACCCCCCCGCTGAGCTAACTTCTGCAATGGGGTAAGCTGGCAGCACCCAAACTTAAATATTGGTGCATTCCTCATAGGGGAGCTAGGATAGGAGACTCTAGCAGTCATTAAATGGTATGGCTCTGGAGTAAGGGCCACATTCTCCACATTGAGTGCCTGACCACACTGTTCCCAAGTAGGTGATCGACTATCCCTATACTCCCAACTCAGGTTTCCTGCTCTACCAAGATAATACTGTGTGGAAGGGGCAGTGGGATGTAGCCAGATTAGGCTCACTTTACAGTCTTTCTTTAAAAGGCTCTGGGGGAAGCCCAGGCAACTTCAGGGGGCAGCAGAGTAGCCAACAGGTAGATGCTGACCTCAGAGTGTCTTGGAACATTTATTGATCTGCCCTCAAATTAGAGCTCCAGGAAGTTGACTCTTGTACACAGCTGGGACTCTCCCATACACATCCAGATCTGGTAGACACAGCAACAGTCAGTGAATATCATGGTAGCTCCATGTAGGTAGTCCAAGGCCAGTTACATACAATGTCTGCTTGCGTCAGAACTCTGTGAAAGTGGGCCCAGAACCGACATAACCAGTGTTGGGTTTCAAACCTTACCAGAGCTCTAAACAATTAGCCACAAAAATGGCACACCTAAAGGGGGACTCCAGCAGTCGTCAGACACTGCTGGGAATAACTCCATCTTGCGGGGGCAGCCCCTGAAAAGCATCTCATACATGGTAAATGAGGTCTATTCTTATAGCCAGCCAATTTGAAGGTTAACTCCACCCACAAATGGGCCAATAGCATTTAAGACTCAACTACACTGATGGAGGACACATAACCCAGACAAGAAAGATTTCTGGAGGAACTACCTCAGGTAGTAGAAGATTGTGCCACTGAGACCCATAAGGCACTTACACGAGAGAGTCCTCATAACAAGCTTGGGAATAAACAAGATTTGTTAGGTAAATCTGCTATAAATCCCTAAGAATCACACAAAGACACACAAAAAGGGAGACAAAAATATTCCACAAACAAAAGAACAAGAGAAATCCCTAGAAAAAGAATTAAATGTAAATGAAGCAACCAAAATACCAGATGCAGAGTTTAAAACAATAGTTATAAGAATGTTCAAGTACCTTAGGGGAAGAATGGATGATCTCAATGAGAACTTAAACAAAGAGATAGTGAGCATTAAAAGGATATAGAAACCTTAGGAAAACAGTCAGAAACAGAGTACAATATCTGAAGTGAAGAATACACTAGAAGGAATCAAAAGCAGGCTAGATGAAACAGAGGATTGAATCAGTGATTCAGAGGACAAGACAATAGTAAACACAAGTAGAGCAACAAAAAGAATTTTTTTAAATGAGGAAAGTCTAAGACACCTCTGGGACAACATCAGGCATAATAACATCTGCATCTTAGGGGTACCAGAAGGAGAGAGTGAACAAGGAGTCGAGAACCTCTTTGAAGAAATAATGTTTGAAAACTTCCTTAAATTGATGAAGGAAAAAGTCACACAAGCTTAGGAAGCACAGGAAGTCCAAAAAGGATTAACCCAAAGAGGCCCACAACAAGACACATCATAGTTAAAATGACAAAGGTTAATGACAAAGAGAAAATCTTAAAAGCAGCAAGAGAAAAGCAATTAATTACTTACAAAGGAGGTCCCAGAAGGCTATGAGCTGAATTCTCAACAGAAACACTGTAGGCAAGAAGGGTCTGGCATGAAATTTTCAGTGAAAAAAGCAAGGTCCTATAACCAAGCCTATTCTATTTAGCAAGACCATCATTCAAAACAGAAGTTAATAAAATGTATTATAAGGGAATTGAATGCTTATCTACATTTTTTCTACTTGAGTGTTTCTATAGAAGGTGAAATAAAGAACATCTCAGACAAAAACATAAAAGCTAAGGTAGTTAATTACCACCAAACCAGTACTGCAAAAAGGCCTGCTTTAAGAAGAAGAATTAAAAAAGAAATATATAGAGATGATCATAGATATAAAGAATAAAATGGCAATACATAAGTACATATCAACAATAACCTTAAAAGTAAATAATTAAATGGCCCAAGCCCTGGCTGGTGTAGCTCAGTGGATTGAGCACAGGCCTGCGAACCAGAGGATCGCAGTTCGATTCCCAGTCAGGGCACATTCCTGGGTTGCAGGCTGGTTCCCTGCAGGCCAACTCCCAGCAGGGGATACACGAAAGGCAACCATACATTGATGTTTCTCTCCCTCTCTCCTTCCCCTCTAAAGATACATAAATAAATAAAAAATCAAAAAAAAAATTAAATGGCCCAATCAAAAGACATAGGGTAGCTGAATGGATAAGAAAACATGATCCACCCTGGCTGGTGTAGCTTAGTGGATTGAGCATGGGCCTGTGAAGCAAAGGGTCGCCAGTTCGATTCCCAGTCAGGGCACATGCCTGGGCTGCAGGCCAGGTCCCCAGTAGGGAACATATGAGAGGCAACCACACATTGATGTTTCTCTCCCACTCTTCCTCCTTCCCATCCCCTCTCTCTAAAAAATAAATAAATAACAAATATTTTTAAAGAAAGAGAAAAGAGAAAATATGATCCATATATATATACTGTCTAAAAGAGACAAAAGATACACAGAGACTTCAGAACAGAAGATACACAGAGACTAAAAATATGGATATGGAAAACAATATACCATGCAAGTAGAAATGAAAAAAAGCTGGGTAGCAGTACTTATATCAGAGAAAGCAGGCTTTAAAATGAAGGCCATAACCAGAGACAAAATAATGTTAAAAGGATTGCTCCAAAAACTGGATATAACCCTTGAAAACATATATGCATCTAACATGGGAGCACTTAAATGTATAAAGAATATCTTCCTGGAAATTCAAGAAGAGATTGACAGCAATGTAGTCTTAAGTAGGGATTTTAACATCCCATTGAAATAAATGGATAGATCTTCTTGATAAAGAAATCAACAAACAGAAACCTTAAAAGATACCCTGGACTGGATGTATTTAACTGGTATTTACAGAGCATTTCATCCCAAAGCAGTAGAATATACATTGTTTTCAAGTGCATATGGAACATTCCTAAGATAGACTATATGCTAAAGCACAAGATAAGCCTTATTAATTTAAAAAGATTGAAATCATATCAAACAAATTCTCTGACAAAAATGGTATGGAACTAGAAATCAATTACAATAAAAAAACTCAAAAGCATTTAAATACATGGAGGCAAATACATATTAAATAATTAATGGGTTACCAATGACATCAAGGAAGAAAGCAAAAGTTACCTGTAGAAATAAAAAAATGAACACAAAACAGATCAAGACCTTGAGACACATCAAAGGCAGTCCTGAGAGCATTATAGCATTATAGGCCTACCTCAAGATGCAAGAAAAATCTGAAATATATTATGTAACTTTGCACCTAAAAGAACTACAAAAAGAACAAAAAACAAAGACCAAAGTAAGAAGAAGGGAAAAATAATAAGGATTAGAGTACAAATTAATGACATAGAGACTAAAAAATGATTAAAAATGTCATTGAAAACAAGAGCTGGATTCTTTGAAAAGATAGAAATGATTCACATATATTTAACCAGTATCATCAAGAAAGAAAGAGAGAGGATACAAACAGATAAAATCAGAAATGAAAAAGAATAACTGATACCACAGGTATACAAAGCATTGTAGGAAACTATTATGAATAAGTATATGCCAAGAATTGAAAAAACTAGGTGAAATGGATAAATTCTTACAAATGTGCAATCGTCCAAAACTAAATCAGGTAGAATCAGAAAACCTGAATAGACCTGTTAACAGTAATTAAATCAAGCCAGTAATTAAAAAAACCCCAACAAACAAAAGTCTTGGACCAAATGTCTTCATAGGCAAATTTTACCAAACATTCAAAGAAGAACTAACATCTATACTTCTCTATTTCAAAAAATTCAAGAGGAGGGGAGACCCTGGAGTTCATTTTACAAGGCCAGCATTATCCTAATTCCCAAACCAGATAAAGACACTACAAAGAAATAAAATTGTGCCCTGGCTGGTGTAGCTCAGTGGATTGAGCTCGGGCTGCGAACCACACGATGGCAGTTCGAGTCCCAGTCAGGGCACATGCCTGGGTTGCAGGCCAGTTCCCGGCAGGGGACTCACGAGAGGCAACCATACATTGATATTTCTCTCCTTCTCTCCTTCTCTTCCTCTCTAAAAATAAATAAATAAAATATTTAAAAAAAAGAAATAAAATTGTAAGCTAATATCCCTAATGAACATAGATGGTAAAATGCTCAAGAAAATATTAGCAAACTGGATCCAGTAATACATATAAAATATCATACATTATTATCAAGTGGAATTTATTCTGGGGATGCAAGGTTGGTACAATATTTACAAATCAATAAATGTGATAAACTGCATAAATAAAGGGTAAAATCACATGATCATATCAATAGATGCAGGAAAATCCTTTGATAAAATATATCACTCATTAATGATAAAAGCTGTCATCAAAGTGGGAACAGCGGGATCATAATTCAACATAATAAAGGCCATATATTACAAACCCACAGCCAATACCATACTCAATGGGCAAAAACTAAAAAAGTTTTTCTTAAGAACAGGAACAAGACAGCAATGTCTGCTTTCACCACTCTTGTTCAAAATAGTACTTGAACTCTTAGCCATAGCCATCAGAAAACAAGAAGTAATAAAAGGCACCCCAATTGGAAAAAAAGGAATTAAATCTGTCACTATTTGCAGATAAAATGATACTGTATATTGAGAACCCTAAAAATTCTACCAAAATTTGATACAACTGATAAATTAGCATGGTAAAGTAGCAGGATAGAAAATTAATGGTTAGCTCTGACTGGTGTAGCTCAGTGGATTGAGTGCAGGCCTGTGAACCAAAGGGTCACTAATTCGATTCCCAGTCTGGTTACATGCCTGGGTTGCGGGCCAGGTCCCCACTTGGGGACACATGAGGGGCAACCACACATTCATGTTTCTCTTCCTCTCTTTCTCCTTCCCTACCCCTCTCTCTAAAGAAATAAATAAAATCTTTTTAAAAGATACATTTAAAAATAATGTTTAGAAATTGGTGGCATTTTTATACATCAATATGAACCAGAGAAAGAGAAATAAAGAAAATAATCCGATTTACTATTGCCATAAAAAAACAAGGTACCTACCTATGGCTAAATTTAACCAAGGAAGTAAAAGATCTATACTTGCAAAATTATAGTACACTGAAGAAAGAAGTTGAGGAAGGCAAAAATAAGTGGAAGCATATACCATTTTAATGATAGGAAGAATTAATATAATTAAATGATTACACTACTAAAAATAATCTATAGATTCAATACAATTGCTTTAAACATACCAATGTCATATCTCAAGAATCTGTAACAAATATTCCAAAAATTTATATAAAACAACCAAAGACCCTGAATAGCCTAGGCAATGTTCAAAAAAAAAAAAGTTGCATGTATCACGCTATCTGATATTAAATGATATTACAAAGTGATGGTAATCAAAACAGCCTAGTACTAGCATAAGAATGAGCATATAGATCAATGCTACAGAATAGAGAACACAGGAATAAACCTACACTTTTATGGTCAATTAATATTTGAGAAAAGAGGCAAAAACATGGGACAGGGTAGAGACAGTCTCTTCAATAAATGGTGTTGGTATAATTGGAAAGATACACTCAAAAAATGAAACTAGACCACCAACTTACATCATGCACAAGAATAAAGTGAAAATAGATTAAGGACTTAAATGTAAGTCACAAAACCATAAAAATCCTGAAAGAAAACATAGGCAGTGAAATCTTAGACATTCATTGTTGCAATATTTTTGCCAAAATACTTCCTTGGGCAAGGAATACAAAGGAAAATTTAAATAAATAGGAATACATCAAGCTAAAAAGTTCTTCCACAGCAAGAAAAGCCCATCAACAAAATAAAAAAGACCACCCACTGAGAGAACACATTCACTAATAACACATCTGATAAGGGGTTAATATCCAAAATATATAAAGAACTTATACAATTCAACACCAAGAAAACAAACAATGCAATTGAAAAATGAGCAAAGGATCTGAATAAACACTCATTGAAAGAGGACATACAGATGGCCAGTAGACATATGAAAACATGTTCACCTTCCCTGATCATCAAAAATATGCAAAATATAACCTCAATGAGATATTGCCTCACACCTGTCAGAATAGCTATCATTAAGAAATCAACAAACAAGTGTTGGTGAAGATGTGGAAAAAAGGGAACCCTTGTGTGCTGTTGGCATGGATATAGACTGGTGCAGCCACTGTGGCAGGCAATATGGAGTTTCCTCTAAAAATTAAAAATGAAACCACCTTATGACCCATCCATTCCACTTCTGTAAATATATAAAAAAACCCAACACAAACATTTGAAAGGATGTATGCACCCCTATGTTCATTGCAGCATTATTTATATAGCCAATATTTGGAAGCAACCCAAGTGCCCACCAATAGATGAGTGGATCAGAAAGCTATGATGCATTTATACAACACATACTGCTTGGCCATAAAAAAGAAGGAAATCTTACCTTTTGCAATGGTATGGATGAACCTGGAGAATATTATGCTAAGTGAAAAAAGCCAAAGAAAAACAAATACAATATGATCACTGTAATCTAATAAACAAAATAAAAAAAACAAAATACAAATAGGAACATAGATGCACAGAACAGACTAAGAGCTATCAGATGGGATGGAGGTTGAGAGGCTGGGTCAAAGAATGTGAAAGGATTAAGCAAAAAATATATTTATGCATATAACACATAGACACAGGCAAGAGTATGGTGATAGGGGGAAAGGGGGATGGGGAGGTGAAATAGGGCAAAATGTAGATTTTTTTAGGTTAATTTTTATTTTTATTTTTATTTTTTTTATATAAAGCTATTTGAGTTCTTTTTTTTTAGATTTTATTTATTTATGTATCTTTAGAGGGGAAGGAGAGAGGGAGAGAAACATCAATGTATGGTTGCCTTTTGTGCATCCCCTGCTGGGAGTTGGCCTGCAGGGAACCAGCCTGCAACCCAGGAATGTGCCCTGACTGGGAATCGAACTGCGATCCTCTGGTTCACAGGCCTGTGCTCAATTTTTTAGGTTAATTTTTAATCTATTTTATTTTTTATTTCATTTTAATTGTTGTTCAAGTACAGTTTTCTGCCTTTTACCCTCATCCAAGCCCACCCCCCAGCCCTCCCACTTCCCTCTTGTTTCCACTCCCTGCTTGTTATTGTCCATTAATGGGGATGTAAAGACATTTTGCTTGGGGTAATGTACACTTGAATCATGTATGGTTTTGTTAACCAATATCACTCCAATAAATACTGACATTTGAAAAGTTTAACTTGCAAATACTGTATGAAAAATACTTATGGTCACTCATGTGATATATTTGACGTTTTAATTCACTTTTCTTTTGCTTTACGCTCACCAAAGGACATACTTATTGATTTTAGACAGAGGGTAAAGGCGAGAGAGATGGAGGAACAGAAACATCTATGTGAGAGGGAAACATTGATTGGTTGCTTCTCCTATGTTCCCTGACTGGGGGACCGATCCTGCAACCTAGTCATGTGCCCTTACGGGAATCCAACCTATGGCCTTTCTATTTACAGGAGGTCACTCCAATCAACCAAGTCACACTTGCCAGGGCTCAATTCACATTCATTTCATTTAAACACACTCACCGTGGCCCACTAAAATGGTTTGGTGACCTACAAAAAAGTCTTATCTAGCAGTCTGAAAAGAAAACACTCTTTCAATGAGGGAAAAAGAGTTTAATCTCTTTGATTTTTCTTCCAAAGGCTATATCAATCAATTAATCAATCAGATATAGTTCATACCTTCATTAAATTTACCTTCTACTTCTAACAAAAGATCTATTTTCAGAACCTGGTGAGGCCTATGAAAACTCAAACTGCTTTTCAAAGTCTGTGAATATGTCTGATTTTTGCTTATATGAGATTTTAGAGCAGGTAACCAGATACAATCAATTCCAGATGCAAATCTAACTTACATTATATATGTTCAAAATAATTCTCTCGCATGATAGGAATATAAACATAATATTATCTGTTCCGTTATTTTCCCTTTCAAACATTAACTGAGTTTGTCTATATTAATTGGGCATACACATGTACTTATTTGGAGTGTTGTAATTTATATGTGTGCTCTCCTTACTTTCATTCTTTCTTCAGATATCTCAAAGGTTTTAGATGACAGATCATTGCGGAATGGATCTCTATGCCTTCACTAATGACATGAGGACATAGCTGGGTTTTCTATCAAGACGTGGGACTTGGCTTTCATAATAATATGAATAAAGAAACTATAGATTGGAGCCAATGCTCTAAGATAGCTCTCAGTTCTTTTTATCAAGTCCAGGCCCCAAGTACATTCTCTGGTTGTGATTTAAAGCAGTAGTTGTCAATTTTTTTTTTCACTGTGTTTCACAAGATGGATAAAGATTGCATACTCAACACATCTCCATAGACGGATTCCGATTTCAGTTATGGGCAATGAAATACATAAAATAGTCTGTCAGCCATGTACTATTCCTAATGTGTTTGATCTCTTTTTCTTCTTCTCAAGAAAGGGTAAGAAAATATATGCTGAAGAGGATAGCATAACTATAAGATTGAATAAACCATATAAGGTAAAAGGCTTATAGGCTTTGAATTTTAACTATGCCCAGTAACAAATTACTTGCAACACGCAACTATGGCATGATATAGAAGCTGAGAAATGCTAACCTGAACTATATGTCCTACACCCTCTGGCTCTTATAAGGAATGGCAGTGCAAAAACCTGGCATTCATTAACACCATACCTGAGAAATTCACACAACTCATGACACTAATTTATAGAATTTAAACCAAGCCAGCTATTAAAGAGATATTAACAACAGTTTAATTAAATTTGTGTCTATCAATATGTAGAAATTAAATTTATTTTTGTATTATCAATACAAAAATAAATGTGTGGCTGTGTTTTTAAGTTTTTTTTGCATAATTTGTTGTCTAAGTGTCCATTGTTTCTACAATACAATTAGATTATTAGCTTTGTATATATATAATGCATATTCACAAAAGTGCTTAAATCATACATATACAACTCAATTAATGATCAATATGTGGGTCCATTCATCCATCTACTAATACCATCCAGATTGAGAAATAGAACATTATTAGTGTCTTAATTCACCCATACACTCTCTCAATCATTATTTCTCTCCACTATAAGAATTGAAAATATCACTTCATTTATTTGAGTAAGATCTACACTATCTCAAATAAAGTTTCGTATTGTACTTTATAAACCACTAGTCAAAGTTGAAAAATCATTCACTATTGGATTTAGAGAACCCTAAGATACCCATTCTGCTGTTGTTTCTTAGAGAAAGAAAGTGAAATGAGGAATTCTTTCTATACCAACAAATTTGTCTGGACACCAAATTCCCAGACTTCTTACCTTCAAAACTTTACCTATCTTTGTTTAGAACAAAGTGCCAACCAAGTTTACATAATTGCTTGACGTTATTTTTTAGTTTGGGAAACACTCAAGGGGGAAAAATGTAGATAAGCATTCAATTCCCTTATAATACATTTTATTAACTTCTCTCAGAGAAGAATGAGACAGCACTAAATTGTTTAGGTAAAGATAATTTGGAAGTATGATGCTAGTGAATTCAGCACCTCGAATGTTTACAGTCAGTATTTTTTCTTATCCCTTAAAGCCCATTGTTCTCTGTGTTCAGGAAAAGCACGGGACCAGAAAAAAATTTTACGGGATTAATAGGAAAAAAATCTCATAAATCAACCACAAGCTGCAATTGATATTGCAGCTAAACTGACAAGCCTGCCAGAAAAATTTCCCAGGCAAAGCACTGTGCCACTGGCCATTGTTCTGTTCTCAGGAGTTCCGTCTTGTTCTCAGTGCAGCTCTGATGTTTGGTGCTTGAGGAAAATGCCACCTCCTTTCTTTTCTCCTTCTCTGACGTGTGTACAGGGTACTTACCAGACCCTCACTGAATTATGGGGCCCCTCTTGGAAATGTAGAAACCCTCAGAGTGCCACTAGCTATGACCTACAGAGGCTCTTGTCAGAATTAGACAAAAAGTAAAATTATAGTGGTGTGCTAGTGCCATTCTAGTTAAAAGTCTGTCATCTTTGCCATTATAAACGTTTATTTCCTGCACTTTATAACTGAACTGAGCAAATTTGCCTTGTGGTCAATAGAATACCTGAAAAAGTGCCGATCTTTCAAGATTTTAAAAAACCTGATAGATACTAAATTAAATCTATTTGGCTATTATGCTGTAGTAAAAGATTTGGTATGTGATTATGTGTATGTAGAGAGGAAGATGATTTTATCTAATAGGACTTGTGTTGAAGAAGAGAACAACGAGTGTTTTAAGAACTCAAAATTTTACACAGCCCAGAAGAAAATGTAGAGAAAAGAATATGACCTAAGACTGAGTTATAGCTTTGTAATCGCTACCCCCTATCCTTCCTTGCATTTTACCCAACTCCTTAGTTTTGGCCCTGGTTAATCTAATTATGATTTTTATACTTTCTAAACTTCATATTATTATTTAGGTTGGTCAAAAGACAAATTGATTCTAATTTGACTACATTCTGAATGGTAGTGAATTTCCTGCAAGGTCTACAAAATAGTTTGTTATCTCTTTGTTTATATGGTCATCAACTTTTTATTTTTTCTTTGCCTAGAATCTATGGGTTGAAAACCTGCCATCTACAAATCATGAGCTACATGAATTCTTAAAGATTTTTTCAGTGGGTTGGCTGCTTATTGAATAAGGCCTCTCAGAAATCAAGAACAATGGCTATTAATTATGAGGGCCCACTTTGTGCAAGCTGCTCCCTAGGCACTTTTTATTTTTATCACCAAAATAACCCTTCTAGCTTGATATTTTTTATTATCATTTTACGTAAAAAGAAGCAAGGGTTAGAGAAACTAAGGACTACATACCTGGCAGGTGTGTAAATGGGGATTGGAATCAGATTCACTTGCTTCTATACCTGTAAATTTTCCTCCATGATAATTTATAAACAAAGTTCAATCCCCTTGGGAGGGAAGGAATTCAATGCTTGTTGAATACCTCATCTGTGCCAAGCAACTTTAAAGTATAATAATAAAATTTAATCCTTATGAAAAGTTGCAAATTAGATAGTGCTATTAGCAATTCACAGATAAACTAAAGCTCAGGATGATTAATTGGGGTCATTAAATAAGTTGCCTGAGGTATCTCATTGCACAATTAGGCTTGGGTATGTCTAACTGAAAAACCAATACTTTCTTTTTATTTTTTATTTTTTAATATATATTTTATTGATTATACCATTACAGTTGTTGTATTCCCCCCCTTCATTCCCCTCCACCTGCACACTCCCTCCCCCACCATTCTCCCCCCTTAGTTTATAACCACGTGTCTCAAGTTCTTTAGATTCTATATTTCCCATACTGTTCTTGCCTGGCCCCCTATCTATTTTCTATCTACTGTCTATACTATTTTCTGTACCTTCTCCCCCCTTCTCCTCCTCCCACTCCCCTGTTGCTAACCCTCCATTTGATCTTCATTTCTAGGGTTCCACTCCTGATCTAGCTGTCCTCTTGGTTTGCTTTTGTTTTAGGTGTGGTTGTTAAAAACTGTGAGTTTGCTGTCCTTTCACTCTTCATATTTTTCATCTTCTTTTTCTTAGATAAGTCCCTTTAGCATTTCATATAATAAGGGCTTAGTGATAATGAACTCCTTGAACTTGACATTATCTGAGAAGCACTTTATCTATCCTTCCATTCTAAATGAAAACTTTGCTGGATAAAGCAATCTTGCATGTAGGTCTTTGGATTTCATGACTTGGAATACTTCTTTCCAGCCCCTTCTTGCCTGTAAGGTCTCTTTTGAGAAATCTGCTGACAGTCTGATGGGTACTCCTTTGTACGTGACTGTCCCCTTATCTCTTGCTGCTTCTGGGATTCTCTCCTTCATTTTAATCTTGGCTAGTGTAATGATGATGTGCCTTGGTGTGTTCCTTCTTGGGTCCAACTTCTTTGGCACTCTCTGAGCTTCCTGGATTTCCTGGAAGTGTATTTCCTTTGCCATACTGGGGAAGTTCTCCTTTATTATTTGTTCAAATAAGTTTTCCACTCGTGGCTGTTTCTTTCCCCCTTCTGGTACCCCTATAATCTGGATGTTGGAATGTTTAAAGATATCCTGGAGGTTCCTAAGCCTCTCCTCATTTTTTTGAATTCTTATTTCTTCATTCTTTTCTGGTTGGGTGTTTGTTCTTCCTTCTGGTCTATTCCATTGATTTGAGTCCCAGTTTCCTTTCCATCACTATTGGTTTCCTGTGCATCTCCCATCATTTCAATTAGTTTAGCCTTCATATGTTCCTCTAATTTGTGACTATAATCTACCAGTTCTGTGAGCATCCTGATAAACGGTGTCTTGAACTGTGCATCTGAGAGGCTGGAAATCTCTTGGTCGCTTAGAGTTATTGGCTCTGGGGCTTTAAGTTCTTCCTGAGCCATCTTTTGAACTGTTCGTGCATGTTATGTATCAGGATCGGATCCCTAGGTCTTCACCAGGGCAGGGCAACCCAGTCGCTGGGTTGTGATGCTGTATGTGGGGGCGGGGCCAAAGAGGAGTGATGGCGTCTGCAGCCTCTTGCCACTGCCGCCGCTGCCACCACTGCCACAGGTGCCGCAGCTGCCACCTTCACCAAGGCCCTCGCATTTCGTCCCACTGCATGCGACTGTGCCATCGCCGTCAGCCCTCCACCACTGGGTTCACCGCTGGGGCCTGCGCGGTCCCTCTCACTGTGCGGGAATGTGCGACCGTGGTCAGTCTGCCCCACACCCTGGGTCCGGGCCACTTGTGCGCCTAGGTCAGGGGATCTTTCCTGCCTGACCCTGCTCCGCTGCTGGCTCTGCCCCTCTTAGCATCCGGGTTGAAGGGTTCGTGGTTGTGGGACTTCCGTATAATTCAATTTTCTATTCTTTGGCTGTGTCTTTGTTCTCCAAACCTTTGTTGTATTCAAACTTGGTTGTGGGAGAAGGCACAGTGTTTCCACCTATGCCTCCATTTTGGCAGAAGTCCTCCCAATACTTTCTTTTTAAATATAACACTAGACTTTGATTTCTTAAATGTAATGCTCTAATCACAAAAGAAAAGTGATTACAAGATTAATTCAGTCATGTATTCACATTTTCATTCACTCTATGAATATTTACAAACATATTCTATATATCAAGCATTGTGCTGGGCACCAAGTTACTCCCAGAGTTTTTTGTTTGCATATTTACAGTTCTATTTTTGTATTTTCTTATGCTTTGCCCTTTCCACTTTCTGCTTCTCTTTCAACTCCGTATGAACCAGTAATTCACAATGAGCAACTCGTGGGTCACTTATTTTTTAAAGTGCTCTGTGAAACAAAGTTTGAGAAATTCTGCATGTTATGTCATGTGCTTAGAGATTCACAATGAGCATTAGTATATTAAAAGTTTTCAGCAATGTTACAGGAATCAAATCTGTTTAAAACAGAGGATTATCCTGCAGCACTATTTTTTTTTTGCATATAAGGCCTATTAGTATCCCATGCAATTAGTGATCCAGGCAGTATGCTTTAAGAAATGCTGGCCTAGCTTATTAAATGCTACTGGTTATCCCAAAACTGTACTGCTTGCAGAACCCTTTGCAATAGTATGTAACTCATTTTTAATAATGTAATTATTCAGGTATTTGTAATGTCATCACTTCATAATGCCAACCAAGTTAATAAAAGAGAAACCAAATTTGGAATTTGATTAATTCTACACATCTTGGGTTTTGTTTTTTTTTTAAGGACACATAGATTATTTTAAAGACACATTTTAATAATTATATATATACACAATTATATGTATATATGTATATACTTTTAAAAAACTGAATAAACAGAAATACTAAACTTAACATTATTAAATTTATTATTAGTGATGTTGATGAGCTTTCCATATACCTGTGGGTCATATGCATGTATACTTTGGAAAAATGTCTATTCCAATTCTTTGCCCATTTCTTAAACTTGTCATTTGCTATTGAGTTGTATGACTTCCTTATTCACTAATCGTCAGAGAATTACAAATAAAAATCTCACACCTGTTCAGATGGCTACTATGAAAGAGGCAAGTGATAACAAGTGTTGGCGAGGGTAAGGGAACCCTGTTGTACTGTTGGTGGAAATGTAAATTGGTAGAGCCATTATAGAAAACAATATGGAGGTTCCTCAAAACATTAAAAATAGAACTACCATTTGATCCTGCAGTCCCATGTGTAGGTATATATCCAAAGGAAATAAAATCAATATCTCAAAGAGATGTTTGTACTCCCATGTTCATTGCAGCATCATTCACAGTAGACAAGACCTTGTAACAACCTGAGTGTCCACTGATGGATGAACGAATAAAAAATATGTGGCATTTATACACACACACACACACATATATATATATATACATATTATATATATAACTTATTCATTAAAAAATTAAAAAATCTTGCCACTTTCAACATCTTTGACCCTGAAGAGCATTATATTAAGTGAAATGAGCCACAGAGAGAAAGACAAATACTGTTATGATCTCACTAATATGTGGAATCTAAAATAGTCAAACTCACAAAAACAGAATAGAATTGTAGTTACCAGCTTCTAAGGGTTAGGGGAAATGGACAGATGGTGGCCAAAGGGCGCATACAAATTTTCAGTTCAAATATAAATAAGTTCTGGGGTTCTATAGCCTGGTGACTATAGTTAATTATCCTATATTTTATAGAAACTTTCTAAGAGCTTAGATTTTAACTGTTTCCACCACAAAAAAGATAAGTATGTGAGGTGATGGGTATATTAATTAACTTGACTATGATAATCATTCCTATATATTGTATCTATATCTACATGTATGTATGTATATATATATATATATATATATATATATATATATATATATATATTTTCATGGTATATGTCCCAAATATATATAATTTTTATTTTCCAATTATATCTCAATTAAGCAGAAAAGATATAAAATCAACTTATTCAATCATACCAACATTTCACTGAATGTAGCCATTATTACAAAAATTAAATAATATTAATTCTTCAGAAACATAAAATTATTATTTATGCCTAATTAACATATAAATTATGTTAAGTGGCTGCTTAGGGCAATCATACATTTCTTTTTGTAATCAAAAAACCAATCCATCAGATACTTTCTTTAATTCATGGTTAAAAAATAAACTCACAACAGAGAGAAATAGTAATATTTAGGTGAAATGTTCTCTATAAGCTTTCTTCTACAAAGACTAGAGATAATGTATTAAATGATTTGGTGACATAAGTAACTCACATTTAATTATAGACCAATATCTGAACTATTTTACCCATTTACCAGCATAATCAGCTGATTCACTGATCTTGAGGGGTGGATACAAAGTATGGGTGACTAAGTAAGTTGCCTGCATTAAGCTGACATAGGTAATGTTTCACTTTTAAAATGACCATGTTGGCTTAATAGAGTAATAGTATAAGTAAAATCAAAGTATGCTGGCATATTAGTGAGGAACCTAAGAAAATAAAATTGAATAAATATATAAGATGTATAATGTTATGACTAGTATTATGCAGTAATTGATATGTATCATTCCAGATCTAGATATTGCTTAATGTTATGCCTTGATCTCTACTGGAATACAACTAAAACTCTCTCTTGTAATTCTGGTAACAAAGAAAACTATTGTACTGTTTGTTTTTTTCTGTTTTTTTGTGTACTTCCAAACTTAGAAATGTAGGCCAACTTTGCAGCTGAAGAATACTATTCAAATCTATTATTTTTTCATCCTACACTAAATGAGTTATTTTCACGAGAAAAAAGAAATGTAAACTCTGATAAAATCCCACTTCACCAGCTGAAGACCAAGAAATAATCTTCATTTTTAAGAATCAATATGTATTTACTTATATATTTATTTTGTTTATTTATTTTGTATAAAATTATTGTTGTTCAAGTACCGTTGTCTGTATTTACCCCCTCCCCCTCCCTCCCACCCGAGTCATCCCCACCTCCCTCCCCTGCTTCCACCCACCCTTGGTTTTTGTCTATGTGTCCTTTATATTTCTTATTTTTTTATTGTTGTTATATTACAGTTGTCCCAATTTTCCCCTTTAGCCCTCCTCTGCCCACTGTACACTCTGCACCTGCAGTCAATCCCCATACCGTTGTCCATGTCTGTGGGTCATTCATACATGTGCTTTCACTAGTCCCTTCCCCTTCTATCCACTGTTATACCCTTCCCCCAACCTCTCTGGTAGCTGTTAGTTTGTTCCATGTATCCATGCCTCTGGTTCTATTTTGCTTGTTAGTTTATCTTGTTCATTAGATTCCTCTTATTGGTAAGATCATATGGTATTAGTCTTTCACTGACTGGCTTATAGCACTTAGCGCAATAGTCTCCCGTTCCATCCATGCTCTTGCAAAAGATAGGAGTTCCTTTTATCTTTCTGTGGTGTGATATTCAACTGTGTAAATGTACCACAGTTTTTTTTTTAAATTGTGAGAGAGGAACATCAATAGGTTGCCTCTTACACACCCCCAGTTGGGGACCTGGCCCAAAACCCAAGCATGCGACCAGACAGAGAATTGAACCAGTGACTTTTCAGTTCACAGGCCAGCACTCAATCCTCTGAGCTATACCATACAGGATGTACCACAGTAGTTTGATCCATTCATTTACTGGTGGGCAGGTAGGCTGTTTTCAGCACTTGGCTATCGTAAATAGTGCTGCTATGAACATAGGATTGCTTAGGTCCTTTTGAATTGATGATTAAAAATTCTTAGGGTATATTCCCAGCAGTAAAATTGCTGGGTCATAAGGCAGTTCTTTTTTTAAATTTTCTGAGGAAATTTCATACTGTTTCCCCACCAACAGTGCTCTAGGGTTCTCTTTTCTCCACATCCTCATCAGCACTTGTTGTTTGTTAATTTACTGATGGTTGGTATCCTGACAGGTGTAGGGTGATATCTCATTGTGGTTTCAATTTGCATCTCTCTGATGGCAAGTGATGTTGAGCATCTTTTCTTATGTCTATGGGCCCTCTGTAATGCCCTCATTGGAGGAGTATCTGCTCAGTTTCTTTGCCCATATTTTAACTGGATCATTTGTCTTCTTGGTGTGCAGTTGTATGACTTTATATATTTTGGAGATTAAACCCTTGTCTATTGTATCATTGGTATATGTTCTTCCATATGGTCACTTTCATTTTCATTTAGATGATAGTTTCTTTGGCTATGCAGAAGATTTTTAATTTGATATAGTTCCATTTATTTTTTTTCTTTATTTTTCTTGCCCTAGAAGACATTTTGGCAAGAATATTGCTACATGTAATATCTGAAATTTTACTGCCTATGTTTTCCTCTAGGACTTTTACGGTGTCACATCTTATGTTTAAACCTTTCATCTATTTTGAGTTTATTCTGGTATATGGTATAAGTTAGTGGTCTGGTTTAATTTTCTTGCATATCCCAGTTGTTCTCCCAACGCCATTAATTGAAAAAGCTACCTTTACTCCATTGTATGCCTGTGTCCCCTTTGTCAAATATTAATTGACCATAGAGACATGGGTTTATTTCTGGGCTCTCAATTCTGTTCTATTGATCTGTGTGTCTGTTCTTATGCCAACAGCAGGCTGTTTTGATTACAGTGTAGTATAGTTTGGTATCAGGTGTTGTGATCCTTTCTACTTTGTTCTTCTCTCTTGAGATTGCTGAGACTACTTCAGTCTTTTTAATTCCATATAAAATTTTGAAATATTTATTCTAAATCTGTGAAATATGCCATTGGTATTTTAATAGAAATTGTGTTGAATCTACAGATTGCTTTGGGTAGTATGAATATTTTAATAAGGTTAATTCTTCCAGTCTATGAACACAGTAGTACTTCCATTTATTTGTATCTTCCTCAATGACTTTCTTATGTGTTTTGTAATTTTCCAGGTACAGGCCTTTTGCCTCCTTGGCTAAATTTATTCTGAGGTAGTTTATTTTTCTTATTATAGAAAATGGGATTTTTTTCATAGTCTCACTTCTGATAGTTAATTGCTGGTGTACAAAAATGCAATTGATTTCTGAATATTGACTTTGTATCCTGCTGTTTTGCCAAATTCATTTATTACATTGAGTAGTTTTTTGGTGGTGTCTATAGGGTTTTCTAAGTACGACATCATGTCATCTGTGAATAATGACAGTTTTACTGCTTATTTTCCAATTTAGATGTTTTTTTCTTACCTTTTCTTGCTTGATCACTATGGCTAGAACTTCCAGTACTCTGTTGAATAGCAGTGGTAAAAGTGGACACCCTTGTCTTAATAGGAAAGCTTTTACTTTTTGCCCATTGAGTATAATATTGGCAGTGGGTTTCTAGTATATGGTTGTTATTATGTTGACATATGCTTCCTTTAGTAACACTTTGCTGAGAGCTTTTATCATAAATGGGTGCTGGATTTTATCAAATGCTTTTTCAGCATCTATTTATATGGTCATGTGATTCTTGTCTTTTGTTTACATGATGTATTACATTTATTGCTTTGTGAATATTGTATCACCCTTGCATCCTTGGGATGAATCCTACTTGATCATGGTATATGCCCTGTTTAATATATTGCTGGATCCAGATTGCCAGTATTTTGTTAGGGATTTATGTTCATTAGAAATATTGGCATGTAGTTTTCTTCCTTTGTTTTGTCTTTACCTGATTTTGGGATAGGATAATATTGGCCTCATAAAAAGAGTTTGGGAGTCTTCCCACTTCATGAATTTTTGGGAATAGTTTGAGAAAGATAGGAATAAGTTATTTAAGTGTTTGGTGAAATTTGTCTGTGAAGCCATCTGGTTCAGGGCTTTTGTGTGCTTGGAGTTTTTGATTATGGCTTCAGTTTCACCAGTTGTTATTGATATATTCGGGTTTTCTGCTTCTTCTTGATTTAGTTATGAAAGATTTTATGTTTCTAGAAATTGTCCATTTTGCCCAGGTTGTCCAATTTCTTGGCATATAGTTCATAGTAATTTGTTACAATCCTTTGTATTTCTGTGGTTTTGATTGTACCTTCTCTTTCATTTCTGATTTTATTTATTTGGTCCTCTTTTGTTTTTATTGATGAATTTGATGAAAGGTTTGTCAATTTTGTTCATTTTTTTCAAAGATCTAGTTCCTAGATTCAGTGGTCCTTTGAATTTTATTTTTAGTCTCTATGTCATTTCATTCTGATCTGATCTGATCTTGGTTATTTCCTTTCATCTACTTACTCTAGGCTTTGTTTGTTGTTATTCTAGTTCTTGTAGATGTAGGGTTAAGTTGTTTATTTGAGATTTTTCTATCTTCTTTATGTAGTCCTGTATTGTTATGAACTTCCCTCGCAGGACTGCCTTCATTGTGTTCCATAGATTTTGGCTTGTTTTATGTTCATTATCATTTGTTTCCAGGTAGTTTTTGACTTTTCTTGATCTCATTGTTAACCCATTCATTAATTAATGACATGTTATTTGGTCTCTTGCCATTCCCTTCTGGCTTATACTGTTTCTGTTGAGAAATCAGCTTATAGTCTTATCAGAGTTCTTCTGTGTTATTAGCTGTTTCTCCCTTCCTGCCTTTCAGATTGTCAATTTGCTTTCTAATTTTGCCATTTTTATTGTAATGTGCCTTAGAATAGGCCTCTTTGGTTTCATCTTGATTATGACCTGTGCTTCCTGGACCTCCATGAATTTTTTCCTCACCAAGCTAGGTAGGTTTTCTGTCATTGCTTTTTAAAAACAGGTTTTCTATCCCTTGCTCCTCTCCTTCTTCTTCTGGTATCCCAATGATGTGAGTATTATTACACATTATGTTGTCCTTTAGCTCCCTTTAAGTGTCCTCATTCTTTTTTAAAAGATTTTGTTTATTTATTTTAGAGAGATGGGGAAGGGAGGGAGAAACAGAGGGAGTGAAACATCAGTGTGTGGTTGCCTCTAGCACACCCCATACTGGGGATCTGGCCTGCAACCCAGGCATGTGCCCTGACTGGGAATCAAACCGGCAATGCTTTGGTCTGCAGGCCTGGGTTTAATCCACTGAGCTACACCAGTCAGGGCTGTGTCTTTATTCTTTTTGAGTCTTTTTGTTTTGTTGCTCTGGCTGGGTGTTTTTTTCTATCTTGTCCTTCAACTCACTTATTTGATTCTCTGCTTCATCTAGCCTGCTTTTAATTCCATCTAGTGTATTCTTCATTTCAGATATTGTATTCTTCATTTGCTCCTGCTTTTCCCCCATAGTTTCTATGTTTTTTTTCCATGCTGATGTAGTTTCCACTAAGTTCTTTGTAGCTCCCATAGAGTTTTTTGTATCTTTCACTGATCTCCTTGAGCCTCCTCATAACCATTATGTTGAACTCTATGTCTGATAGATTGCTTGTCTGAATTTCATTTAGAACGCTTTCTGGTGATTCCTCCTGTCCTTTTGGTTGGGGGTTGTTTCTTTGTATGCACAGTTTAGAGACTCTTTTTGCTTGTTTATGCATATTAAATTTATCTGGTTTGACTCCTGGTCTTCTTAGGGTAGTCTTCTATGGTAGGAGGTCTGTGGAACTCAGTTGTGCAGTTTCCTTGATCTCCAGAGATGGATGCTGTTTGGGTACCCTTTTTGACTTTTATGTGGGCTCTCTTGTTGTAATTGCATTTTAGATGTTGTTGGGTCATTCATTGGTGGGTACTTCTCTTTGCCTGGGTGACTGAGAGTCACATCACCCACCACTTCTTGTATGCTGTTGTACAGGTGCTGGCAGAACAAAACAAAACCACCAAGGAAACAAAGCCCGTATCTGCAAAAATATTCCCCAACCATGGCCACAGTATCTAACACAACTGAGCAAATATGAATAAAGTTGGAAAAAGATTAAGAATATTATAAGAGAGGAAAAATGATTATGGAATGATTTACAGAACAGAAAATAAATTTGAGAGGGTTGGGGAGAAGAAATAATAAAAGTAGGGAATACAGCAAGGTAAAGCAAGAAAGAAAAAAATTTACAACATATATACAAAAGGGAGAGAAGAGGGAAAAGGGAGTAAGAAAGGGGAGTAGTATAATATGAGGTATGAAGAAAGTAGTAAAAAAAGGAACAAAATTGAAGAAAAACTTCTGCCACAACAATGTCAATGACAAATGAGCAAAGTTTCATAAAAGTGGAAAGGGGCTAAGAAGAGAAAAAGAAAGAAAAAATGATTATGAGATGCCCAAAGAAAAGAAAAGTGACTTTGAAAAGATGGAAGGAGAGGAAATAACAAGAATGAGGAATGAAAGCCAGGTTAAGAGATGTAAAAAATGAAATTTAAAATGAAAAAAGGAAGGGAAGAAAATAGGCAAAATAGAGTAGAAGAAGAGAACAGTAAAATTTGATATTTGAAATACAAAAGTTATGAACCTCTAGGAGTAAAACTGAAGAAACACAACAATCACAATATCAACAACCAATAAGCAAAATTTAATAAAAGTGGAGAGAAAATAAGGATATTATAAGGAAGAAAAAAAGAATGTGAGATTGAGATAACTAATGGCAACAAAATGGTTTTGAGAGTCTGGAGGGTAGAGAATAGTAAGAGTATGGAATAGAAACAAAGTGTAGAAAAGGGAAAATGAAATATAAAACAAAAATAAGAAGAGGAAGTAAGAAGGCAAAATGTAGTATGAGAATGGAGGAGTAAAATATGAGATTTGAAATAAAGTAAAATAGAAAATAGTCAAATAATAGAAAAAATTTGAAAAAAAAGTTTAAAAGTTATGCAGAAGAAAAACATAACTGAAATAAGAACACCGTGGTGGATTTTGTCTTAGCAGAGTTGGGTTTGCCACTGTCTTCTTTCTGGGTCCACCCTTGGTAGTGTCAGATGGTATTCTAGTCTGGCCTGGGCAGCCTGTTGGAGACTGCAAACAATCCACATTCTGTGGCTGTCTCCTTCAGGCTTGGTTGGACCCCACAGTTCTGCCCTGCCAGCTTTCTATCAGAACAAGACCCAGGAGTGGTTTATCTAAAGTCCAAGAGCACTGCCACTACCACATCCACCAGCTTCCAGAGAAAGCCTCTGGTGCTATCCAAAGAGTGGAATCCCTGGATCACCACTTGGGGCCACTGTTGAGTCTTCAGGAAAAATGGTGGGAATGTTCCCCTGCCTCTGGCCACACCCCTTGGTCTGTTCCAGATTATCTCCAGTACTGCATAGATTCTGGTGGATTAGTTGTCTGTTTCCTGTGAGGAGACAATTTGTGTAAAAAGGGCGGCTCTTTCCTGTCTATTGCTCATGGTGGCTCTGTATAAAATCTGAGGCTGGGTGGGGCCCTGAACACCCCTTCTTGAGCCTGTCTCTAATCTCTCTGTTCTGCTGGTCTCGGTGGATTAAGGTCTGAGGCACCAGTGTAGCTCATAGTGTCTGATAGAAATTCAGAAACGGCCCCTTCTCTCCTGTGTGCATGTGCACCAAGCAGGAGGCTCCTGAGCCTGGCTTCACTGGTCTTCAGAGCCTGTAACCCCACAAGTGGGGATTGGACACATCTGCCTATGAGGGCACCTGCCTGGCTACCATGAATTTCAGGTACTCAGCTCCTGGCTGTCTAGTCCCCAGCCTACCACTTTCACAAGAGACTCAGGCCTTAACTCTCCACTCTGAGTAGCCCCCTGCCAGATCCCACAATCCCTTTACTGTGCAACCTTCTTTTTTTCCTATGCAGCTGGGCTCAGTGGGACCAAACTGCTCTTTCGCCCTGGTTTGTTTGTTTACAGAGCTTCTGCGTGCCTGTGTCTCAGCACAGTGACCCTACCCAGTCTCACCTTAGCTCCCCTTTTAAAAGAAGTTCTATGTGGACCCCACACTGAAGTACCAAATCCTGGGCCAATTCTCCACATGCTCCACCTCCCTGAAAAGCACAAAGTGTCTCTCAGTCAGGGCTGTCCACAGCCTGCTGGTGCCTCTGTCAGTTTTAGGAGATAGGATTTCTCTCTGGAACTCTCCTGGTTGGTGCTGCAGCTATGAATATTCTGCTCACTGTGTGTGTACAGCCTGAGTCTCCCAGACTCTGTATTTCCTTCCAAGTCTTTCCCTATTAGGGTTGGTAGTTTCCCCGAGTGGGACCAGTGCCCCACTCTGGGGCGGGAGGGAGCCCCTAAGTCACATTTTCCATCTGGTCTCTCCTCTGCTGCAGGCATCTTGCACAGGGCATTTTCCCATCAACTTCTAAAATCTGTTACCGGGTGATACAAAGTATCCTCTGTACTCCCTGGCTTCAAAAATTCATATCAGCTGATACTCCTTTGATTGTTCAAGTCACTTGTCAGAAGATCAGCCAAACATCAGTGCTGGGGACACAAGCAAGTGGGCTCAGGTTCTAGCTACTTGGCCTCCATCTTCTGACCACCCCCATATCTATTGAAATAGTCTTTAAATTAAGGCAGCAAAAACAATGATGGTTTATAGCTTATTTCAGAAAATTCCATGTATGATGTATGTAAAGCTTTGCAATTTTTAAACTTTGGGGTAAGGAAAGTTACAAGCAAGACAATTAGTTGGTGTTTTAATTTTCCCGATGAAATTTATACAGCACTTCATTAAACAAATCTAACAAAAGTGTTCATGATGAAGGAATTCTCTCATTTAAATCTTTCTACTTTGTCAAGCATATGCTTTTAAGAATCACTTAAGCTAGGTATGTGTTAATGATTTTGAGAATTCTTAACAACTTCAAGTAAAGCTTTTCAGAATGCCTTCACAACACATTTGGTTACTAAAACATTCATGTTTTACTATTTTTTAAATTTATTTAATTATTTTTCAAGTACAGTTTTCTGCCTATTACTCCCATCCCATCCCACCCCCTGTGCTCCCCCTCCCTCCCATTTCCACCCTTCTCAATTGTTGTCCATGTATCCTTTATATATGTTCCTCTAATCCCTCCCCTATTTCCCCTGAAATTCCCTCCCCTCTGTTTTATTTTTATTAAAGATTTTTATTTATTTATTTTTAGAGAGAGGGGAAGGGAATGAGAAAGGGAGAGAAACATCAGTGTGTGGTTGCCTCTTGCATGCCCCCTACTGGGGACCTGGCCTACAACTCAGGCATGTGCCCTAACTTGGAATCGAACTGACAACCCTTTGTTTCTCAGGCTGATGCTCAATCCACTGAGCTACACAAGCTAAGGCTAACATTCAGTGTTTTAAATAAATTAGACATGCAGCTCATCCAATGACCTGAGAGAGACTTCTTAAAATGATTTATTTGTATGCAGAGTGCATTGCTAACTACCCTACAAGTGAATAGTATAGGGTAAAATAATCCATTTGCCTATTTTTCATAAAGTAATATAATGAAGTGGGAGCAAGGAAGGAAAATAACATTTGATTTTGAGTTCAGTAAGAAGGCAAAAGAAGGTATATAGCTTATTCCTGATGAATGGATAGAAACAACTTGCCACTCAAAGCCAAGAGAGTAAATGTTGTACAAATAGCAATTAGTAGGTAAAAATATTGCTAAGAGGAGATGCATAATGGTCTATGAAAACACCTGGGGGAATTTAACAATGATGAGGGCTCAATAGGGATGATTGTTTGGATCCCTGCCACATTCTTACCTTCCACCTTTATCTTCACATGCCACAGTTTTGCAGGCTGCTCTTGGGAACACAGCCTGTCTAGAGATAGCCTGAGTTGCCACAGGAGGTCAGCAGGCCAGGAATGGTAGGCTTAGTGCATTGGGGCCTCTGGATTGAGAACCATAAATCACTACCATGTTAAGGACATTATATAGGATGTATTATCTTATTAATCAACTTGAAGTCACGTTAGTTAAATATTGCATTATTATCTCATTCTACAGAAGAAGTAATGTTTACCAGATGACATTTCACGCCGACTTATCCATAAAGAGATAGCACACTCTGGAGTGTCACATTCCTGGATATTAGGCACTCTTCTGCTTTTTTTTAAAGCCATGGTTGATTTCATTTTCCAAAAACATTTCTGAAACTCAGACTCTTAATCTGCAAAATAAATATATAATAAAGCCTACATCATAGGGTTATTAGGAATAAAGAAGATGATGCATATAAGATAAAATATAGCACCATACTCATGGTAAGTGCTGAATACATGTTAGATAGTATTTTATTCCCTGAAAAATATAATATATTTTATGTTTTTACTAAAACTTGAAAGTACAATTTTATTTCTAAGTGTATTTCCATAAATATACAAACCTCATAGAGAACTACATAGTAGCTATATTGATCATGAGCATATGGATAATAACAGATTATAATTTCAATAAATGACTGTTTTTGTAGTTTTAGCATTAACTCAGCATGGCTTCTTTTTTATTTTAATTGTTGTTCAAGTACAGTTTTCTGCCTTTTACTTCCATCCCAACCCAACCCCCAGCCCTCCCCCTCCCTCCCATTTCCACCCCCCCTCTTTGTTTTTGTCCATGTGTCCTTTATACTTGTTCCTGCAAACCCTCCCCCCTTTCCCCTGAAATTCCCTCCCCTCTCCCCTCTGGTCCCTGTCAGCCTGTTCTCTATTTCAGTGTCTTTGGTTATATTTTGCTTGTTTGTTTTGTTGTTTAGCTTCCTGTTAAAGGTTTTTATAGTACTATTGTGAAGCAGAGTAGCATACTGGTTAAAAGGGGGTCAACAGTTAGACAACCTGTTTGAATAATCCAGCATCTATTTACTAGCTGGCTGAGTTTGCATAATTAGCTGAACTTTATGTACTTTGCTTTACTCAATTAAACAAATGAAGATATTACTACTAAATGAGATAATACATTTAACATGCTTTGTTCATTATAAGTGCTCAATAAGTAATAGTTATTATTATTCTTCCCTCAACATAGGCCAACTGTATTATCAATAGTGTTCCATTGCTCCCATAAGAAATCACCACAAATTGAGTGACTTAACATAATTTTATTTTCTTATGATTCTGTAGTCTGCCATGGTTCCCACTGGGCTAAAATCAAGGTGCTGATAAGGCTGTGCTACTTTCTGGAGGATCTGGGGGTGTTTCTTCTTCTAATTTTATTCATATTACTGGCAAAATCAGTTCATTGGGGTTGTAAGAATGAGGATACAGTTCCCTGGCTGCCTGTCTGCTGAGGACAATTCCTGCTTCCAGAGATCACCATATCCCTTGGTGATCCCTTATGGCTTCCTGCCACCATCTTCAAGGTCAGTCATAGTGGGTTGAGTTCCTCTCACACTTTGACTCTCTCCTGCCATTCCTTCTGTGACTCATCAGCCTCCCTTTTCCATTTTTAAATGGCAATGTGATCACATGGGGCCCACCTGTATAAACCAGGATGACTCCTACTATTTAAAATTACTAATTTAAATTCCATCATCAAAGTTCCACTTGCTATGTACCATAAAATATTCACAGTTCTTGTGGTTAAGACATGGATATAGTTAGGGTGAGGAGGGAATTATTCTGTTTACCACACCGTAAGTCTACTTCCTTCAGTTCAGTCTGAAATGTATACTTGTAATGCCCAATTCAGAATTTCATGTACACACAGTCAATATGCAAAAATTAGACTTTTGTGGGTCACCAGTTAGAACCCCAATCAGGGTACACGCCTGAGTTGCAGGCCAGGTTCCTAGTAGGGGACATGGTGAGAGGCAACCACACGCTGATGTTTTTGCCTCTCTCTTTCTCTGTCCCTTCCCCTCTCTCTAAAAATAAATAAATAAAATCTTTAAAAAAGGCTTTGGTGTCATTGCACGAATTAAAGATGTGTCTCAGTTATTAAAGATAATGATAAAAGGTGTTTATTATTTAGAATAATCACATAGTAAATACAAAATATTGAGAACTATTAAAACTTTGTTTTATTAAATTTATATTTATACCTCCTCTTAAAAATTATTGTATAATGAAGGAACACCAATAATCTACTATTAATTGGAGAAATAAGTCCAGTGTAACTGAAATAAAAACAATCAATTTCCTTACAGTATGGGCAAAAATTCTCTAAAATTGTAATTTCTAACATGAAGCTTATTGTATTAAATTTTCTACCCAGTTTTACAAATCAGACATTGACTATTGTAGGCTTAACTGTTACAAATGTATTTAAAATGAAGTTAGAATAAATATACAAGGTTTTATAAATGAATGATTATTTTTTTATTTTTTAAAAGATTTTATTTATTTTTAGAGAGAGGAGAGGGGAGGGAGAAAGAGAGGGAGAGAAACATCAATGTGTTGTTGCCTCTCACATGCCCCCACTGGGGACCTGGCCTGCAACCCAGGCATGTGCCCTGACTGGGAATCAATCTGGCGACCCTTTGGTTCACAGCCCGTGCTCAATCCACTGAGCCACACTAGCCAGGGCTAAATGAAAAATTAATTTAATAGCCAATTTCATTCAAGCATTTAGAAAGTAGCTATCTTTTGTCAAGTTTTTTCTAACTGATGAGAATTCAACAAAACAGGTAAGACATGCTCTTCTCCCTGGGGAAATTTCCTCAGAATGGGAGGCAAGTGAATGAAGCCATCATTTGGAGTCAGTGTGTAGAGGCTGCATAGAGCTATGCACTTAACCACTAGGAGCATAGGGTCTATTCCAGCCTCTGAGTGGTAGATCAGGAAATTTTAGATAGCAGAGGTAAAGTATGGTGATATAAACAGTAGTGAGATTTTTAAATTGCCTGTTTATATTACAGAAGTAAAATAGCCATGGCTAACTTTATTTGCATTCAAAAATGGGTTGTACACTTATGATGTGTGTATCAGAAAACAGATATTTAGTGAATTGATGTATTTTTCCATTACTTAAAAGGAAGACATCTAGCACCATGCTAAAACAAACCCCACACGTTATTTTCCTATGTATTGAGAAATAACATCACTAACTTAATTAAGATAAAGATGAACTTAAATTTCTCTATTTTAAGAATTAAGAGGGAAAAAACATGTTCCTTTTTCTGTGGAACATATGAAAACCACAATAACTGTACTTAGTAAAACTGAACTGTAGTTTTCAAAATGTAATGTTAATGGAGTAAACAAACCTGAGTTAACTCAAGGGATTAATAAGTAACATGTTATCAAGTCCTTGATTTATGGGCAGAATTTGTTAAATTTTATTGACACAGTTGCTTATTACACTTTCTGTAACAGCACTTTTAATTTTAAACTCCTCTGATTTAATAACGCAACGGCAGTAGATTGTGAACATTTTTGTTGTTGTTGCTTTTGTTTTGCAGAAGGCTAAAGTTCTTTAACTGCTAATAGCTCCATTATTTTAAAAATTAGATTGCTGTGGGACAGGAAGAAAAGACACATTTTTAATGGAACATAGCCTCTTGCTCAATGATTGTATCAAATCAAAACTTCAAGAGTGTATTCACTGGCTGAATGTAGTCATTTTTTGGCCAGGTTAACATCTTAAAATTATTATTACAAAAGTGACTGTATAAATTTCCATTCCATTTTAGTACTTTACACGAACATGAAGGTCTGATAAAAAGCTTAACTGTTATAAAAGAAAACTGTAATACTCTGCATATTATAAGGATTAAAACAAATTTGGCTGAAGGTTTTCAAGCATTAATTTAAATTTTTTGTGTGTGAATGTTATCTATAAAAGCATACTTTCCAAATCCCTCCTGGGTGATTATCAGTGAATTGTTTAAAATTTCCATTGTGCTCTTTTTTCAGATCAGCTAACTGTCCATTCAATATTTTTTTAGGCTGAGCCCCTGGGCCAATACACATTATAATTCATTTAACTATTCCTGGCACATTTAGAGCCATACTTTCACTGCAGCTCAATGAAGCTTTCTAATGTATGTGATGACCAAGTTAAATTATGGTAATAAATGAACAATAGGATAGAAATAGCTGGTAGTAGAACCAGTTATGAATAGTAGCAAGGTCAGTCAGATAGCCAGAAATATTATTTGATTTCATGCTTTCATATATTTCTAAAAACACATTGTTTTTCTCATTTTGTGCTATTTGTTGTCATAGCAATGTTATTTCAGGAGCAATAAGTCAAACCGAAGAACAATCTTTTACGTATATAACCACCCATCAAAAATTTATTGAACCTTTACTGTATGTCAGACAGTTTGCTAAGGATGGGTGGATAAAAAAATATTAATATAGTCATGATTCAATTCAATAGTATTACAATGGTAGAATGAACCACATTATATGAAAGTACAAAGAAGAAAATATTTGGTAAAGGCCAGCAGGAGGAACTCATATATACTTGGAGAAATAAATTGGGACATATTTGTAAAGGCCTTGTTAATTGTACTGAGGGGTTTGAAGTCATGCCATGTAAAATAGATATCTTCACTCAAAGTAGCAGTTAGAAAGGGTTCCATTGTTGCAGAATTCTAACTGGACCCAAAATGACAATACTTACAAATTATTGCAGAAATGAGATACAATATTAAAACCACAATAAAGTTGATAAATGAGCCATAAAGGGTGACTAAGCATTAGGTTTGGAAAGGCAGAAACCAAATTTCAATTATTCTTCCTTTTAAGACCCCATTCTGGGCCTGGCTGGTGTGCCTCAGGAGACTGAGCACTGGCCTGCAAACCAAAGGGTCACCGGTTTGATTCCCAGTCAGGACACAAGCCTGAATTGCAGTCCAAGTCCCCAGTAGGGGGTGCGTGAGAGGAACCACATATTGATACTTCTCTCCCTCTCTTCCTATCTCTAAAAAATAAGCGTCTTTAAAAACAGACCCATTCTCATTATGTAATCAGCCCCAGTGGCAGAGACTTTGGGATCTTCATCAGTCTCACTGTTAACAAACAACAAATAGTGGTGAAAAGCAGTAAAAAACTCCTTTAAACTCTGTAGACCTACAGTGACAAAGGAGAAAGAAGAGACAGAGACAGAGAGAGGACAAAAAGAAGGCAAAAAAAATAAATAAAACTTGCCTTAACCAGGGATCAGTTGCCAAGAAAGTGTATTTTATATTTATTTCAGTAAAACAGCCCAGGCTAATAATAAGCCTACTGAAATTAACCCTCAAAGCATAGTATCAAATTTTGAGTTCTGGACACACGATGAAAAACAATCATGGTAGATATTCTATGTCTGTGCATTACATTTTCAGTTTTTTATTTATTTTATTTTTATTTTATTTTTAAATATATTTTATTGATTATACCATTACAGTTGTTCTATTCCCCTCTTCATTCCCCTCCACCTGCACCCTCCCTCCCCCACCATTCTCCCCCACTTAGTTTATAACCACGTGTCTCAAGTTCTTTAGATTCTATATTTCCCCCACTATTCTCGCCCTCCCCCTATCTATTTTCTACCTACCATCTATGCTATTTTCTGTGCCTTCTCCCCACTTCTCCCCCTCCCACCCCCCTGTTTCTAACCCTCCATGTGTTCTTCATTTCTATGGTTCCACTCCTGATCTAGCTTGTCCTCTTGGTTTGCTTTTGTTTTAGGTGTGGTTGTTAATAACTGTGTGTTTGCTGTCCTTTCACTGTTCATATTTTTCATCTTCTTTTTCTTAGATAAGTCCCTTTAGCATTTCATATAATAAGGGCTTGGTGATGATGAACTCCTTGAACTTGACCTTATCTGAGAAGCACTTTATCTGTCCTTCCATTCTAAATGAAAGTTTTGCTGGATAAAGCAATCTTGGCTGTAGGTCTTTGGATTTCATGACTTGGAATACTTCTTTCCAGCCCCTTCTTGCCTGTAAGGTCTCTTTTGAGAAATCCGCTGACAGTCTGATGGGTACTCCTTTGTAGGTGACTGTCCCCTTATCCCTTGCTGCTTCTAGGATTCTCTCCTTCATTTTGGTCTTGGCTAATGTAATTATGATGTGCCTTGGTGTGTTCCTTCTTGGGTCCAACTTCTTTGGGACTCTCTGAGCTTCCTGGATTTCCTGGAAGTCTATTTCCTTTGCCAGACTGGGGAAGTTCTCCTTTATTATTTGTTCAAAAACATTTTCCACTCGTGGCTGTTTCTTTCCCCCTTCTGGTACCCCTATAATCCGGATGTTGGAACGTTTAAAGATGTCCTGGAGGTTCCTAAGCCTCTCCTCATTTTTTTGAATTCTCATTTCTTCATTCCTTTCTGGTGGGATGTTTTGTTCTTCCTTCTGGTCCATTCCATTGATTTGAGTCCCAGTTTCCTTTCCATCACTATTGGTTTCCTGTGCACCTCCCTTCATTTCAATTAGTTTAGCCTTCATATGTTCCTCTAGTTTGTGACTATGTTCCTCTAATTTGTGACTATAATCTACCAGTTCTGTGAGCATCCTGATAAATAGTGTCTTGAATTGTGCTTCTGAGAGACTGGCAGTTTCTCGGTCACTTAGAGTTATTGGCTCTGGGACTTTGAGTTCTTCTTGCACCATCTTTTGGGCTGTTCGTGCCTGTTCCATAGCAGGATCAGAGCCCTAAAGTGTTCACTAGAACAGGGCAACTAAGTCGCTGGGTTGTGACGTTGCATGTGGGGGCAGGGTCAAAGAGGGACAATGGCTTCCCGTCTGCTGCAGCCACCACTGTCATCAGGCCTACGCATTTCATTCCACTGCACTCGAGTGTGCCACCGCCGTCAGCCCTTCACCACTGGGTTCGCCCCCTGGGGCCTGTGTGGTCCGTCTCACTGTGCGCGAATGTGCGACCGCGGTCAGTCTGCCCCACACCCTGACTGGTTCCGGGCTGCCTGCGTGCCTAGGTCGGGGCGGGGGGGGCCCTGTCCTGCCCGACCCAGCTCCGCTGCTGGCTCCACCTCTCTTACCGTCCCCGTTGAACGGTTCGTAGTTGTCGGACTCCCGTATAATTCCGTTTTCTGGTCTTTGGGTGTGTCCTAGTTCTCCAAACCTTTGTTGTGTTCAAACTTGGTTCTGTGAGAAGGCACAGTGTTTCCACCTATGCCTCCATCTTGGCGGAAGTACATTTTCAGTTTAAATTACAATGAGAAAATGAGAATTTTCCAGGAAATTTTAGTTCATGGTGAATATGTTTCTAGGAGTAGCAAAAAGAGAAATCCATTTTGAATGTTTTTTGATGCAAATCAAAATTTAAATATATTATGATGGATACATAACAGAAATGACACTATAAATGTTAAATTATTTAAGCATTTTTGAGTTTAAATGTGGTTAACTAAAATTTAAAATAATGCATAATACTTTTGAATAGTAAAATGCAAACGAGTGACTTTTCCATTGAATGTTACTGCTTTCTTTTGTATTCTCATTGTTGTTAGAATATACCCGATTTCCAGCCAAGATGGAGGTATAGGTAGAAACCCTTTGCTCCCTTGCACAACCAAAAGGAGAATAAAAACCAATCTAAAATCAATAAACAACCAGAAGTGCCAGAAAATCCAATTGATGGAACTCCCACAACCAAGGAATTAAAGAAAAAATCATCCAGCACAACAAGACCAGTAAGAACCCAAGGTGAGGCCATGGGCTGAATGGGGTCTGGCTGAATAAAAATGCTGCCAGGCAGCAGATCATGTGGGTGGGGCTGACTGAAGGGGAAATTGAGACTCAAAGCTGACTGTAGGCTACAGCGGGGGTTGCCAAGGTGGCAGAAATTCCCAGTCTCACACAAGAGTCTATTGAAAAGTGTGCTAGAGCTGAGCAGGTGAGCAGCATTGTTTCCTCTCTGGCCCCCTTCCCACACAGGGAGCTCAGCAGAGCAGCAAAGAGTGTTAAATTGCCCTGGTGAACACCTAAGGCACCATTCCCTTACAACTTATCAGGTGCGCAAAGACAAAGAAATATGGCCCAAATGAAAGAACGGAGTAAAGCCTCAAAAAGAGAGCTAAGTGATGAGGAGATCGCCAACCTACCTGATGGAGAATTTAAAGCCTTGGTAATCAAAATGCTCACAGATCTGATGGAGCTTGGTCAAGAAATGAAATGATGAATGAAAGATACTCAAAATGAAATGAAGCAAAATATTCAGGGAACTAACAGTGATAGTAAGAAAACCAGAACTCAAAGCAGTGATTGGAACAAAAAGGAAAAATAAACATCTAACTAGAATAGAATGAAGAAACGAGAATTCAAAAAAGTGAAGAGAGACTTACTAACCTCTGGGACAGCCAGAAACATTCCAATATACGAATAATAGGGGTGCCAGAAGGAGAAGAACAACAGCAAGAAATTGAAAACTTATCTGAGCAAGTAATAAAGGAAAACTTCCCCAGTCTAGCAAAGGAAATAGACTTCCAGGAAGTCCCGAAAGCCCAGAGAGACCTAAAGAAGTAGGACTCAAGGAAGCACACACCAAGGCACATCATAATTAAGTTACCCAAGATTAAAGGTAAGGAGAGAATCTTAAAAGCAGCAAGAGAAAAGGAGGCAGTTACCTACAAAGGAGTTCGCATTAGACCGTCAGTTGATTTCCCAAAAGAAATCTTGCAGGCAAGAAGGGGCTGGAAAGAAGTCTTTGAAGTCAAGAAAGGCAAAGACCTACATCCAAGATGACTCTATCCAGCAAAGCTATCATTTGGAATGGAAGGGCAGATAAAGTGCTTCCCAGATAAGGGCAAGTTAAAGGAGTTCACCATCACCAAGCCATTATTATATGAAATGGTAAAGGGACTTATTTAAGAAAAAGATCACACATAAGAACACGGAAATGACAACAAACACATAACTATCAACAAATGAACCTAAAAGAAAAGACACACAATGAAAACAAAACTAAGCAAACAACTAGAACAGGAACAGAATCAGAGAAATGGACATCGCATGGAGGGATTTCACTGGGGAGAGGGAAGGGAGCAATAGGGGGGAAAGGTACAGGGAAGAAGCATAATTGGTAGGCATAAAATAGATGGGGAGAGATAGAAAATGGTATAGGAAACAAAGAAGTCAAAGAACTTATATGTACAACTCATGGACATGAATTAAGGGGGTGAAAGGCTGGAGGGTTGGTGCTGCAGGGTGGAGGGGTATAAAAAAGAGAAAATTGGGCAGATTAATAGCATAATCAACAAAAAATACTTAAAAAGAATTGAAATGCAGACAACTGTAACTGGACAACAATAAAATAATTTTAAAAAAAGAATTGAGCAATGTAAAAAACAAAAGAAAAAATCCAAATGTTCTTAATACGACTGTCAAGATCCAGCATCCTGTGACCCTGGCTTACCTATCCCATTTTCTTATACCCAATGACACCTTTTATAATGTCTATTGCCTATAGCTCTAATTGGAGCCTCCAGCACAATTTCGTGAAGAATGCAGTGACAAAGGATATTTTAATTTTGATCTTGATGTTAGAAGAAAAATATTCAATCTTTCACAATTAAGTATAATGTGAACTATGGGTTTTTCTTAGATGTCTTTTATCAAGTTGAGTAAGTTTATTTCTATTCCTAGCTTGAATGTTTTTATCATGAAAGGATGTTGGATTGTGACAAGCACTCTTTCTACATCTATTGAGGTGATCATGTGGTGCTTTTTCTTCACTCTACTGATGTGGTATGTACATTGATAGTTGAAGATTTTTTTCATCTATAAAAATAAGGGACATCCACTCTGGCTTTTGTGGCTCAGTGGGATGAGTGCCACCCTGCAAACCAAAAGGTCACTGGTTTGATTCCTAGTCAGGGAACACGCCCAGATTGCAGGCCAGGTCTCCAGTTGCGGGGTGTGACAGGAAATCACTCACACATCTATGTTTATCTCCTCTTTCTCTCTCCCTTCCTGTATGTGTAAAAATAAATAAATAAAAGCCAAAAAAAGGGAGATCAATTATTTAAAGAGGGATGTTGAAGTCAACTATTATTGTTGAATTATCTGCTTTTCCAGTCAATTGTCAGATTTGTTTAATATATTTGGAGCTGTGTTAAGTGCATATAAGTTACTAATTTTTATGCCTTCCAAATGGATTTATATGCTTTTATCATCATATGATATTTTTTTGGTTTCTAGGATCAATTCTTATTGTCTAATTTGTCTTTTATTAGTATAACCACTGCAGCTTTCTTGGGTTTGTTTTCTTTTTTTATTTTAATGCAATATTTTCCTTTTTTTATTGTTGTTCAAGTACAATTGTCTCCATTTTTACCCTACCATGTCCCCCACCACATCCATCCCCACCTCCAACCATCAAACCTACTCCTTTTGGTTTTCTTCATGTGTCCTTCCTACATGTTTTTTGATGCCCCCCATCATCCCCTATCATCTCTCTCCCCACTCCTCTCTGGTTACTGTCAGATTGTTCTCTTTTATTTTTAAATATATTTTATTGCTTATGCTATTACAGTTGTCCCATTTTATTCCCTTTATTCCCCTCCACCCTGCACACCCCCTCCCACCCACATTCCCTGCCTTTAGTTCATGTCCATGGGTCATATATATAAGTTCTTTGGCCTCTACATTTTCTATATTATTCTTAACCTCCCCCTGTCTATTTTGTACCTGCCAGTTATGCTATTTATTCCCTATGCTACTTATTCCCCCCTTCTCCCCCTCCCATTTCCCCAGTGATAACCCTCCATGTGATCTTCATTCCTATGATTCTGTTCCTGTTCTAGTTGTTTGTTAGTTTATTTTTTAAGGTATGGTTGTTAAGCTGTGAGTTTGTTATCATTTTACTGTTCATATTTTTTATCTTTTTTTCTTAGATAAGCCCCTTTAACATTTCATATAATAATGGCTAGGTGATGATGAACTCCTTGAACTTGACTATGTCTGGGAAGCACTTTATCTGCCCTTCCATTCTAAATGATAGCTTTGCTGGGTAGAGTCACCTTGGATGTAGGTCCTTGCCTTTCATGACTTTGAATACTTCTTTCCAGCCCCTTCTTGCATGTAGGGTCTTTTTTGAGAAATCAGCTGATAGTCTTAGGGGAATTCCTTTGTAGGTAGCTCTCTTCTCATGTGCTCCATATAGAGAACACTACTAGGTCTGTGGTGGTTATGCTGATTAAATGAAATAATTTATCTAAAACTCCTAGCTCTGTATCTGACACATATTAGAACTAAAAAAATGGCAGATTGTTATTTGTTGCTGTTACTGTGAAACATATTTCTTATCTTTGTTTTATACTCTCTATATGTGATCCCTCATACAAAGTCATCTTGACTAGGAAAATTAATTTATTTTTAATTGTATTTTATTGATGTGCTATTACAGTTGTCCAATTTTTTTATTCTTTTCCCACTTCCACCCAGCACCCCCTACTCTCTCAGTCAATCCCTCCACTTTTGTTCATGTCCATGGGTGATGTGCATAACTTCATTGGCTATTCCATTTCCTATACTGTGCTTTACATCCCCATGGCTATTCTTTTACTCCCTATTTGTACTTCCTAATTCCCTCCCCTCTTCACCTATTCTCCCCCATGCCTCTTTCCCATCTGGCAACCATCAAAGTGCTCTCCATATCCATAATTCTGTCTCTGTTCTTCTTGATTGCTTAGTTTGTTTTTTAGATTAAATTGTTGATAGGTATGTGTTTGTTGCCATTTTATTATTCATAGTTTTGGTCTTTTTCTTAAATAAGTCCCTTCAACATTTCATATAATCATGGTTTGATGATTAACTCAATTTTTCTTGTCTGGGAAGCTGTTTATCTGCCCTTTGATTCTAAATGATACCTTTGCTAGGGAGATCAGTCTTGGTTGTAGATACCTGCTTTTCATGACTTTGAATATTTCTTGCCAGTCTTTTCTAGCCTACAAAATTTCTTTTCAGAAATCAGCTGATAATCTTATCAGCTGGTCAAGGTCTGCTCCCATCTGTGTTCTGCCCAGGGTCACCCTGCAGGAAGTATAAAGCAATCTGAGATGGCTGCTGCTTGTGCTGGGTTTGGAGATTCCCAGGTAAAACGAAGTTGTAAATCTAGTTCCTGTCTGCTGCTTCTAGTTCCAGGCCTGGGGCCACTTAGCAAGAGGGGCTGAGGGCTCACTGAGGCTGGTAGTTGCTTATTTGAGGGGGTTTAGGAAGTTGCAATGCATGAATTGAGACTGGCTATTTATATGAAAAAGTCACTGTTAACACTTGGGTGGGTCCATAATTTGTGTAGGATGGAGTATCAAGGTATTCCAGTGTGGGGCAAACAGTATTAGCCAGGTTGATGGAGTCTCAGATATGGGACCTGCCTGCTGGCTCTGTGATCTGTGTGAGGAGGGCTCAGAAAAGGAACAATGGCTTCTGTCTACCTTTGTGTCTGGGAGAAAGCTGTCCCCAAGTTCTCATCTTGAAGCCAGACACTTCAGTTCCTCCCTGTGTGCCACTGATGCCTCTCAAGCTGCTACCCCAGTGCTGGAGCTCAGATGGAGTGAGTATCATTAAGTCCATGAGTGGGTTCTTTAGGAGGAGCTTCTTGGGACTCCAAAAGTTTCTTCTACTAATTCAATCCCCATTGATTTTTTCAGTCAGAATTTATGGGGACTATATTCCTGAGCACTGAACCCTGGGCTGGGGCTTGGTGTGGGGCTGGAACTCCTCGTTTCCAATATATCCCTCCTGAGTTTTATCCACCACTCGGGGACGTGGACCAGCCTGATCCACATCTCCACCCCTCCTAACAGTCTGGATGGATGTAGTTTCTTTAATTTTGTGTTTGTTGGACTTCCATTCAACTTGATTTCTGATAGTACTGAGTGATAATTTTACTATAGTTTAGTTGTAATTTTGATGTTGTTGTGCACAGAAGTGAGTCATGTTTACCTATAAGGAAATTTTCATGGAAGAGATTGCCAAGCACCAGTTCTAACAATGACAGGATATCTGTATATTTATGTATATTTATAAATATAAATATATCTCTATATTTCCTATAGAGTGTTTATTTTAGTAAAACTAACTCAGTTCATCAAGATCAATTAACTATGCCCTGGCTGGTGTAGCTCAGTGGATTGAGCACAGGCCTGTGAACCAAAGGATTGTGGTTTGATTCCCAGTCAGGGCACATGCCTGGGTTGCAGGCCAGTCCCCAACAGGGGACCCAGGAGAGGCAACCATACATTGACATTTCTCTCCTTCTCTCCTTCTCTCCTTCCCTCCTCCTCTCTTCCCTTTAAATAAATAAATACATTTAAAAAATCAACTAACTATAAATATACAAGTTTTATCCAGAAGGTATCCAGCCATGTAATATGTAAAATAAAGGCATTTTTGAAGTAGATATAAGATACAAGAAACATTGTACATAGGACAATGGTGCCTCAGTCCCCTTCAAATCAATTACCTTTGAACCTCACACAGTTCTCCCAATCATCATCAGCTGCCCCATTGTATTTTCCTGAATTTCTTTGATGGTCTGAAATCTCTTCTCTTTCAAAGGTGATTTTAGTTTTGAGAAAAGCCAGAAGTCACAGGGTGCCAAATCTGGGCTCTAGGGTGGCTGAGTGTCCTGGGTGATTTGATGTTTTGCCAAAAATCTCTGCATGAGATGTGATGCTTGAGTGGGCAGTTGTGATGAAGCTGCTAATCACCAATTAATTGCCCATAGCTGCAGCCTTCTTAATCATCTGAATAGTTCATGTGGAGGAACGTTCAAGCTTAACACAAAATTTAATACAGATTCATGGCTCTCCTCACTCAGTCATTTTGATTGTGATGGCCACACAGTACACCTGCTCATGCAACAGTGTCTGCCACCCCCACTGACTAGTACAGTGAAGTCATCATTTTTTACTTATTTGCATTCCATTCCAGTCTCTTTGGCTGCCAGGTTACATCAATGTCACAGAGTCTGTTCTCATTATATTAACAGTGGCTGGACTTTTTCCACAAAGACTTCATATAATACTTCATATAATAAAAAATGACTAAATCCATGTAATAAGTAAGGTCACTATATACACATTACCCTGTAATGCACAACGGTTATAAAACATTCAAACAATATAAAGAAAGTGACAGAAATGGAGATCACATGGAGGGCTGTCAGTGGGAATGGGGAGGGGGGCAAATGGGGGAAAAGGTACAGGGAATAAGAAGCATAAATGGTAGGTACAAAATAGACAGGGAGAAGTTATAAATAGTATAAAAATGGAGAAGCCAAAGAACTTATATGTCCAACCCATATACATGAACTAAGGGGGGGGAATGTGGGTGGGAGGGGGGGGTTCAGGTCAGAGGGGAATAAAGGGGAGAAAAAATGGGACAACTGTAATAGCATAATAAATCAAAAACACCTTAAAAAATAATAAGGTAAAAAAAAGAAAGTGGAATTTTTACAATAACCTGACCCTTTAATAATAATAAAAAATCACTATTAAGAATTAAGTATTTATACTACTAGCATTTTCATTCATACATAAACATATGTGTACATATTTTATGTAGGTAAATTATGCCATTATCCCGTGTGTGTGTATATATATATATATATATATATTTTTTTTTTTTAACTTATTTGATATATTTACTTTTTTCTTATTAAATAATTAATTCATGTGTGTTGTAATGACATTTATAAAAAATCTATTAAGTTATTTTAGGAGTTGTCCCATAATCTCAAGGTAATCATTTTAACAACTTATTACATATCTTTCTACAAATATATGGATATATATATATATACACATATATATTTTTAAACAATATCATATTAAATTCATAGTAGATATCTTTTATTTCATTAAATGTAGGTTTTATTTTGGGGGGTTTATAGTTTTTCATTTACTTCTATTACATTTATTGAATACCATATTTACATATATTTAGATTGTCTTCAATGTTTGCTATTACAAATGAGGCTGCATTTGACATCTGGATAATTACAGATATAAAGATATTAATTGCAGTGTTTGCTACTGTGTGTGAGTATATATGTGTGTCATACTTACACAGCTGCATGTGTGCAAAGGGGATCAAATTGGACAATACTGCCTCTGTAGAACTAAGCTTTAGCTATTTGCCATGTGATAATGCTTCTTTTATATGTGAACATAATGGACTTCATGTATTGTCAGTAGAGTATAGAATAGTGAAATTTAGATGTTTATAAATTCTATGAGATTTTTATAAAGAGAGAAGGAAAAGACAGCATTAGATATTTTAGAATTATCACATGCTTAAAACAAATATTTCTGTTAGCAAACATACAGTTTTCCCCTCAGTGTCTACACTGATAAAATGAAGTTCTCATTGGATGTCTTCTTATGTTACAAATAAAGAAGTGTTTTCAAAAGACACTGAAAGAAGGGAAAATATTGAGCAAGTTGTGTCCCATTGCTTGAATATGGAAAACATCTTTTGTCTGCCCCTTATAAAACTGAAGATGTACATATACAGTGCTTACATTGTGATTGAACATTTTAAACTTTCAAGAAAAAAAATCACACTAGCAGCGGTCTGAAAAGCATTGAGGAAAATATCTGATTATTACTAACATTATGAGTACATATAAAAACTTATTTGAGGAAAAATCTGATTAATGTCTGTCTCTTCAAGATTTGTATCTTTGACTCTCTGTCTTACAAACATTACTTATTAGTTATTTTGTGGCCTTGTTAAAAAAAAGATAACCTTTAACTTTGGTCAATAATTTTCCTCAAACAATATTTCTATAGGAGAAATTCTTAGAAGTCAAATTGCTTGAAACAAAGCATTTGCATCTAATGACCTCAGCTTTCTTATTTCGATATGGACCATCTCTACCATACATTTATAAATGTATTTTACTTTCTAGTTTTTGCCTTGGCTTACTATTCTTAATGCCCAGATCCCTATAGCATACAGTTGTAGTGTAGGGAACTACTTCACATGGTATGGAATTGTAGCTCAGCCTCCATGTGGAAAACCAGTGGGGAGCGAGTGGCACGCAGGACCATGCCCATGGAGAGGTTTTCTCCTGGGGAATCAGTCCTGCATTGTACTTAGACTGCTATGAGGCTTGCTTTGACTAAAACTCCATCACCCTGAATTGAGACAGCAAGGGCTTACTACAACTTCCTAAAATCTGAGCTAAACCTCCCAAGTATGGAGTGTGACCAGTTCAATCCCTTTCCCCCTTGATCTGCAACATCCTTCTCTTTGAATTAGCTAGCAACATTCTTTCCTTTGCTATCCATAAAAGGTAATCCTTTGCAGTGAACCTGTGCATAGTAAATGAGGACCACCCTCCACGTAAAGTACCCAGAAAAGTAATAAAAGCTTGTCCACGCAGGGACTGGAGGGCTCTGGCCCTCTTGCCCTCTCTCTGAGAGTGACCATGCTGTCCCTTTTTCTCCCCAGGACTTCTGTTGTCCATGTGTATTTGTTCATGAGCAGCCACAACATACATGGATCCTGCCAGCCAGTATCCAACACATTGTGGTAAGCATCAAATTGATGTGTGTGATTGCTTTGAAACCTGGAAAGTTTTATATTGTTATAACAAATACATTAGCCCTGGCTGGTGTGGCTCAGTGGATTGAGTACCAGACTGCAAAACAAGGGGTTGCCAGTTTGATTCTCAGTCAGGGCACATGCCTGGGTTGTAGGCCAGGTCCCCAGTAGGGGGTGCTCAAGAGACAACCACACATTGATATTTTTCTCTTCCTCCCTCTCTTCAGCTTTCTCTAAAAATAAATAAATAAATCTTTAAGTAACATATACATTAGTCCTTCCTTATCCTCTGGGCATATATTCCAAACCCCCAGTGGATGCCTAAAACCTCTGATAGTACCAAACTCTATATATACTGTTTTCCTTTACATACATAACTATGATAAAGTTTAATTTATCAATTAGGCACAGTAAGATATTAACAACAATAACTAATAATAAAATAGAACAATTCTAACAATATGCTGTAACAAAAGTTATGTAAATGTTGTCTCTCTCTCTCAAAATATCTTACTGTATTTGACTGACCCTTCTCCTTATGATGATATGGGATAATGCAATGCCTACATGATGGGATGAAGTGAAGGGAATGTCCTAGACACTGTGATGTAGAATTAGGCTACTATTGATTTGTTGATGACACATCAGGAGAGGGATCATCAGCTTTTGGTGATCCTGAATCATCAAACTGTGACAATTGACTATGGGTGTCTGAAAACTTGGATAAGGAGAGACTACTGTACTTTTGTAATTAAATGATGTCTTTGCACATGAAATAGTGACTGCACCTGCATGATACTTTTTTATTTAGTTAGAGCCTAGCATGGTTTACTTATGAAAACATATTATGGTACTATTGTTGAAATAATGTAATATATTTTATGTCTTAGTTTTCTTTTTTAAATTTAATTTAATTTATTTATCTTTAGAAAGGAAGGGAAGGAGAGAGGGTGAAAAATATCAGTGTATGGTTGCCTCTCGTGTGTCCCTTGCTGGGAACTGGCCTGCAACCCAGGCATGTGCCCCGACTGGGAACCGAACCATGATCCTCTGGTTCACAGGCCTGCATTCAATCCACTGAGCTACACCAGCCAGGGCTGTCTTAGTTCTCTATATGGGAAAATAAGTGTCTAATTCATATCAGTTGAGCTGTCTATAGGAGAATATTGTTATCTGGACCAATATTGCTAGCTGTAAACAGAAACCAAGAAGACATGTGTTTCCAATATAATGTCTCCAGGCCTCTGCTTATGTATCTCATTGCTTGTTCAACCTAAGGGCAGCCAAGAAAACTGTTTTGGACCTATAGTCTAGAACTTAAAAGGCAACTTTCTAGTTAAGTAAATACTACAGAAAAAAATAAAATATTTGGAGAAAGGTACCCAGAGAAAGGATTCTTCTTTGGGATTAGCAATGCACAATACCATCAGATTTAACACTTGAATTTTTTTCATTTGTTTCTAAAAATTTAATCTTTACTGTATTTTTTCCATTACCATTTAGTCTCCTAATCTCCCCCTTTTCCCCTGCAATCACCACACTGTTGTCCATGTCCATGAGTCCTTTTCCCTTTTTGCTCAATCCCTCTACCCTCTAACCTCTCCCCTACTAGCTGTCATCCTGCTCTCCATCTATGAGTTAACACTAGAATTTAACTGAATTATTTCATTTATAGTGTGGGAGTAAAGGACAATTCTAAGCAAGAAGCACTTTGGTTCTATGTATATGGGTCAGGTAGAGATAAATCAACTTGAAAATATTTTGGAAGATTGGATTTTCTGGTTTCTGTATTTATGTGTCTAATCCCCACCCCTCATAGTTGTGAAGGCATACTATGACAAATGCAAAAGTGTGACTACAAAAGGAAAGTGTTTTGTTTCTTTAACATACAAATATCATCAGTGGTTTCCTCTTCAGAGAATCCTTGTTGCCAACACAGTTAACTAGAGAAGACATGATGTGAAGAAAAAAAACAAAAAACAGCTATCCACTCAATTCTTCATTTTAATTTCCATTCAGAAAATATTACAGTATCTCCAAAAGTGATATTTTAGTTGTACAGAAGTTCTAAAGAAGCCTGTAAAAGTGGACATTACAATATCTTCTGCAGTCCAATTCATCTATTTCCCAGACAACTGATGTGATCGTATTCAATCAGGTCCCTTTGTATCTGATGCCCCTGCCTCTCAGAGGGCCACAATTGTAACTCAGTTCAGCTACCAAATCTGACGACCCTTACCTAGTACATATTTTTCTTTCCCCAGAATGATTGTACCTTACTGCAAGAGTGAACAATGATTTCAATTTAGGACTTGTCCCTTTTAGTACATTTTAACCTTTTCTGCATGAATTAAGGCACTAATGAGGTATTCAGCAGAAGCATAGCAAGTAAAGTTAATGTCAGTATTTTTTTCTTTGTCCAGAATGCCATTTATATTCATTCCAGGTTAAATCAAATAAAATATGTTAGTATATAATTCTTCATGACATAAATAATAAAGAAAGAAATATTAAAGGAGATATTTTTAAAGAATAGTCACATATACCTCATTATGAATAAATTTTTTCAGGAAATAACAAACCAATTAAACAATTTTAAGACAAACTAATCATAAAAATGTTCAGCTACATCAAAATATTAATGAATACCTTTAAGTATACAAAATTATAGTTCCGTATAGTGGGAACTTCAGTAAATGTTAGGAGGTCAACCTTCTCTTATAAATGTTCTTAGAATAGTCAATAACCACATTGTCATATTTACTATAATTTCCACCTGTGTTGTTGACCTCATCCCAGGTAGTTTTCCCAAGGTCTTCTCTCCATCAACTATATCCCCTTTCCACTCTCTCCATCAGTCTCTCCTTTACTGGATACTTCCCTTTAGCCTTAACTCACATGTTCAATCACATCAATTATTTTTCAATAAATCTGGGTTTAAAAAGCAAAATACAGATGGTAAAATCAAACAAATTCCTCCTTCAAAGAAGTCATCTTTTCTTGCAGTTTTCATTTCTCTTCTTTTCCTGACTAATCTCAAAGTCTGTCCTCTCTCACAGTTTCTATCGCCTCGTCTTGCGCTCCTCTCCAGGCCTCTGTACTTTAGCTTTTACCTTCCTGATTCTGCTGATTCTACTTTCATTAAGGATCGGGATAACTTCATGATACAAAATATTTTTATAAGCTTAATTAACTTTTAGAAACATTTGATAATACAGATCATCCCTATCTAGCTGAAACTCTTTTCTCCCTGAGTTTCCATAATATTGTTCTCTCTTGGTTCTTACTTTACTTCTTAAATCATCCCTGCTTAATCATATTCAGTAATTATGTCCCCAGCCCATTCCATCTTCACCCTTAGCTTATTATACCACCTTGTACTTCACTGAGCTCATAAAAGCCATCAGAAGAGAACTGTATCATCTTCCCACAACCAAATCTAAAAACTTTGCTGCATCAGTATTCATATTTCTATTTTCCTCTTTTTATCATGGAATAAGTTTACCTTTTCCTACTGAAGGCCAATCATATCCTTTGCGTAATGAAGGAAAACCAGGAATGTATATTGTCACTAAAGGCCAGAGAAGAAAGTGGTTAAATGGTTATATACTTTTGTTTCACTAGTTACCCTTTTTCAGTGCTAGTTCTCTTTATATATCCAATCCCAAAACAATAATTTAATCTTGAATTGCAAACATTTTAACTCTTTATTCTCTTTTAGTCCCTTTCCATTTCTTTTCTTTCTTTCTCTTTTCTTCTTGTTTTAATTGGCTCATCACTTTTTAAATAATCGTGCTCATCCATAGGTTTATTTGTTGATGACTTTCTAAATTCAAAATTATAATCTAGGACATACCCCAGAGCTACAGAAATTTAATGACTTTCTCCTTGACCTTTCTACTTGGATAACTAACAGATGAGTCAATCTCAGCCAATGTCAAAATAACAGTATCAATTTCCCACTCACCAACTCGTTACTTGCCCAATGTTCCCCATCTCAGTAAATTGGAATGACATCTTCACAGTTGCTCAGACCCCAACTATACAAATCATTTTATTCCTCTGTTTTCCTTACCTTCCATTTCAATCATCAAACTCTGTACTATCTACCAGAATATTTTTCTAACCTGTCTATCTTTTATACCCACTGACATTACCTTAAAATAAAACACCATCATCTTTTGCATGAACTATTACAATAATTTCATCTTGGCCTTACTATTCTTTTTATTTGTACCTCCCTCCAATATATTCTTTAGAGAACAACAAGAGTGATTTTTTTATGTATAAATAGATTATGTGACTTTTCTCCTTAAAACCATGTAATGTTTTCCCAATTTTCTTAGAATAAAATTTAAACAACTCTCTGCAACCTGTGATGCTTTATGTAGTTTGACTCTTGCCTACTTCTCCAGTCTCCTCTGATGCCACTCTTTCCTTGTTCATTCTGGCTCTTTTCACTTACGTTTCTCTATTTTTATGAAGCTCTTTCCCTGTGATCTTCTTATTTTTCAAGTGTCAGATTAAGTACTATTAAAGTTTCATTCCCCATCTGATTTATCTAATGCATGTCTCCCCATCTATACATCTACTATTGTATTATCCCAGTTATTTTCTTCATAGCCCTTAACACAATTTTGGCTTATGTTTTTATTTATGGGTTTACCAGTTTAAGGCCTGTATCACTATAAGTAGGTACCATGACAGCAGGATTGTCTGTATTTTTTACTGCTGTATTCCAAGTCAGTTTTAATGTGCCTAGCTGTCCAATAAACATTTGGAAAGCACAGGAAAATGGTAAAGGACAAGGGATAAGTCAAATTACTGTTCTATAACTTCCTTGATATGTGATTTGATAAAGTCATTTATAATAAGTTTGAAGATTAAATGAGAATTTCATTGTTAAATACTTCACATCAAAAATTGGACATAATAAGCATTCCTGAAATATTAACTATTTGGACTGAATCACTAAACAACATTTAACCAGTAAATTTGGATTTTCTTTTTTTCAATTTTAAAATCTTATTTGTGTATGTTAAAAATGTGCATTCCAATAATTAAAATTATTTTAACAAAAAAATGGCACTCTACTTAAACTGCATTCTATAGCCTGCAGGACACCTTGGGCCAGTTTGGTTATACTGTAGATTTCACTGTTGTCCTACCCAGGTTCTCCCTTCACCAACACTCAAGTTATTTTCCTTCCCCACCAGCTGGAGTCACCGCTGGGAGAGGCAGGGATGGCCTTCATTGTCAGTAGTTCTGATGTGAAAAGGGGCAGGACAGGCATTTACATTGATCCAACCTCTTTGCATCTTATGGAGTTAAACAGCTAAAAGAAATAAAATAAGAAGGCAATGCTTGTGGAATGTACAATGCATATTGGCAAGTGCAGACCTCATTACAGTTAGCCTGCTTGTTTCTCCTGTTCTACCATTTCTTTGGAAGGCAGTGGATTTTTCTCTTGTGTTTCTGTCTTTTTCAATTTCAACTTACCAAATTTCCCAACCTTGGCCATATCAGGTTTATCAGACATGGCTGCTGAGGAAGCAGAGGGAGGTTTGTGAACAAGAGGAATCCCATCTGCTCAGGGACCACTGCTGAATTGGATTTTCTTTACATTCCATCTCAGTCAACTTCTACACTGTGTCCCTAGAAAATTGCATTTTATATTCATGGACTCAATATCCACCTATAAACAAATTCATCCCAATGCTGCATCTCTAAGTTCTCTCCTTAAACAACAAATTCTAGCTGCACACTTGATATTGCCACTTGAACATCCCATATTAAGCTCAAACTAAAGATGTGAATGTGTGTGAATCTGTACTCATCAAATTCCCTGAATCGGCTTCCTTAATAATTTGTAAAATAGACTCCTAACCATTTGCTTCAAAGTTATCCTAGAGTTCCATCTTTCATCTGGAAACCAAGATGTTCTATTTCATACCCCTAATCACCAGTTAATCACCAGAGACCAAACCTGCAACTCAGGCATGTGCCCTAAACAAGAATTGAAATGGCAACCTTTCACTTTGTGGGATGATGCCCAATCACTAAACCACACTAATGAAGGCTATAGCTATAATCTTGAAGAAGAAGGACAAAGTGATGGAAACTGTTAGAGGATCTGTTTCATTGAAGACAATGAGACTAACAAAATATTGAGCAGGGCCTATATCAAACACGGAGAAACTTCTAATGAACTGGATTGGAGACCAGACACAGAAGCAGGTCTCTCTCAGCATCATGAGATCATGACCAAAGGAAAAAGTTTGCTATGTTGAGAGAAAAGGCTGGGTTTAACTACCATGTTGAATTTACTGCTCACTTCTGGTAGTTTAAATTATTCAACAATCATTATTCTTTACATAATGTGAAAGTGAGTGGTGAGTCTGTGAGTGCGGATACAAAGGCAGCTCAAGCATGTTTGGAAATTCTAGATGAGCTGGTTGTGAAGGAAAATTACTTGCCAGAGGAAATATTCAATATGAACAAAAACTCCCTATTCTGAAAATGAATGACTGAAAAGACTTTTTCTTCATGTAAGTTTTTAGTGAACAGAACATTTAGAATATGAAACACTATTAATATGTCGTTATAGCTCATGACAGCATAGGACTCAATAGTAGTTGAAGAAAAAAGATATTTTTAAATAAATTTAGTGTACCTTAAGTGCACATTGTTTGTGAAGTCTACAGTAGTATACAGTAATGTTTGAGGACTTCTCATTCCCTCAGCACTCACTAAGCCACCCAGAGCAACTTTCAGTACTACAAGCTCTATTCATGGTAAGTGTCCTATACAGGTTGATTATTTATTAATATACCAGTATTAATAAATAAAAGGTACAGCTTTACTGTACCTTTTCTGTGATTAGATATATTTAGATGCACAAATACTATTGCATTACAATTGCCTACAGTATTCAGTATAGTAACATGTTGTACACGTTTTTAACCAGGGAGCAATAGGCTATCCCACATGGCCTAGGTGTACAGTAGGCTATACCATTTAGGTTTGTGTAAGTGCACTCTAGGATGTTCACACAGTCACAAACTTATCTAACAACATGTTTCTCAGAATGTATCCTGGTGGTTAAGTGATGCATGACTACACAAGTAAAGCTTTCTGTCCTCCCCTGTTTGCCTAAAAGGAGGACAAATAATTATATAAGTGTCTTGTTTTTCCCTCTCTACAAGAAAGAAATAAGTTAATCACTGAGGAATGCTCTAGACCATTACCAGTTCAGAAAAATTATCAGAAGAATATACATAACAAATCTTGCTATAACCACTTTTTATCTGCTATCAATCTCTCCATGTATTTGCCTAATTTGCTACCCTGCAAGCTCAAAGTCATTTTCCTTTGTCTTATCACATCCCTAAAAATTTGTGTTTTCTTTGTTAAAGTGTTATATAGTCCCAAGTTTCAATGATCCTTGGGAGTTACCATGAATATGCATAACATACATATTAACAAATTTCTGTTCTGTTTTCCCTTGTAAATCTCCCTTTTAGTTGTCTAATTTACAGAGCTCCAGCCAGATATCCAATATGGATAGAGGGAAAATACATTTTTTCCTTTGCAACATAGCCAAGCTTACCCAACCCAGAGTTTTTTAATCCTTTGACATTTAGCATGAATGATTTGATTTTAGGAGAGAGCTAAACTGGATCAGTTGAGCATTCCACTGTTTTCTAGAACTATTAACAAGCAATTTGTGTGCAAATACTTCCAAATTAAAGCCTACTGTAAATATGTAATTCTTTTATTTCCTCAATGAACATTACAGTATGCAAGTGAAGTAGAAAGACAATTAAAGTGAGAATTATGAGTAAATTAGATCCAGAAAAAACCCTAGATGGTAAATGAGAGAAGATTCACATTTACAATATTTTCCCTGTTGTGTCTGTAGTTTTCATAGCAATTGAGTGGTACAGTTAGGACCAAAATAACATTCTCAAAACCAATGTTTTTTTTCTTCGTGCAAGTTTTTAGTGAACAAAACATTTAGTGTATGAAATATTATTTATGTTTGGTCATAGCTTATGACAGCATAAAACTCAATAGCAGTTGAATTTTAAGGCATGGAAAAAATAAATACAGTGCAACTCATTCAGCAACGAAGTAAAAGTACTGCAGATGTAATGTGCTATTGTCCTATTAACTTTTCCAAGAGAACCTGTAAAAAATCTTATGACTAGAGCAGACTCCATTACCAAGTTCATTGCTAAACATTTTTCCTCTGCAGACTATTTCCCAGTCTAATCTACTTCTGTGCTTGAGAGACAAGTAAGGCCTATAAGGAATAGGGGGACACAAAGTTCATAACATATACCAATTTTAAATGAGTCAGAGCTTACAGAGATAATATTTAATGAGCAACAGTGCTAATAAGGCATTTATAAATCACTTCCTTCTCACACCACATCAAGTTGTTACTTAAATAACACTCAATATTAAAGGGTAAACCCTAAAAAGGCTAACATTGGACATTGTAACATCACTATTTCCTGATTTTGCACTTACTCACTTTTGTCAGTCTTTTGGTTAAGGGCTGATTGTTTTCATGCCCTCCAATTCATAGGTTGAAACCTTATGGTCAATGTAATGGTATTAGGAGGTGGGGCATTTGGGAAATAATTGGTTCATGACAGTAGAGCCCTCATGAATGGCTCCAGAGATATTTCTAATTTTTTTCTACCATTTGAAGATAGCAAGAATTAGGTAGTTGGCAGCCAGTATGCAGGCTTTCGTCAAAGATAGAATCTCCTGGCAACTTGATCTCAGGCTTTTAGCCTCCAGAACTGTGAGAAATAAATGTTTGTTGTTTGAGCCATCCAGTCCATGGTATTTTTTGTTATAGCAACCCAAACTGATGAATACACTCCATTTAGGGATACTCTTTGTCTGTGTCTTAAATTTAGATGTTCCCTATGATTCCAACCATGGCTGTCTTTTTTTTTTCCTCCGTAATTTTCTGCATCATTTAGTTAATTCCCAGAACTGATGCTTTTCTTCCCAAGTCCATACCTTTAATTCAAACCTTTCTTACAAGTTATAGACTCATTGATCTAATGGCTTAATATCCATATAGATATCATGCAGACCCAATAATTTCAAAGTTTCTTTTCTTACTGACAACCTACTTTTCCTCTTGTACCTAATATTTCCTCATACCAATCAGGCTCAATTCAATTTATTCCACCTTATAAACTCATTCAAATCCATTCTTTTCTTTTTTTAAAATATTTTATTTATTTATCTTTAGAGGGGAAGGGAAGGAGAGAGGGAGAGAAATATCAATGTATGGTTGCCTCTCGTGAGTCCCCTGCTGGGAACTGGTCTGCAACCCAGGCATGTGCCCTGACTGGGAATTGAACCGTGATCGTGTGGTTCGCAGGCCCGCACTCGATCCACTGAGCTACACCAGCCAGGGCCAAATCCATTCTTTTCCACAAAAACAGATATATAGATTAATGCAACAGAATAGAGAGCTCATAATTAAATCCATGCCTATAAGGTCAATTAATATTTGACAAATGGGGAAAGAATATATAATGGGGTAAATACAATCTATTCAATAAATGGTGTTGGGAAAATTGGATAGATAAGTGCAAAAAAATGAAACTACACCACTTTCTTACATCATGTACAAGAATAAACTCAGTCCTGGTCAGGTGGTTCGGTTGGTTGGAGAATCATTCTATATAATGAATGATTCAATCAAACCATAGGGTTGTGGGTTTGATCTCTGATCAGGGCAAATACCTAGGCTGTGGGTTCAGTCCCCAGTTGGGGGCAGGTTCAGGAGGCAACTAATCAATGTTTCTCTCTCACATCAATGTCTCTCTCTTCCCCTTCCTCTTTTTTAAAAAAATCAATAAAAACATATCTTCTGGTGGGGATTTAAAAAAAAATAAAATCAAAATGGATTAACCAATTAAATGTAACATTCAAAAACCATAAAACTCCTAGAAGAAAAGATAGGCAATAAAATCTTGTATATTTCTCATAACAATGTTTTTTTTTCTAATATGTCTCTGCAAGCAAAACAAACAAAAGAAAAAAATGAACAAATGGGATTACATCAAACTAAAAACTTTTCTGCAATGAAGGAAGCCATCAACAAAATGAAAAGACAACCTACTGAATGGGAGAGCATATTTGCCAATGATCTACCCCATAAGGAATTAATATCCAAAATATATGTCATCTGGCTGACATGGCTCAATGGACTGAACTCTGGCCTGCAAACCAAAGTGTTGCCGGTTTGATTCTCAGTCATGGCACATGCCTGGGTTGCAGTCGAGGTCAGGTCGCCAGTAAGGGGCACATGAGATGCAACCAAAGACTGATGTTTCTCTCCCTCTCTTTCTCCTTCCCTTCCCCTCTCTCTAAAAATAAAAAAATATTAAAAAAAGAACACATTGAAAAACCTTTAGGAAAGAACAAAATATATTATAAATAAGTCAACACCTAAAAAATGCAATTCAATTACAAATTAGGCAGAGGAGATGAATGGATACTTCTTCAAAGAGGACACATACAGATGGTCAATTGACATATAAAAAAATGCTCAATGTCACTATTTACCAGAGGAATGTTACTAGTTACTAAGTCACACATATCATAATGTCTATCATCAATAAATCATTAAACAACTCATGTTGGCAAGGGTTTGGAGAAAAGGGAACCCTCATGCATTGTTGGTGGAAATGCAGACTGGTGCAGCCACAGTGGAAAATGGTATGGAGAATCCTCAAGAAATTAAAAATGGAACTGCCTTATGACTCAGTGATTCCAAAAAGTATCAGTGATATACTTTTGGGTATATATTCAAAGAAGCCCAAACCACTCATTTGAAAAGGATATATGCACCTCTATATTCATTACAGCATGATTTACAATAGCTAAGATATGGAAGCAACCCAAGTGCCCATCTATAGTTGAGTGGATAAAAAGCAGTGGTATATATATACAATAGAATATTACTCAGCCATGAAATGAATGAAATCCTACCTTTAGTAGGAGTATAGATGGACCTAGAGGGTATTTTGCTAAGTGAAATAAGCCAGTCAGAAAAAGACAAATGCTATATGACCTAACTTATATATGGGATCTAAATAATAAAATAAATGAACAAACAAAAATGAAAACAATTTATAGCTACAGAAAACAGATGGATGAATGCCACAGGGGATGCGGGTCGAGGTGAATGACAAAGAAAGAGATTAAGAAGTACTAATTGGCAGTTACAAATTGTCAGATGGATATAAAGCACAGTATAGGAAATGTAGTCAATAATATTGTAATAACTACATCTGGGGCCAGGTGGGTACTGGACATATTGCAGGGAGCATTGTGTAAAGTATATGATAATCTAAGACTTATGCTATACATCTGAAACTAATACAAAATAATGACTGTGAACTGTAACTGAAAAATAAAACCAAAAACTCCCCATTCTTTCTACTATCTATACAGATGGTTATCTGGTTATCTTTTTGACAGACTCCAACATCACTCTCATTTAGTACACACGTCACACTGATGTGAAACAGATACAAATTGCAAAACCAAGTATGTCAACTTCATGGTAAAAATCCACCAGTAATTTCTTCATGATAGAGAGAGAGAAAGAGAGGTACAGAAAGTACAATGTGAGCCTGGAAGAGTAGCAGCCAACTCAGCATGGATGTGACTGGGATTCTGTATATTTTACACACACACACACACACACACACACACACACACACAGTTTCAAATTACGCAAATATTTATTTTTAAGAATTAAAATATTTAACATAAAATAACAGGAATTCAGGAAATGACTTAAAAACTTAAATATGCATATGTAAAAATATAAAGTGACAACACTAACACAAATTTACATATATATTATATATATGGAGAGAGAGAGATTTTGATGAATTGGCTCATACAGTTATAGGATCTATGAAGTCTGAAGTTTGCATAGCTGTCTGGGAAAGCTGGAAATTCAGAGAAGAGATGATGTTACAGTCTTGAGTCCAAAATCCATAGGGCAGATTAACAGGATGGAAACTCGAACTGCATTTCTGTGTGCTATCTTTTGCACCCAGTTTTATGGCAGTATAATTGAAAAATAAAATTGCATATATTTAAAGTATACAACATGATTATATGGTTATATACAGACACACATGTGCACATACATATGCATATATACATACATACATATGCATATTCAGAGAAGTGATTACCGTGTGTTAATTTATACATCTATCCCTTGATATGGATATATAAAATCAAATTTTCAGGTAAAGTTAATGCTTTAAGTTTAAAAAGCCACTTATTAATTAGATGATCTTGGTATATGAATCTTTTTGCATCTATTTGCTCAAGAGTACTAGAAATGTTATTTTGGATACATACTATATATATTACAATACGTAGTTCTAAAATGTATTATATTATTTTAGCACTTTAAAATTCCACTAAATGGACACTGTAAAGAGCAGGTTCAAACGTTCTGAATATTTTGACTGTTTCATCCCACATGTGTAACATTTGCCACTAATCCTACTCTGAAACAAGTTAATTTTAAAAATTCTCCTTTTTATCAGTGTTTCTAGAGAAACAGTACAATTATTCCTTCAAATGAATATTGTATGGACATGTTGCCATAAGTTGTTTGCAAATATAGCTTACATTTTAAAGGATTTCTAACATGGGTAGTGATATTTTGTAAGGTGAAATCAATTTTTTTCTCATTGATGTAACTCATAAAATTAAAAGGTTTCCTATTGAACTAATTTACAATTTTAGTCTAGAATTTTTGGGGGGGAACCAATAAAACTCAGTGGACTCATGAATCTGTATAGCAGGAGGAAACTTTGAAATCTATATTCACTGCTAAACATATTAAATGATGTGAAACAATAACTCAGTATTACTAGTACAGATAAATTATCAATATATTATCCCCCTAGTATTATTTTGTTTTTTTTTCTTTTTTAAATTTTATTTTATATAATTCTTGTGCAAGTACAGTTTTCTGTCTTATACTCCCAGCCCTGCCCCCTCCCCGTGCTCCCCACCCCCCCATTTCCGCCCCCCACCTTAGTTATTGTCCATGTGTCCTTTATACTTGTTCATGTGAGTCCATCCCCTTTTCCCCTATGATTCTCTCCCCTCTCCCCTCGGGACCCTGTCAGCCTGTTCCGTATTTGAGTGTCATTGGTCATATTTTGCTTGCTTGTTTTGTTGTTTAGATTCCTGTTAACAGTGATATCATATGGTATTTGTCTTTCACCACCTGGCTTATTTCACTCAGCATAATGCTTTCCAGTTCCATCCATGATGTTGCAAAGGGTACAAGCTCCTTCTTCCTTTCTGCAGCATAGAATTCCATTGTGTAAATGTACCACAGCTTTTTGATCCAGTCATTTACTGACGGGCACCTAGGTTGCTTCCAACTCTTGGCTATCATAAATTGTGCTGCTATGAACATCGGGGTGCATAGGTTCTTTTGGATTAGTGCTTCAGGGTTCTTAGGATATGCTCCTAATCGTGGAATTGCTGGGTCAAAAGGCACGTCCATTTTTAGCTTTCTTGGAAAATTCCGTACTGTTTTCCATAGTGGTTGTACCAGGCTGCAATCCCACCAACAGTGAACTAGGGTCCCCTTTTCCCCACAACCTCTCCAGCACTTGTTGTTTGTTTCTTTGTTTATGATAGCCATTCTGACTGGTGTAAAGTGGTATCTCATTGTGGTTTTAATTTGCATCTCTCTGATAGCTAGTGATATCGAGCATCTTTTCATGTGTCTCTGGATCCTCTGTATGTCCTCCTTGGAGAAATGACTGTTCAAGTCCTTTGCCCGTTTTTTCACTGGGTTGCTCGTCTTCTTTGAGTGGAGTCATGGGAGGTCTTTGTATATTTTGGAGATTAAACCTGTGTCTGAGGTATCATTGGCAAATATGTTTTCCCAAGCGGTTGCTTCTCTTCTTATCTTGATACTGTTTTCCTTAGCCATGCAGAAGCTTTTAATTTTGATGAGATCCCATTTGTTTATTCTTTCCTTTATGTCCCTTGCTCTAGGGGAGGTATCAGAAAAAATCTTGCTGCGTGGAATATCTGAGATTGTCCTTCCAATATTCTCCTCTAGGGCTTTAATGGTTTCCTGGCTTATATTTAAGTCTTTTATCCACCTTGAATTAATTTTGGTGTATAGTGTAAGTTGGTGCTCGAGTTTCATTCTTTTGCATGTAGCTGTCCAGTTCTCCCAACACCATTTGTTGAAGAGGCTATCTTTACTCCATTTTATGTTACTTCCCCCTTTGTCGAATATTAATTGACTGTAGAGAGTTGGGTTTATTTCTGGGCTCTCTGCTCTATTCCATTGGTCTATGTGCCTGTTTTTGTGCCAGTACCCGGCTGTTTTGATTACAGTGGCCTTGTAATAAAGTTTGATATCAGGTATTGTGATCCCTCCTATTTTGTTCTTCTTTCTCAAAAAAATCAGCTGCTATTCGGGGTCTTTTATGGTTCCATATAAATTTTTGAAGTGTTTGTTCTATGTCTGTGAAATATGCCATTGGTACTTTAATAGATATTGCATTGAATCTGTAAATTGCTTTGGGTAGTATGGACATTTTGATGATGTTAATTTTTCCAATCCATGAACATGGTATATGTTTCCACTTGTTTGTGTCTTCCTTGATTTCTTTCTTCAGTGTTATGTAGTTTTCTGCATACAGGTCTTTTACCTCCTTGGTTAGGTTTATTCCCACCTCTAGTATTATTTTGAACTGATTCTATCACCATTAAAAATAGCACTGTTATTTTAGAATACTATGATAGAAATTATGCTAAAAAAATTAAAGAGTGAGGTATAAATAAATACACGAATATAGTCATTGTTGTACTTTTTTTGAGTGAGCATGTGAAATTATCCTTAGAATAGTACAAGAATGAGACAATATATTAAATTACAGTGAAGTAAATGAAATTTACCTCATTGCCCATTATGCAACAACCAAAATGATTATAACAATTACCAGAATGTGAAAAATATAATTCATGCTTAATCAGATAATATTTTTCCTATGATGTAAACATACATATGGACAGAGCAGACAAACTTGATAGCTATTGTGTTAGGAGGGTGAGATATAATTTGCTTCTTTCTATTTAAAAAAATCTATATTTTTGTATTCTGCTATTCATGGTTACTTTAAAAAATTAACTTGGAGGAAAAGATTCTTCAATGGTCTTTTCATTATATAACTAGAATAAATTTGGGGAGGCAGGTACTGGCTGCAACACAAATGGTATTAAGTCTAACTATTTTTGCTTAATTTCACTATTTTGGAGATTGTAGATGTTAAAACATACAGTAAATTCCAAGTATTAATTTCAATGTCTAAGCCAGAAACTAATTATTTTGATGGCTCACTGTTATAGTCATATACACATTTATTTAGTTGTTAAGTCTTTTGTTTATTTTTATAGAATTTACTAGGGTAACATTGGTTAAAAAATTAAATGAGTGTCAAGTGTACAATTCTATAATACATCAAAATTCAAGTCTCTTTCCATCACTATTTATTCTCCTTTGCCATCTTCTACCTCCTTCCACCTTCTTTTCTTCTGGTAGTCACCATACTATTGTCTGCATCTAGGAGTAGATGCAGATTCTTCTTCTTCTTCTTCTTCTTCTTCATCTTCTTCTTCTTCTTCTTCTTCTTCTTCTTCTTCTTCCTTCTTCCTTCTTCCTTCTTCCTTCTTTCTTCTTTATTCTTCTTCTTCCTCTTCCTCCTCTCCCTCTTCTTCTTCTTCTTCTTCTTCTTCCTTCTCCTCCTCCTCCCCCCCTCCTTCTTCTTTTTTTTTCTTAATCCCTTCACCTTTTTCTCCCAGGACTCAAAGCCCTCCCCTCTGACAGCTGTAAATCTGTTCTCTATATCTATACATGTATTTCCTTTTAATTTATTTCTTTTTTATTGTTGTTCAAATACAGTTGTCTCCATTTTCCTCCCATCTTGACCTCCACCCAATGTAAGTATTCCTTCTATTTTTAAGGCTAAGCTGTATTCCATCGTGTAAATGCACCACAACTTTTTGTATCTACTCATATTCTGGTGGGCACTTGGGCTGATTCCAAATGTTGGCTATTGTAAATAACTTTGCAATGAATATAGTGTGCACATATTCTTTCAAATTAGTGTTTTGGGTTCCTTTGTTTATCTACCCATAAGTGGAATTGCTGGGTCATAGATAGTTCCATTTTTAATTTTTAAAGAAGTCTCCATACTATTTTCCACAATGGTTGCCCCAGTCTGCATTCCCACCAACAGTGCACAAGGGGTCCCTTTCTCCACATTCTTGCCAGCACTGGTTGTTTGTTAATATATTGATGATGGCCATTCTGACAGCTGTGAGGTGATATTTCATTGTGGTTTTTATTTGCATCTCTCTGATGATTAGTGACATTAATTATATTTTCATATTCCCAATTTGCTGAGTGATTTTTTTCATAAATAGATGCTAGCTTTTTTCAAATGCTTTTTCTGCATCTTTTGAGATTATAATATAGTTTTTATCTTTCATTTTGTTTATGTATTGTATCTTGTTAATCAATTTGCAGTTATTGTACCATCCTTGCATCCCTGGAGTAATCTCACTTGATCATGGTGTATGATTTTATAATTTATTGTCAGATCAGGTTTGCTAATATTTTGTTGAGGATTTTAGCTCTATGTTCATTGGGTATATTAGCTTATAGTTTCTTTTCTTTGTAGCATCTCTATCTAGTTTTCAAATTAAGATAGTGATGGCCTTGTAAAATGAGCTTGGGAGTCTTCCCTCCTCTTGAAGTTTTTGCAGTCATTTGAGGATAAGCATTTTTTATCTTTGATAAAAATTCACCTGTGAAGCCAACCAGTCCAGGGCTTTTGTTTGTTGGGAGTTATTATTTTTTTACTGCATCAATTTTATTATTTGTAATTGGTCTATTTAGATTTTTCTGATTCAGTTTTAGAAGATTGTATGTTTCTAGGATTATTTTAGTTGATTAATTTTATTGGGGTTACATTGGTTAATAAGATTATATAAAACTCAAGTGTACATTTTGATGACATTTCTAGGAATCTCTTCATTTTTTCAGATTGACCAATTTATTGGCATTTAGATGTTAATAATATTTTCTTACAATTCTTTGTATTTCTGTGGTGTGAGTTGTTATTTCTGCTCTTAGCTTTCTGATTTTATTAATATGGTTGCTCTCTCTTTTTTTCTTGATTGGTCTGGTTAAAGTTTTGTCAATCTTGTTTATCTTTTCAAAGAACCAGTCCTTGTTTTTGTATTTTTTTATCTTTTGTTTTTTTTAGAATATTTTGTTTATTTCTGCTTTGATCTTGATTATTTCTGTTCTTCTCAGTTCGTGCTTTGTTTGTTTTTTTTCCCTAATTTTTAAAGATTTTGTTTATTTTTAGAGAGAGGGGAAGGGAAGAAGAAATAGAGGGAGAGAAGCATCACTGTGTGGCTGCCTCTCACGTGCCCCCAATTGGGGGTCTGGCCTGCAATCCAGGCATGTGCTCTGACTGGGAATCAAACCAGTGACCCTTTGGTTTGCAGGCTTGTGCTCAATCCACTGAGCTACACCAGCCAGGTTTCTTTTTCTAATTTTTTACATGTGAAGTTAGATTGTTAATTTGGGATTTTTTTCTTTCTTCATGTAGGCCTGTAATGCTATGAATTTCCCATTGGACTGCTTTTGCTATCTCCCCTAGGTTTTGGGGGTTTGTGTGTTTCATGGTATCTTCTGATTTCTTTCGGGGTCTTTGCTAACACATTCAGTGTTAAGTGACTTGTTATTGTTTAGTGACTTGTTATTTAGCCTGCCTATGTTTGTGTGTTTTTCACAGTTTTTGTAATTGATTTCTAGTTTTGTACATTGTACTGAGATAATGTGCTCGATATGATTTTAAATTTTTAAAATTTATTGAGACTACTTTTGTGTCCTGACATGTGGTTTATACTACAAAATGTTCCATGTACATTTGCAAAGAATGTATATTCTTTAGGACTAAAGGCTCTGAAAACATCAATTAAATCCATATGGTCTACTGAATCACTTAAGGCCGGTGTTTCCTTGTTGATTTTCTGTCTGTAAGATCTATCCATTGATGTACATGGGATGTTAAAATCCCCTACTGTGACCGTGTTACTATATATCTCTCCCTTTATGTTCAGCAATAATTGTTTCATATATTTTTTAATATTTTATTTATTTATCTTTTTAGAGGGGAAGGGAAGGAGAGAGGAAAGAAACATCAATGTATGGTTGCTTCTCGTGCATCCTCTGCAGGGCACTGGCCCCTGCCGGAAACTGGCCTGCAACCCAAGCATGTGCCCTGACTGGGAATCGAACCGCGATCGTCTGGTTCGCAGGCCCATGCTCAATCCACTGAGCTACACCAGCCAGGGCTTGTTTCATATTTTTATAGTTGTTAGTTGCGTAAGTGTTTACATGGGTTATATTCTCTTATTGAATTGATACCATTACCATTAAGTAGTATCTTTCTTTTTTAAATTTTTTATTTATTGATTTTAGAAAGAGAGAGTAAGGGAGAGAGAAAAATCAATTTGTTGTCTCACTTATTGTTCTTTGGTTAAATCTTGTATGTGCCCTGACCATGGATCAAACCCACAATCTTGGGGTATCAGGACAATGCTCCAACTAACTGAACCACCTGTCTGGGACTAAAGTTTTTTTTTTCTTTGTCTCTTCATATAGTCTTTGTTTTAAAGTCTAGTTTGTCAGATATAAGCATTGCTACCCCAGCAATTTTTCATCTCTATTTGAATGAAATATTTTTCCATCCATTTACTTTTAGTTTGTGTGAATCTTTTTTTTCAAAGATTTTATTTATTTATATTAGAGGGGAAGGGAAGGGGGGAGAGAGAGAGAGAGAGAGAGAGAGAGAGAGAGAGAGAGAGAGAGAGAGAAATATCAATGTATTGTTGCTTCTCATGCGTCCCCTGCTGGGAACTAGGAACTGGGAACTGGCCTGCAACCCAGGCATGTGCCCTGACTGGGAATTGAACTATGATCGTGTGGTTCGCAGTCAATCCACTGAGCTACACCAGCCAGGGCGAAGTTTGTGTGAATCTTTTGTTCTGAGGTGAGTCTCTTGTTGCCAGCATACATATGGGTCTTGCTCTATTTTCCATTCAGCAACTCTGTGTCTTTTGATTGGAGCATTTAAGCAATTACATTTGAAGTGATTATTGACAGGTATATATCATTGCCATTTTATTCCTCATAACTCTGTTTCCTTTTTTATTTTCTTCTTAAAGAAAGCCTTTAATATTTCTTGAAAAAACTGGCTTGGTGGTAATGAAGTCCTTTACCTTTTCTTTTTTTTTTTCTGTCTGGGAAGCTCTTTATTCCTCCTCCAGTTTTAAATGATAGCCTTTCTGAAAAAAGTAGTGTTGGTTGTAGGTTCTTGCTTTTCATCACTTTAGATATTTCATGCCAATCTCTTCTAGCTTGAAATGTTTCTATTAAGACATCAACTGATAGTGTTTTGGGAACTCCTTTGTAGGTAACTGTATTTCTCTTGCTGCTTTTCAGATTCTCTTTTTGTCTTTAACATTTGCCATTTTAATTATGACGTGTATTGGTGTGGACTACTTTAGGTTTATCTTGTTTAAAACTCTCTGTGCTTCCCAGACTTATAAGTCCTGTTTCTTCACCCAGTTAGGAAAATTTTCAGTCATTATTTCTTGAAACAGGTTCTCAATCCCTTGGTCTTTCTCTTCTCCTTCCTTCTGTTACCCTTATGATGTGAATGTTGTTATACTTTATGTCATTTAAAAAGTCCTTCAACCTATCTTCATTTTTAATTTTTTTCTTTTTCCTGTTCTGATTGTGTGTTTTCTGCTACCGTGTCTTCCAAATTGCTAACTTAATCTTCTGCTTCATCCAACATTCTGATTTTTTCTTCTAGCATATTCTTCATTTCAGGTGTTGTGTTCCTCATTTCTGACTGGTTCTTCTTCATGGTTTCTAGGACTTTTTTCATGCTGTTTTAATTTTCACTAAGTTTCATGTAATTCTCACTATGTTCCTTGAATGTCCTTATTACAATTTCTTTTGAACTCTGTATCTGGTAAGTTGGTTTCCTCTATTTCATTTAGTTCTTTTTCTGGAGATTTCTCATACTTTTTTCATTTGGGACATTTTTTGTCTCCCCATTTTAGCTGCCTCTTTGTATTTGTTTCTATGTATTAGGTAGATTTTATGTCTCCCAGTCTTGGTGGGGTGGCTTTATATAGTAGGTTTCCTGTGGGATCCAGTGGCACAGTTTCCTTGATCACCTGAGCTGAGTTCTTTAGGAGTGTCTTTTTCCTATTTTAGGTGAGCCTTCCTGTTGTGATTCAATCTTGATCTCTATAGGCCCATTTATTCTTGAATCTGTCCCTCAGGCTGCCTGACTCAGAGGATTGGCCTCAACCACAATGTGTGAGCTGCTGTATGTGTGCTGACAACAAAAAGCCGAATTTGCCTCAGCAATGTCTTGTACTTGCTGAGATTTCTTTTTGGATATATCATTTGTGAAGATAATTGGATCCTATTTTGCTGTTGTCTGAAGCTGGCCACGGGGTGTGTTGGTTTGGTGCCAGTTGGGAGAGACTCTGATTCAGGTCAATTTTAAATGCAGCCTGTGAGTGATCCTAGGCAACATTTTTGGAGCTACAGAGAGATCCACAGATTGTGGCTTCCTCTGCTCAGTCTGGGTATGTTGGAAGGGGACAAGGTGTCTACAAAGGCCAGATTCTATCAGCTCTGAGTCCAGGGGCAAGTCTGCAAAAGGCCTAAGGCACCCTGAGATATGCTTCCACCCACCCCTCTTGCTGTATGCCTATTAGATTCAGTCAATGAAAGAGCCTCTGGTGGCACTTAAGTTGCATGAAGAATGTTCTCAGAGAGTCACTAGGTATGGGGGAGTGGTGTTCTCAAGATTGATATAGGTTCAATCTTGGTGGCAGTGCTGGTTCTTGGGTCAGTGCTAGTCAGCAGAAGCCCCAGTGTATACCAGGTTTAGCTATCACCTGCTGAGTGCCTGCAAACCTTTGTGGTGGAGCAAGGGTTCAAGTAATTGCCAGGGTGAGGGCAACAGAGTTTATCAGGCTCAAACAGACCAAGATTTGGCTGTGTGAAGGGAAGCCTTTGCACCAGTTAGGTATGCAAGGGAAAAATGACCTTTGTTCTAGAGCCACACAAATCAGTCTGTACCAGATTCTGCTGGAAGCTGAGCTCAGCAGGGCAAAGCTACTGGGAGTCAGGAGTGTGTGGTCAGTGGATCTCTTGTGAGAGGGAGTTCTGGTCATGCATTGAGGAGAAAGAGAGGAGTGGCCCCCTCTAGAGCCATACAACTCAGTCACTGACACTCCCTGAGTCTCCATGCACCTCTACACCCCTGCTCAAGCAGCTGACCTTTCAGTAGCATGTGAACCCACTGGGTGGGGCAATAGGGAATCCATAGGGTGATACTAATGCATTCCCTCAGGTTGTTGCCATAAGAAGGAGTATCCTCCATCCAAGAAAAATGCCATCAGTGGTGTGGGAGATGAACTCAGCACAAGGATCCTTGCAGTTGTCTCTTCAGCTCTCCTCCAAGTGCCACAAAACTCAGTCTCTCCTCCCATAACTATAGTCCACTTCACCCTCTTCTTCTGGAGCCCAGAGTGAGTGGCTGAGAACAAGAGTTTGTGTCTTGGCTCCTTAAGAGGGCACCAGTATTTCTAGCAGACACTGATTCTCCCTGGTGGACAGAGTTACTGATTTTCACTGCCAAATGTTATCATGGTACCTCTTCCCGGTCCCTGTACTCTGAGCTGGGAGCCCAGCATGGGATTGAGATTCCATGCTCCTCATGGGGGAATCTTTGCAGCTAAGATATTTCTATGGGATCTCAGTTACTGCCCATGGGAGCAGGGCTAGCTAGCTCTTTTTGCATCTCTATCTTTCTCATCTGTCTCAACGTGGCTTCTTTTGTAAATCCTTGGTAATAATACTTCTATTCAGCTAGCCTTTAGTTGGTTATTCATGTTTATTGTGCTATATTTTAGTTGTAAGTCCAGTTTGGTTATAGGAGGAGGTGAATTTAGCTTTCACCTAATCTGCTGCTATTTTGGATCTCTTCAAACACATTTTTAAACATTGCTTATGTTTTCACTGAAATTGAAATTTATCATAATCTTAAATAAATCATTTGAAAGATATTTAGTACCTTTTCTGTCCTAACAGCTGGAGTAGAACTATGAGTGAGACCTGACTGAGTGCTTAGCCTAAGCTGCTCACCTAACTAGACATACAGATCCAAATGTAACCAACAATAATATAATGAAAGAAATCTCAACTTGTAAAATAAACAGTGTTATAGAAAGATACAGGAAAACAGTATACCTTTATCAGGGACTTTAGTGTTTGAATTAGGTCTTTAAATGATATATAGGATATTGACACATAGAGAAAGTAGAAGAATTAAGAGGAGTCATTCCAGACTCAGACTAAGAGATTAGTGTGAAAACAATTCTAAAATCAGAGATGTTAAAATACAATCCTTGCATTTTGATTGACTATTGAATGATGTAAATTTGCAAGAAGTGTGTGTATTTAGTCATTTTGACAGCATTGAAGAGAAGAAAAGAAGTTGTAGGAAATTACACCAGAAATTAACATCATATATAAACTAAAACATGAAATGTCATTACGTTATCCTGAACATTTACAAACTTAAGAGAAGTGAAGATTCTCAGAAAAATTAGAATGTGAAAGCAAACTTCCATATACCTCCAAAGGACTGACCAAAATTACCACTTAGGTAAAAATAAAACAGTGGCAGTTGTTTTGGGGTAATTTTATTAACAAATGAAAAAGATTGTGGGTTGTGTTTTTTCTTTATTTGTTATATCTTTGTTTTTACCAACATTGCTGGGTCACCATGAAATAAGGGTGCAGTTTTGTCTTTCTGGGGACATATTTTACAATGAGATAGACAATGAGACAGTGATAGTTCTCCAAGTCACAAGGTATAAAGTAAAAGGAGATCAAGTGGGCCAGATTCTATATTTAGAATGCAGATCAGGAGAAACAGATGAATAATGGTCTCCATACAGTTCCTAACATGAGAAACAGGGGATGGAAAGAATTACAGGAGATAGGGAAAATATTACATAATTTACAGTACCCATGTGAAAAAATACATCCCCTGAACTCATCATTGGGATTCTGTCCTTTTTTCTTTTTCTAATAATTTGTCATTAGTGTATAGAAACATGAATAATTTTTGTATGTTGATTTTGCATCTTGCAACTTTACTGAATTTAATATTAGTTTTAACAGTTTTTTTGGTAGAGCCTTTAGGGTTTCATATACATAAATGTCACATGCAAACAGAAAATTTACTCCATTTTTTCCATTTGGATATTTTTTATGTTATTTTTTTTCTTGCCTAATTGCTCTGGTCAGGACTTCTAGTTGAATAGAAGTGGCCAGAGGGGCATCCTTTTCTTGTTTCTAATCTTAAAGGAAAATCATTCAACTTTTCACAACCGAGTACGAGGTTAGCTATGATTTGTCATATATGGCCTTTTATTATGTTGGGGCTTATTCTTTCTACAGTTAATTTGCTAAAAGTTTTAATAATGAAACAGTGTTGAATTATGTTAAGGGATTTTTTTCTACATCTATTGAGATGATCACATGTTTTTATTCTTCTTTCTGTTAATGTGGTATATCATATTTACTGATTTGTGTATGATGAATCATCCTTACATCTCAGATAAATTTGACTTGATCATGTCGTATGATATTTTAATGTGGTGTTGAAATCAGTTTGTTTGTGCTTCTGGCCAAGTTGGAGGTGTAGGTGGAAACACTGTGCCCCCTCCCACAACTAAATTTAAAGACAGCAAAGTTTTAGAACAAAAATGCATCCAGAACAGTGAAAATTGAACTGTACGGAAGTCCGACAACAATTGACCACTCAGCCAGACCAGTAAGAGGGGCAGAGGCAACAGTGGAGCAGGGTTGGGCTGGAAAGATCGTTCGGTCCTACCAACCCAGGAATGGAGGCGGAGGTGGTTGGTGGATCCCAGGCGTGGGGTGGTGACGGGTGGACCCAGTGAGGGCCCAGGGCGGCTGGCTGACTCCGGTCACACATTTGCGTGCAGATAAACCAAGCGAAGGAGCAAACAGTGAGACACACCGCTCAGGCTAGGGCCCCTGTGATGGGAATTAGAGCCTGAAAGCACCAACTAGAAAGACTTTCTCAGGGTTGAGGGGCCTAGAGAGGCCCCAGGGCTCACAGAGAGTTCATTGGAGAGACACACAGGGTCCTGGAGAGTACACAGGTCCACACACCCGGGAACCAGCACCAGAGGGGCCCAATTTGCTTGTGGGAAGCCACAGAGGGGACAGAAATCTAAGAGAGAGTGACGCAGAGCAGAGCGCCATTTTTTTCCCTCTCTGACCCCACCCCCACATGCAGCGTCACAACCCAGGGACTGGGTCGCCCTGCCCTGGTGAACACCTAAGGCTCTTCCCCTCAAACATAACAGGTGCAAACAGACCAAGCATTATGACCCAAGAACAGCTCAAAGCCCCAGAGCCTATAATTCTAAGTGACCAAGAGATAGCCAGCCTTTCAGATGCACAGTTCAAAATACTGGTGATCAGGATGCTCACAGAATTGGTTAATTTTAGCCACAAATTAGAGGAACATATGAAGGCTGAACTGATTGAAATGAAGGGAAATGCACAGGAAACCAATAGTGATGGAAAGGAAACTGGGACTCAAATCAAGGGAGTGGACCAGAAGGAAGAAAGAAACATTCAACCAGAACAGAATGAAGCAACAAGAATTCAAAAAAAAAAAATGAGGAGAGGCTTAGGAACCTCCAGGACATCTTTAAATGTTCCAACATCCAGATTATAGGGGTACTAGAAGGGGAAGAGGAACAGCCATGAGTGGAAAACTTATTTGAACAAATAATAAAGGAGAACTTCCCCAATCTGGCAAAGGAAATAGACTTCCAGGAAATCCAGGAAGCACAGAGAGTTCCAAAGAATTTGGACCCAAGAAGGAACACACCAAGGCACATCATAATTACATTAGCCAAGATTAAAATGAAGGAGAGAATTCTAGAAGCAGCAAGAGATAAGGGGACAGTCACCTACAAAGGAGTTCCCATCAGACTGTCAGCGGATTTCTCAAAAGAGACCTTCCAGGCAAGAAGGGGCTGGAAAGAAATATTCCAAGTCATGAAATCCAAAGACCTACAGCCAAGATTGCTCTATCCAGCAAAGCTTTCATTTAGAATAGAAGGTCAGATAAAGTGCTTCTCAGATAAGGTCAAATTCAAGGAGTTCATCATCACCAAGCCCTTATTATAGGAACTGTTAAAGGGACTTATCTAAGGAAAAGAAGATAAAAAATATAAACAGTGAAAGGACAGCAAACTCACAGTTATTAACAACCATACCTAAAACAAAAGCAAACTAAGAGGACAGCTAGATCGGGAGTGGAACCATAGAAATGGAGATCACATGGAGGGTTAGCAACAGGGGAGTGGGAGGAAGAGAAGGGGGGAGAAGTTACAGAGAATAAGTAGCATAGATGGTAGGTAGAAAATGGACAGGAGGGAGGGCAGGAATACAATGGGAAATACAGAATCTAAAGAACTTGTGACACATGGACATGAACAAAAGGGGGGGGAATGGTGGGGGAGGGGTGTACAGGGTGGAGAGGAGTGAAGGGGGGAATGGGACAACTGTAAAGGCATAATCAATAAAATATATTTTAAAAAAGAAATCAGTTTGTTTGTATTTTGTTGAGAATTTTTGCATCTATGTTCATCAGGGATATTGGCCTGTAATTTTCTTTTCTTGTAGAGTCCTCGTCTGGTTTTGCTATCTGGATAATTCTGGCCTTGTAAAATGAGTTTGGAAGTAGTCCCTACTCTTTGATTTTTTGGAAGCATTTGAGAACGAGTAAATCTTTTAGAGTACACACAAAAAGCATACAAAACAATGAGAAAATGCACAAGAAAAATAGTAAATATTTTAAATAAAAATGCAAATGATTAATAAACATATTGAAAAAGATTCACCTCACTATATACTATATCTAAATTAAAAGCACAAGATAGCTTTAAAAATCTATTTGCATCCCCCCAAATTTTAATAATGTATTGACAAAGATAGCAGAAGGTTAAAATTCCTTATTGATAGGAAAGTAAATTGGTGAAAATTTTAGGGAGAGCAATTTGGTTACACATATGTTTAAACTAATTATTCTATACTGATTAGATAACCTGAAATCAATGATTACAGATGCCCAAATATCTAAAATGCTTATGTAGCTCTTCATTTTTAACATGTACATTTCCACACACATATATACACAAACATAGTAAGATAAGGGAATGTGACAAGATGTTAACAGTGTTTATATCTGGGAGGTATTTTATGGTTGTATTACCTTTCTTCTTTATTGACTGATTTTTCTAAACAATGATTACATATTACTTTCATAAAAAATAAAACCATTCTCATTTCAAAATATTAGCTGTTATTCATAATGATTGATCTTTAATACTGCTTTATAATAATTGAGCAATAATCAAGGTGCTTTCATACACAAATATCATTTTTGCTTCACAGTTGTATAAGTTGATTTGGGCTGAAATGATCATTAGTCTCATTTTACAGAATGACACATTTCCCAGGAAAACCATTCAAATTTCATTTTAATGTGAACAACAGTGTGACAAAAGACAGATAAATGAATGGCATTATTATTAAATTTTCTTTTTTGACACTTGATATACTAGGGATATTTTGTGATCAACAATGGCCTCTATGAAATAATGAAGAGTTTTCATTATTGCTGATTTCAGATCATATTTAACCAAGTCATTCTTTCCCACTAATATTAAACTTGCATTAATTAAAGAATATGTTTACAGGAAGGTTTGAGAAAGTTTCCATGATTTCGTCCAAACTTAGGTTGAAAGCTGCACTACAAAGCAAATAGGCATTTATCTCATCGTGTTGGTATATTGATTTATGTACTTAATAAATATACATTTACATTTATAAGGCTTAACAAGTTGAGCTAAAACCAAAATGATATGAGATAAATGTGAATTTTACCTCTTATTTTAGTTTCATGTTAGGTCATACATGAATTCACTAAATAGAGAATTAGCAGAAAATTTGCATCCAAAGTGGCTGAAATATACTATCTATATTAAGGACTTGATAACATTTAAATAAGTCTTTTAATGCACCAGAATGAAAACAAATTTTGTTTTTAAAAAATGAGAAAAAAATTAAAACAGCACATAAAATAAACAGAAAGTTTTAAAATGCTAATGTTACACCAATATATAATCCACTTTAATCTGAAATGTGGAAGAAAAGTCACAACTAAATTGTACAAGAACTCAAAGTCTAGTGAGTAATAAAAATGAAATCTCACACAGCTATGTGCCTAGTATCTTCTTCACTATCTATACCCTAGTTTAATAGGCATTTTACATTTATAATTATGTAAAATATTAAACAGTGTTTATTTTACAGTAAGCATGAGCAGCTATCTTTAGCAAATGAGGTAAGATTGACCTTCATTCAGTGTATGAGGTCTGTCCGGAAAAAGTCCAACAATTGTTAATATAAAGAAAATGGTTTGCTTGACATCAACATAACCTGGCAGCCAAGGAGAGTAGACTGGAATGCACATGGGTGAACAATAACGATTTCATTGTACTACTCAGTGGGGGCGGTAAATGTCATTGAGTGAGTGCGTGTACTGTGTGGTCATCCAATTTAAAATGACTGAGTGAGTAAAGCAATGAATCTGCATCAAATTTTGCATTAAGCTTGAACATTCTTTTGTGGAAGCTATTCAGATTATTGAGAAGGCCAAAGCTATGGGCAACTGGTGATTGGCAGCTTCATCGTGGCAACACACCTGCTGGTGCATCACATCTCATGCAGAGGTTTTTGGTGAAACATTGAATCACCCAGGTGACTCAGCCCCTTAGAGCCCAGATTTGGTGCCCTGTGACTTCTGGCTTTCCCCAGAAATAAAATCACCTTTGAAAGGGAAGAGATTTCAGACCATGGATGAGATTCAGGAAAATACAATGGGGCAGCTGATGGCAATTGGGAGAACTGTGTGAGGTCCCAAGGTGCCTACTTTGAAGGGGACTGAGGTGTCATTGTCCTATGTACAATGTTTCTTGTACCTTGTATCTTCCTCAATAAATGTCTTTTTCATATTACATGGCTGGATACTTTCTTGACAGTTTTCATATATCTACTGTCTTTTTTTTCACTATCAAAAGGGGACAAATTTATTTTTTACTTCTTTTCTGATAAAGTCACAGACATTAAAGTCTGAGGTTAAGGGTACAGACTGAATCTATGAAAAAATAAGTTAACTCTTGAAAGAAAAGGACCATAATTTAGGACCTTGATCTTTTCACATGTGTAGATAACTCACAGAGCTATCCTCCATAGCATTATTAATAATTGATTATTGATAGGAAAATTCTATTGGCTTTCTTTCCTAAGACTTTAAAAAGATTTTATGGGGACCTGTTCATATTAACTTGTCAAAATATTCCCAGATTTACATGGCAAGTCAATACAAAGTTTAAACTTGCCAATACCACTACCATTGCCACTCTAATGGATTTTAGGGTAGGATCAGTCCCTACTGATTTTACTTGAGAGTAGAATGTTTAGTGCAATTAACCTAACATATTAGTAAATATGCTTTGGAATATGGCTAGTACTAACTATAAAAATAAAATTAAAAACTTTAACTTCATGTAAAGACCAGTAGACTCTTAAAAAGAAAGTATACTTTAAAAAATAAAATAGCATACTATGATAATTAAAATGATATCAATTAATTTTTGTAAATGAATGTTAAAATTGCAGTTTCATTTTTGTGTAACAGTTTCATTCAGTACAATGAATGTTAAGTACCCACAATAATCTATAAGCTGTTAGGTATTAGAAATACCTATAAAAGCCCTGGCTGGTGTAGCTCAGTGGATTGAGTGTGGGCCTGCAAACCACACGAATCGTGGTTCGATTCCCAGTCAGGGTACATGCCTGGGTTGCAGGCCAGTTCCAAGCAGGGTACTCACAAGAGGCAACCATACATTGGTATTTCTGTCCATCTCTTCTTCCCTCTAAAAGATAAATAGATAAATAAGTTCTTAAAAAAAGAAATACCTATAAAAATAAGAAACTTTCTGATCATTTCACAATATATACAAATATCAAATCTTTATGTTGCATACTTAAAACTAATATAATGTTATATGTCTATTCAACCTCAATTTTTTTAAAAAACAGAAAAAATCTTTACCATTGAGAATTAAGTCCAGCTGGGAAGACAAGCATGCCCTGCAATTATAATACAACAAAATAAACTCAATGACAAGATAATATATAAGCTGACCTGATAGCTCTGAAGACAATATGGATAGGGAAATAGAAAGACATCAGAGATGACATGATTTTTGGTTTATATTTTAAAGCTTGAGGGATTTTCTAGGTACACAGGAAGATGGATAGAAAATCTAGGGAGGAGGATCATTTTAAAATTTTTATTTAATAGATTTTATTAAAGTAGAATTTTTCTACGTGTTTATGAGTTCACCTACTTGTTTGAAAAATTTCGTTTATAGAAAGTACTTTTTCAAGTACATACTATGTGCTAGAAACTAGAGATAAAGCAGTAACTAAAACAAAGCCCTGCATCTCAAAGATTATAGTCTAGTTTGAAGCATTTGTTTTTTTTATTGATTTGTAAGAACACTGTGTATTAAGGAAAACATTTTTTTTGTCATATCATAGGAAAATTTTCTCAATTTCTATTGGCCTTTCAGTTTAAAAAATTTCTTTTCCTTCCTTTTATGTTATTTTAGCTTTTGATGTTGTGGTATTGGTGAACATCAATGCCATCCTTGCCATTGATGTTATGCTTAAAAAGATATTCTGTACTCCAATTTATATAAACATTCACCTATATTTATTTATTTTTATTTTCCTTTCAAAAACATTTTTCCAATGTGTATAATATAGAAATATATACAAGGAAATATAAAAATTTAATGTAATACCAGTCCCCAGGTCTTCCATTTCCCAATACCTAGAAATGAACTGCTATGGTTTGGAATTCATCTTTTGAGACACACATACACATGTAATAGCTGGTTTTATTTTTGTTTTCATAGGAAATGAAACCCTACAAATATTGTTTACCTCAGAAGATTAAAAGTCAGAAACCTATAAGGATTAGGTAAAAACCTCAGCCAGAGATAAAATAAGCTTATATTCAGCCCTGGCTGGATTGCTCAGTTGGTTAGAGCATTGTCCAGATACACCAAAGTTGTGGGTTTAATCCCCAGTCAGAGCACATACAAGAAAAAACCAATGAATGCATAAACAAGTGGAATAAATCCGTGTTTTTTTCTCTGTCTCTCCTTTCTTCTATTTCTCTCTAAAATCAATAAATAATAATTTAAAAACAAGCTTATAGTCTTTGTAGCTCTCTGTTTATGTATTTTAGGACAACAAAAGGTCAACTAGACTAAGGGCATTTTATGAGGCTGCAGTGTCCCTGCTTTTACATAGTACAGCGTTGGTGCCATGCGTGCAGAGATGAGGGTCTTTCACTGCATTACCTGTGCACCAGGTCTGTTTCCCAGAAGTGCTGACATGATCAAGATTGGCTTCCATCTCAATATTGCTTCCAAATCTAGTCACTGTAATATAGACTTTGTTTTAAATGTTAGGATCTGGATCTGGAAATGAACTTAATCATATCAGAAGCTATTTGATATGTCAAAGTGGACACGTTCCACTTTTATTCTCAAGTGTTTAATTTTTTATATTTTTATTTTAAATATATTTTATTGATTATGTTATTACGGTTGTCCCATTTCCCCTCTTCGTGACCCTCCACCCTGCACACCCTCTACCTCCCACATTCCCCTCTTTGAGTTCATGTTCATGTATCTTAAGTTCTTTAGCTCTTATGTTTCCCACACTATTCTTGCCCTCCCCCTGGCTATTTTCTGCCTGTCATCTATGCTACTTATTCTCTGAACCTTTCCCCCACTCTCCTCCTCCCACTCCCCTGTTGCTAACCCTCCATGTGATCTCCATATCTGTGGTTCTGTTCCTGTTCTAGTTGTTTCCTTAGTTTGTTTTTATTTTAGGTGTGGTTGTTAGTAATTGTGAGTTTGCTCTTATTTTAGTATACATGTCTTTTATCTTTTTTTCTTAGATAAGTCCCTTTAGCATTTCATATAATAAGGGCTTGGTGATGATGAGCTCCTTGAACTTGACCTTATCTGAGAAGCACTTTATCTGACCTTCCATTCTAAATGAAAGCTTCGGTGGATAGAGCAATCTTGGATGTAGGTCCTTGCCTTTCATGACTTGGAATACTTCTTTCCAGCTCCTTCTGGCCTGTAAGGTCTCTTTTGAGAAATCAGTTGACAGTCTGATGGGAACTCCTTTGTAGGTGACTGTCCCCTTATCTCTTGTTGCTTCTAGGATTCTCTCCTTCATTTTAGTCTTGGGTAATGTAATTATGGTGTGCCTTGGTGTGTTCCTTCTTGGGTCCAACTTCTTTGGGACTCTCTGAGCTTCCTGGATTTCCTGGAAGTCTATTTCCTTTGCCAGATTGGGGAAGTTCTCCTTTTTATTTGTTCAAATACGTTTTCCACTCGTGCCTGTTTCTTTCCCCCTCTGGTACCCCTATAATCCGGATGTTGGAACATTTAAAGATGTCCTGGAGGTTCCTAAGCCTCTCCTCATTTTTTTTTTTTTTGAATTCTTGTTGCTTCATTCTGTTCTGGTTGAATGTTTCTTTCTTCGTTTTGGTCCACTCCATTGATTTGAGTCCCAGTTTCCTTCCCATCACTATTGGTTCCCTGTGCATTTCCCTTCATTTCACTTAGTGTAGCCTTCATTTGTTCATCTAATTTGTGACTAAAATCAACCAGTTCTGTGAGCATCTTAATCACCAGTATTTTGAACTGTGCATCTGATAGGTTGGCTATCTCTTTGTCACTTAGAAGTATTGGCTCTGGGGCTTTGATCTGTTTTTTCTGCTCGAGCCATAATGTTTTGGTCTGTTTGCACCTGTTACGTATGAGGGGCTGAGCCTTAGGTGTTCACCAGGGTGGGGCAACCCAAGTTGCTGGGTTATGATGCTGTATGTGGGGGTGGGGCCTGAGAGGGAAAAAAATGGTGCTTTGCTCTGCTTGCTGTTTCACCTCAGTCCCTTCTGCTGCTTCCCGTAAGCAAACTGTGCCTTTCTGGTGCTGATTCCCATGAGGGTGGGCTTGTGTGTGTTCTAGGACCCTGTAGGTCTCCCCAATGAACTTTCCTCTGAGGATGGGAGTCTCTCCCTGCACCTCAACCACCACAAGTGTTTTCAATGGGATTTTCGAGCCTTTATTTCCTGGCACTAGGACCCTGGGTTGCGCAATCTGTCGCACTCCCCAGTTATCTGTGCGAGTATGTGGGACTGCTGCCCGGTCAGCCACCCACCTTGCGCATGGTTCTTCACTTTTCAATCGCCGCCCCCCTGGGTCTGCCAGTTGCCACCCCACACCCGGGGTCTGCCAGCTGGTGCCTGGGTGTCCAGGGTCTGCTCAGTGCATTCTTGTGTGCCTGGGATGTCTTGTGCACTGGGTCTCACCGCTTCCAGTGCCACCACACCTCTCCGCTCGGCCACTGGACTCCGCCCCTCCTACCCGTCTGGATGGATGGACTTCCATACAGTTCAATTTTTTTTTTCAGTTTTGGTTGTTACTTTGTTTCTGAATTGTTGTCCTTATTTTGGTTGTTTGAGGAGGCACAGTGTGTCTACCTACACCTCCATCTTGGCCAGAAGTCTATTCTCAAGTCTTTTAAATGCGAACTTACACATGCACTGTTACATTTTTACAATAAAATAGTTTTAGGTACTGAATTGTACCCCTCCCCCCAATTTATATGTTGAAGTTGTAACCCTCAATGTGACTGATTTGTAAGTAGGGTTTTAAGAGAGGTAATTAGATTTAAATGAGATCATAAGGATTGGGCCTTAATCTGGTAGGACTGCTACTCATTATAAGATGAAACAGTAGAGCTCTCTTTCCCCATCCATGAACAGAGGAAAGGTCAGATACCTTGTTCCTGGATTTCTAGCTTCCAGAATTGTGACAAAATAAATTTCTGTTGGTTAAGGCCCCCAATCGGTGTTCTTTAGTTATAACATCCCAAGCTGACTAAAACAGGAGTTGATTAGCCATGTTCTGGGCATTTTATACAAACCAAAGACTTTTGTTAAAATATTTTTATATAACATATGTTTTGTTTGTGCAATAAGTTATTTGTCATACAATAAGTTTTATAAATTACTGCATAAGAATATATCATAGTATACTATTGATATATGCAGATGACTATAAATAAATCTTATGTAACCAGATCAAATGTATGGAATCAAACATGATTTATATAGTTTATGATTGAGAATAGTTGCCCTCTTCCTTTAGAAGGAACTGGAATAAAAAATAAAATGATATTTCACCAAGTATTAATACTAAAACAAAAAAATGGGAGATATAAATAAACCTGAAAATTTTTGGATAAACATATTTTCCAGTGACACTAATTTGATAGATGATTTAATTTCTGACTGTTAGCAACTCAAACCAGAATATGAATCTAAATTTATATTCCTGTCACTTAGTATAATTGTATGGTGACTTCAACTTATATACTCAAACCGTCTTTGCCTAAGTTTCCTCATCTGTATTATAGAGATAATAATAGTTCTTATGTAAGGTTGTTTTGAGGAGAAAATGAGCTAGTACATGTAAAGCACTTAAAACACTGCCTGATATATAACACTATCATTATTATTGTTGTGATAATGATCATTATTCAGATGATAATTAATTGAAATAAGGACAAAGAACTATGTGAGAGAGGAACAGAAAAACAGGTATAAACAAAGCAACCTGGTATAGTATTTTACATGAAATTTTCTTTCAATGAAGTCAGTATAAGTGAAAAATACCAGAGAAATGCAATGCAGGCAAGAGTGGCCTAGTTAGGGGACATTTCTAGTCAGATTAGAGGAAATCAAGTATGGAGAAACTTCTCACCAGTAAATTATTAATCACACATTGTGAAGTCAGATTGGTTAACACATGTTTTAGACTAGTGGTTCTCAACTCTTGCTACACAATGAATTAACCTGGGGAATCTTAAAAAATACTGGAGCTTGGGTCCTATCCTTAAGTTTTCTTGTCATGTTTGCAACCCAAACACTGGTGTTTTAATAAGCAACCAGGATTAATTCCAGTTTTAGGACAATGGTTCTTAAAGTGTAGTCTTGAACTAGCAGCATCAGCTTCACCTAAAATTTGTTAGAAGTGCAAATTCATGGGCCTCACCACAGAGCTACTGAATCAGAAACTATGGAAGAAGGGATTTTAGAGCACTCTGAGGTGAAATGCTTTGCCACTTTAATAAGAATTCAGATTAAAATGCATAAATACAAGTATAACCTTGATAATAAAAGATTGATCAAGAAAACATTGAAATATTAGTAAAGATATTGAATTCAAAACACAATGAATGAACTTAATCTACTTAATCTAATAAGCATTTATAAACCCTAGCAAAAAGCACCCATTATTTTCAAGTACACATATATCATTTATGAAATGTGATTTCCAATACATTTCAAAAATTCGTATCGCACAGACCATATTCTCTGACCCCATCTCAATAAATTAAAAATCAATAACTAAAAGATAGTAATAACAATAAAGTCCCCCCAAATGATAAGTTTCTAGCCTCAATATAAATTTAGATTATTTATAAAACATCTGTTTAGGACTGCAATGCTTTCTTATATTCATAGTTATATATAATAACATATATGTTTATATTCTTAAGTTATCTATCATATGGTTCTAAGACACACTTAGCAATTAAGGTCTATTTAGAGTTTATTAATTGTAATTATTCAAATTTTTATTTTGATGTACACTCTGGGGAATGTACTTTAACTGAATTTTATGAAAAATGAACAGCAAATAAATTAGACCCATGTTAAAAGGTAAGCTTAATGTCTAACCACAGATAAGAACCACAGATAAACTTCGATTCCACTGTCTTCTTTAAGAAGTTGAAGTCTTTCGAACAACTTTGCTATGAACAGGTCTAGAGTATAACAGCATATAGGAATGTTTCACAGGGATGGTGATCAGGACACACTTCCTTGGTGCTGCTTCGATAATGTTGTCCATATGTAGAATCACCTCGGCTGCTTCAGCTGCACTCAGAAGAACTTGCTTCACTTGGAAACTTTTTGTTACACGCAGTATAGCCATATTGCCTGCAACCTCCTCTTTCATATCCAGTCCAGCAGTTGTATTGCCTTCACTATGCACAGACCAGAGCTGTGCCACCAGATCTAGAGTTTATTTTTAAAGGAGTTGAACAGCAGGATTAAAATATTTTGTTAAGCTTATCAGGGAATCCATTTAAATGATATTTTTCTTATCCTGCCAAAAGAAGTATTGTTAAGAGATTAGCAAAATGTAAATATTTTAGAAACAATAAAATAAGGGTACAGTTAGGAAAAAACCTATAGCATATTATCAGTGACTTGCTATAAATAAATGCAAATTTTGTTCTACTAAACTTTATAACATTTTAGTATATGCCTTAAATCTCCATTATTCCAAAATGCAAAGTGTTTATGCTTTCTGAATAGCAGTTTGAAATGAGCAACATTCAAATGATAGGATTTGCAGCTAAAAGCATCAATAATGAACATCATGACCACAAATATTAATTTAAAGTGTTGATTTTTAATGACATGAACTGTACTTTTTATTCAAATAAAACTGGTTTGCATTTTTTTCTATACAAAAGACAGTAATACTAAAATGTCAAATTCATTAGTTCGACAAACATTTATTGAATGCTTACTCTGTGCCACACATAATTCCAGGCACCAATGATACATATAGTAAACGAGTCATGTTGGCTTACCAGAAATTTACATTCTAGTGGGGAAGACAGGCATTATTGAAGTCATTAAATAAAAACCTTGATTATAATGTGGGAAAGGTCTCTGAATGAGATGAACAGGGTTCTATAATAAAGAGGTTTAGGGTCAGGTGGTGGTATTTTCTAGAAAGGACTTTAGGTAAGGCCTCTCTGGGTAGGTGATATTTGAACTAAGTCTTGAATAACTAGCCGTGAATCTTATAAGAATCTCAGGTCTAAGTGTTTCAGGAAAAAGCATTTTCTAAGGCCATAAGCAGGATTTAGCTTTTCATGTTTGGGGAATGGGCAGAGTTATATGTGTTTGAAATAGGGCAAGGAATATAAGTCAAAGTCTGGAGGACAGTTCCTATAGCATTTTATAGGAAATGATAAAGAGAATTTTATTTTAAGTGCAATGGAAAGCAGAGGAGTGACATTATCTGATTTATATTTGAAACCCCATCCCATTGCAATATGGAAATAAAGGAATGGAGTGGACCATAAAGAAAGCAGAGAGCAATTAGATGATTACTCTAGAGGAGAAATGAGAGTGCAGTGGGCTTGGTGACAATTTAAAAATTCTGGTTAATATAGTATTTAAGGTATAACAAAATTAAAAAAATAAATCTTGTCATATTTTTCCCAAAGAAGAGACAAATATCCAGATGATTAAGTGACCTTCCCAAAGTCAATCAGAAAGTTTGCGGCAGAGTTAAAACTAAAGTCTAGATTTCCTGGCTCCTATGGACAATAATTCCATCTCCCAGCTTGATATTCCCTTTACAAATCACAGCTGTTCCTTTGGGAGTGAACACAGAATCTAAGTTCAAAAGATTTTTTGGCACAGCACTTTTAAGAATGTACAGAAAAGAAAATATTTTCTTATTAGAATAATGTAGTATATTCAATAATCTAGACTTAAAGAAATCAAAGGGAATATTTTTTACATATATTCTGTATGAAAAATAAATAGAACTTGGACCTGAGGCAGGCATTACTAAGATAGACATTAATGCAACGCTATCTTACTTGAAATAGCAGCACAAATTAGTTCAAAATTAGTGAGCTTGATCTTGTTCACATTGAGGAGAGCCAGTATACTTGAAAATTAAATGTACCTTAAAGAAAATACACCGAGTCCCTGGCTGGTGTGGCTTAGTGGATTGAGTGCCAGCCCACAAACCAAGAGTCACTGACTGGTTCAATTCCCAATCAGAGCACATGCCTGGGTTGTGGGCCAGGTCCCCAGTGGGGGGCACGTGAGAGGCAACCACACACGGATGTTTCTCTCCCTCTCTTTCTCTCTCCATTCCCCTCTCTCTAAACATAAATAAATAAAATATTTAAAAAAACAAAAAAGAAAATACATTGAATTTTTATTCTTAAATAATGCCATTCCTCACTCTCCTTTTTGAGAAAATGCAACCTACTTTTTTATGACTGAAAGGAATAAACATGATGTAGGAAAGGAACAATATTTTGATAATATTACATGACAGATCATTATTTATTTTACATGCAAGTAATCTTTGCTGCTATCACTTGAGTATGTAAGATAAATTTTCCAGAATACAATTATTTTTAAAATTTCGACATAAAAGTATTTTAATACAAATGTGAAAGCAGAATCCCATTCCACTCTACAATTTGGTCATTTCCTTATTTGTATCATGATAGAAAAGTATTTCATTAAGTCTTAACAAATCTAATACTTTTAATAAATTCTTGAGATCTTCCACCTTTTGCTTTCACCAGAAAAAAAAGCAGTGAAAATTTAATAAGTGATTTAGAGATTGCAGTTCTTCAGATCAGTCTCTTTCAGTGCATGAATAATGTCCTCTACCTATGTCCTCTACCTGTGCAAGGCCTTTTACTAAATAATTATTCCATGAGGTTGAGTCATTAATAAAGTACAGAATAATCTATCCCAGCATCTAAGTTTTTATTTAAAATGAATTGAAAACAAATACTTTGTAATGTTTTTATGTTATAAAATGTTGTAGAACACACATTATTCTTTGAAAAGAACATTTTCTTATGCTTTAAGTACATATCCATTGGGGACCCAATGAAGATTACCTCCAGAGCTATCATAAGAACTTAAACTCCTTTCCCACAAGAATGTATTTTCTTTAGTTCCCAGTGAGTATTTGAACCTGAATTTGGTGGAGGCTATATAAATTAGAAGTAGCCCTTAATCTTTGCAAGTACTCTTTTGGGAATCTCCCCTTGGTTTAAAGATCAGGAAAAATAAGCTACTCATGATTTCAGGGTTTTTAATGCAATTAAATAAATTTAAGAATCAACAATCAAAACATTATGTACACATAATCTTGCTCTCCTGAATTCCATTCTTTTTAACAACCAAAAATTTAAAATTCTTCTATATGAGTAACAGCATGGAAAATATTAATTATGTAAGACTTAAATATAATAAAAACATAGATATTTAACTAAACTCTGGATTGAGAAAGACTGGTTAGGTAGAAAAAACAGTAGATGGAATTGCAAAGGAATGGTTTATGAAAGAGCAAATATTTATAATATTTTTAAAAATTATCACATCTATTAGTAATTCTACCCTCTTCTAGGAATTTTTCCTAAAGAAATAAGTTGAAGTGCAACAACAATTTAGGCACAAGGTGGCCATGGGCAATATCAGTTATGATCACAAACAGATCCATAATGACCATCAATATTGGAACCTAAGTTTTAGCTTGAAAATTCAATGAACTTTTTATTTATATTAATACTATTTAATGTTTACTTTTAATATGAAAATCATGTCTTTGACCAGTAACCATCAATTAAAATTGGCTGTTGATGTTTCATGTGCTTCCTTTTGAACTTTGGTTAGACTTAATGTTGTTTCTGACATAATTAAAATCAGACTGTATATAACATTTTTCCTTTTAAAATCACCTTTTTTATTTTAGAACATACAGGTGTATTCTTTCTGAGGTTCTTGTTATACCACTTTGCTTTTACAAAGACATACATTAGTACCTGTTTTTGCTAACCAAAAGAAATCCAAAATGAATTTTTGCTTTTATGAAAAAAGCTGTTAATGTACAATTGTGGGTCCTTCATAAAAGCAAAATGGTATAATGCAAACTTAAAGCGGGGGTATAAAGCGGGGGCTACTCTTCACTCTAAGCCATTTTGGCTTACAGAAGACTTTATAGGAAGACTACATTCAGATAGCAGGTCTTCCAAATTGTTCTGCTCAAAATCTTTTTGTTACGACATTTATGAGATGCCATAAGAACTTACCTCTCATTTATATTAATTAGCCTGTGCCAAAATTGGCTGAATTATAGTCATTTTGCTTTAAGTTGCAGAACTTATTGACAACTTTAAATGAGGACTTACTGTATTTAGGTTTAATAAAAAAGTGGCAAAGATAGTACAGTTTTCATATATAGTATACTCAATTCTCTTATTAACATTTTATATTAATCTAGTATATTTTTTACAATTAATAAGCCTACATTGATGCATTATTATTAACTGAACCTCACTTTATTTAGATTTCTTTGGTTTTTAGCTAATTGTCTTTTCCTGTTTGAGATTCCATTCTGGATATTATACAAAATACATTTAATTATCATCTTTTCTTAGATTCCTTTTGGTTATGATAATTTCTCAGACTTTACTTCTTTTTAATACCTTGAAATTTTGAGGAGCAGTACCCAGATATTTTATAGAATATCTGTCAGCTGGGACATGTCTAATATCTTTTCTCATGTTTAATGTATTTTTTAAAGATGCAATCATTCAGTTTATTTCCAAACATGCCCATGTGGGATGTGTTTCTTGGTCAACACAGATGTGACCAAGACACCCACAGCCCTATCCCAGCAGGAAATGTGTGCAGGGTGTGACTTTGGGTGAACTACGTTTTAAAAAAATTATTTATTTATCTTTAGAGGGGAAGGGAAGGAGAGAGGGAGAGAAATATCAATGTATGGTTGCTTCTCATGCATCCCCTGCTGGGAACTGTCCTGCAACCCAGACATGAGCCCTGACTGGGAATTGAACCGCGATCATGTGGTTCGCAGGCCCGTGCTCAATCCACTGAGCTACACCAGCCAGGGCTTGGGTGAGCTACTTTTTTTCACAGAGAAAGATAAAAGAAAAAAAAAAAGAAAGGATGAAATGGACATTATTTCCAACTCTTGTTTGGGAATCTGAATGATGAAATGAAAGGTAGAAAAACCCTCTACTCTCAATCAGGTGACATCCAAACATGGAACTTGGGCTGGTGGGCCAGCTGTACTTAGGCAACACAAGAGAACAATTTTTAAAATAACATCTAAACATCACTGAAAAACAAAAACAGAACAACAACAGAGGAATGGACCCCAAAGTTATCCATGACCTAGTCCCTGAAACCTATGAAGTTCAGCTTATGTTGGAAAAAGAAATTTGCAGGTGTGAGTAAGTTAAGAATTTTGAGGTGGGGAGCCTATCTTCCTTGTCAGGGTGGGCCCTAAATGTAATCACAAGTGCCTTTATAAGAGGGAGGTAGAGGGAGAGTTGACTACAGGAGAAGGGAAAGCAACAGAACAAAAGCCAAGGATTGCTGGAAAGGGAAAGAGCAAATTCTCCCCTGGATCTTCTAGAGGAACCTCAGGGGAGGCATGACCCTGATAAGCTTGAACACCCGACTTTCATCTTGTAAGACTCATTTAGGACTACTGACTCCTAGAACTGGAAGAGAATATAATTTTTTCGTTTTATATCTCTAACTTCACAGCAATTTGTTATAGTAGCAACAATAAACTAGCTTTATAGTAATTTCTTATAGGAGCAAAAACAGATGAGAGTTATGTGTTATTGGAAGAAGGCTACAGAGATAAAGGGCTAGAACAGTTCTACTGTGCATTTTTATGCTTCTGGCTACAAAAAGAACATGTCTAGATTCAGGCTATCTCTCTGCATTGATACAATAACCATGTATCCACTCATTCCATGAACTCAGGTAGTCATCTTAAATAAGTAGACCAGGATATCTACTTGTGGTTTCCAATTTCCTTTTGAACCTAAAAGAGAATTCTTCTGATGGGCTTGATGTGTCCTACTTTAATGCACTCCTCAAATTCTCACATTGATTTCCATAGGGTCATGCCTCATTCAGGCATACAACTCATAGGCCAGTTTTCCATTGTCCTGCTTGACCATATAGCCAAGCTGTTGGCCACTGCCAGTGGGTCAGTATAATCTGTAATATCATAGCAAGTGACATATAACTCAAGCCATGGAGCCTATTTCGTTTTACCTTCTTTGATTACAGTGGTGGCCTTCTAAACAGTTTGTTCATTTACCTTGGAATGGCCATCCATAGAACAAACAGCTCTTTTTTGGTCAGTTATTAGATGTTCATAGGGCCCTGTCCAAGGCAAAAAAAATGTAGCCGATCCTCACATGGCCCCCAAGTCAATCCCAGCAAAAAAGTCTACTTGTTTAATACATTGAATAAGTCCTTGCATTCCCTCAGTAGCAAGTAAAATTTATTTCCATTTTATTTTGAAACTTTTTTGAGGCATTGTCCTCTTTGCTAGAGGCTTTCTCTGCTGTCATGCACAACATCATGGGTATTTCTACTTTCAAAATTATTTATGTCCTACCATAAGGGCAGTTTTAATTACTGTCAGGTAACAAGTTAGTAATTGCCCCTCAGATGAAAATTTTCTAGTCCAAAGTTCTGGTAGTCATAGCTGGGGAGCACTAGCTTTAGCCATAAGTCTCAATCTAGTTGCCATGTATGGCTATTATATAAAGAATTTGTTCAAACTAGCACCCTAGGTTTTATTTTATACTGTGTGGGCTTCTGCAACCTTATTCATTACTATTTGTCATGGCCAATTAATATTTCTTGAAGTGAATATTTGAATGCCTTTTGTTTTAAAATGTAGACAGGGTAAATGTTCCCCATTTACCTGCAGTATCCATCCTCATATTACATCTTTTTTTTCTCCTTTCCTCTTTTTCTTTTTTTTAAATTTATTTAACTTTTGTTCAAGTACAGTTTTCTTTCTTGTATTCCCAGCCCTGCACCCCCCAGTGCTCCCCACCCCCCTCCCATCTCCTCCCCCCGTCTTAGTTATTGTCCATGTGTCTTTCATACTTATTCATGTGAGTCCATCCACTTTTACTCTGTGCTTCTCTCCAGTCTACGGCCATACCACCCTGAACGTGCCCGATCTCGTCTCATATTACATCTTATACTTAGGTGAAATAGACACAACTGTGTCACATAAATCTTGGTCAGACATGCCCATTTTGGTCCAAACTGTCACTTTAACTGCATCAACCCTTACATTTCTAACTTTAGCCTCCATTTGTACTTCATCAACAGGTTTTGGTTTTATAGTACTAGGTGAAGTAAGTGTGCACCAGTCAAATGTAATATCTATTTCCATAAAACATTCAGGTAAATGATACATAAGCCCTTACATACAGCCTGTTTAAACATTCCCATTTTCATTCAAACTTCTACCTTAATCCTATTAACATTTACATTTGTATGTTCTCTCAGTCTAATTGTAGCCTGTGTTAGGACTTATCCAACAGATTTTGGTACCGCAGTGTATGACGCTCCATGTCAGAGTCCTAGAAACATCTCTTCTCTACCCTCTGACTATTTTACCTACTCATATACTTAAGGCCTTGGGACCCCAGAAGTGGTTTAATACAAGGGACTTTCTGTAGCCTCAGGCAATTGCACGATGGGTTCCCATTATAATTTTGTCTTTTTTAAATACCTCAAAACTGAAGTAAATAAAGCAAATTTATGTGGGGCCCTTTAATGTTGGGAGCTAGCAGGAGGTCTCATTGGTTCACCTAACCTTCCATAGTGCTATGTTAAGCTCTTTTTAAAATTCCATCAATGTCCTTTATATGAATAACACTTCTTAATAACCATATAGAGATTTCTACCCTGCTGGAATGAGTCCCTTGACTCTTCCCTCTACCTCTCCTCATTCTTTTGTTAATTAATCTAATGCTTTTATTAGCATCTATAAGACCCACAAGGGAAAGCTGAGTCAGCAAATCCCATAAGACTTCTGGGACTATTGTTCCATTTTTCAATAGTAAGTTTCATGGGATGCCCATGCAAAAGAGGCCACCTTAATCACAGTATTTATTATAACTTGGGGAAAGGGCACATTCAGTGGTGAATATCCCTGTCATTATAAAGCCAGTTTCACATAGGAAGCATATCAACTGCTTCACCTGGGGTGTTCCACTTGGCATTTATAGAGGGAATCAGGCAGTCCTCTTCTGAGGGTAAACAGACTCCAGAGCAGTTTTTATCCACTCTACCAGGCTGGCTGTTTCCTCAGTAATAACTTACTATATTACATTGCTGGGATGCCACATAACAAACTACCGCAGCGTGGGTGGCTTAAACAACAGAAGTTCATTATGTTGTATACCTGGAGGCTAGAAGTACAAGGTTGGGGTACTATCAGGGTTTGGTTTCTTCTAATGTCTCTTTCCTTGGCTTGAAGCTGGACCCACAAAATGAGACAATGTCTTCACATGATACTCCCTGGTTTTAGCAGTTATTTTGTTCCTCCCTCTCCGCAGCCCTGTGGACTACCTTCTTGGTGACCAGAACTTTTGAGGCACTACCTGTTGTCCTGGTAAAATACTTCCCCTTTTTGCTGCCTTCGAGGCTAGAGGCAGAAGCTCAGGCTGATTGAAAACTGAGCTTGGTCTAGGATCAATGTCCAACTCAGCATTCTCTTTAAATTTCATTTTAGCTCTTAGATAACAATAACCAAGGTATTCTATATTTTACTTTTTTTCTTATCAGTTTGTACTTTCTTATGCAATTAGTGAACCAATTCCCTGGGTGTGATGGTTAATTTTATGTGTCAGTTGAACTGGGCTAAGAGATACCCAAGATAGCTGGTGAAATATTTCTGGGAGGGTCTTTAAGGGTGTTTCTGGAAGAGATTAGCATTTGATTCAGTAGACTGAATGGAATTAAAAAAAGAAAGGTGAGCTCTCTCTCTCTCTTTTTCTCTTCTTGGACTGGGCCATCCATCTCTTCTTTTCCTTCAATATCAAAGCTCCTGGTCTAGGCCTTAGAGCTTGAACTTGGAGTTACACCATTGGCTTCTGTGGTTCTTAGGTTTTCAGACTCAGACTAAATTATACCACTGGCTTTCCTGATTTTCCAGTTTGCAGATTGTGGGACTTTTTGGCTTCCATAACATGTGAGCCAATTCCTATAATAAATATCCTCATATATATCATATATTCTATTGGTTCTATTTTTCTGGAGAACTCAGACCAATACATCAGAAGCTGGATTCATCTCTAAAATCACTGGTGACTTTTACCTTTAGTAAATGATTGCAGCAGAGCTGCTGTTTCATATCATGTGTGACCATGTTTTGCCACCCAAGAATCAAATGTTCATCATCCTCCCACCTTTTAAACCTTCCTCTTCTCAAACCACATGTTTCTGGGAGTCAGAAACATTCTAGGAAATCCCACTTTTTCTCACATGAAATTTTTGCTTATTTTCTGGCATGAAATATGTTGTTGTTTTAACAGCAACTCTCAATTCCTCAACTTAACTGAGCATCCTAGAATTTGATTTAATTCTGACAGTAACTATGCAAAGTTAGTGAAGACCTCACTAATTAAGGGCTCAGTCTCACAAGACTGCCTTTACTTCAGATGCTAATCACAAGTCCCAGGGGCCACCTGCACTTTTGACGAACGCCTATAAATTGGGGAGTTCCTATAATCTTACTTCAGGCTTGATACTTTGTTAGAATGATGCACAGAACAAAAGAAAATGCTGTACTCATGATTATAGTTTTATTATGAAGGATACAACTTAGAAAGAGCCAAATGGGAGAAATGTATAGGGTAAAGTTTGGAGGGGGATGGGTAAGCAGGGATTCCGTGCCCTCTCCAGGTATGCCACCATCCCCATACATAAATATGGTCACCAAACTTGAAATTAGTAGTTCAAGAGCATTACAAGAGTGTTTATAAGGAAAATTAAGGTCCAAAGAAGTAGCTAGAACTAAAGCTTATATAATTTTTAAACAAAGGAACTATGAATTTGTGGAGAAGACACAAAGCAAAGAAAGGGGTTTGAGCTAAGAGCAATAAATTTTTGGACAGTGACAAGGAAATACATCAGGGAAACTAATAAAACGTAATGGTTATTTTAGTAGATTTGTTTGTAAGGTCCATTGTGAAATGAATTCCCAGTCTCAGGTGATAAGAATGTTGATCTTTTTTTGGTATAGGGTAGCTACCTTTCTCATGAGATATTTTATAACCGGCTTTTAGGTAAAAGGGGAGGGAGAGTCAAAGAGTCCGTTCTGCATTTATTGTTTCTGTAATGCCTTCAGCTAAAAATAATCAACATGTCAAAATAGCATATTTTGGGGTGGCATGTTCTGAACAACTTCAATAGTATAGGTAGCAACACGTAGAATAAAAAATATTTCTAAGGTATTTTGGAGTTAAAATTGGTTGAACTAGGTGAAATATTAGATGTGGATATTGAAGATGTGCAGTAAAGAGTTAATGTTAACTCTACATACTTGAGAAGGGAATAAATACATAACATTAGATAAGATGTGGAATATGTGAGAATGGGTTTAGATTATAGGGTAAATAGATGTTTGATTTGGGATATGGTGGATACTTCTAGTAAAGTCATATAAGTATATATCTGGAATATAGATCAAATTTGGAGATATAGATTTTAAAGTTACCTGTGCGTAAATTGTATATAATGCCATTTGGTGGCATACTTTCTGTGGAAAAACATATACAGCAAGAAGACATGACTGAAGATAAGACTAGCAGCAAAAATTAACATTTAAAAGTTGAAGGAAAAGAAATAAAAAAAAGAGACTGAGAAGAAGAGATTGAAAGTGACAACCTGGCCCTGGCCTGGTGGCTCAGTTGGTTGGAGCATCATCCTGTACACCAAAGGGTTGTGGGTTTGATTCCTGGTCACGACACATACATAGGTTTCAGGTTTGATCTTTAGTCAGTGCAGGGCATGTATGGGAGTCAACTGACTGATGTTTCTCTCTCTTTTTCTTTCTCTTACTCTCGCTCTCAAATCAATAAATATATCCTTGGGTGAGAATTTTTTTAAAAAGGTAATTACCTGGAAAAGAATGTATAGAGAAAGAATTTCAGGAATGAAGGGGTTTGTATTAACTGCTGAAGATAGTTAAGGTAGGAGAATTACTTAAGGGGGAACTGGATTTAACAATCAAGGGGTCATGGGTTTAAAACCAAAAAGGAAATTAGCCCTGGTTGGTGTGCCGAATGTATTGAGCACCGGCTTGCAAACCAAAAGGTCTTCCAGTTTGATTTCCAGTCAGGACACATGCCTGAGTTGTGGGCCAGGGCAGGTCTCCAGCAGGGGGCGTGTGAGAGGCAACCATACATTGATGTTTTCCTCTCTTTCTCCCTCCCTTCCCCTCTGTCTAAAATAAGTAAATAAAATCTTTTTTTAAAAGGGAATTAATGATGACTTTAACAGTTCCAGTAAGGCATTTGGGACCAAAAATGCTCCAAAACTATTGAGGTGGATTAGAAAATGAAGAAAGTGGGGAATCACCCAAAACTGAATAGTACTTTTTAAAGTTTGGTGACAAAAGAAAAGAGGAAAATAGGTTAATAGCTATAGGTGAATTACTAACTTAGGGAAGGTGTTTTCAAAATGGACAATCCTGTGAATTTTACATGCAAAAGAGAGAAGGAAGTCAGTACAAAGGAAGAAATTAAAAGTAAAAACTCATAAAACAATTCAGTAAAGGTTCTAGAGGAAGCTTGAGAGAATTGGAAAAGAACACATTAGGAACAGTTACCTATAGAAATGATAGCACCTCTTTCACTCCAGATGAAAGTAAAGCTAGTTTTAAATGTTACACTTACTCTACTCTATCATGTTATTACTATTAACTTTTAATTACCTGAATTATAATATATGAAAGACAGAAGTAGGGAGAATCCAAATTTGAATATAAACAAGAGATCTGTTTTTTACATGATCAGTGTAAGGTTGAGAACAAGGTTATGGTGGAATAGTGGTGAAGATAATCCATAGGGTAGAAAGAAAGTGTAACCTTTACACGTGAAAGCAGGCTTTTAAAAGAGATAACAAGGAATTGATTGTTTTATATTAAGAAACATAGAATAACAAACTATACACTGAAGTCAGCCTTTTAACAAATATCCTGTAGTAATATGAAAGTTCTGTAAGAGTGCCTTAGTACTCCAATTCCTGATACATTGTATGCACAGGTAAAAGTTATGTAAAAATATCTTCAAAGATGAAGTAAGGCTATTTGCATTTCATTCTTATCTGATTGTTTCCTTCAAAGGCCCCAAACAACAGAAATTCCCTAATTTAATTTCTAAAAGTTTCCTAATGATGCATTAAGGTCTTCATAGTGAAACATAGTAGAACTACACTGAATTAAAGGATTGATTGAATCTGTGAGATGAGTCTATTGTACACTGCTGTGTCAGCAAACTTGCCATTTGCTGAATAAAAGCTGATAAGCGGAAAATCAATTTAAACAATCATAACAATTAAGCCATTCTAACAGAATTTACCAACTTTAAAGAGTGAGTATGCTAGGTATTAAAATCAGGGTTAAAGGGTAGAAAAAGAATGTTTACAAACTTCTTCCTTGCTTGTATATATTCCAGGTAGTTTAACATTTTTCACTATGTGCAGATATTTAAAATAGTTTTGATAACGTGTTTCATGTCCCTAGTATAAATAATTATCTCATCTTATACCTATAAAGTATTACTGACAAAGATTGCAATAAAAAGTATAACAGATCTGACTAAGAACTTAATTTTAATTTAATGTTCCTTTAGTTATGACATTCCTCTGCTGTGGTCCAATATACATTTTCTTACTAGAGTTTAAATATACCCTTTCATATAACTCAAATATTTTTAATGTATAGTGTTCTTTGAAATCAAAGTACATAAAAAATAACATCTGTTACAAAATCAGCATTTTGTGGCATAAAATGCAGTATGAAAATGTTTGAGTTTAAAAACAAGCCAGTTCTAAGGTGTACAACACATTAATAGATTCATTTAAGGAGTTCTTATTTAAAAAAAAAACAGATAATGTACTTCTTGTATTTGATATCATGTCATAATATAAATATTGCTTAGTTAGAAAACTTTTATTCCTTTTTCCTTTCTTTGAATGGAATATAGTTACCTTAAGAGTCAGCAAAAGCAGCTCAAACAGCAAATCCTTTCTTAGAGAGAATTTAGAAGCAGGACATTCAGAATAGATTGTTTATATTTTTTTAGGAAATATAAAAGCCAAAAGATAATACGTGGTTCTGCTCAGAATAATCTGTTTTATAGGTTTAATCTCAAGGATTTAAAATGACACTGGTATTGTTATGTATGGGTATATATTTTCAATTAAAAAACCTGGACTCCATGAATGTTTTCAACATCACATCATTCTATTTATGCAAGATAAAACACATGGGACCCCATTCTGTGGGAAATGGAAGAATTTTCCTCTAAATCCAGGCATTTGCTAGTGTAACTTTGAAACTATATGCCACTCAGCTGATCCGCTAAGCCAATAACAGATTGGCTGTTCTTTGTGGGATATACAATTATTAGGTACTCCACTTTGTTCACATTATTTCTAAACAGTCCTTCAGCTTGCATAAACCCTTCTTCTTTCTTGATGATGGATCTGGTTAAACTCAGAAATGCTGACTCATGAAACAGATTAGAATTTAAATGCCATGAAAATTCATTGCCTTGAAATGTTAAACAAGTTTAGCCTTTAACTCTCACTCTTTGCTCTTTTGGATCTAAGGTGCATGTTTGCATCTTTACCTTACAGAGGCTAGACACAATTTGCTTCTGTTGATACAGAGCTTAAGCATAATCTGGGTGCTTATGAATTAATCAACCACCACCAGGGCAACTGGTAAAAAAGACTGCAAGAGTAAGTGTGATCTTTGGTCAGGTTACACACAAGAATCAACCAATGAATGCATAAATGGGTGGAATGACAAATCGGTCTCTCTCTCTCTCTCTCTCCTCTCTCTCTAAAAATCAATCAATAAAAATATTTTTAAAATCTATCAAAAAAGGTATGACATTTGTGGATCAGGATTATTGTGGTGAACAGTGTATATGAGGAATTTAAGTTTAAGAAGATCCAGAAACAGAGAGAAAACAGGATTTCAAGGAATATAGAATCATGGAGAAAAAACATTCTTGTTTTTAATATGTCTGCAATAAAATTAAAATCCATTCTGCTCTGAAAATGTTATACGATCTTCCTAGGTAATATGGCACTATTTAACCATCCTCACCATCTGAAAATTACTTGTTCACCAAACTCTCAACCTATGGTTTCTAACCCTAATTCTTGGCACATAAGAGGTGTCCAGTACATATTTATTGAAAGAGTCTTTTTATAATGTTTTTGTAACAGCAACATTAGCCTTAATACATAATCAATCCATGGTCTAATTATGTCCCTTAGATGTGGTTATGGTCTGGATTGTGTCCCTTAAAAATTCTTATGCTGAAGTCCTAATCCCCAGTAGGTACCTAACAATGGTACTGTACATGGAGATAGGATATTTAAAGAGATAATTAAGGTAAGGTAAAGTCATTAGGGTGAACATGATCCACTATGACTGGAATTTTTATAAGAAGAGGAAATTTAGCCCTGACTGGTGTAGCTCAGCGGATTCAGTGCTAGCCTGCAAACCACAATGTTGCCAGGTTTTATACTCAGTCCAGTCAGGGCACATGCCTGGGCTGTAGGCCAGGTCTCCAGCAGGGAGTGTGTGAGAGGCAGCCAGTCAATGTTTCTCTTGTACATGGATGTTTCTCTCCCTTTCTTTCTCTCTCCCTTCCCCTCTCTTTAAAAATAAATGCTACAAATCTTTAAGAAAAGAAAAAAGAAGAGGGAATTTAGAAACAGACATGTACACAAGAGATACCATGTGAAAACACAGGAAGAAGATGACTATCTATAATCCAGAGAGAGAAGCTTGAAACAAATTCTTTCCTTGTGGCCCTCAGAAAATTCCAATCCTGCCAATGCTTTGGTCATGGGATTCTGGCCTCTGAAGTTATGAGAAAATAAATTTATCTTGTTTAAGTGGTCTAATCTGTGGTGTTTTGTTATGGAAGTTTTAGCAAACTAAGAGAGATTTTTTTTAAACTAATAGAGATTATTTTTCAGTTGTGAATTACCAGACATTTCCTATTGAAAAAGTTTCAAAATTACTTTGCTTTTAAGCATATTTAGGAAAAATTCAGTAATGTCACTGAATCAAGAACTGACACCACTCTTTAGAATATTTCCCAGGACTCTCTGTGCTACACTTATCATGATCACTATTCCTATCCCAGTCCATGCATGCTCTACTCAAGATCAGCTTGGAAATATTGATGAGGGTTAAGACCAAAATTCATAAACAAAACAAAAAATAGACCCATAGGTATAGAAAACAACCTGATGGTTGCCAAAGGGAAGGGGAGTAGGGAGATGGGAATAATACAAAAATTTAAAAAAGAAAATAAATTTAAAAATACAAAAAGTCTCCTAAACTTATAAAAGTGGTCATTAATTCAGTTAAGGCACAATGGATTAGATGTATACAGAGCAATATACATAAATTCTAAAAGCAGTGTAAAAATAAATATGATAATACAATATTACATAAAAACAGGCAGTTTGACACAGCTATTAAGAGTATGGATGCCACTGCCAGTTACCAGAAGTATAGGTTTTTATTCCAGCTCTTCTACTTTCTGTGTGTATGACCTTGGCCAGTTAACTTAAAATCTCTGTGCCTTAGCTTTCTCCTCTGTTTATGGGGATAATAATAGTACCTAGAGCATAATGATATTGTGATGATTAAATGAGTTAGTTCAGGTAAAGATGCTTAGCATTGTGTCTAGCACAGGAAAAATATTATGTCATCATTAACAATAATTTATTTAAAATTAATGCAATTTATATAAATGAAAAATACATGCACTGAAAATAATGACACACATTTTCACAGCATACTTTCAAACAAAATAGAATATTAAACACATTATAATGGTTATTTATAACTGATGAAGAAGTTAAGTGGAAAATTAAGATGAAAAGGAATGAATTAGTGAATTAATGGATTAAATGTACAAACAGGAGAGGGGCTTTACACATGTTGGTGATTGATAAGGTTTTGTGAATTAAGGAATCCTTGAATTAGTACTCTTTACCCGCTGTGAACCAGAGTATTGCAGTTCGATTCCCAGTCAGGGCACATGCCTGGGTTGCAGGCCAGTTCCCAGCAGGGGATGCATGAGAGGCAACCATACATTGATATTTCTCTCCTTCTCTCCTTCCCTTCCCCTCTAAAGATAAATAAATAAAATCTTTAAAAATATACTCTTTACCTGGTTGCAAAAGTAAAAGGAAGGAAAGAAGGGAAATAGAAAGGGAGGAAGGAAGTGTTAAAGAAAGGTTCGCAGTCCCAACATACATAAATTGAAGCTCTTGGGTTTAAAAATATATAATTCAAAGAAATCATTTAGAGTCTTGAAGTTGGTATGTCAGTGGAACATCCGACAAATATTGCTCCCTGCAAAAATCAAGTTTAGAGACCCATACCTGTTGAAATGAACAATTTCTTCTCAATAACCAAAAGAACTGTTGGAAATGTTATGCTTAGGTCCTTGAATATCAGTCTGGGGAGGAAAAAATATCAGGTATAATTAATTTAAAAGAGGTAGAAGTAGCCTGGACTGATGTGGCTCAGTGGATTGGGCACCATCCCACAAACCAAAAGGTTATTGGTTTGATTCCCAGCCAAGGCACATGCCTGGGATGTGGGCCAGGTCCCCTTTTGGGGTTGTGCAAAAGGCAACTGATCAATGGTAGAGATAAATATTGTTATATTAAATCTTGATGAAAAAGCTATTTTAGAAGTTTCAAAAAATTTAAAACCAAGCCATTTTCTTCCTCTCCACCTTTTACAAAATAATGCCTTATGTAAGGGGGGAAAATCTTTCCCTCTTCCTCTTTAGATTCTTTCTCTGGTCTAATAATTAGATTGACATAAAATGGATTAACAGAAAACCAAATTTAATTCTGCACGTATGGGAAACCCAAAGATATGAGGCTCTGAGTTTGAGGTTTATGTGCCATCTTGAGTCAAGGAGAAAGGGTTAGGGATCTGGGGCTTCAAAGGGGGAGGAAGACAATTCACAGGAAGATGAAAAGAGCAAATATTTACTAAACAAATGTTTGCCATGCCATGCAGACAAGTCCAACATGAAAAGTTATTCCTGGAAATAACTCGTTTCCTGATAGGGGTCCCCATCTAAGTACTTTCAGACAATTGAGGCAGAGGTAAGAAATCAAAGGCAAACAAAAAACAAAACAAACAAAAAACTCTTTCTGAATCTGTTAGGTCTTAACAGCCTTCAGGTCAAAATAATCCCATGCCAAAGTAGTGCTTTTTGGGTCGTGTATTCTGCCCCTTCATTTTTAATTACTGACAAATAGATGCATTCAGTGCTTTCTTCTATTATTACACTCAGTGCTATAGCTGTTTTTGAAGGACCCTTTTAAAAAAAGATGTAACTAAAAATAGGAACTGTGTTTGTTTAAAAAACATGTATTAGGAAGTTTTAGGGTAATTTACTGTTCTTTTTTGCCAGTTTAAACACTAGTTACTTTAAAAGGCTTAATTGTTAAATACAGAAGAAGATGAAGAATAACAAAGGGATGATTTATTAGTCTTTCATTATGCCCAAACCAACTCTGATTTATAAGTTCCTTTCGACTGCATTTTTCTAATACAGTCTTCTGAGTTCAAACCCCTTTACAAAGGTTAGTTCATTTTTCTTTATAATGTCCCCTTAAAGAAAGTAATCACTATCTTGATGAAAGGATGAACAACAGAAAGAAAGCAATGGTTCATAGATGTATGTAAGTATCAGCTATATAAATTTGCATAAGATCATCTGTACCACATTACTTCAGATACATACCCTGTGTTGTTGTACAGCTTTTTCATGAATACACATATTTCTTCTCAGCTAATACATAATAAGCTCCTTCCATTTATGAGGCATATGCTGTGTTTTCTCCTTGTTTGAGCTTTTCCCTGAGCTTGGTATATTGAACTGAGCATACAGAACATAGCTAATAAATGCCTATTGAATGTTTATTTGTAAAGGGTGACTGCTTCTTACATTACTGACATGCAAGTAGGGTAGGCCCAGAACTTCACTGTCACAAATCACCTTTCATTTCTATCACAGATAAAAAAAATAGACTTGAAGTGAGGCCCTTTTTCTGAAACCTATAATGTGTAACATTGCTTCAATATGGAGGTAGTTAATTGGAGAATGACTTTAAAAGAGCACATCAAAATGTCATAATGCCATGAATATTAGAATGTAGATTGACAGCATTCTACACTTGAATCCTATAAGAAGTGTGGTTTCAAGTATGCAAGATAAATAAGTTCAGAAGATCTAATGTACAGTGATGTAACCATGGTTAATAAAATCTACTTGATACAATCTGGCACCATTTACGATAAAAACTCTGAGCAGAGTGGGAATAGAGGGAATATACCTAAACATAATGAAGGCCATATATGACAAACCCACTGCCAGCATCATACTCAATGGGCAAAAACTACAATTGTTCTCCTTAAGATCAGGAACAAGACAGAGATGTCCACTTTCACCTCTCTTATTCAACAGTACTGGGAGTCCTAGCCACAGCAATCAGAAAGAAGAAAAAAATAAAAGGCATCTCAATTGTAAAGGAAGAAGTAAAACTGTCTTTATTTGCAGGTGACATGATACTGTACATAGAGAGCCCCAAAGATTCCACCAAGAAACTACTAGAGTTCATAAATGAATTCAGTGAAGTAGCAGGATGCAAAATTAATATCCAGAAACCAGTTGCATTTTTATATGACAATAATGAACTATCAGAAAAGCAAATTAATAAAACAATCCCATTCACAATTGCTTCAAAAATAATGAAATACCTAGGAACAAATTTAGGCAAGGGTGTAAGAGAATGATACTTGCAAAATTATAAGATACTGAAGAAAGAAATTGAGGAAGGTACAAATAAATAGAAGCGCATATTGTGTTCATCAATAGGAAGAATTAACATCATAAAAATATCAATGCTACCCAAAGAAATCAATAGGTTCAATGAAGTTCCTATCAAGATTCCAATATCGGATTTCACAGAAGTAAAACAAATATTTCAAAAATTTATGTGGAACCACAAAAGGCCCCACATAGCAGCAGTGATCCTGGGAAAGAACAAAGTTGGAGAAATCGCGTTGCTTAATATGAAACTACAAGTCTATAGTCATCAAAACAGGTCCTGGCATAAAAACAGACACACTGATCAATGGAACAGAATAGAGAGCCCAGAAATAAACCCACACCTTTATAGTCAACTAATATTTGACAGAAGAAGCAAACACATACAATGGGGAAAGGTAGTTTAATCAATAAATGGTGTTGGGAAATTGGACAGATACATGCAGAAAAAATGAACCTGGATGGCTGTCTTACACCACACACAAGAATAAATTTAAAATAAATCAAAGACTTCAATTTTACACCCAAATCCTAGAAGAAAACATATGCAGTAAAATCTCGGACACCTCTTGTAACAGTATTTTATCTGATATACCACTTCCCACAAGGGAAACAAAACAAACAAATAAACAAATGGTACTACAGAAAACTAAAAAGTTTTTGCACAACAAAGGAAACCATCAAAAAAATAAAAAGCAGCCCACAGAATGGGAGAACACATTTGCCAATACATTTGATAAGGAGTTAATATACAAAATTTACAAAGAACTTACAATACTCAACACCAAAACCAATCCAACTTATAAATGGGCAAAGGACCTGAATAGACACTTCTCCAAGGAGGACATTCAGTTGGCTAGTAGACATATGAAAAGATACTACATGTCACTAATTATCAGAGAAATGCAAATTAAAATCATAATGAGATACCATCTCACACCTGTGAGAGTAGTTATTATCGGTAAATTTTTAAAAAGTACTGTCAAGGATCTGGAGAAAAGGGAACACTTTTTCATTGTTGGTGGGAATGGAGACTGGTGCAGCCACTGTGGAAAGCAGTATGGAGATACCTCAAAAAATTAAAATGGATTTACCTTTTGACCCAGAAATCCCACTTTTGGGAATATACCGAATGAAGTAAAAAAACACTAATTCAAAAGAACATAAGCACCCCTATGATTACTGCAGGCTTGTTTACAATCACCAAGATATGGAAGTAGCCCAAGTGTCCATCAGTAGATGAGTAGATAAAACAACAATGAACATTTACACAATGGAATAGTACTGAGCTATAAAAAGAAGCATGGATGGACCTAGAGAACATTATGGGAAGTGAAATAAGCCAGCCAGAGAAAAACAAATACCATATGATCCACTCATATGTGGAATCTAACAAACTGAACTAACAAGCAAAATAGAGACAGACTCATAGATGGAGAGCAGGATGACATCGAAGGTGTGGAGGGGCATTAGTGGGTAGAGGGACTGAGGAAAAAGGAAAAAGAACTCATGGACATGGACAACAGTGTGATGATTGTGGTGTAAGGAGGGATGTATATGGGGGTTAAATGGTAATGGAAAATATAATAAAATTTAAAAAATTAAAAATACTGTATTGTACACTTGAAATTTGCTAAGAGGATAGATCTTAAGTTTTCTCACCACACTCATATATACACACAAGTATAGCTCTGTGATGTAGTGGATATTAATTATCTTGATTGTGATGATTATTTAAAAATGTATACCAAACATCCCATTACATATAATAAATATATATAATTTTTATTTATCAATTATACCTCAATAAAGTTGACAAACAAAAAGAGAATTCTTTTAGTTTGAAGATATCATGGTTTCCTCATTCTCTATCTTCATTCTCAACTGCTGAAGATTTGGAAGTTGACAGAATATTTCAATCTTCTCTCTTATTCAATATTTAACTCACTCTGTGACTGTATGACATTGATATGATGGAAGATGTTGTACAATAATCACAAAAGATGGAAAAGCTCTCAGAATTGCAAGTTAAATTGTGCCATCCTCTTAGCTAGGGTGGTCAGATGCCATTAAATACCTTTTATTAAATTTATTGGGGTGAGACTGTATAGGTGTGTTTAGAAAACCTAGAGATGTGAGTTCTGATCTCATTCCTTCCATACTAGCCAAAAGATAAAACTTACTGTATTTAAAAATTTTACACCCATCCTTGAAGAGAAGTGTTGAGTTCTAACACATGTAGAAAGCTTTGCTACTTGGTTTCCACTAAAATGTCACAAGCCTATACACAAACTATTTGCCAACTTAAAAATTTAACCTTTTTTGAGGTATAGGGCTAGATATTATATTAGCCCCTTACAGGTCTCTATTGCTGTTTTATTAAACTTATTTGCATGGCATACAAGTCCTCCATAGTGGGTGCTCCATAAAATGTCCCTATTTCCATCTCTCTCTATTACCTCCTCATTACAGTTTTACCTGAATCCTATATGCTGCTTTTTTTCTCTCATTTCTATGCCCTCCTATAATTTGCTCCTTAGGCCTAGCATGCTGTCTTTCTATTACCTATGATATTTTCACTCATTCTACAAGAACCATTTTGGTAAGTCTTCCTCATCAAAGTTCTCCTTAATATCTGTGTTACTCTGAGCCTCAGAAGAGTCGACCCTTCTTTCTCACCACACCTCTCAAAGAGAAGTGATCATTTCATGCTTTGTGCCACCACTATACTTTTTCTATACTTTTATTATAGCACTTATAAAAACCACAGTGCAATTTTGTGTCTACAGGTGGGATCTTCTGTAAGATCATGACTCTCTTTCTGGAAGGCAGGAAGGCAGAGATTGTATGAAACACATAGTTACATGCATATTAAGCAAGAATTCATGCATAAGAATAAAAACTCAACAATAGGATGCTTCTCAGATTTAAACAATGATTATTTAATATTTAAATTTTTGTTTCAACATGTGACATAGTCTGTAATTTTTTTTGTCTTTTTTGTCTCACCAAAAAATGAGATAAATTTGTTTGTCAATAAACTCTGAAAGATTCTTTTAGAAATTAGACTCTGTATTTTGATAAAATTGTCACTACTTCTGAGCTAAATAATAATATTGAGGGGCTTTATTTATACTTATTAACAATCAATTGAGTACCTCAATTTCTACAATATACCACAAACATTTAAATTTCAAACAAATACAGGGTATGGCACAAATAATGACTATTTTTATTATAAAATCTTTTATTACAAAATCAAAAGCATGTAATTCTGTAACATAACAACATCATAGTCAAGTACACCATGTGACAATTTTAGGTGAAATGTTCAAATTAAAACTACAAATTATTATACCCATATTATTACCCTACCAACCACACTCAAGCAGGCCTTGCTTCTGCCAGACCCTGTATATTAGGCAGTTTAAAGTCCATAAAGAAGCCTGCATTTTTGTTTTAAAGACTTGGAAATCTTCTAGCTTTTATATATCTAGTTAATATTCATAAATGCCTCAAAGTATAATAACTAACAATATTTTTGTTGTCAAAACAAGTTCCTTGAGCAGATTTTTCACTCAATTTATAGCCACCTGATATCACAGCAATTGCATAAAACTGTATGAGATGCTTTAAAAGATATTTTCCTCATAAGTTTAAAACATTCTTTACTAGAAAAGCAGTTTAACCTTTGCTGTATCAGTTAGCAAGAAAATTACAAAGAGCATTACCAAAATACAAAGAAGTAATGAATCACCGTGTTACATGCACGAAGTATAAAGGAATTGAATAAAAATACACTCCTACAAGGACTGTTTATTTATATGGCAATATTATAATATGCCTTTCCATGGCACATAGTTTTCATTTATCATCAAAAGTTAGATTTTAGTCCTGGCTGGTGTAGCTCAGTGGATTGAGCATGGGCCTGCGAACCAGAGGATCGCGGTTCGATTCCCAGTCAGGGCACATTCCTGGGTTGCAGGCCACTTCCCGGCAGGGGACACACGATACATTGTGTGTCCTCAGCAGAGGCAACCATACATTGATATTTCTCTCCCTCTCTCCTTTCCTTCCCCTCTAAAGACAAATAAATAAAATATTTTAAAAAAAGTTAGATTTTAAAAAGTAAGTTTATATATTAGGAGGGCACTTTGCAAAGTACATGATTGTCTAACCCCTATCATGTACACAGGAAACTAATACAAAACAACATTGAATGCCAACTGTAATTGAAAACAAAATAAAACAAAAATAAGTTTATATTTTTCTTTGGCAATTCTGTCATTATACAGTTTTTCACAAAAAAATAATGTGATAAAAATAAGTTGTTATTACCTGTGGGTATTCTACAATTTCATTTTTGCATCCTGTATAGGGACTCATGGTAAATGTCTCTTTTATATTTTATTTTAACTAGGTCACAAACAGAATGCTATAGACAGATTTGATTAACCACTACTAGAAAAAATAGATTTTCAGTAGTAAATCTATTTTCAACTATGAACTATACATTTTAAATGTAGTTAATGTTAAAAAATTACTTCATTTAACTTTACATTATTTTTAACTGGATTATGTGGAATAAAATGGTAAATATAGCTATATGAGTTTAAACTATATGGTTTGTAGAGTTGGGTGTTCTCTCAACAGTCAATAAATAAATAATAATAATAATAGTAACAGTAAAGTTATAAATAATGATTAATAACTTTGGCAAAGTTTGAACAATGGCTGCTGAATAAAATCATGATAACGTCAGGAAATGCACCTTACAAAATAAATATATTTCTTAGCAACTTCACTATCCAATATTATAAAATCAAGTAGATGATTAATCCTCCTTACTGAAAATATTAGATTCTAATAATTGCTTTTCAATACAAATGCACTGCATTTATTTTTTAAAGTGACAGTTCATGGAAGAATTCTTGCTCACCCTGAATTCAAATGTATCCCCCTTTCTTAGATTTATTAAGCACTACTGTGATAACAAGTGAACATTATAAACTGCTACTTATCCTGCAATTGGAAGAAAAAATTTGTTTTATGTTCATTTTAGTGCATAACAAATTGTTTTCCTTGCCACTACAATTTATTGCTGTTTTGTTTTTACCTTTATTTAGTTTACCCTTTTATTAAGTCTTAGGTGAAAATGATATTTTCTGATGTTGGTAATTGTTGAACAATCCTATTCTTGTTTTGCTAAAATTAGATGAAAATGATGACTGAGATCTAATGACAGAACACTTATATGTTCAGCAAGGTTTTTGAAGAAAGTGTTTTTTGTTCCCCTTTGTTTCTCTTTGTTCTCTCAGTTTGGGGAGAAAAATTTCTCTTCTTTTCTTCTTCCCTTCTTCCCTTCTGGTTCTTTGGCTGACCTAGTAATTAAATTAACATAAGATAGATTAACAAAGGAAAACCAAATTTAATTCTGTATGTACGTGAGTCCCACAAAGACATGAGCTCCTCTGCAATCAGTAACTGAGTCACACACTGCCTAGGAGAAAGGAAAGAGGAGTCTGGGGTCTCAAAGGAAAAAAGACAAATCACAAGAAGATGGGAAGTACAGATGTTTGGTAAACAAATGTTTGCCAGGCCATGCAGACAAGTCTTTCTAATAGAAAAAGTTATCTTTGGCAATAGCTCTTTCCTGGCTCAGGTCCTCTATCTAAATTCTTTAAAGCTGTTAAGGGGGAGGTAAAAACCTCTTCCTGAGTCTGCTGGGCCTTGATTATATTCAGCTAAAAATAATCTATGTGCCAAAGTGGCACATTCTGGGGCCATCTGTGCTGAACCTCATCATTAGCACTGGAAAAATTTGTGATGCTACAGTTATTTAAATAATAAGGCAAATTACATTTTATACCTGTCCAAGGGCAAGTTTCACTTGAAAGAGATAACAATTCTTAGTTTTTTTGTAAGAGTAAATAATCTTATAAACTTTAAAATATTATCTTAAAATACTCTGCAGGTATATTAATTTGTGGACACTTTTAAAACATTAATATTGACTATATTATAAATGATAGCATATGGGCACAGGAAAATCAAGCAGCTCCACCACGAGTCACATTCTAAAGTCCCTGGCCTTTATTTATCTATGAGATCATGAATTAATCTATGAAGTTGGTATGTAGATTAACACACATACACACACATTAAGAGAAGCCATCAGTAGAAGTCTGTTTCTTAGAGATGTGCATGTACGTTAGCCAAACAAATATTTGACTAGAAATCATACTAAATAAGCTATAGGGTATATGACAGATAAAGATTTAAGCAGGCAAGGGGTCAGAATCTGAATTGGGGTGTGTCTCAGGAAAGTAGTTTATTTATTTATTTTTAAATGATTTTATTGTTGTTCAATTACAGTTGTCTACATTCTCCCCCACCACTCTCCCCACCCCAACCAAACCCACCTCCCTCCCTTGCTTCCTCCCTCCCCCTTGGTTTTGTCCATGTGTCCTTTATAGTAGTTCCTGAAAATCCTTCCCTCCATTGTCCCCTCCCCTCTCCCTTCTGGCTATTGTTAGATTGTTCTTATTTCAATGTCTCTGGTTATATTTTGTTTGTTTTTCTCTTTTCTCAATTATGTTCCAGTTAAAGGTGAGATCATATAGTATTTGTCCCTCACCACCTGGCTTATATCACTTAGCACAATGCTCCCAGGAAAGTAGTTTAAAATAAAGACATATATGTAGTCCACAGTCCAATAGGTCAGAAGAAGATAAAGATTAGACATTTACAAAGGTTTACTTTAGGAAACAAGGTTATGTCTGAGTTTATGATAGAAGTATTTATTTCTTCTATGCCTTATTTTTATGTTTCCTTCTGTGTATATGTGGCCCTTAGCAAGCAGATGTTCAGAAACTTTCAGGTAAATAATTATCTGAATTAGGCAGGATTTATCCTTAAATGTGAATTGATATAAATGTACAGAGAACACCTATTTGACTATGAGTAAATTAACTAATAGAGTGTGAGAACCAACTAACTAATAGAGTGGTGATAACCAACTGGTTATCTCCATCTAACCAGTTGGTGTAGATGGAGATATGCATATATGTGTATTTCACTAGTTTGTATTAAATAAGCAGGCTTACCTTTGTAGCCTGAACCCTCCTTAACAGTATTTTAATTCATATAATAAATGTACTTGCCAGGTACAAATACTTAACCTAAGAAAAAGTCATTTTAATTAAAATTTAAACAGAATCCTAACAAAAAATCATAGCTAGTTCTTTTTTTATTCTTTTTTAATAATGTCTCATGTTCTTGCCACAAACATGCAATTCTGAGCCATACATAAAATCAAGAGTATCACAAATATTTCTAAAGTATTTCTGTTAGTTTATATGGGCAGCTATAACAAAAAATACCATAAACTTGGTGTCTTTCAAAAATGAACACTTATCTTTCACAGCTCTGGGGGCTAAAAAGTGCAAGATCACAGTGCAAGCAGATTTAGTGCTTTGTAAGAGCTCGCTTTCTCATAAGTGGCTGTATTTATGGTATAACTTCACGTGACATAAGGGGCAAGGAAGTTTTCTTAGGCCTCATTTATTGTCAGTATAAGGGCACTAATCCTAATCATCAGGGTTCCAGCCTCATGACCTAAGCACATCTCAAAGGCCCTACCTCCTGAGACCATGATCACTTTGTGTATTTTTTCAACATGTAACTTTTGAGGCCATAAACTCAGTCCACAGCATTTCATCCCTGGCCTTCTGTATTCATGTCCTTACATGTCCTCAACTCAAGAGTCCAAATCTAAATATCATTTAAATCAGATGTGGTCAAGATTTAAGATACAGTTCCTTCTGAGGCAAATTGTTCTCCCTGATGTGAACCCGAGAAATCAAACATTTTATGTGCTTACAAAATATATTGGTGGTACAAGCATTGGGTAGGCAATCTTGTAACAGAGTGCAGTCAGGGCCCTCCTCCTCAAAAGAGGAATTTGTAATGGGGCTCAGAACTCAGGGTATCCAGGAAATATTAAAAATATATAGATGTCCTCACACCCACAAGTCTGAACTGGGGGATGGAACACATGGAGCAAGTCCATTGATCATTATTTTACATATCGACAGTTGGGTCAGCTTCATACCTGATACACAAAAATGGTTACTTTATATATCTATAAAAGCTGGTTAGTTTCATAGATATGTTAAGTACCTGTGGCCCTGCTTTGAGCCAGGGAGATGGGAGTGACTTCCACCCAGGAAGTAACTGGGAGGCAGCTCCCCCTGGATACAGCGCTTGCGTGAGAGCATGGAGATGGTTTGCTCCATGTCATGGGGCATGCCTACTCAGACTAACTCTGGGTAGGCAGCCAAGACAGGCTGGAAAAATACAGGAATGAGGGCAGGTGTAGGAGGAGTTAGAAATGGGAATGCAGAGTAAGATTCTCTCTGGGATTTAAACCACATAGTTTGGGGGGCCAAGCACGCAGTTTCAGGGCACTCTTAACCACGGGGCTTAGGAAGCAGGAAAGCAAGATAGAGAAGCCATGCAGAGCTCTCTCTTAGCAGTTTGGAAGAATGCAGGAAAGACTTTGCAGAAAGGAAAGGGATGGAAGGACTCTTGCTGGCTGGCCATGAGAAGGTGCTACACAGGTTGGATTGAGAACTGGAGATCGAGGCAACACAGATGATGGTGCTGCAAACCGAGGGAGGCCTGCCAGCTGAGCATGAATTACTGGGAAGAACTAGAGGCTACCTGAGGCTTGGACTTGTGTTTTTTCCCCTAAGATATGGTACCCTTGACTGGGCAAAGAGAGGGAGGAAGGACTGCATTTGTGGGTGCTTTAAGTGACTTTGGGATTTTAACAAACACATTAAGTCGTTATTCTAAGTCTATGTAACTTTTGAATAAATAGTTCCTCTATTTATTTTCACCAAACTCTGGCATTGAGAGCCATAATTCCAATTCCTAAGCATGATGGGCAAGACAAACCTAGTACAGAGGGACCCTGGGGGAGATAGGGTGTCCATATGGTAATAGTATCTTGCCCCTCCAACAGGTCTATTCTGTAGCAATCTGCTTCTGAATGAGAAATAAGAAAGACAAAGAAAAGAAGTAGTAAGTCCAAGATAAGTCTAAAACCTGATGGAGAAAATAATACAAAACATCAGGCTGGATGTTCCACTTATGAACATCCTAGAGCCTGGTTGGACTCCCAAGGCTCTACTTCTGCAGTTTTGACCAGTTTTTTTCCCCATTGATTTTGCTGGGTTTGGTTCAAGAAGCAGTTTATAAGTTGGAATAATATGCCTGGGGTTTTGGTCTTGGGTCAGGAGAGTAGCCCTACCTCCATAGATCAGCTGATGATTGTCTTAGATGGGGATTTCTGAGGTGGCCCCTGCCACCCTGCCATTTGCCATTCTCTGCCTGGGGCTTTAGGTTCTTTGAGCCATCTTCTGAAATCTAGGTTATTCTCCGGTTTCCAGTATGTTCCTCATTTCCCTTGGAGACTTCATCAGAATGACCTTTATTGTCCATATTTCTGCCAACATCCTCTTCGCAACTACTTTGTATTCTCTAAGACTGAGGCTTCCTCTACCACTCTCCTCGAGCTCTCACGAGAATCACCCTTAACAGTCTCTTTATGCAATGTAGGCATTTTTTAGCATGTACTTCAAAACTCTCTCAAGCTCTAGCCATTACACAGTTCCAGTGCTGCTTCCACATTTTTAAGTATTTGTTACAGGAGTACTCCACTCTCAGTACCAATTTTTTGCCTTAGTCTGTTTGGGCTGCTATAACAAAGATAGCATAAAGTGGGGGACTTATAAACAGTAAATATTTATTTCTCACAGTTGTAGAAGCTGGAAATCTAAGATCAAGGAACTGGCAAATTCAATGTCTGGTGGGGAAAACTTTCTGGTTCATAGATGGTCGCACCCTTGTCTGTGTCCTTACATGGCAGAAGGAGCTAGGGAATCTCTCTGGAACTTCTTTTAGAAGGGCACTAGCCACATTCATGAACACTATGCCCTTATGATATAATTACCTCCTAAGACCATCACATGGAGGGTTAAGATTACAACATTTGAATTTTGTGGGGACACAAATATTCAGACCATAGCAGTATTCTTATCTGGACAACACCAAATATATTATATTTGCATAAATGGATCAGCAGGAAGAGTGAAGACAGTTTACTCAGGAGGAAATAAAAATTGAAAAAAACATAGTAAGCTATTACAGATTTTCAGATTTCACACCATTAAAGGATCATCCAAATTCTTTTATTAAAATGAAAATGACATAACATCAAATATTATTGCAGGTAAGTGAACATATGATTGAGTTTGTTAATATTTTATAAAACACTATTAAATGTGTTTAAAGATAACTATTTGGTTTTAAACTGTCTTAATATTTCTTAAATTTTCCCTTGTAATAAGATCTAATCTAAATATGCTTAGGAGCTTAGATTATTAAAGAGAAATCTACTGATGTTCTCTTGAATATTTTCATTATAATTATAGCTATTTCCTATCCTCACAATTTCCCAATGGTTTGCAAATAGAGTATGATTTACCAAGAGTAAAATCACTATCTTCCTATCAATTACACTGAAAATATTCTTAGCTAAGTTATAACAGATAGCAATTCAATATTGATTTTCTTTCTCTGGGTTTTGAGATCAGTTGAAATATAATTATACACTGGCTGAATACTTGAGAAACATCACATAGGGATACCATTCAGTAAATATGAATTATTATTTATATATGAAAAATTTAGACAGCAACCATTTTAAAGTATAAGCCATTTCAAATTATTTATAGTCACATGATTGATATAAGTTCATATTTATACATGGCCAATTACCATTAGCCTATCCAAAATTTTTCATCTGGAGACATGTCCTCTAAAAATAGATGCCCATTATATACACTGTGCCTCTTGGGCCACTCAGCATTTGTATTCTGTACAGAATTATTCCACATACAAGACAATTGTTAGACAGCATTTCCTCAACTGTATTTCATATAATACTAATCCAATGAGTTTCTCTTTTTAAAAAAGATGTTTTTTCCTGGAGAAGAATGTTTCATAAATGCTACATACTATATACATATCTTGGAGATTTCCAATGTATATGACTACTTCAAAAGGCCTGAAAGTAAGTCGGTAGGTTGGTGTTGTTTAACTGAATATTTCTCAAATAAAATTGCCCACAGAAAACCATTTTTCATGGAAAAATACTTATATCTCAAAGGAATATTATACAAATTTTAAAAAGTGTTAGTTTTAGAAATTCTCAGAATAAAACATCAAATATTGATCAACCAAATTTTAGCACTGAAGGATGCACACCATGATAAAATAATGTATCAGGTAACCCAAGACCATAATAAAGATTCTATTTGGAGCTTAGATACAAAAAAGAATTTTAGAAGAATGATTAAAATACATGTGAAAACATGAAATGTAATCTAAAGATTTTTCAAACTAATTCATAATAAAATTCAAAAAGTCAAATAAATAAGGTCCAACAAATATCTCTATTGTGGAAAGATAAGAAAGAATATGGTCATCAAACTTTTAATCTCATTTAAAATTAAATTCTATACATATTAAAATTTTCTTAAATTTAATAAAGCAAGTATTGTTGAAGCTATGGATAATAGAAATTCTAATATAGTTAGGTAAAAGTGTAATCTAATATGATGTTTTCAGAGTGAAATTTAGCAACATATACAAAAATATATAATGGGTATATTGATTGACCAAAAGAAGATCCACTGCCTGAAATTAACACTATACATACACTATATGAATACAAGTGTATATATTTTTGCTGCAATATTATTCATGATAACCAAAAATAAAAACAATCTAAGTATCAACTCATAAAAGAATAGGTATATAAATTACAGTAAATCCATACACTTGAATTATAAATATAATAATTATGTTATAATTATCTGAGAATATCTGATATATGCAGTCTGTCTAAAAAATATCCATCCATGTAATATGAAAAAGAGAGACATTTAACTGAAAAAGATACAAGAAACATTGTTCAGAAGACAATGATGCCTCAGTACCCTTCAATGTAGCCACCTTGGGACCTCACACAGTTCTAATTACCATCAGCTGCCCTGTTGTGTTTTCCTGAATCTCACTGACAGTCTGAAATATCTTCCCTTTCAAAGGTGATTTTAGCTTTGGGAAAAGTCAGAAGTCACAGAGCACCCAATCTTGGCCATAATGGGGGCTGAGTCACATGGTAATTTGACATTTCCCAAAAAAACTCTGCACAATACATAGTGCATGAGCAGGTGTGTTGTCATGATGAAGCTGATGATCACCAGTTGCTTATAGCTTCAGCCTTTTGAATCATCTGAATACTTTCTGTGGAGGAATGTTCAAGCTAAATGCAAATTTTAATGCGGATTTGTTGCTCTACTCACTTGGTCATCTTTAAGGCAACAACCACACAGTACACATGCTCACTCAATGGCGACTACTGACCCCACTGACTTGTACACTGAAGTCATCATTGTTCACATGTGTGCATTCCAGTCCACTCTCCTTGGCTGCCAGATTACATGGATGTCATGCAAACCATTCTTGTTATATTAACAGTGGTTAGACAGATATAGGTATCTATATCTATATAGATATATACATATACCATTTATTTTTTCCTTTTATTGAATTTATTGGAGTGACCCTGTTAGAAAAATTACACAGGTTTCAGGTGCACGATTCTATTACATATCATCAGTATACTGTATTGTGTGTTCACTACCTCAAGACAAGTCCCCATCCATCACCATTTATCCACTTTACAATCTCCTCCACCTCCCCCAACCCTGCCTCCCCACAGCAATCACCATAATGTTTGGTGATTGACCAAATTCTTGGTCACTCTTCATGATCAAGAGTTTTTCATCTTTATTTTTTTTGCTCAGCCCCTTCACAAACCACCCAACCTTCCCTGAAAGCTGTCTTCCTGCTCTTTATCTTTGAGTCTGTCTCTGTTTTGCTTGTGAGTTCATTTTGTTCATTTGATTCCAAATATGAGTGAAATTATATGGTATTTACCTTTCTCTGACTGGCTTATTTCACTTAGCATAATGAAGTGAAAGGACAGACCTTTCTCTGGGTCCATCCATGCTGTCTCAAATGGTAAGAATTCCTATTTTATGGCCAAGTAAATGGCCATTATGTAAATGTAATGCAGCCTTATTATCCACTCATCCACTGGAGGACACTTGGGCTGCTTCCAAATCTTGACTATTGTAAATAATACTGCAATGAACATATGGATGCATATATTCTTTTAAATTAGTGTTTGATGTTTCTTCAGATAAATTCCCAGAAATGTACTCACTGAGTCATAAGGCAGTTCCATGTTTAATTTTTTGAGTTAAATTTGTATTGCTTTGCACAGTAGCTGGATCAATCTGCATTCCCACCAACAATGCACTAGGGTTCCTTTTTCTCCACAACCTCATCAGCATTTGTTGTTCATTGATTTATTGATGATAGCCATTCTGAGATGTGTAAAGTGATATCTCATTGTGGTTTCAATTTCCATTTATCTGATGATAAGTGATGATGACCATCTTTTCACATGTCTATTGACCATCTGTATCTTCTCTCTGGAGAAGAATGTATTGGGATCCTTTGTCATTTTTTAATTGAATCTTCCATTCAATGAGTAGTCTTCATTTTATAGATGGTTTCCTTTGTTGTACAAAAATTTTTAGTTTGTTGTAGTCCCATTTGTTTATTTTTCCTTTTGTTTCCCTTGCCAAAGAAGATATATCAGAAAAAGTATCACTACAAAAAATATCTGAGATTTTACTGCCTACGTTTCCTCTTAGGGCTTTTTTGGTTTCAAGTCTGACATTTACACATAAGTCTTTAATCTATTTTGAGTTTATTCTTGTGTATGGTGTAAGAAAGTGGTCTGGTTTCATTTTTTTTGTATGTATTTGTCCACTATTCCTAACACCAGTTATTATACTAATATACAGATTATCTTTACCCCACTATATGTTTTTGCCTCCTTTGTCAAATATTAATTGACTATAAAGGCATGGGTTTATTTCTGGATTTTCTGTTCTGTTCCATTGATATGTCTGTTTTTATGCCAGTATCACACTGTTTTGATTAGTATAGTTTTATAGTATAGCTTGACATCAGGTAGCATGATTTCTTTAACTTAGTTTTTCTTTCTTAAGGTTGCTGTGACAATTCAAGATCTTTTGTGGTTCCCATAAATTTTTGAAATATTTGTTCTAGTTCTGTAAAATATGCCATCTCAACCTCAGAACAAAAGATGCATAAAGATTAAAAGTAAAAAGGATATTTCATGCAAATTGAAATTTTAAAAAAGCTGGGATAAAAACCTTATATATGATGAAATAGGCCTCAAAACAAAAATCATAACAAGACACAAAGAAGGTCAGTACATAAGGGATTGGTTGAACAGGAGGTTATAATCCTTGTAAACATATATGCACCAAACATAGGAGCATGTAAATATATAAAGAAAATCTTGGTATGCATTTAAGAGAAAAATTGATGGCAATACAGTCATAATAGAGGATTTCAATACCCAACTGACATCAGTGGATAGATGTTCCAGACAAAAATAAAATTTAACAAAGCAGCAATGACCTTAAAGGATACACTGGATCAGATGGAATATATATATTTCAACTCAAAGTAGTCGAATATATATTACTTTAAAGGGCACAAGGAACATTCTCAAAAATAGACCACATATTGAGACACAAAATAAGTGTTAATAAATTCAAGAAGATTGAAACTATATCAAATATCTTCTCTGACCACATTGATAAGAAGCTAGAAACCAACTACAATAAAACAGTGAAAAACGTTCAAACATATGGAGGCCCAAAACATGTTATTAAATAATGAATAGGTTAGCAATGAGATCAAATGGAAAAAAGCTAGCAGGAAACAAATGAAAATGAATAAACGACAACAAAAATTATGGGACTCAGGGAATGCAATCTTAAGCAGGAAATTAATAACATTGCAGGTTTACTTCAAGAGACAAGAAAAATCTAAAATAAATAACCTAAATCTACAACTCAATGAACTAGAAAAAGAACATATAAAGCCTCGAGCAAGTAGGAGGAAGGAGATAATGAAGATCAGAGTGGAAATAAATAACATAGAGAATTTAAAAAAAAATTAGAAAAGATCAATTAAACCAAGAGCTGGTTCTTTGAAAAAATAACAAGATTGATGAACTTTTAACCAGATTCATAAAGAAAAATAGATGGAAGACCCAAACACATAAAATCAGAAATGAAAGAGGAGAAGTACCAACTGACACCACAGAAATAAAAAAGATTGTAAGAAAATACTATGAGAAACTCCATGTCAACAAATTGGACATCCTGAGTGAAATGGATTAATTCCTAGAAACATACAATCTTCCAAAATTGAATCAGGTAGAATCAGAAAACATGAAGAGACTGATTACATCTAATGAAATTAAAGCGGTAATAATAATAATAATAATAATAATAATAATAAAACTTTCCAGTACAAAATTCCTGGACTGGACGGTTTCACAGGCAAACTTTACCCAACATTCAAAAAAGAACTAACACCAATCTTTCTTGAACTATTTCAAAAAATTGAAGAGGAATGAAGACTTCCAGTCTCATTTTACAAGGCCAGAATTATCTTAATTCCAAAATGAGATAAAGACACTACAAAGTAAAAAAGTACAGGCCAGTATTTCTGATAAAAATAGATGCTAAAACCCTTAATAAAATTTTAGCAAACTGGATCCATTAATACACAGAAAAGATCATACAAATACCATGATAAACTGGGATTTATTTATGGAATGCAAGGTGGGTACAGTATTTATAAATCTATAAAAATGAAACAGCACTTAAAAAATAAAGGATCCTTTACAGCACTTAAAAAACAAATCACATGATCATATCAATAGATGGAGAAAAAAGCCTTTAATAAAATTCAGCACTGATTTATGATACAAACGCTCAGCAAAATGGGAATAAAGGGTTCATACACAACATAATAAGGGTCATATATGACAAATCTATAGATAACATCATACTCATTGAGCAAAAATCAAAAGCATTTCCCTTAAGAGCAGGAACAAAACAAGAATGCCCGCATTCACCTCTTTTATTTGACATAGTACTAGAGTGTTAACCACAGCAGCCAGACAAAAAGAAGAAATAAAGGGCATCCAAATTGAAAAGGAGGTACTAAAACTGTCATTATTTGTAGAATACATGATATTATACATAGAAAACCATAAAAATTCCACCAAAAATTACTAGATCTAATAAATGAATTCAGCAAAGCAGCAGGATATAAAATTAATATTCAGAAACTTTTTAGCATTTTTATAGAAAAATTAACTTGGTTCATCAAGGAACATGTATGAAGGACACATGGACAAAGCCAAATGTGGATAGGATTGGGGGTGGGAGTGGGTAGGGAGGGGGGCATGGTAGGAGGAAAATGGAGACAACTGTACTTGAACATCAATAAAAATAAAGAAAATTAAAAGTATAATAAAAAAGAAAACAATCCATTTACTACTGCAGAAAAAAATTAATGTTCCTAGGAATAAATTTAACTAAGGAGGTAAAAAACTTATACTCAGGAAATTATAGAACATTAAAGAAAAAATTTGATGAAGATAAAATTAGAAGCATATATTGTGTTCATGGCATGGAAGAATTATCATCATTGAAATGTACATATTACCCAAAGCATTCTATAGTTTCAATGCAATTACTGTCAATACACCAATGGTATTATATTTCATAGATCTAGAACAAATATTCCAAATATGTATATGGAACCACAAAAGGCCCCAAATAGCAATGGCAATCTTGAGGAAAAAGAATGAAATTGGAGGAACCACATTACCTAACATCAAACTATATTGCAAGATCATTGTAATCAAAACAGCCTTGTACTGTCATAAGAACATATATATATATAGATAAATGGAACAGAATAGAGAGCCCAGAAAAAAACTCATGCTTTCATAGTCAGTTAACATTTGACAAAGGAGGCAAGAGCATAATATGGAGTAAAGACCCACTGTTCAATTGATGGTGTTGGAAAAATTGGGCAGGTACATGCAAAATAATAAAACTAGACTAGCAACTTACACTGCACATAATAATCAACTGAAAATGGGTAAAAGATATAAAATAAGTCAAAAAACATGAAAAAATCATAGAAGAAAAAATAGGCAGTAAAATCTCAGACATCTCTTGTAGTAACATTATTGCCAACATATCTTCTCAGGCATGGGAAACCAAAAATATATATATAACCAAATGAAACCACATCAAATTAAAAAGCCTTTTCACAGGAAAAGAAATGAGAACCCACAAAATGAAAAGAGAACCCACAGAATGGGAAAATACATTTGCCAATGATATACCTGATAAGAGATTAATTTCTAATATATGTAAAGAACTTATATAACTCAACACCAGGAAGACAAACAACCCAATTAAAAAATGGGCAAAGGACCTGTGTAGACACTTCTCCAAGGAGGACATGCAGATGGCCAACAGACATATGAAAAGATTCTCAAAGCCACTAAATTATCAAAGAGATGCAAGTTAAAACTATAATGTGATATCATCTCACATCTGTCAGAATGGCTATCATAAATAAATCAACAAACAGCAAGTGTTGGAGAGGATGTAGAGAAAAGGGAACTCTTTTGCAATTTTGGTAGTAATGTAGACTGGTGGAACCACTACTGAAGAATTATGGAGTTTCCTAAAAAAAATTTAAAGTGTAACTGCCTTGTGACTCAGTGATTGTACTTCTGGGCATTTATTTGAAGAAATGCAAAACACTAATTCAAAATATATATTGCATCCTATGGTCATTGCAGTATTATTTACAATAGCCAAGATCTGGAAACAGCTCAAGTGCCCATCAGTAGATGAGTGAATAAAAAAGGTATGGTTTTACACAGTGGAATACAATTTGGCTGTAAAAAAATCTTACCTTTTTGACAGCATGGATGGACCTGGAGTTTATTATCCTAAGTGAAATAAACCAGTCAGAGAAAGACAGATGCCATGTTATCTCACTCATATGTGGGATCTAGTGAACAAAATAAACTGATGAATGAAATAGAAACAAAGACATGGATCCATGGAATATACTCACAACTGTCAGAGATGAAGGAGAGAGAAGGGGACTGGTTGAAAGAAGGTAAAGGGATTAAGCAAATAAAAACATATACCACATAGCCTTGGCTGGTGTAGCTCAGTGGATTGAGCACTGGCCTGTGAATCAGAGGATCATGGTTCGATTCCCAGTCAGGGCACATGCCTGGGTTGCAGGCCAGTTCCCAGCAGGGGATGCATGAGAGGCAACTACACATTGATATTTCTCTCCCTCTCTCCTTCCCTTCCCCTCTAAAGATAAATAAATAAAATCTTAAAAAAAAACAAAAGAAAACATATACCACATAGATACAGAGAACAGAGAGTTGATAGCAACAGGAATTGGGGAATGGAGAATAGGTGAAGGTAGGCAAAGTGGTAGAATAGGGAAACAGACTTTGCTTAGAGTAATTGGCACAAGATGCAGTGTGCAGGTGTTTTGAGTTGTACACTTGAAAACTGTATGGTTTTCTGAACCTATGTCACCTCAATAAAGTCAATTAAAAAAACATATATAATTCTTCGTTGCTTAAGGAAATAATAAGAGTAGTTTTAAGAAAGTTAAAAATAATATAGAGTGAAAGAATAAAAATGATAATACCATATTTTGCAGTACATAATGTACTCCCATGTATAATGTGCGCCGATATTTTTCACCCCAATTTTCAGGAAATAAATATTTCATTTTGATTTTGTAATTCAATTTTTGTATTTAGATATATTTTTTCAAGAAGTTTATTTTAAAGATTTTATTTATTTATTTTGAGGGAGAGGGGGGAAGGAGGGAGAAAGCAAGACAGAGAAACATCAATGTGTGGTTGCTTCTTGAAAGCCCCCTACTGGGGACCTGGCCTGCAACCCAGGCATGTGCCCTGACTGAGAATTGAACCAGTGACTCTTTGGTTTCCAGGCCAGTGCTCAATCCACTGATCCACACCAGGCAGGGCTAGATATTTTTTTTTATTATAAAGTAATTTTAACATTTATTTTTAACATATTATAGTGCAAGAAATTTCATGTAACAAATAATTACAGAATGCAAGATCAGATAAAGGTATTTCAGGTACTACCCATGTATAATGTGCATCCTTGTTTTCTACTGAAAGTGTGGGCAAAAAGTGCACATTATACACAGCAATATATGGTATGTAGAAAAAGATATAGTATGCATATTTGACATATTAAAAAGTTCTAACATATCAGATCCATAAGGAGATAAGAGAGAATGAGGCAAGAATAATATCTGAAGAAAAAATGTCTGGGATTTTCTAAAACTGATGAAACCTAGATGCAAGAATTTTTGAAACCCCAACAAAGTTCAATAAAAGCTACATATCATATCAACATTACACTGATAAAAAACAAAGGAAAAAAATCTTAAAAGCACCTTGAACACTCAAAGGGTAAATTATTTTCAAACAGACAATAATTTGACTTGACAAATGATTTCTCAAAAGAAATGATGAAAATAAATGAAGTACTTGTAAAAATAAATAAAGTACTAGCTGCCCTTGAGTTGTATGTCTAGTGAAAATACTTTTTGAAAATGCAAATTAAATAAAGACATTGTCAGATAAAAAAATGTGACAAAAGTTATCATGAGTAAACTTAACCTAAAAAAAAAAATGCTCAGTGAAGTGCTTGAGGGAGAAAACAAAATTATACCAGATGGAAAAAACAAAAAAATATGGAATAGAATGAAAAACACATAAAAGGATAAACATGTGCATAATAAAAAAATATATTGCATTTAAGTGAGAAAAATAGAACCAGAGACATGAAAATAAAGAACAAAGTGACAGTGACCAGAGGGGAAGGGGGAGGGGAATAATGGGGGAAAGAAGGGAAAGGCTCAAGTCAGGGAACATGTATAAAGGACACATGGACAAAGACGATGGTGGGGGGAAGGATTGAAAGTGGAAGGTGAGATATGGGTAGGGCAGGGGAGAGTAATGGAGGAAAATGGGGACAACCGTAATTAAACAACAATAAAAAATTAAAAAATATGAATATATATTAAGATATATATCTTACATCTTATAAATTATTAATATTCAAAATTGTAAGAGATGCCCTGGCTGGTGTGGCTCAGTGGATTAAGCTCCGGCCTGTGAACCAAAGGATCTCCAGTTCAATTCCCAGTCAGGGCACATGCCTAGGTTGAGGGCCAGGTCCCCAGTAGGGGGTGTGTGAGAGGCAACCACACACTGATATTTCTCTCCCTCTCTTTCTCACTTCCTTCCCTTCTCTAAAAATAAATAAAATATTTAAAAAGTAAAAATAAGGAAACTGTCAAGAGAGAAAAATAGAGCAGGAAGATAACAATGCAAAGGAAATACCAAGATGATGGATATAAGTAAAAGTATGTGAGTAATTTGATTGAACATAGTGAGTTAAATTCACCAGTTAAAAGTTTAAAATTAAATAAAAGCCTTAAATTGGAAGATTAAATCAAAAGAAATTAAATGCTGCTAATAAAAATTAAAACAGAAACAGAAGATTGAAGATAATATGCCATGCCAAGAAGCATTCCAAGAGATAGAAAAGAAGATATTTCAAAATTGTGTTGGGAAAATTGGATATTCAAAGGTAAAAGAATAAAACTTGATCCTTATATTAGACCACTTACAAAAGTTAACTTGAAATTACATCTATAAAGGACACATGGACAAAACCAAAGGTGGGTAGAATCAAGGGTTGGGAAGTGGGGATCCCTGGGGTGGGGGGTGAGTAGTGGGGGGAAATGCAGGCAACCGTACTTGAACAACAATAAAAATAAATAAATAAATAATAATAATAATAATAATAACCCATCAAGTTTCAAAAATAGAAATTGATTAAAGACTTAAATGTAGGACCTAAAATAATGATACTCCTAGAAGATAACAGTTTTTCAAAAGCTACCTGGCATGGTGGGTCTTGGTCATTATTTTTGGGAAATCACACATAAAGTATAAGCAACAAAATAAAAAATTAAAAACTGGGACTACATCAACATAAAAAGTTTCTGCACAGAAAAAGTAATCATCAAAGTGAAAAGACAACCTATGGAATTGAAAAAAAATATTTACAAACCATGTATATGATAAGGGGATAATCAAACTATATATAAAACTCATATAATGTAATAGCAAAACCCCTTAATAATCAAATTAAATAATGGGTAAAGGACTTAAATAGATGTTATTCTAAAAATATATATACAAGTGACCAAAGGGTACTTAAAAAGATGCTTAACATTTTTAGTCTTTAGGAAAATGTAAATTTAAACCACAATGAGATATCACCTCACACCTGTCAGAATGGCCATCACCAAAGACAAGACATAAACACTGACTTGGATATGGAGAAAAGGGAATGCTTGTCCAGCGCTGGTGGGATTGTACATTAATGCAGCCACTATAAAAATAATATTTCTCAAAAATTAACAATAAAGCTACCAAATGTCCAGTAATTCTGCTCCTGGAAATATATCCAAAGGAAAGGAAAGCACTAATTTGAAGAGACATCTGTACCCTTGTGTTTGTAGCAGCATCACTTACAATAGCTAAGACATGGAAACAATCTCCATGTCCACTGCTGAATGAATGGATTAAGAAGTTTTGGTATATATAGTATTCAGCCTCCTTTCACCCCCACCAAAAAATAATTTTAAAAAATTAAGGGAATCCTACCATTTGTGACAACATAGATAGACCTTGAAGGCCTTAAGTTGAGTGAAATCAATCAGTCAAAGAAAAATAAATAGTGCATGATGTTATATGCACTATTATTCACTGCCCAATTGATCATCTGCCCAATTGGTCATTAGTCAGATCATCTTCCCAATTGATCCTGCATACACACAAGAATGGAAAAATTGTCCAATAATAATTACACTTGGCAAGGATTTGTAACAACTAGAACTCTTTTATACTACTGATGGAATTGTAAAATAGTACTTGTAAAAAGTGTTAGTACCTCTCTGGCTGACATAGCTCAGTGGATTGAGTGCCAGCCTGTGAACCAAAGGGTCACTGGTTTGATTCCCAGTCAGGGCACATGCCTGAGTTGCAGGTGAGGTTCCCCAGTAGGGAGCACATGAGAGGCAATGACACATTGATGTTTCTCTCCATCTCTTTCTCCTTCCCTTCCCCTCCCTCTAAAAAGAAATGAACAAAATCTTTTTAAAAATGTTAGTACCTACCACAGATAATCATAAGTCTACTTTACAATACAGAAATTCTATTCCTGAGTGTATATCCAACATAAGGAAGAGTTGGTATCCACAGTGACATATGTATAAGAATGTTCATAATGGTTTCATACAAGATAGTCAATAACTAGAAAAAAACAATACACAGGGTCCAGCAGATGTAAGGCCTGCTTAAGTGCGATTGGTAGGGTACATAAATGTCTTGCACAAGATGTACAGCAATTTGAACATTTCACCTAAAATGTCACATGGCGTGCTTGAGTGTGATATTGTTGTTACAGAATTACATGCTTATGATTTTGTAACAAAAAATAGTGTTATTTGTGCCAGACCCTGTATATGAACAGTAGAATGGATAAATATAATGTGGAATATTACCACAATTGAATATTACCAAAGCAATTTTAACATAGTGGTAAATACAACAATATGGATGTATCACACAGATATAATATTAAGTAAAAAAATGTCTGAGGCAAGAAAGCATTCCATATGATTCTATCTACATGAAATTTAAAAACAAGCAAGACTAATGTATGGTGATAGCAATCAAAGAGAATGAAAAGAAGCATTCTGAGTTAGGGGTTCAAGATAATCTATTATAATCTGGATACATGTAGACACGTGCACATATATATGTATACATACACAATTTATATATAAATATATATCATGTAAATATATATACACACGCATATATATACAGGGTGAGCAAAAGTAGGTTTATAGTTGCTCATATAGAAAATAATATAATAACTAATAACTAATAATAATACAAGAATAAATTCTTATGAATACTCACAACTGTAAACCTAGGTTTGTCCACTCCTTTATAGAAATAGACACACACAAATACATACTGTTCTGGGTGGGTTATAGATGTGTGTGTATGTGTGTCTGTGTTTATACTATTATTTAATTTGGAACACCAAATATAATTTACACCTTAGAAACAAAAAGATACAAGGCTGTTAAAAACAAGACAATAGATTCAAAATTACATGAAATTTCAATTTCTTTTGCAGCCACTTACCCTGGGCTCCCACAAAGGGGCCGGGTACAGAGTAGACTAGGATGCTGGAGGAGAGTTTGGGGATGGAGTTGTTTATGGTAAGCCCCACATCACTGAACCTAGATGTAACTTAATTACAGTTTCAGCACTCCTGGAAATAGAATCAACCAAGTTACTCAGGAATTGCCTAATTAGTATTAGGTCATCTGCCCAATTGATCCTGCCATCCCTAAAGGAAAGTGACCTTGCCATAACCAATCTGCCTTTTTGTGTCATATAACTTCCTTGTTTCTCCCTCCTTCTGCCTTTAAAATCTTTCATTTTTCTATTCAATTAGATGGTATCAGATTCATGAATAACTGAATAAAGTCAACAAGATCTTTAAATTTTACTTAGTTGAACTTAGTTTTTAACAAGATTATGATAAACGGTTTTATACATTTGTTAATTTAGATGAAATGGAAAACCTACTTGGAAAATGCAAGTAAGTAAAATTGACACATGAAGAACTAGAAAATTGTAACCATCTTAGAACTCTCAAATTGAATCTGTTGTTATGAACCTTCCTAGTAAAATATTCTGTATCAGAGAGCTGTGCTGGTAAATTTTTCAAAGTATTTAAAGCAGAAAATTAAAGCACAATTAACCCATTCTCTCCTAGAAAATAGGAAAAAAGGAATCAGTTCCTTACTTTTTAAGAGGCTAACATAACTTGATACCCAAACTGGAGCATGAGGTAGAGGGGAGAATAAAGATAATAATAGAAATAGAAACATCGCAGACCTATATCTTTAATAATATAGACACAAATATCCTAATAAAATAGTGATAAATCCAACCCAGTAACGTATAGAAAGATAATGCAGAAGGGTCAAATAGGGACTATCGCAGGAAAGAAAACTGGTTTAATATTTTAAAATAAATAATTTCATGTAATTCACCATATTAACAAAATAAAAGAATCACAGGATTATTTCAAAATGGATACAGACAATAGCATTTGATGAAATTCAATACCTTAAGTACATGCAACTAAATGAAAGAAGCCAGACAGAAGAGAGCACACACTGCCCCATTTTTATCAAATCCAAAAACAGACAAAACTGGTCTGTGGTGTTAGAATATATCAGGAGAGTCCTTTTTGGTAATATGAAGGAGATAATGACTAGGAGGAAGCATCATGTAGGTATTGAGTGACAATATTGTTCTGATGTGTGATCTGGTTGTTGGTTGGTTACATGGGTTGGTTACAAGCAGTGCACTTGTGATTTGTGAACATTTCTGTGTTATATGTCAATAAAATATTTTAAGTAGTTCATACAGTTAGAAGAAAACATAAATTTGGAGATAACTGTAGTTCTAAAAAGATGCAGTATAAAATATATACCACATATTGAAAATAATTCTTACATTATCATATACCCCAGCTGTAGACTTTGAGACATGTTATGAAGTTAAAAAAGTCATTGCATACCAATTTGTTAATCATGGAGTACTACTTATGGCAAAATACTTTACTGCTAGACAGAAGAGAATTGGTGAATTTTTCTAAAGTGTTCTTCGCAGAAGTTCAGATGTTTTTCATTTGAAGGAGCCAGTAATGTATTACTATTATGTTTATGGAAATACACATTTTAAAATGAGTATCATGCGACTTAGAAATGAATATATAAAATGTTATACAGCTCCTAAAATGTAAAGTAGGCTTTTAAATGAAGCATAATTATCTTATGAAACTCAAATAAAAACAAAATAAAGATATTTTAAAACCTCTTTAAATGTAAGTGTATAACAGACCACTTTATAAATCAATCCTTATACACATAAAGACAAAAATATATGGGAGATGCTTAGATTTTACACTATGAGTAAAAACTAATACTCGACAAATCAAATGGGATTTGTCAGTGAAGTCAAATATACATGATGATAACCCCCATCCAATTATTTATACAGTGGCACAAATAACACCCCCTTTTTATAACAAAATCTCTTATTACACAATCATAAGCATGCAAATTTGTAACATAACAATATCACACTAATGTGTATATACCCTTGACATGTGACACACATATGACATTTTAGGTGAAATGTTCAAATTAAAACTATAAATTATTACCCCCATGTCATTACCCTACCAACCACACTAAAGGAGGCATTACTTCTGCTGGACCCTGTATTCTAGGAAAATAAAATTTATTATTTGAAATTTGAGTTTTCTTTTTTATTTAATTTTTTTATTTTAATTGTTGTTCAAGTACAGTTTTCTGTCTTTTACTCTTATCCCAGCCCACCCAACCAGCCTATTATTACTTCCTTCTGATTCCACTACTGCTTTCTTAAACTACTTGCAAGCCGTATTACCTGCTATTCCATAAACTTATGCTGAACTTCCCCACCACTATATCTTTGTTATGATTTTGTGTTGATAACCACAGTTTTAAAAAATGTACTTTATGTTTTTGTTGAAAAGTAGAATTCATGTTTTTTTACCACAATTTCAAGAATGTAGACATTTATACATTGTAGATTGTTTTTCTGACCATAAATGAGGCTTGCTTCTGTTAGTCCTTTTTTACTACCTTTTACTATACTGTTATTTTTTATTCAAATAAAAAAAGAAATTTGAGTTTTCTTATTTTTTAAGTAAAAATTGAACATATACTATGTTCTATGTGCTTGTCTGAGTTCTGAGGATGCATAGACAAATTTACCTGAAGTAAATTTCCTAGATGGTTGCACTAGCATCACAGACAGGGAAATGACAGAGGAGTAAGTGGAAGCTACACTGACCTCCTTCCAGGACCAATCTGGAATTACAACCAAATTGCAGAGAAATCACCCAGAAAAACCAATGGAACACTAGCTGGAGAGAAGCCTTATTACTACAGACAGATGGAAAAAAAAACACTCCACCACAATGTGACTAGTACATTGTGGAGTAGATGAAAGGCAGCTGGCTGGGCTCCCATTGGCAGCAGCTCAAGTGCTGGAGGGAAGTTCAGTATCCAGGAAGTTCCCCCTGAAAAGTGTAGGGTTTAAACTCCAAGCTGGGTTCCACAGCCTACAGTACCAGAGTCGGAAAGGAGCCCAGATAACAACCAGCAGTGAAAAGACACAGGGTTTCTGTTTGCCAGGGAGAAATGGCTAGAGTCATCGAGAGCCTTTTAAAAGGTCAATGTACATACCAGTAATTTCTTTTGCAGCCACTTACCCTGGGCTCCCAAAAAGGGGCAGGGTACAGAGTAGACTAGGATGCTGGAGGAGAGTTTGGGGATGGAGGCTTTGGGGAGAGAACTGAAGGAGCAGCCACCAGGATCCCTGTGTTGAGACATCCACCATACTGCAGGAGCCATTTTTCTTTCTTTGTACCTTGTTATTCTCTTCTCAGCTATATTAAACTTTGCTTGTGTTGGTAGTACTCTGGTGGGTCTTTTTACCCCATTTGGTTCCTATTTCTTCTGCTCTCCTCTCACTATTTTAAAAAATTAATTTCTGTTTAAACCTAATACTATATGCTTCTCTTCTCTTAGTCTATTCTGCCTTCTTCCTTCCTTTTTTATTTAATATGAAACTTTTTCTTCTTTCTCTCTTTGCCTGGATACTATTCCCTACTCTTATTATTGCTTCTCCCTCTGCCCTCACTTTCTCTTAGTCATCTTATATTTATTTTTCATTTTTTATAATAGTCTTAATCTCTTGACACATTTACTAATACTAGCTCATTTGCTGTTGATAGTGTGATCATGGTTGGGGGTTAATTGCGAAAGTATGGGTTTGTTTCCTGGGGTGTTTGGGGTGTTTTATTCTGGCAGCACCTGTACAACAGTATACAAGTGTGGTAGGCAGAGTGACTCTCAGTCAGCCAGCCACATGGAAGAACCTACCAAAGAATGACCCAACAATAACCAAAACCTAATTAAAAACAGAGCAAATACAAACAGCATAAAGAGAATCCCAAGAGCATCAAGTTGAGGAGATCAAGGAGATTGCACCACTGAATCCCACAGGTCTCTGACCACAGAAGTTCACACCATGAATATCAGAGTCCAAGCAGATCAATCTAAGCATCAGAAACAAATAAGGAGAACAACCTAAAATGGAATAATAGAGCAACAACCCCCAACTGAAAGGAAAGGAGAAATCATCAGAAAGAGTGCTAATTGATTTGAGGCAAGCAATCTATCAGACATTGAATTCAAAATAATGATTATAAGGAGGCTCAATGAGCTCAGTGAGAACTGCAAGGAACTCCAGGGAACCTACAAGGAACTTACTGAGAACTATACCAGCATGAAAAATAAATAGAAACTATCAATAAGAACCAGGAGGAAAAAAGAAGACAATATATGAAATAAAGAACACAGTAGAAGGAATAAGAAACAGGTTAGATGAAACAGAGGATCAAATCAGCAAGTTGGAGGACAAGGTAGAAAAAGATTGCCAGGCAGAGCAACAAAATGAAAAAAAGACTGTAAGAATGAACAGGGTTTAAGGGAATTGGAGAACAATGTGAAACATGACAATGAACATATAATAGGGATAGCAAAATGACAAGAAGTAAGGGATAGAAAACCTATTTGAAGAAATTATGACAGAAAAGTTCATTAAGTTGATGAGCAAAAAGGTTATGCAAGTTGAGGAAGCACAGAAGGTCCTAACCAAGATGAACCCAAAGAGGCTCACTCTAAGACACATCACCATTAAAAAGTCCAAATTTAAAGACAAAGAGAGATACATGAAGAAATCACATGACTTCACACCAAGAAGACAACCCAATTTAAAAAATGGGCAAAAGACCTAAATAAACCCTTCTCCAAGGAGGATATATAGAGGGTCCATAGACACATGAAAAAATGCTCAACATCACTAGCCATCAGAGAGATGCAAACTAAAACCACAAGGAGATACGACTTCACACCAGTCTTAATGGCCATCATTAGTAAATCAACAGACAACATGTACTGGCAAGGTTGTGGATAAAAGACAACCCTAGTACACTGTTAAAGGGAATGCAGACTGGTACAGCCACTGTGGAAAACACTATGAAATTTCCTCAAAAAAACTAAAGACGGAATTTCCTTTGGATGCAGCAATCCCACTGCTGACACTATACCTTAAGAATCCTGCAACACTAATTCAAAAGAACCTATGCACCCCAAATGTTCATAGCAGTGTTATTTACAATAGCCAAGTACTGGAAAAAGTCTAAGTGCCCATCAGTAAATGAGTGGATCAAAAACTTGTGGTACTTGCCCTGGCTGGTGTGGTTCAGTGGATTGAGTGTAGGCCTGCAAACCAAAGGGTCACTGGTTCAATTCCTGGCCGGTACATGCTTGGGTTAAGGGCCAGGTCCCCAGTGGGGGGCATGCAAGAGGCCACCACACATCGTTGTCTCTCTCCTTCTCTTTCTCCCTCTTTTCCCCTCTCTGTAACAAAAATTTGTGGTACATTTACACAATGGAATACTACACAACAAAAGGAAGAAGGAAGAACTGGAGAACATTATGCTAAATGACGTAAGTTGGGCGGTGAAAGTCCAATGCCGTATGATCCGCCTGTAAAAGGAATCTAATGAACAAAACAATCAAATAAGCAAAATAGAACCAGAGGCATGGATATAAGGAACAGACGGAGGATTACCAAAGGGGAGGGGTGAGGGGGTTAAGGGAGCTGAGAAGGGGAAGGGACTAGTCAATAAACAGGTATAAATGACCCATGGACATGGACAACAGGGTGGGAAATGACTGTGGGAGTACAAGGTTGGATGGGGCAGGGGAGAGCAGTGAGAGAAAGTCAGAACTGCTATAATAGAACAATTAAAAAATAAAACACTAAAAAAAAAAGAACATCACAGACAAAGCCTGAGTCTAAAATGATGTTAAGCATTAAAATCATATCTGGCTTTCTTCCATGCAGTTTGCACAGGTTAACAAGCAATGAGAAAATGAGCTCAGAGAGAGACCAGAGTATTGGAAGCTCAATCACTAAACCAATTGTTCCCAAATTTTAAAGGACAGCCAAATTTTTGGTGATCATTGCTTAAATGAGTATTTTTGGGCCCAGCCAGGAATCTAAATCTTCTTTGGTTTGGTAAGATCCCAGACAATTTTAATGCAGCTAGTTCCAGGACAATATTGGAAGAAACTCTCATCTCTGCAAGGAAGCTAGTGTCTAAAGATTGACCAAAAGTTAAGCTAATTTTATCGTTCATCCATTTTTACTTCTAAGTGGTAGGAAAATGAAAGTTAATCAAAATTTACTGTGGCTTTATTACCATTTGCACTTGAAAACACAAAAGGAACAAATAAATATTTCATCTGATAGGATCACAGGCATTTAGATATTTGCAAAAAATAAACCAGAGTGAAATAAAGTATAGTTTGTATATTTCCCCGGTACATGTATTTTATTTAAAGATACTTTAAAACTCATCCTCATTCAACCTTTTAAGGAAACTAAAGGCACATACGGAGGAGGAATGTCTGGGAAAAAAGCCATGACTAGCAATGGCCTGTAGGAAAATTATGAACATTTTTAATTACTACCATGTTTTACCAAGTTTACTGTATCTCCAAATCCATGGGACCATGTCCAGTATTTTATGTTTCAAAAGTACACATCCATAAATTATTTTAATGATTTCATAATATTTACTTTCTAAATGATCCTTCCTTTTGAGACTAGTATTTTCTTGGTATAGTCCCCATCTTTTCAATTTTGTGGTTGTTGAAAAGAGCACTAGGTTAGCTGAAAAACTGCTATATCATTTTTTGTTGCCCTGTTGAGTAAATAAACATTTTCTACACAGATTCAACTCTTAAACCTTCAAAAGTTTATAAAATACATCCACTTTGTACAGGTTCAGTAAAGATCAGTGTAAAGACCAATTAAACATTTTACATAATTGTTGCAGGACCAAGTACAGTTGTATACATAAGCATTTTATTTTACACTAACATCTGGCTCTCATTCACAATGTACTTTCTGACTAATAACTCCAGATCTCAAAAAAATTAATTCATTTTTTGGGAAATGTGATTTCAGTAAAATAATTAAAATGCAACTGACAGAAAAATTAATAACATGACTATTCATAGAAAATACATGAATTCTATTTCTATTTATTTTATATTCATATATGAATGATACATTTATAACATATAAATAACATAAAACAAACCTAATAGAAGCTGTACTATAAGACCTATTTGTTGTTAAGTTATGGGATATGTCTAAAACAGGGATGATTAAGACCTCATTAGAACTAATATGGAACAATGTTTTCAACTGACTTTGGGTCGTAAGCCACTCCTAGATGTTAGGTGTTTAGAGATATATTTTAGCATGGTAGGCAGAAACACCTAGGGAATTCCTATGTAATGCCATATCCCAAAGTCTCAAGGATGTCATGGTAGGTAATGTTGGAAATTTAAGAGATGGGGTATTAATTATATGAGTGGTTGGGCACCTGTAAATGAATTAGTAGTGGTTGCATTACTTGGAAGATTCCTGAAGATAATTTTAACCCATCTTAATATTTCCCAAACTTGCCACTAAGAAACTATTTAGTGACTTAAATCAATATATGATTGCAAAGCAACTATAATTAATACTCAAGGAGTAAGCTGATCACATGGTAGGAGCTGGTACAATGATTCTTCATGTACCAGGTAGAAATTTTAAAAAGGGAGCCCTAACCAGTGTGGGTCAGTTGGTTGGGCATCATTCTGCCGAGTTCAATCCCCACTCAGGGCACCTGTCTAGGTTGCAGACTCAGTACCCAGTTGGGGCTCATAAGAGACAACCAATCTATGTTTCTCTCTCTCATTAACATTTTCACCCTTTTTCTCCCTCCCATCCCCTCTCTCTTAAAACAAACAAATAAACAAATAAAGTGAAGTTAATAAAAATTACATTCTTGTAGTATTTTGGGTTTAAAATAGATTTTTTTCTCTTAAGGATTCAATCATTTCATGGTTGTCTTGTATTTAAACCCAAGAGAAAAAAATAATCACAGCAATGAATTTCTGCAAAATGGGAGCATACACTTATAAAGGGTTAAATTCGGTGGAATGTTAGCTCTTTGGGTTATTTGTCATCAATTTTCTCAAAAATGAACAAATAAAGGTGGAAAATATAAGGCATTCTTTTCATGCCTGTATATAATTTGTATTCTCAATAGTACACATAACGTGATATTGAAGAACTCTTTGGAAATGAATATGGTGAATATTTAATATTACTGTAGTAACATTACTGAAGGTGAATGGAAATGTACATGATATTACTGGAATTTTTAGAGCCAACAACATATTAACAGCCCCCATAAATTAAAACATATCATGGAGAGTCTCCTCGCATAATTCAATATACCAACTCTCGAAGGTAAAAGAAATGTTAATGTGACTATCTAGAAGTGTGTATATGAAAACTATCCAATACCATTAAATATATATGGATGTTACAATTCTCATTTATAGTGAAGTGAGATGCTCCTAAGCATCCAGAAAAAGAAATAAATGTCATTTTTAATTGCAAAACCAGAAAATCGTTTTCAAAAATACATTAGGCGTATTACAGGGGATTAAAAAAAACATGATCTTGCAAGATGCTTACAATATTAGAAATATGTAAGTAAATCACTAATGATAGGAAAGTGGTAAATATATGCAAATTTGGGATCTAGTACTTCATTTATAATTGGCTTTAAAGAGTTATTTACAAAAGTTAAAAACCTACCTATTATAAAATGTTGTGACATGTGTAAATATAGATAGTAAATAAAAAATTCCTTGGTATTCTACTTTTATATATCTCTATATGTTTTTCCTGATTATAAACTCTCCAGATATTTTAAGGGTCTAGAATGAGACTAGATCTTCCAAGACACATAGATTTTTAACATGGCTATTTTAAAATAGTTTACATTCTGAAATAATCAGTTACTTACTGAGAGGTTAAATGCCTTTTGTTGGTTATGTAATTTGACCTGTAAAACAGACTGGATAGCAAGAAGTGCTTTGTTTCATTCATTATTTAAAACATTTTTTTCTAGCAGTATATTCTAACACTACATTCAAAGTTAGTTTCAGATGTTCAAACTTTCTTTGATGCATTGTTCTATCAGTTGCCACTGGTAGTGATATATCTACCTTCAATTCAAAACTTAATTTCCCAAGACACTGTTAAGAAACTTCAGGCTTAGATCAATTGTACAAGGTACACTCATGTGCAGAAAATAATTATTAGTTATTTTTAAAGATTTCATTTATATATTTTTAGAGAGGAGAAGGGAGGGAGAAAAAGAGGGAGAGAAACATCAGTGTGTGATTGCCTCTTGTGCACCCACTACTGGGGACCTGGCTCACAACCCAGGCATGTGCCCTGACAGGAAATAAAACCAGCAACCTTTTGGTTCACAGGCCAGCGCTCCATCTACTGAGCTACACCAGCCTGAGCAGAAAATAGATTTTCTGTATATTTGATATATTTCAAGACTCCCTTGCCCATGCTTAAATCATCATGATTTTCCCTCATACTAATTATAGTTATATGTTCTGTTCCACATATAGTGCACTGTTAACTCTTAAGGAGTGAGCTGGAATAATTGTACAAAGGAATTGTAAATTGAAACAAGTTTAAAAACTTCACCATTGACACCTGACACCACCTTAGGATATCTACTATCAAAACAACAGAGAAAAAATGTTGGCAAGGATGCAGATAAATTGGAATCCTTGTCCACTATTAGTGGGAATGTAACATGGTGTAGCTGCTATGGAAAACGTAAATTAATAACAGAATTACCACATGATCCAGCATTTACACTTTTGGATATATATCCAAAAGAATTGAAAGCAGGGTCTACAAAAAACATTTGCACAGCCATGTTCATGGCAGCAATATTCACAATAGCCAAAAGGTATTAGCAACTCAAGTGTCCATCTACATATGGATAGATCAACAAAATGTGGTATATACATATAATGGAACACTATTGAGCCTTAAAAATAAAGAGAATTTGACACATGCTAGATCATAGATGAACCTTGAGGAAATAAATTATGCAAAGTAACATAAGCTGGATATTGTGTGTTTCTACTTAAATGAGATACCTAGAGTAGTCAAATGTATAGAGAAAGCAGATGGTGGCTGCCACAGGACTAGTGGGGAAGGAGGAATAGGAAGTTGTTTAATGGGTATAGAGTGTCAATTTTGCAAAATGAAAAAGTCTTAGAGATTACTTGCACAACAATGTGAATATACTTAACACCACTGAACTGTACATTTAAAATAGGCAAAATGGTAAATTTTGTTATTATATTTTAACATAATTGAAAATTAAAAAAATTAAGAAAAGTTTTTCCAAAGCCCCTAACCTTTAAGAAGGCAATTAAGGAAACATGCACATTCTCATTATTTCTAGAGCCACATTCATTCTAGCATGAACTTACCTAAACAGTCTTTTATAAGACCAATATAAATATCCCAAGATTTTAAAAGGTTAAAATAGAGAGGAAAACCAAAGTGTTATTTCAGATTCCCTTGGGGTACCCATATGCCAAACACCCATGCTCAGAGAAATGTGGGTAAAGAAATTGCAGAGAAAAAGAAAGAAGAGAGCTCCTTTAGGCATGATGTATGAGGGTATCTCAGAATTTGCTCTAGCTCATGATAAATAAATACAGAGCAAATCACATTAGAGGATGACCTATTTTAAGAAATCCCATTTTCTTCACATTCCAAAAATATGCTTTAATATTCTTTGAAATAGGGGATTACATTACATCACTTAGCTTTTATTCGAAGACTAAACTACATGTCTCAGAGGTGGTGCCAATGGCAGCATGTTAGAAACCACTGTCAATTGGAAATCAATCTGTAATAAAAATGAAACTTCTAAAATTATAATGTGAGTCGATGGGGAATATGCAATTCCATTTGCAAAAATGTGCTTCCTGTAAAAATGGCAAGGAATGAATCTATCATATAAAATGGGGATCTAGTTTTACTCATATAAAGCATAACTCAAAAAATACACACTACAACCATTTAATCTGAGTTACTAAAGAAGGATAAACAAAAATGAGCCATTTCTGAGATGTGGGGCAATGTTATTTGATAAATTTACTGGGAACCATGAGGAAACTAAAATGCTGCCCTCTGACTGGAACATTCAAGTTTATCATTTGTGTGTAACATAAAAGGGCAATGTAGATGTTAAAATTTAATCAACATAAAACATTAATGCCTTAGGTTAAAAGAGAGAATGGCACAATAATGGCATTAAAAACAGTGAGAATAACACCATTACTCTCATTGACATTTTCAACTTATTTGCTTCAGTGAATTGTACCTCCAAAATGGCAAAACAGAAAAGTCATTCATAAGGAAGGTACCATCAATATTTTGTTTTCTTCTTGCCCAACTCTAGAATGACCTGTATTCTACAAAGGATGCAAAAACACATCTTACCAAAATATAGATTCCTTACTTTATTTTTAAATTTATTGTTTATTGTATTTTTCCATTACCATTTATCACACTTATAGTCCCTCCCTCCAAGAATCACCACACTGCTGTCCATGTCAATGAGTCCTTCTGTGCTCCATCCCTCTACCCCCTAACTCCCCCCACAACTAGCTGTCAGCCTGCTCTCTGTCTCTGTTTTGCTTGTTAGGTCAGTTTGTTCATTAGATTCTACATATGAGTGAAATCATAGTGTATTTTTTCTTTCTCTGACTGGCTTATTTCACTTAGCATAATGTTCTCCAGGTTCATCCATGCTGTTGAAAAAGGTAAATTTTCCTTCTTTTTCATGGCTGAGTAGTATTCCATTGTGTAAATATTCCATAGTTGTTTCACTCACTCATCTACTGATCGACACTTGGTCTGCTTCCAAATATTGGCCATTGTAAGTAATGTTGCAATGAACATAGGGGTGCTTATGTTCTTACAAATCAGTGTTTTGGGATTCTCAAGATAAATTCCCAGAAGTGGAACCACTGGGTCATAAGAAAGTTCCATTTTTAATGTTCAAGTTATCTCCATACTGCTTTCCACAGTGGCTACACCAATCTGCATTCCCACCAAGAGTGCAAAAGGTTTCCCTTTCTTCAGATCCTCACCAGCACTTCTGTGTTAATTTATTGATAATAGTCATTCTGACCAGTAAATCTGGCCATTGCAGTTTTGATTTGCATTTCTCTGATGATTTGTGACACTGAGTATGTTTTCATATGTTTGTTGACTATCTATCTGTATGTTGTCTTTCTAGAAGTGTCAATTCAGCTGCCTCACCCATTTTTTAAATAGGATGGTTTGCTTTTTTGGTGTTGAGTTTTATAAGTTCTTTAAAACCTTGGGTATTAACCCCTTATCAGATGTATCAATGAATATATTCTCCCATTCAGTAGGTTGTCTTTCAATTTTGCTGATGATTTTTTCTTTGCTGTCAAAACCTTTTTAGTTTGATATAGTCCCATTTGTTTATTTTTCTTTGTTTCTCTTGCCCAAGGACATATATAAGATAAAAGATTGCTACGAGCAATGTCCAAGATTTTACTGCCTATGATTCTTCTGTAATTTTTAAGGTTTCAGGTCTAACATTTAATTCTCTAATTCATTTTGAATTTATTCTTGTGAATGTTCTAAGAAGGTTGGACAGGTTCGTTTTTTTCTGCAGATTTCTGTACAGTTTTCCTAATGCCATTTACTGACTACAGTATCTTTAGCCCATTGTATGTGCTCACTTCCTCTGTAAAATATTAATTGACTATGAAGATGTGGGTTAATTACTGGGCTTTTTATTCGGTTCCATTGATCTATGTGTCTGTTTCTATGCTGGTACCATTTTACCATTTTAACTATGATGTGTCTTGGTGTGGGTCTCTTTGGATCCTTCACTTTGGGACTTTATGCAGTTCCTGGACTTATGTGTCTTTTTCCTTCACCAGGTTAAGGAAGTTTTCACTCATTATTTCTTCAAATTGGTTCTTAATCCCTTGCTCCCTCTCTTCTCCTTCTGGTGTTCCCATGATATGGATGTTGTTATACTTCATGTTGTCCCAGAGGTTTCTTAAACTCTCTTCATTTTTTTAAATTATTTTTTTTTCTTTTTGCTCCTCTGGTTGGGTTTTTTTTCTACCTTGTCTTCCAAATCTCTCTGATTTGATCCTAGGCTTCACTGAACTGCTTCAGTTAAAGTCTCAGAGCTCCCAGAGTTCTGCTTTTGCCTGCAGGCTCTCTGTTAGGTTTAATCACTGAAATGGCTTCTAGGTATAATCCTCATCAACCTGGCTTAAACTCCACAGGGCAGGGCAAGAGGAATTCCTGGCAATGGGGCTATTGCTTCCCCCCAGGCTGAAGTCTTGTGGAAGAGACTGCTCTTTTTGAGAAAGATGGCTACCGAAGTGTGGGAAATGACTCAGCACAAAAATCCTGGAGGCTAACCCTTCAGGGGTCTCCTCAAAGCCACCAATCCCAGACTCTCCTCCTGTGTCTCTAGTCCACTCTGACCTCCTTTTGCCACAGCCCAGCATAAGTGGCTGCAAACAAATTTTTGAGTGTTGGCCCTTTAAGAGTCTCTCTGTGTCTCTAGCCATCTTTCCCTGGTGGACATAAATCCCTCTGTTTTTTAACAGCTGGCTGTTATTTCAATTCCTGTCCTGGTTCTGGTGCTCTAGGCTGGGTATCCCAACTTGGGGTTTAGGCCCCACACTTCTTGGGGGAACCTCCCAGCCACTTAAATATCCCTCTACAACTTCAGCTGCCACCCACAAAAGCACAGCGAACCCTCACATACCTCTGCACTTCCTACTAGTATCATTGTGGTGGTGTGGTTTCTTCTGTAAGTCCTTGGTTATGAAGCTTTCCTCTAGCAAGTGTTCAGTTGGTTATCCCAGATGATTTCTCTACAGTCTTGTTGTAATTCCAGTTTGATCCTTGGAGGAGGTTAGTGTAGCTTCCACCTACTCTGCCACCATCTTGCTTCAGGTATCTCTCTCTTTAACACACAACAACATTTGGTAAATTTCTTTTATATCCGTGGGTGAATATGATTGCATTGAGAAAATTTAAAAATTATCATTACCAAATGAAAAGATGAAATAATGCTCTTGGGGGACATCAAAGAGTGTTTAATATTCACTAAACAAACCTACATTTGGCCACCTATCTACAAGTCATAAATTACTGACTATGTGACAGAAATATATTGATGTGGACACCTATTAAATATAGGTGGGTTTTGAAAGAAGAATCAGAAGCCCTTCCTTCTGAGATACTATACCCATCCTCACCTCTTCTAAGTACTATTTCTATAGTGATAGTTCTCACATCTGTATTTCTAACCCAAACCTCTCTTATGAGCTCCAGATCCATATTTCTAAATCCCAACCAGACTTTTTCACCTAGAAAGACCACAGACATTTCAAATTCCACAAGGTCAAACTGTAGCAGACCTTTATGTATGTAGGTATGTGCTCATACATTCCATACATTCAAAATGTACTTTCAAACATTAGCTCTTTTTCTCTACCTTTATTTTATTTTTAATACCTGACACAGGCATTTCCTCTTCTGGGAACATGATCTTCCCAAACAAAATTAGTGACTATTTTCTTCATATTCTCCTTGTACTTCACATACCTGTAATATTGTATTTACTTTTTAAAGTCATTAGTGATTTTGTATAATTACTAATGAACTAAGTATTTTTCTCCTAAGCTATATGTTTAATATTTTAGGGCAGATAATCTAGTTTGTTGTTGCTGTTACATTTTGTTTCTGAATAGATGACTTTGAAGACACTCATCCCAATACTAGCACAATAGCCTGCACACAAATGGCACTAGGAAGTCCATCAATGCCTGGTATGTCATTCTAATGACTTTTATAAGGGGAACAATGATTGGAATGGTGCATTATATCATCCATGTTGAATTTCAACCTGTACACATAAAACATCCTGAATATTAGTTATTCAGGATGAATATTTATTGCCAGGGACAGATGGAATCATTAAATGAAAAAAAGCAGATTACAAAACAACCAGTGCAAAATGTTCTCATTATATTAGTAATGACTGCATTAGATGAGTATGTATATGAGGTCTGTCTATAAAGTATCCACCCATGTGATATGAAAAATAGAGACATTTATGTAGAAGATACAAGATACAAGAAACATTATACATAGGACAATGATGCCTCAGTCTCCTTCAAAGTAGGCACCTTGGGACCTCACACAGTTCTCCCAATCACCATCAGCTGTCCAATGTATTTTTCTGAATCTCGTTGATAGTGTGAAATCTCTTTCCTTTCAAAGGTGATTTTAGTTTTGGGAAAAACCAGAAGTCACAGGAGGCCAAATATTGGCTGTAAGAGGTCTGAGTCATCTGGATGATTCGATGTTTTTCCAAAAACCTCTGCATGAGCCGTGATGCAAGAGCAGGTGCGTTATTGTGATGAAGCTGCCAATCACCAGTTGCCCATAGCTGTGGCCTTCTGAATCATCAGAATAGTTTCCATGGAGGAATGTTCAGGCTTCATGCAAAATCTGATGCGAATTCATTGCTCTACTCACTCAGTCATTTTGAATGTGACAGCCACGCAATACACATGCTCACTCAAGGGTGTCCACTGCCCCCACAGACTACTACAGTGAAGTTGTCATTGTTCATACACACGAATTCCAGTCCACTCTCCTTGGTTGCCAGGTTACAGGGATGTCAGGCAAATTGTTCTCATTATATTAACAGTGTCTGTATGTTTTCCAGACAGACCTCATATGTAAAGAAAAAAATAAAAAGATATACACTGAATTGTTATTATTAGTAATGTCTGGCTGGCAGAAATGAAGTTGTTTTGTTTTCTTATATTTTACTTTTCTGCATGCCCAACTTTCCACAATGCAGATAAAATTTGTCTTGTAAAACAGTAATAATCATGGACATGGACAACAATGCAGTCATTGCAATCAAATGCAACAAAGATTATATATGAATATATATATATATATATATATATATATATATATATATCCTCTAATAGAATTGGTAGGGATATAGATGGAGAGAACTAATATCAAGGAATGCCTATATGTACCAGGCAGTGTGCTAAATGCTGGAGACAGAATGATTTTGTAACAAAGGTCATGATTAGAGAAGTGAAGGAACACATCAATGGTTATTTATTAAGCAAGTTATAGAGCTAAAATTCAGACCTAGGCTTTTCTGATTCTAATATAATATTCATTACATTTCATTCTGGTATCCCATATTCAGTATCAGCGGTCTACAAAACTTTTAAGTAGTCAACGTTTCTGCTGCCCTACCCACATTAATTCATACTATGAATTGCCAAGATTACTACCATGGGGCCTCTTTCCAGATATGCTCCATTGATCAACCCAATCCTTATTACATTCCCTAATGTTTTGGCCAACTAATCGGAAAAAATAATCCATTCTACAGAGTTAACATATTAGTCATTGCACTTGATTTCCAAGTGCCATTGGTGTGCAGGCTTCTGTGCTAGGTTGTTGGGATGACAGTTCACATTTCAATGGGTAGGGGATTAGATACTCACAAAGTTAACTGCATTAAAATCTGGGAAATGCTTTAATAAAGATAATAACAACACATTCACTGTGGAAGCATGAATAAATTAAGTGCTTATTCTGTCTGAAGTGTCACTGTGAATTTAAAAGAAAAAAATGGTGATGAGAAGGGATGTAAAGACCATTGTCTATGCAATAAAACCACATAACAGTTAAAGAGCCTTCCTTCTTGACTTTCATGGCAAACTGCTGTAACTACTCTATTGTTTTCGCGGATGACACACTCCATTGGAGGTGTCTCTGGGTTTTACATCAGGCCAGAAGTGGTAAATACTTTAAGGCAGCCCTTTGAGAAGATCTTAAAATGGCATCCCTTAAAACAAACACCTGTGTCCTATATAGCTTTTCTTTCACATTAGTACATGCTATTCTCAGATTTGCATCCTGAAATGGCTCACACAGTGACTTCTTTAATGTAGCTGGGTTACCTAAAACTTGCAGAGATTAGGAAGCTGTGAGTAAAATGTCTGGGAAGACTATATGAATTGTTTGCTAAAAATCACTCTAAATTAGAAACTAATGCAAAAATTTTGACAACTTGTTCAACACTGCGTACAGCCAGATAAGAATCAACATTTAGAGAATTCTATTTTGTTTATCATTAATGCTAGGGTAGATTTAACAGATGAGATTCTTCCAAAGGAGTCATCTCAATTTATTTCAGCGAACATCCTTAATTAGTAAATTCTTTCTTCCCCATTTAAAAAAATTGAAATTGATCCAAAGAGAAAATGAGAATAACATAAACTTTTGAGTCAACAATACACTTGGGGAGGAATATGTGCATTTGTACTTAAACATGGATAAATGAAACTAACATTTTTATGAGTAGTTGTAAGTAACTAAGGTTTTTCAGACAACAGTCACATATAATATGTATATAAAGATATGTGTTCCCTTGTGTAGTTTTTTTAAGATTCTATTTATTTATTTATTTTAGAGAGATGGGTAAGGGAGGGAGAAAAAGAGAGAGTGAAACATCGATGCATGGTTGCCTCTAGCACACCCCATACTGGGGATATGGTCTGCAACCCAGCCAGGCATGTGCCCTGACTGGGAATCAAACTGGCCATGCTTTGGTTCGCAAGCCTGAGCTCAATTCACTGAGCTACACCAGCCAGGGCCCCTTGTATATTTTAAATGAACTATATTTATGGGTTTCCTAGAGTACTGGTATAGTTACTTTTTCAATTATTTTACACTCATAGGTTATACAATTCATTGTACTTCTGTGGATCACTTTATCTTTAAACCAGGAAATATTTCAAAATATTTAAAATTCTACATAATACAAATATGTAGAAAAACTAAAAAACTAAATACTTATACTATTTAGGTTTTTTTTAAAGGCAAGCCATGTGATTTGGCATCAAAAAGTTATACCCTAAATAATGAGAAAGTTAAGAATAAGTCTGTGATGAAGGGCTGAGCCAGAGAACAAATTAGAGATATTCATTGTATTTTGTCTTTAAAATGCGACCTCATGTACAAAGTGTCATTTCCTCTGAAATCATTCTCCTGATTCCCAAAACAATTACAAAATACCATAAAAATGCCCTATAACCTAGAAGAAAGGCAATGTATATCCCTTCACTGAAATATTTTTGGGTGAAAAAAGTTTTTAGAAAATACGAATTTTAAAGTAGAAATATGAATTGCCTACATGAAAAACCTTTTAAAACTAATTTATGAAACAAACAATATATTTAAAAGAAATCTTCAAATGTAACTATTTCTAGGTGAAAATATTTAATTTCAGAGCCATTATAATTTACACATTTTCCTTTATCTTCTGGTATCATAGTAGGGAAGTTTATAAAAAGACAAGAACCGTGGACTGACCTGGTGATGAATTAAGGAAAATTTTAAGGAAAAACAAAGAAGGGAAAACACAACAGGATTCCATACTATTTAAGAGTAAATTTTTTATTATTTATTTATGTATGTATGTATTTATGTACTTATTTTTTATAGCCTTGAACTTTATGTCTCCAGAGGCAAATACATTCATTCAGTAAATATTTACTGACTGACAACAATTTGCTAGGCATTAATGGAGAAATGAGAGAATATAAAGATGACAGTTATAGTCTCTGCTTTCAAGACATTTACATCTGAGTTGGAGACACACATGCACACAAATACATTTTACTGTTAATAAAGCAACTATATAAAACTGTTAAAACAATCTATGTTAAAAAAGTTTTTTTCTGTATTTTTTAATATTTGATTTAAGTTTTATTTTTTATTTTATTTTTTATTTATTTTTTATATTTTTTATTGTTTTCCAAGTAGTTTTCTGCTTTTCCCCCAACCCCTCTGCATTTTTTAAGTTATTTTATTTTTTTATATTTTTATTGTTTTTCAAGTAGTTTTCTGCCTTTTCCCTCAATCCCTCTGTATTTTTTTAGTATTTTTATTATTTTATTTTTTATTGTTTTCATGTAGTTTTCTGCCTTTTCTCCCAAGCCCTCTGTATTTTTAATTTATTTTATTTTTTATTTTTTATTGTTTTTATTGTTTTTCATGTAGTTTTCTGCCTTTCTCCCCCAACCCCTCTGCATTTTTTTTAACTCACTTTTAGTACAGCTCATTATATTACTTGGTTCAGATTTGCAACTGAACAGCATGTAGTACCTGAACATCAAGGCAGCATCTGAGTGCCAAACATTTAAGGAAAAACAGATATAACATAACACTAATCCAAGGTGAGCACAACCTGGCTAGTCCTGAGAAAGGGCCAATCTCCCTTCCCACTTCTAATATTCTCAAACAGGTTGGCAGCCCAACCTGTTTTCTTAACAATCCAACATTTGTATTTGAGCCCCAAAGTACTTTTCTTCAACCTAATCCTACTTACTTTCAGCTCTAGCCCATCCTCTTGAAACAAACGTTTTGTGTCCTTGATAATCATTTATTATTACATGAGGATTATAACCTGACTACTTTATATATATATATATATATATATATTCACTTTGGGTAAGAATATTTGAAATAAATAAAATAATAGTAATTTAGACTTTAAAAATTAAGGATCTTTTAAAAGGAGTAGGGACTGGGGTAATTTTTCTTCTTTGAGTTTTTTATCTTGTAATTTAACTGTTAAGCTGAATTGGAAATTTTTAAATATGCTCAAATATAATATTTGGTAATAAAAACAGCAATAGTGAAATTATCCAGTCTTTATCCTGGATCAGTATACATTCCTCCCAGCTTGCCACACATGCTACATGTTTATACTTACAATCCCTGCTTTGAAAGGTGGCACTGAAGCTCTGTGCAAGTTCCTTAAGCAACAAATATTCAAATATATCCACATGTCTTGATGGTACTAAGGCAAGAAGTGAAAAAATACACCATTTATCTATTTAACAGCAGGTCATAAAAATTTAAGCAAGGGTTGAAGGGGAAAAAAGACTGATTCAGTTTGCACTTGATCTGAACATTGAATCAGCAGAACCCCTGCATTCCTAAACCGTTCTGACCAATTGAGATTTTGGTACAAAAACCAAGACTCTATAACAACTTTTTTTAAGAGAATAAACTTTTTTAAAAAAGCACATTTAGCACCAACAACTTACAAACTATAAACACTATGACTACAATTTCAAATGGAATGTTTCTAAAAGTTGATAATCTAGAACTTGGAATGTAATTTCCAATTGGAACAATGTCATAAAACTATGGCTAGCCTTCCAGAACAGATATACAAACCTAGTTTAAAAATGTTCTTAATATAACATCTACCTTCAATGAAAAAATAACTAAAAATAATATAACTGTAATAGCAATAACAAAGAAAAAGATACATAATTGTAAAACCATGACTACATGGCATTAGAGAGACTATATAAATGATTCAAAGAAAAGACACAATTAAGAATTAGCCAAAAATCTTGGTATGAGAATTCAAAAAGATGGTGTTGAAGAGTCGTAGAAAAGTATTAAAGCTAAGTTTTTTGATTGCCTGAAGGACAACACTCTCCTCCTCTCCCCCACCCCTCTCTGTTTAATACAAACAGCACAACTAAGTTGGACAACTCCACTAGGGGGAATAAATGCCACACTGAGTTATATGCACAAACACAGCATGAAGAGGGAAAATGAGAGGGGAGTAGAAGGGAAATCTGGGCACTTGGAGATCACAGTGGCCACCCTTAGCTCCAGAGGCCTGCATAGTTCCCGTGGAGGCCTGAAGGGAGAGGCCCCCCAGCCACAAAGAGCTTCATCTCCGGCCAGTTGTAGCAGTGGGTGTAGACAGCGTTGGGGAACTCGTCCACACCGCCGAAGTAGTTCACCCACAGGTCGTCGTGGTTCAGCCAGCCTCTGCCGCAGGTGAGCTTGAGCTTCCTCCCTGTAGGCGCCAGGAAGGAGTCCTGGCCTGCCGAGGCCCTCTCCTCCAGGAACTTCTGGGCGCGTATGTCGTAGAAGAGCAGGGAGCCTTGGCCGGTGCCCACGGTGATGATGTGCTGATAGAAGCTCAGTGAGCGCACACCAGTGCCGCCCTCTCGGGAGCACAGTGGCCGAATGTTCTGTTGACCGTGGCGCAGATCCAGAAAGGAGACGTGGGTCTGGGAGCCCGCTGCATACAGGGACAACTCATCACAGTAGGTCAGGCACACGTTCTCTCGGCAGTAGGGCAGCTTGATAGACAGCAGCCTGGACAGGTTGCCCTGGGCTTTCCACAGGTGAAAGTAGCCATCAAGGGACACTGCTCCCAGCTCCTGGTTCTTGCTACTGAAGGCCAGGGCCCGCACCTTTCTGTTACTGAGATTGGTGCTGGACCTGGGGAGGGTCTCCACGTGCATCGGGCAGATGTGGGCATACACTGGGAGCCCCACGTCATTGTGCCAGGCGATGCTGCCGTTGAACAGGTCGGGGCCCATTCTCCACAGAGCCAACGTGCCGTCGCGGGACCCACTCACAGCCACTGTGTCACTCATCCAGGCGATGGCGAAGATCCAGTCCCTGTGGCCGTTGCGGTCCCCCAGGCACACGGGGTCCAGGGTGGGCAGCTGGTAGACAGCCAGGCTGTTGGGGTTCTCGCCTCCGGTGGCCAGCAAGGTCTTGGAGGGATTCAGCTCGATAGCGTGGATGCCACAGCTCGGCTGGGCCCGGGCCAACTCGGGCCCCTGGTCCCGCATGAGTGGGATGCGGGTGATCTGGCCCGACAGCACGTCCACCACGAAGAGCGTGTTGCACTTGGTGCCGCACACCACATGCCTGTCGTTCAGCCATTGCGACGCGAACACCTTGTTGAGGGTGCCCAGGGCCAGCTCGCGCTCTCGCAGCAGCTCCGGCAGCTTCTGCACCGAGTAGCCGCTCAGCTCGCCCTCGAAGACCTGGAGCCCCTCGCGGCTACGCGCGCCCCACTCGCGGCCCTTCAGGTAGTACACCAGCGAGCTCCGGGTCACCAGCCGCTTCTGCCTCTTGGGCTGCAGCGGACCATCGGACGATGAGCTCGAGTCAGCCCCCTCGATGGCGGGCGCTTTCCGCTTCCTACTACCTGTTCGCAGCGTGGCCATGGTGGGCGGCGGGCGAGTGTTGGAGATGACCGCGCGGCGGCGGCGGCGGCGGCGGCGGCGGCGGCGGCGGCGGCAGCGGCGACCGCGTGTGGCACCGGTGTTGGCTGTGGTGGCGGCGGGACGGTGGTGCCTCTTAGCCAACCAGGAACGCGGGCTCTCAACGGCCAAGAGTAGCGGGCGATCGAGAGAGCAGAGGCTTTGGCGAAAGAGGTGAGGACGGCGGGTGCTGGAGGAACTCCGATCCGAAGGAGCGGAGCGGGGGAAGTGCGTCCAGCCGCAAGGCAGGAGCGCAGTCTGTGTGGGATGAGGAGATGAGGGGTTCAAGTGGGAGGGAGCACAGGCAGTGGAGGGCGGGGGCGTAGAATGGGCAGGCACTGTGGGAGGGAGCGCAAGCCAGGCGCAAAGGCTGGCGGGGGTGGGGGCGCGGGGTGTGGAATTTGCCGGCGGGCAGGGGTGTGTTGTACTAAGAGTCTTTGAGCCATGAACCCAAGGTTGCCTTGTGAGCCTGTATTGGACCTCTACTAAGAGATAGGATATTTCTTTACTCTCAGGATAGCAACCAACCAGCCTTCTTAAAATCCCCACTTAAATAAAATTCAAAACCTAAAATACAGTCAAGCGGGAGGTTGAAAGGAGCCCAGGCAATTGTAACAAGAAATAAATGTGCACTTGGTGCAATTCTGGGAGACACTTGGCTAAGATTAGACATTGAAGGTAGTGAAGGATGGGGGGTTAGCAGCTGCAGGGAGGTCCTCCAACTTAGAACCTTCAGCAGAACCTTCTTTCTCAGCCCTCTGCGGGTATCTTAAGCCAGTTTCAACCAAATACCTATTTTCCGCCTCAAATTGAAGTCTCTGAACTCCCTTACTGCAGTGCTTTGATGGATGCTCCTAAATGCAGATCCCCAGACTCCACTCTCTGGCCTGAGTTGTGTCTAGGACCCCTTTGACCAGGCACAATCTTGAGAACCTGTCAGGCTATGTTGAAGGGGAGTAGTTCCTTGGAGGTGATGGCTTCCCTTGTAACTCAAAGCTCTAAGGAGGTGGAGAGAAAGAGTTTGAGGGTCATCTTCCTTGCCTCTCCTAGGTTCTGTCCCTGCTCTAGATCTTAGAGGCTCTGGTACCTTGGCATGTTTCCCTCAGAACTTGGGCTGAGGTCCTGAGGCTGGGCAAGATTTTCACAAGCAGAGATGAAGATAAAGAACTTCCCAGAAAAAAGGCAATCACAGGGACATGATCATGAGGATGTGAGGGCATTGGCTTACTCTCAGGAGTTTGATATTTCACAGTTTGCTCTTCTTATTCAGGGCTGCCAATCTAGTGGCAGGTTCCTACCTAGGCATTCTGAGTTACACAGTGAAAAGGCCTTGTGAAGCTGATGGTTGATATCTAGTCTGCTCACCCTCCCTGTCTCCTTCAGAAAATGTACATGATGTATGGTGGGTGGGTGTATGGGAAGATGCATTTACTTTTCTGATCAATCAGGGGAGCCCACGGGAGCTGCTTTGTTGCTGATTCTGATATAGGGTGCAGCCAAGGGGGGAGGCCAAAAAAAAGATTTGGAATGGTGTCCAGAATTCAAAGTGTATAGAAATATTGGAGAGACATATAAGATGTCCTCACCCCTTCCCCCACAGGTGTGAGTTGGGGGAAGGGACACATGGAGCAGGAACATGCAGGGCTGTTTTGTACAGCCATAGCCTTGCAGCTAATCCATGGCATGGTCATTTAACATATCTATAGCCTTTGGCGGGTCACTTGGATATGTTAAATGGCTGTGGCCAGGCTTGGAGTGAGGGGAATAAAGTCACTTCCCCCAAGATGTAACTGGGGGACAGATCGCCTGAGTTACAGCACCTGCATGGGAGCTTGGAGAAGATTGGCTCTAGGACATGGGGCCATACCTGCCCAGAATGGCAGCCCAGTAAACTTGTAATAATACAGAAATGCTGGCAGGTGTAACTGATTGTGGGAGGAGTTAGAAACAGGGGTACAGAGGAAGATGGGCATGGGGATTTAAACCCAGATACGGCAGCCATTAGAGAGAGAGCCCCGTGGTTTCAACAGAGTAAGAGTCCCCTCTTGGCCAGGTGAAAGGGAAAACCACGCAGCTTTGCCAGAATGGAGATCCCTGCGGCCAGGTGAAGAAGAAAGAGACAGGCTTTTGGTGGAGTGCAGTGGCCTGCAGCTTTGGTAGAAGAGGCCCACACGGCTTTGGGGCGCTCCCTTTGGCCGCGTGGCCAGGAAAGCAGGAGAGACTTTGACTGGAACTTGGTACAAAGAACTCTTCCCAGTGGAAGGTGCCACATGACTTGGGTTATTGGAGATCCTGCCTGGACTTCAACACAGCTGATGATACCAGTGGTCTGGAAAACCGGACGTGTGCTCTTTTCCTGATTTAAGGTACCCAGAATTAGGACAGGGAAAGAAGGGACCTCTGTGTGTGTGTGTGTGTGTGTGTGTGTGTGTGTAGGTGTATACTCTTAAAGAGTTTGATATTTTAACGAAAGCATTAGGCCTGAATAGCATAAAATAAACATTTTGTAACATTTTGTTTCCTTTTCACAAATCTCTGGCATTGAGAGATGTCTTTCCAATTGGCGATGGACAGACAAGCCTCATAGGTATTAGTATACCATCCTTGGGAGGGGCCCATGTAGTTCTGTAGCAGTTTTTTTGCATCCCTCGGTGGGCCAAGTATTGCCCCACCCCACTTGGCCCTCTGTTCGATAACAATTCCTCTCCCTTCCTCTCTCCTGCCCTGTTTGCTGATTTCTCCCCCTTCCCCTACCCTCTTTGGAAGCGCACAAATTCCAAGTACAAACAGTGGGTTATTCCTACCACTCCAGTCTATGTTCTGCATTCCATTTCTCCCAGTACTGTCTTGCAACCCAGTTTGGATTCCTCTACATCTTATTCATCCCATAGAAACAGAGAGGTTGCATATGTTGCTGGTGGTGAACATGAATGAAGGAAGTCTTCACAGACCTTGTATTCTGTTTTCACAGGTAGGGGTGAGTGGGGTCCTGCTGGACATGGCCTCTCCAATACCTTGTAAGGGAAGGTTGGCCAGAGGTCCCTCAGCCAGAAGGAATGTGTTTCGCTTTGAAGATGGATTCCAATTCCCTCCTTATCTCCTTTTGGGAGTGGCTTCTTGTACTGTGTGATCCCCTTTTGATCTTCTCTCTTTGCACGTACACACTGAGGTAATGTAGTTTAGAGTCATGTGCAAGACACATGCCCCCTTTGTCTGGGACCCCTTAAAACAAGTCTCAGAGTCAGGGAAGAGTGGTCCTGCTTTGCCACTGTGCTGCTACCACTGGTGCCCCCTGTAATGTAGGTAATAAAAGCTATGTCTGCTCCATCCAGTCTTCTTTGTGGTTTTTTTTTTTTTTGGCTTATCTGAATGAGCAATGGGGATTCCTGGACTCTATGTCCTGCATTACAATGGGCATAGTCAGCAGGATTCAGATACCCCCAACATTTCCCAAGTTGAGTCAACTGTGGGCAACATTATGCCAAGTGGGGGGATGCCAAGAGTAATCCTGAGCTGGCCAGCAAATTCTATGTGGTATGAGGTAGCAAACCTTCCTGATACATGGGACCACTATGGGATTGGAGGGATGCCCTTGAAACTCTTGGTGGCCTCCTACAAGTCTGGCAGTGTGTCAGAGAGCAGTGCACCTTAAAGAAAAAGAGAGACCTCCACCATGTTGCCATTGCTGTGGGCTGGTTAATGTTGGCAGAGCTACAGAGGGTTACTGAGAGATGGATAAAGGCAGAGGCATATGCTCTGCATTTAGAAGAGGAACTGAAACTAGAAAGGAACATGCATCTCCTAATGATGGACAAAAAGTATGCTTTAGGCAAACAATTACAACAGACCAGTGAAAATTACAGGACCTAGCATGCAGCTTTGCCAGGGTACAGAAATGGTGACCAGTACCCACCCCTATACAGGTGATTGTGGCACAGTCTGACTAGAATCCTTGCAAGTGGGATCCTACAGCTGAAAGTGACTCAGATGAAGAGATCAGAATAGTTGAGGGTAGGGGCCTTAGAGGTAAAAGAAGGGAAACTTAAGGCTCATCTGATTATGGCTCAGAAGATTAAGACCCAACAGCAAAGGGCACCATAGGGTGCTCCAGTGCCACCTCCCCGGCAGACCTCACATACTACAGAATGCCCCCACATCCCTGCAGAGCTAGAAGAGCTGGCTGCTAAGTTCAGACAGAAAGGGTCTGAATCCATCTCATGGTGGCTGTTTCGGCTGTGGGATAAAGAGGCTGATGGCATTTTGTTTACAGGGGATGAATGAAAACATAGGTCATCTGTCACCACCCATCTTTCTTTGAGACAAAGAATTCACCAGGCTGGAGCCCAAACCACTCACCCAATTACTCTCCTTATGTGGCTAATGCCTGGCTATAGGGTGATGTGACCTAATGAGGGGGATCTACACTCCTCTAACTCACATTGGACTAGAACTCCAGCAGTTCATTCTGGAGTTAGGCATGCCTCACACCATCTATAACCCACAGTTCAATGGGCCAGATATGGAACAATTTACCAAAGGAATGAGGGACTGGGTTGTGCAAACAGCACTCCTGGCTTATTTCGGCACCCTGATACCTACTTTGTCCACCAAAGTGGGTGATTTTGTACAAGAAATGGCACAGACAGTTGCTGACCTAGGATAAGTAGAACTACTGGATAAAAGAAAGGAATAAGAGAGGTAGAAAAGAAGGAGAAGGAAGGGCAAAAAGGAGAGAGTCTAAATGTGAAATGCAAGCAGAAAGGTACAGTAACCCATAAACAACTATGGAATGATCTCATAAAGGCTGGAACAGATAAGGGACAAGAAGCCTAACCACATTCTTGTAAGTATTTTGAAGCAGCTGAAACCTGAGCCACAGTTCCAGCCTGTAACAACATCTACTGTTTGAATATTGGAATGAACTTGGAGGACAGTCCATGGGGAGGGGTCTTTACATGGAGGGATGGCTGAGGGAATCACTTACGGGGACCCAGTAGGGACTGGAGGCCATATGTAGAACTTGCTATTCACTGGTCCCCAAAGAACATACAAAGAGTGCTGGCTTCAGTTGATACTGGTGCAGAATATTCTCTTATTTATGGAAACCCAGAGAGATTTATAGGGCCCATAACTTCCATTGATGACTATGGAGGACAGTCCATCTGGGTGTGGGTTGTGACAGTGACTCTTGGAATAGGGCATTTACGGGTATGCTCCTATAAGGTGGATGTCCCCTATCTCTGAGTATATCCTAGGGATTGACATTCTAGTTGGTATGCACCTACAGATAACCATGAGGGAGTTTTGCCTCTGAATACCAGTTGTAAAGGCCATTTGAGGGGCATGCCAGACACTCCCATATCCCTTCCCACTCCCCATAGAATGGTGGCCACCAACAATAGTGCCTTCTGAGTGTCCATAAGGAGATTGGGGAGACCATAAAAGAATAGTCTAAGGTGAACATCATGAGACCAGCCCCCTACAACTCATTTGTGTGGCCCGTCTGAAAGCAGGATGGAACTTGTTGCATGACTGTAGATTATAGAGAAGTAAGTAAGGTGATTTCCCCTCTTTGCAGTCGTGCCTAACATAGCTAGCCTCCTAGACCAGCTCTGCCATGAGCTGGGCACACACCATTACATATCAGATTTGGTCAATGCCTTTTTCTGCATTGATATTGATCCTGAAAGCCAGGGCTAGTTTGCCTTCACCTGGGAAGGCCGCCAGTGGACATTTGCTGTTCTGCCTCAGGGTTACCTGCATAGCTCTACTGTTTGCCACGGCCTTGTGGCTGAAGACTTAGCTGCATAGACTGTACCATCCTCTATGAGAATGCACCATTACATTGATGATATCATGCTGACCTCTGATTCTCTTACAGAGTTAGAGTGTGCCACTCCTCAGCTGTTGGCTCAGCTCAGGGTCAAGGATGGGCAGTCAGTTCCAACAAAATTCAGGCACCTGAATTGTCTGTCAGATTCTTGGGTGCTGTTTAGTCAGGTAAGACAAAGGTGATGCTTGCCACCATGATAGGTAAGATTCAGGCTCTCCCCATCTCACAGAAGCTGAAGCAATTACAGGAAATTTTAGGGCCGTTGGGGGTACTGGTGGGTTTTTGTACCACACTTAGCTCAGCCAGTGCACCCTTTTTATTGCCTCATCCACAAAGGAGCCACCTGGGATTGGGGGCAAGAGCATGA